>NC_134579.1:39192500-39792500 GCF_037038515.1 Microtus pennsylvanicus | reverse complement strand
TCTTTTCCCCTATCTTTGCCAACACTTTAAAAAAATTTTTAGTTGATTTTTAAAGGTTAATATGCAAATTAATGGACTTCATCATATATACATATTTATGTGTGTATGTATATATATGTATGTGTGTGTGTGATTTCTTGTGTTTTTAATAATAGTTATTCTGACTGGGGTGAGCAGAAACCTTGGTGTATTGATTTGCATTTTCCCAATAGCCAAAGATAGTGAGTATTTTTCATATTATTGTTGGGCATTTTTACTTTTTTGACAAGAGTCTGCTCAGTTCAATTGCCCATTTGTTGATTGGATTGCCTTTATTTGGGGGTACTTGTGTTAAACTCACGACCTCATAATGCTAGGTAAGCACTCTGCTATGCATCAACATCCCCAGCCGTGTTTGTTCCTTTGGCATTTTTTGAATTCTTTATGCATTGTGGCTATTAATCTTCTGTCAAAAGAATGTCTGGCAAGGATTTTTCTCTCTGCTTTGGAGGTTGTCTTTGTTTCCTTTGCTGTGTAAGACTTTTCAAAGTTGATAGAATCCTATTTGTTGATTCAGGCTCTTATTTCCAGAGCTAATGGAGTCTTAGTCAGTGAGTTGCTTGCCATTGCAGTACCTTAAAGTGGTTTCCTACGTGTTTCCCTCTAGTATTTAAAAGTTTCAGGCTTTATGTTAAAAGTTTTGCTTTTTTCTTTTATCCATTCAAGTTTTTTTTTTTTGTTATAGGAAAGAGATAATGATCTTTTTACTAGAATTGACTAATTTACTAGATTTACTAGACACTTTAATTGGGCCTTCTTGTTCTTCATTATCATCTTTTTTTTTAAAGAATGGATTTGAGAGGCAAGCACCCTTGTGTAAGCCATTTATATAATTTTGCAATTAACAATTTATGCCATATGTAAATATTTACTTTTATAATTTTATACAACTTCCTCTTTTAGAATGGATCACATTATCGCTGCTGCCCTTTTTTTGTATTGACTTTTATTGAGCTCTACATTTTTCTCTGCTCCCCTCTCTGCCTCTTTCTTCCCGTTCAACCCTCCCCCAAGGTCCCCATACTCCCAATTTACTCAGGAGATCTTGTCTTTTTCTACTTCCTGTGTAGATTAGATCTATGTATGTCTCTTTTCGTGTCCTCATTGTTGTCTAACTTCTCTGGGATTGTGATTTGTGGGTTGATTTTCTTTGCTTTATGTTTAAAAACCACATATGAGTGAGTACATGTGATTATTGTCTTTCTGTATCTGGGTTACCTCACTCAAAATAATGTTTTCTTGCTCCGTCCATTTTCCTGCAAAATTCAAGATGTCATTAATTTTTTCTGCTGTATAGTACTCTATTGTGTAAATGTACCGCATTTTCCTTATCCATTCGTTGGTTGAGGGGCATTTACGTTGTTTCAAGGTTCTGGCTATGACAAACATAGCTGCTATGAACATAGTTGAACAGACACTTTTGTAGTATGATTGAGCATCTTTTGGATATATACCCAAAAGTGGTGTTACTGGGTCTTGAGGAAGGTTGTTTCCTAATTTTCTGATGAATCACCACACTGACATCCAAAGGGGCTGTACCAGCTTGCATTCCCACCAGCAATGTAGAAGTGTTCCCTTTCTCCACAACCTCTTCAGCATAAGTTGTCATCAGTGTTTTTTATCTTGGCCATTCTTACAGGTGTAAGATGGAATCTCAGAATTGTTTTGATTTGCATTCTCTGATGACTAAGGATGTTAAACATTTCCTTAAGTATCTTTCAGCCATTTTAGATTCCTCCATTGAGAGTTCTATGTTTAGGTCTGTAATACTCCATTTTTTTATTGGATTATTTGTTCTTTTGGATTATTTTGGTCTTTTGATGACCAATTTCTTGAGTTCTTTGTATATTTTTGGAGATCAGACCTCTGTCTGATGTGGGGTTAGTGAAGATCTTTTCCCATCCTGTAGGCTGTCGTTTTGTCTTTGTTGACCATGTCCTTTGCTTTACAGAAACTTCAGTTTCAGGAGGTCCCATTTATTAATTGTTTCTCTCAGTGTCTATGCTGTTGGGGTTATATTTAGGAAGTGGTCTCCTGTGCCAATGTGTTCAAGTGTACTTCCCACTTTCTCTTCTATGAGGTTCAGTGTGGCTGGCTTTATGTTGAGGTCTTTGATCCATTTGGACTTGAGTTTTGTGCATGTTGATAGATATGGGTCTATTTTCATTCTTCTACATGTTGATATCCAGTTATGCCAGTACCATTTGTTATTCTTTCTTTTTTTGTTTGATATTTTTTGCTTCTTTGTCAAAAAAAAGGAATGTGGATTAATATCCAGATCTTTGATTCGGTTCCATTGGTCCTCCTGTCTGTTCTTATTGCCAATACCAGGCTGTTTTCAGTACTGTAGCTCTGTAGTAGAGTTTGAAGTCAGGGATTGTGATGCCTCCAGAAGTTGTACAGGATTGTTTTGGCTATCCTGTTTTTTTTTTTTTTTTTTTTTTTTTTTGCTTTTCCACATGAGTACTGTTTTTTTGAGGTCTGTGAAGAATTTGCTGGGATCTTGATGGGCATTGCATTGAATCTGTAGATTGCTTTTGGTAACATTGCCGTTTTTACTATGTTAATTCTGCCTACCCAAGAGCATGGGAGATCTTTCCACTTTTTGGTGTCTTTTTCATTTTCTTTCTTCAAAGATTTAAAGTTCTTGTTATGCAAGCCTTTCACTTGTTTGGTTAGAGTTACTTTGAGATATTATATGCTATGTGTGGCTATTGTGAAGGGTGTTATTTCTCTGATTTCTTTCCTAGCCCTTTCATCATCTGTGTTTAGGAGGGCTACTGATTTTTTTGAGTTAATCTTGTAAACTGCTACATTACTGAAAGTGTTTATGAGTTGTAGAAGTTCCTTGGTAGAATTTGTGGTGTCACTTATGTAAATTATTCTATCATCAACAAACAGGAAGAGTTTGACTTCTTCTTTTCTGATTTGTATCCCCTTGATCTCCTTTTGGTGTCTAGCTCTAGCTAGGACCTCAAGAACTATATTGAATAGATATGGAGAGAATAGACATCCTTGTCTTGTTCCTAATTTCAGTGGCTGCTCCTCTTTTTAACACCTGATAATTTATCTGAACTCTTTCTCTTCATCCTTTGGTCACCTTAATTTTCATGTATATTTATTCTCTTGCCTAAAGGTCCTTTTATTCTCAAATGATAGAATCTGAAAATGTTCAAAATTTTTCTTCTGCTATGACTTCCCTTTTCTGGGTGAGTCTAATATTTTTATTGATATCATTAACAGAAAAAAATAGCTCTTTGAGTCAATTTCTGTTTTATGTACTAACTTCTTTCTTAAGGACTGAAAACTTTAAACTTCACCATTATATAATCAAGGAATTATCCTTAATGCCTTTTTATCTCTAAAATTAATGCAGTAATTTCTGTCATTATGCAAATCAGGATCATACATTTGTTATAATTTTATTTTGTTTTAACATTTTTTCACACTAATGTTTATTTTATTCCAAAAAACCTATAGATTTAAAAATATTATGGCAAAAGGTAAATATCAAGGAATGGCTGCTAAGAACTAAATATTTGAGAGTTGTTCCCTAAAGATAACGTAAGGAATAGCAAGAGGGAAGTGTTTGAGATATACTTTATACAGGATACACTTCACAGATTTTAATACTCAATTCAATGTATTTTACAGTTCTTCATATCTGTTTGGTCATCAGGCAACATAAAATAAAGGGTTTCTTAAGTAGTCTTAAATTTCTCATCCTTTTTTTTTTTTGGTTTTTCGCGACAGGGCTTCTCTGTGGTTTTGGAGCCTGTCCTGGAACTAGCTCTTGTAGACCAGGCTGGTCTCGAACTCACAAAGATCCGCCTGCCTCTGCCTCCCAAGTGCTGGGATTAAAGGTGTGTGCCACCACTGCCCGACATTTCTCATCCTTTTATATTCAGTTTTCCACCTCCACCCCTCTCCAGAAACAACTGGATTGACTTTTCACTATAGTTTAACCTTGCTCTAATTGAACTTGATGGAAACCATCACATAACTGAGAGGTTGAGCACAGGAAGGAAAGTACTATGTGATCTCAATCATACGAAGAACATAAGACAGTTGATCTCATAGAAGTTGAGAGTAGAATGGTGATTCCCAGAGGCTGGGAGAGGAGAAATTGAGTGGTGGGAAGAGGTTGATCAATGTGTGCACCTTTTATATAGGAGGAAGCTTCTCTAGTGCACTGTGGCATAGTAGGTTGTGTATATATGTTTTGTGAATGACATTTGCTAGAGAAACACAATGTACTCAGGTCTACTCACCTGAGAATGGAACAGACCAAAGTAATGATTTACCAAAGTCTAACTAAAAAGCCCATCCCACTAAGGGCGATGCTTGGAGAAAGCTACATCCCTGGAGCTCTTTGCACACAACTTGCAGGCAGCTCTACAAGTCAAATAAATCTCCTTTGTGAATGGATTGGTCAGAGTCTCTTTTTTCTGCAGTTGTTTATTCCTTGTATAAAACTGGGGAGGCTTTTTGAGAATCTTGTAAGTTTCTGCTCTCTCAGATCTGTGCCATTTTCTTTACTTCCAAAGTTCTATGACCTTTCCTCTCCCTCAAGGGGAGCATGTTTCAATTTGGAGGAAGCGCCTATACAAAACTGGTAATAAATATAATGTACCTTTGAAAAGTCTGGAAGAAAGGATTTTGAATCTTACCACAAAGGTTAAATGGGGAAATAAATATAGTAGACAGATTTAAATAGATATTATACAATATATACCTGTATTGAATCTTAACCCTCTAATGGATTTTTGCACACTTTTTTTTCTCTTTAGAACTATAGAAATCAAGCCCAAACACATAAAGATAAGATGGTTATGTATTAATTATTTTGCCATTCTATGTTCTTGAGAGTGGATAATTTTTGTTGTCAACTTGACAGGACTCAGAATCACGAAGTAGGCACAACTAGGAGCTGTCTGTGAGGGTGCTTCCAAAGAAGTCTAAGCAAGGAGGGAAGACCACTGAGTGTGGGTGGCACCATGCTGTGGGCTGGCACCCTAGACTGAATTAAAGGAGAACAAGGAAAAAGTTAGGAGAGCACCAGTATTCATTTCTTTGTCTTCCTGTGCGGTATTTCATCACAGCAATGGGAAAAGTGACTACTACAATGAATTAGAGATGGAGATCTACCTCCATTTTAATAAATAACTCATGATGTTTGATCCAATATACCAAATCTTTCCCAAACCTGTAATAAGATCCCTTTGTTATGTCAGTCGTGGATTTATTTTCTTCCTTTCTTGTGCTAGAGATTGAACTCAAGCCCTCATGCATGCTAGACAAGTTCTCTGCCGCTCACCCACATCTTTAGCCCTTGAATGCTAATTTGTGTCCAACAAATGCTTTTGCATATCCCTTTACTTTTAATAAGCTCTTCAACAAAGCCATATTTTTAATGCCATCTTTATATTCAGCAACTTTATTCTGGAATATTTATAATGTTTATAGTCCTTAAAAAGCTGTGACATACTTTTCAAAATTCTTTTGAGATTATAGAATTAAGACTTTTTCTCCTTTTAAATTTAAATGGGATAGATACACTCCTCAGCAATAAGCAAAAGCAGGCAAGCAAGCAATGCTACTTTTGTATTTTCAAATTTAACATACCTTGGTAAAATTTCTGCTCCATAGATATCATGTATTCTTGTCCAGAGTGGAGTTTATTGGATTTTACAGAAGAACAATTTTAACTGAAAAAAGTTAAGTAAAAATTTAGTTTTAAATTATTATCTAGAATGCATGGCCAGTAGTTTAGGAAAATGACATTTGAAATGCCCTTTGAGGTATTTGAAGGGAATCGAGAAGAGGGAGAGAAGCTAAAAGTTACATTGCTTGTCTTTGCTATAAAAAGCTAGACCAGTAAAAATTTTCTTTTTCTGCTTTCCATCTTAACTTTTAGAGTAAATTAGAAACTTATGTTAATGTATTAGTCAGGGTTCTCTACAGGAACAGAACTAACAGAGAATGTATATTAAAAAGGGATTTATTAGATTGACTCATATATATTACATGACTGTTCTAGTAGGCTGCTTATTTGTTCCCAGCTGCTTAGTCCCAAAATAACCACACAGAAACTGTATTGATTAAAACACTGCTCTGGCTTCTTATTGGCCAACTCTTACATCTTAATTTAACTAATTTCTATTAATCTGCATACCACCACAAGGTTGTGGCCTACCAGCAAAGCTTCAGTACATCTATTTCTGGTGGCAGATCCATGGTGTCCCTCTGACTCCGCCCTTCTCCTCCCATGCTATAGGTCAAGCCAGTTCTTTATTCATTAAACAATAAAAGCAACACATAGACAATATGACCTCCCAAACTACATGAGCTTGATAGTGCTGGAGAGGCTAAGAACCTAGTAGTTGCATGGTCCACATGACTGGATATTTCTGTCTCAATCTGGTATTGAAAGCCTGGAGAATTCTGGGTGAGCTTCTGATCTTGAAAGGCTGAGGAAGCAGGATTCTGGTGACAGGAAAAAATAGCAACAGAACCGCAATGGGATAGAGGCAATCAACAGCAAGGAGTAAAGGCTGAAGGAAGTGATACTGCTTTTTCCTCAGACCTCTTGATATATGAGTGGCCACTGGAAGGCACTGCCTCTTTTCAGGGAGATATTTTCCTTTTAGTTAACCCTCCCCAGAGGTTAATTTCACACCCCTTAGTTAATTTCACACCCAATCAAGATGACAATCAGGATAAACCATTGCACTTTGCAAAGATTATTATTTGATCTTATATTTGATTTTGAAAGAAAACCTGAATAGTTAGTTATATTTTTTGTCTCCTTAACAAATGGTGTAATGCTGGTCTAGGATTTGGCAATTCTTTATTGGTATAGAATTCTATAATGGTATATTTGGTGAAAGAGCTCCATTGTTAGTATATAACCTAAACCTAAGAAGCTATAGACAAACCAGTAAGATATCTAAGTGCTTCGGGTGAGGGACCATGAAATGGAAAGCTAAGTTTTAGGGAAATTTATAGGATTTTGAGCTCTCTAGGCAAATTTTTACCTTTGCTTATTTAGAGTGGTTCTTTGTAATTTCTGGACACAACAACAAAGTGGGTGCTTGCAAACAGATAAGGAGATCTGAGAGAGAAGATTTAAAATATGGCATGATATATATATGAGCACTCTGGGCCTACAAGAGTTTACTAAGTATAGTATCTAGTGAGTTTGGGTTTTTTGTTTTCTTGTTAAACCTACAGTTCTGTCCGAATCTGGACAGTGGTATAGGTATCTATGTGTACCATTGTGCATGCGCCCATGCACGTACAGGCTAGTAGTAGACACGAGTGTCTTCCACCATTGCTATCTTTCTTATTTTTAAAGGTCTCTGAGCTAGGATTTCACTGACTGACTAGGCTGGCCAGAAACCCTTGGGCTCCTCTGTCACTGCCTCCCAGCGCTGGTGTTCTAGATATGTGTTGCCATGTCTAGCTTGGCTCTTTAAGTATATTCTGGGGCTCTAAATCTATGTCCTATGTTTGCATAGCATACCCTTTAATCTCTGTGGTCTCTTCCTTGACCTCCTTCAATTTTGTTTTTGATTCCTCTAAAAGATAGTACTAATAACATTGGTAACATATTTCCTATTCCAGAGGACTGTTGAGATAGACAAAGAAATTGAAAAGCAAAAAAAAAAAAAAATCCTATATACCTATTTAGACAGCAAGGTTTTTTACAAAATTTTGTATGGGTAAGTCTGGGAAGATGTCTTGGTCAGTAAAGAGCTTGCATCACAAGCATGAGCACTTCAGTTCACACTCCTGGCACCCAAGCGAAAAGCCAGATGTATTTCCTGGCATCTGTAACACAAGTATTATGCATCTAGGGTGGAGACAAGAGGATCCCTGGAGCTTATTGGTCAGGCAGTAATTTGTCAGCAAGTTCCAGGTTCAGCCTCAGGAAGTAAGGTGGAGAAGTGATTGAGGAAGCCACCCAATGTCCACACACATAATTTTACACACATGAATACAAATACATGCACATACCACATACACATAAAGAGAAAAATGATTTGGTATATTTTAATATGCATAAAAGTAGAGGGAATAGTATTTAAATAAGCTACACATATCTATCATTTCTTTTAGTACTTATATTTGTTACTTTTATTTCATCTATTGCTTTCTCCTTTTTTCAAATATTTAACTTTTTATAATGGGGATATATTGAGTTGAATAAGTTACATTTTGAAATAGCTTCACATTTTTAGAATGGTAGGAAAATAAGAAAAATTCGATAGGCATTTAGTCTTTTGATAACGGTCCTGTTCTATCCCAGCAAATGTGATCTGCTCTGTTCCTGGTCCTAAATTGTTATAACAAAAATAAAGGATTATTTTTTTACTAGGTTTTCCATTTTTTGAATTTATGTGAAACAGAACCCTATGAACTGTAGGTTCATGTGCTTTATCTTGTCTTTGGAGAGACAGATAAAGTAGAATATAATCTGTTTTTGTCAGTATTTAACAGTTCTAACTGATGCCTTTCTGCCATTTACATGAAATGTAGTTATCTTGACAGTGCATATCTGTTCTTTATCCCTCATGACAAGACTACAATAAACAGAACTTTATTTCTTACAAAACTTATTTTAATGAAAATGTGTATCATGTAATAAAAAGCCAGTTATTTATACCTGTTATAGAAATGAATGATCACAGATGTGGGAATGTATATGAAGGTACAAACATGCACACTAACATCCATATATACATACATCTTGCTGAGCAGACTAGCTCATTAGCCCGGTGGGAGCTGATAATGGAGAATTAGGAAATGCTGAACAGGAAGGAGATGTTTCATGGCCCAGGTGAAGCAAAGGCCAATAAGTAGCATGTTTAGCACAATTCTTTTAGATTTATTTTATTTTCAAGGGTGCCTACATGTATGTCTGTATACCATGTACATGCAGTGCCTAATGGGGCCAGTATAGGGCTCTGGATGCCCTGGAACTACAGTTACAGACAGTTGTGAATCATCGTGTGGGTTCTGGGAATTGAACCTGGATCTTTTGGAAGAGCAGCCAATGCTCTTAATTGTTGAGCCATCTCTCCAGCCTGTTAGCATATGTTTAAACAGTAAAAGCAGGCAATGCTAATGACATTTATTGAAGACTTCCAGTCATTTACTGTGCTAAGTATTTTAGAAGAATAATTCTCTTTTGATTGTCAATCACAATCCTATGAACAACTGTTTTTATTTTTATGAGTCAGATAAGGAAACAGAAGCTTAAAGAGACTTGCCTTAAGACACATAACCATAAGGATAAAATTTCATTTAACTTGAGAATTTAAGCTCTCTATCAGGTCAAATTTGCCAGTAGTGTGATTTATTTCAATTATGATTTGTAGTTTTGAATCAATTTCTGTTCATTTATCTGAAAATTTCCAGTTATATAAATAACTGGTTCTTATAGATTGTCTAAGTCTTTTCAGACAGATCTTCCTAGTTACATCGGTTGACCTGTGTGTAGAGCAGGCAAGAAGATCCGTGCACAGAATCCTGCTGCTGTTAGATCCACTCCTTTCTTGGGGCTTCTTTTTCTACAGCTCTCTGCTGCTACTACCCACGGGATCTTGAAATATCACTGTTGGGATTTGTGCTCTCCTGCCTGAAAAATACTGCACTCATGGCTTCTGCTTCAGTAGAGGAGAAAAATTTTCAGTTTCTAGCTTTCTATTTATTTCTATATTGGTCTCCTTACGTTGTTTTTTATAAATAGATGAATATACTGCCATTCATTAAGGTAGCCCAATTGTGACAATAAGTCAATGTGCAAGATGTTTTCCTTTTTAAATATTTGTTATGGTTTTTTATTATAAAATAAGAAATCTGTAGTCCTTTGGACATTGAATTTGAGCAGTGTACTAAAATAAGGGTATTTCAGTATGTAATGTGAGAATACTCTTGCATTTCTCTAGAAATTCTGTCTTTTCCTGTCTTGGCATATTAGTGTCTGGAACACGCAGAGTCAGAAGATCTCAGACGTTCCTCCTAAGGCATTTATCTGCTTAGTTTTTATCCCATGGTCTGAGGTCTGAGCAGGCTTCTGTTGATAGGAACCTATATCCAGGTACAGTCATCTCTCTCTCTCTCTCTCTCTCTCTCTCTCTCTCTCTCTCTCTCTCTCTCTCTCTCTCTCTCACACACACACACACACACATTCATAGTTTTTTCTGCCCATATTTGAAAATTTGAACTGTCTTCATATATTCCACAGAAATTGATAAACTAATGCTTTAGGGTTATAAATTTTTTATTCCTTGAAAACTTCTTTTAATGAGTTTTGACTACATTTATCCCTCCCCTCAGATGTGCCTCCAACTTTCCTGCCCATCTGTGGATGTTTGAATGAGAGTAGCCTACATAGATTCATATGTGTGAATGGTTGGTAACGAGTTGGTGGAACTGTTTGGGAAAGATTGGAGGAAGTGTGTCACTGGGGATGGACTTTGAAGTTTCAAAAGCCCACACCTGGCCCAGTGTCTGTCTCTCTGTTTACCTGCTGCTGTGGATTAGTGTGTAAAGCTCTCAGCTACTGTTTCAGGGTCTTATCTGCCCACTTTCCACTATAATAGTCATGGAAGCCCCTAATTAAATGCCTTTTTAAAAAAATAGGAGTTGCAGTAGAACAATAACTAAAATATAAGTTAACTTTGTGTTTTCTCCCCTGCCCCTCCCACACACACATGGAACTGGGAAGGAAGACATGAAGTACCATTCCTAGCTGAGGAGCTATTGTCAATTTAAAACTGCTGGGAGAGAGCCGGGCAGTAGTGGTGCTCGCCTTTAATCCTAGCACTGGGGAGGCAGAGGCAGGCGGATCTCTGTGAGTTCGAGGCCAGCCTGGTCTACAAGAGCTAGTTCCAGGACAGGAACCAAAAAGCTACGGAGAAACCCTGTCTCGAAAATAAAAAATAAAAAAATAAAAAAAAAAAACCTGCTGGGAGAGGAAGAGTTAGTTGTTTTAATACTCCAAAGTTTTGAGTAGCAATGCTTTAAAAGCTATATGAGTAATGTGAATCAGATTTTCTCCCTAATCAAATCTGATTGACTTTATTCCAGAATGCCCCTGAGAAGAAAGAGTTTTTCTTTAAAAAAAGGGGGGGGGGAGTTGTTTTCAGACCCAGAAAGACAAATATAAGAGTACTCACTCATAAGTGACTTTTAGATACAAAACAAAGAAAAATCAGCCTACAATTCACAACCCCAGAGAACCCAGACAACAAAGAGGACCATAAAAGAGACATGCATGGATCTTACCTACATGCGAAGTAGAAAAAGACAAGGTCTCCTGAGTAAATTGGGAGCATGGGGACTATAAGAAAGAGTAGAAAGACAGGGGGAAGGAAGGGAGGGAAATGGAGAAAATATATAACTCAATAAAAACAATAAAAATAAAATAAAAAGGGGTGTTTTGCTTGTCTGGAATGACTTTTTATGTAAATTCTCTCTTAAAGATTAGAAATACTAGTCTAGAAATATTAGTCCAGACCTATTTGTTTAAAATTGAAGTATGAGGTACAGGGATTTCTTGAACTCATTTACTCTCTTTAGTGAAATGTTTGATTTTTATTTTGTCATTTCTTCAATTTAGTGAGTGATCTTGACCCTAACTCAAGTGCAATAATATACTGCTTTTGGAAGGCCTTTCTGTCTCAATCTTAAATCCATATGGGGCAATCCAGGTCACTCTTTCATCTTAAGATACAATTAGTCAGCCTTGAAGCCATCAGTCAAGTTGTGTTGTGTTTCTGTAGTTTACGGACCTTGAACAATTAATCAACATCTCTAAGCCTCAATTTTTTTCATAAAAACACCATCTATGACATCATGCAATAAAAATCAGTGGAAATTAAAAGAGATATTCCATGTGAAGTGTTGATAGAGGAAACATGAAGATGTTAAGAAATATGTTCAAGTTACTTAGTCAGTGGCAGATCTGGACCCTGAGCTTGTACTCCTGATTTCTAGCACAATTTTCTTTTATGTTATCTGCCTCTATGATGTTGTTTCACAACATGTTCATTTAAAAATGTTTTTCTATTTACTACAGGGCTAAAATGTATTTTATGATGGTTACTTTCTATTTTTATTGTTGAACAATGAGAAAGATCTTTAAAATATATATCAAATGCCTCCAATTTTGAACAAGCATGATACAGGATTAAGTGGTAGGCTAAGAAGTGTACAAGCTTTGTTGGACTTTTTTCGGACTGCCAGCCCCCAAATAATGAAACAGATAATTATTATTAATTAAGAAATCTTGGCCGTTAGCTTAGGCTTGTTAATAACTAGCTCTTATAATTTAAATTAACCTGTTTCTATTAATCTATGTTCTGCCACATGGCTTTTTAACCCCTCTTCCATTCTGTCCGTCCAACTCCTCAGTGTCTTGCTGCTATCTCACTGTGCCTAAATTCATACCCTCAGTTCCTCTCTCTGCCCAGAAGTCCTGCTTAACCTATCCTGCCTAGTTATTGGCTATTCAGCTTTTTATTAAACCAATCACGATGCTACATCTTCATACAGTGTACAAATATCCTGCAACAATTAAGCTATAGAATGCTGTTGTTAAATGAACTAAAGAGGGAGACATTAGTGTCGCCAGGAATAAAATAAAAGTTTCAGACAAGGGGAGTTTAATTGGAAGTGTGATAGTGGGAACAGAGAGTGGGCTTGATCTCTAGTAAAGAAACTGTGGGTTTTGAAGGAGTTTAGAAATGTATAACCATAAGGTTGCACAAGACATTGGTATTAATTGGTGGTGATTTGTCAAGGTGTGGATGAAGGAAGAATAATGTATCCATCCTGTATTATATATTGAAACAAGAATATTGGAGACACGTAAACTGCTAATAGGTCTCAGGGCAGAGATTAAATATTTAAGACAGATGATAAAATTATCTAAAGTTGGAAAAGAAGAAACAATAATAGTAGAAACATTTTATATAGAGCTTTCCAGTTGCAATAGAGACTTTTTTTTGATTTTTTTAATCTTTCAGTTCTGTTCCCTTTTATTGAGTAATAAATCAGATAGAATTGACTATCCTTTAGGTTTTATCTCTGGACTGTTTGTTACAAATGTGACTGTATTTAAATCACTTCTAGAATACAATAATGTGATATGAGAGAAAGTATGAGATATACATACGTTTTAAAGAAAGTGCCTTTTTAAAAATCACATTTATTTATGCCTGAGGAGGGCATCATGCACCATGGAGTTGGTTATTTTTGTTCCACCATTCAGGTCCCGGGCGTTGTAATCAGGTTGTCAAGCTTGGCAGCATATTTACCTGCTGAGCCCTCTCATTGGCTGGAGTGAGTTAAGTTTGAATTTAATTCCTTCCTATTTTGAAAAAGTACTTCTCTGTTAAGTTTAAGTAGTATAAATTCATACTTACATAATGTGTTCAATCTACAAGGCATGTTTACAAACACACTTCCCTTATGAATCTTAGATGTTTTTGAAAATTAGCAGTTGTAAACTTTAGATAAGCTACTATATGTGTTGGACTGTTACGACAAAATTCAATTGTGTTTTGAATACTCTGGGGCTTTTATACCTCAAAAACAGAATTTCTGACCTTGAGTAGTTTGTAATTAAGTAATAGGGATTAATCTAAGTTCACAGTAGGCCAAGTAAAACATTGGGATATATAACATCTAATATTTATATATTTTTTCAGTTTTGTGTCAAAAATCTGAGTTCTCATTATTTTCTATCACTCTAGCAGGTACATATGGCGACAATCGCAAATGTACTCGGTGAGAAAGAGTGATGATGGAAGTTATTGAGAATTTTTATGTTCCTTCATTAGTATGGAAAATTGAAACATTACCCCCAAATACAGAGATAATTATATATTGATTTAAAAATTATTCTAAGGATTTTATTTCACAGTAAAAAATTGTTATAACCATTAATGTTTTTAAAATATAAATTTTAAAGAAAATACTGCTTATACGTAGAAGATATTGAGCTTATAAAATTCTAGATATTTAGTCATAGCCCAAAGCTTAGTGAAGGACAGAAAATGAAAGGCATAATCCCTGCTCATAAAGGAGCTTGGAATTGATCTGGGGAAAAAAAGTACTGCAGTCATTCTTCGGTCATGTTGAGTAAAAGCTAAACTGCTGTTGCTTTAGAATCTTGGCACATATTTGTTATAGCAGTGAAGCTGTAACCTGGGATTTGAGAGAGAGGAGTGGGTGAATTAGCTATATATAAAACAATACTAATGATGTGAACTTCCTTTCTTTGTATGTATAAATAGTTTTCCCACTAATATATTTTAGAAGATATACTTTGAAAAGAGATGCTTTTGCAGCTTCAGTCACAGAGCAAACATGAAAATTCTTAGGCATGTAAACAAATTTTTTCTTGAATACTAAATTCTGATGGGATTTTGTTGTCAGAGCTACAACAGAAACTGATGACATCAGCTCTGGTCTCCTAATAGAATTCTAACAGTTGTAACTCCTGAAGTTTTACATAAACATTAAAGTTCATTAATTTATTCGGCTATTATATAAATTATTATATTATAATAATTTATAAATTATATATAATATTATAAATTATTATATATATTCAGTGGTGATTATATAAAACAGTTAAATTTCAAGGTAGTAATACAATTTTCTCTTACCAGGTACTTTACATAATGGAAAATACATTACTGAAAAACACTGAATACAACCTTTGTTTTGGGGACTTTAAAAAATTCAATATATTTTAGAATTATACTAAATATATAAATGATGATATTATAACTTTATTAGTCATTATTGCTATTACAGACAAGTTATTGATTTTTATTTACTTTGTATCTAAACGCTCTCTTTCTTTCTGCATGGGTTGGAGACTTTCTTCATTTAAAAGTTTATTGATGATATTCCAGACATACAACCTAAGTGGTTGTATCATTTTTTCCTACTTTTCCTTTATTGAAAATAGTTTTTATACAAAATATTCCAATTATTTTCCCTTCCCACAACTCCTCTGAGATCCTTCCTAATACTAGCAATTATTAACTAAGCTTTTAAAATGTATTCTTTATCAACTTCTTACATGTATATAATGAATTTTAATTCCTTTTACCCCTATTACCCCATTTCACTTCCTACCCACACCCAGCATACTCCATAGCCTGTTGTACAGTATTATCCTCTGAACTAGATTGCCACCAACTTTAGGAGCTTCAGTGAGCTTGCTCACAAAAGGTCATCACATCTGGGCCTTTTGACTACTGTTTACTTTGCCTCATTGAAAGGTGAGAGGATCATGGGACCATAACCATCTAGCTATCCCTTCTAATCCATCTTATACAATTCTGCCCTAATTGCACTGGGTCTTGCAGAAATGAGGAGAAGGGGTTCTATTTATGCAGCCACGGAGGAGCTGTCATTTATGCTGGGTGCACACCTTTCAGTGTAGCATTAAAGTCACCTATGCTCCTGCCCGTAACCCCTTTCCCATTGCTCTCTGTTAGTAAGCTTTATAAACTCATTAGTTCTCCTAGGTAAACTAATGTAGAGCTCTACCTTGGTTTGTTGGGACCTTAGGAGGAGGGGTGGATGTTTGTTTACAAGTCTTCCAGGGAAGGAATTTTAGCAACACACCCTCTGCACTATGAAAACAATTCACCAAGGAGGAGGTTTCAGTTCCAGCTTGATTTCTCCACTTCCTGTGACCAAAGTGTGTGTTGTCAGGAGTAGGATATTACTATCACTTTCTGGTTGGCAGCTGGGAACAATTTTATGATCCATATTGTTTCAGTTGTCTTTACAAGATAACAAGCTGACCAACAGCTCATAGGGCAGTATCATATATCTGGTACTAGGATTTTTAGTTTATAAACTAAAAATAATTTATAATAATATATATATAATATTATATAAAAATTATATATTATAATATAATAGTTTAATAAACTATGGCTTCTGAGAGGAAAGAGTACCTCCATTCCAACATTAAATTTTTTTTATTTTATTAAGCTTATAAAATTGTAGGTTTCATTTATTTATTTATTTATTTTGATTTTCGAGACAGGGTTTCTCCATAGCTTTTTGGTTCCTGTCCTGGCACTAGCTCTTGTAGACCAGGCTAGCCTCAAACTCACAGAGATCCGCCTGCCTCTGCCTCCTGAGTGCTGGGATTAAAGGCGTGTGCCACTACCGCCTGGCTCAAAATTGGAGGTTTCTATATGGCTTTTTTATAATCCTTACTCTTTGCTATCTGTCACTCCAAACTCTCCTCTGTCCTACCTTTCCATTCCTCTCCACACTTATACCTCTCATCCCATTATTTTCCTTTATTTATAACACAGTCTGTCACTATCCTCCTTAGGCCTTTCCCTTGCCCCAGTGGCTGTTTTATATATTTTTTTCTGGCTTCTACAGATAACTCTTAAGTTAAGCAGAAACCTAAAGGTTTGACATATGATATCCACATATGGTAGAGAAAATATAGCATTTGTTTTTCTGGGTTTGTGTTACTTTACTCAGTATAATATTTTGCCAAGTGAATCCATTTACCTGCAAGTTTTATAATTTCGTTTCTCTTTGTAGCTGGATAGTATTCCATTGTGTATATATATCACATTTTCACATTAATTGACTCCAATTCCTAGTTATTATAAATAAGGCTATAATGAACACAGATGACCAAGAACGTCTATAGTTTGATATGAGTCTTTGGAAGCCATGTTTAGGAGTAGTGTATCTGAGTCATATGGCAGTTCTATATCTAGTTTCTGAGGAACCTTCACACTTAAGTTCTACAGTGGTTGCATCAGTTTATACTCCCATCAGCAGTGAATAGGGAATGATTTCCTCCACATTCTCACCAGTATTTGTCATTTTTTCTCTTGATTTTAGATGTTCTTACTTCAGTAAGATGAGGCCTCAAAATAGTTTTATTTTGTATTTCCTTGATAGCCGAGGATGGTGAATACTTTAAAAATATTTTTCAGTATTTCTTCATTTGAGAGCTCCCTGTTCAGTTTGCTAGCCTATTCTCAAAACTGTTTTTTTTTTTTTTGGTGTTGAGTTCTAGATATTCGTCCTCTGTCTGATGTATAGCTGGCAAAGATCCCCATTCTGTAGGCTGTCCCTTCACTTGATTCAGTTTCCTTTGCAGTGTAGCAGCTTTCGAATTTAATGAGGCTCCACTTGCGGACTGTTGAACCTATTTCCGGTGGGATCCAGGTCCTGTGCAGAAAGTCCTTACCTGAGCCTATATCTTTACTCCTTCTCTGGAAATGTTAGCGTCTTTGATTTGACACTAATGTTCTCTATCTGTTTGGAATTTGCTTTTGTGCATGGTAAAAGATAAGTATTAGTAACTCTTCCGCATGTGGACATCCAATTTTCTAGCATTTGTTAGAGATGCTTTCTTTCCTCCAATGTGCGTTTTTGACATCTTTGCTAAAAATCAGGCGCATTTAGGTGTGTAGACTTATCTGGATCCTCAATTGTATGTCATTGATCGATGTATCTGTTTTTATGCCAGTACCATCATGCTATGTTTATTACTGTGGCTCTGTAGTAAAACAGGTATGGTGATTACTCCAGCAGTGTTTTTATAATTCAGGAGTTTTTAAAAGCTATCCTGGGTCTTTGTGCTTCCATGTGAACTTTAATATTGGTGGGACAACCAGACTAGGAGAATTTTGGAAAGAGGAAAGGCAGAGAGTCAATAACCACCCAGACACTGAGGAAGCTAGATGAGAATGCTGCACTGAGAAAAGGTACCAAACCACGTGGCTAAACATAGATAAGAATTATGGATTAATTTAAGTTGTAAGAGCTAGTTAATAATAAGCTTGAGCTAATAGGCTGAACAGTTTATAATTGATATAAACCTCTGTGTGTTTCTTTGGGTCTGAACAACTGCAAGACCAGGTGGGACAGAAACTTCTGTCAACACTTTAAGATTGTTTTTCCAATTTCTGTGAAGAATTGCATTAGAAGTTTGATGGGGATTGCATTGTATCTGTAGATTGCTTTTGGGAGGATGGCCATTTCACAATAGTAATCCCGCAAACTCATTACTAAATAATTTCTAAAAGATCCATTTATGTAAGTGTGTGTATGGTGTGTGCTTGTGTGGTATGTGAGTGTTCATGTATCAGGAGGATTACACCATTTCTTATTCTCTTGAGACAGTCCTTCACTGAATCTGTATTTGCAGCTAGAAAGCCTAGCAAACCGTCTTTCTACAATTGTCTCCCACAGTGCTGAGTTAATAAGTGCCTGTGTGTCTACATGGGCTTTTAAATATGGGTGCTAGAGATGAAAACTCAGATCTTTGTGCTTGTGCAGGAAGTATTCTCACCTGCTGAGCCATCTCTCTAGTTCTCTAGAAAGTGTTGGAAGTCTCTTTTATTTCTTATTTTCTTATGTGAATCTTTTCAAATTCTTGAGTTGCCGAAATAGTTTGAACCTATAAAACAAAGCTAAAGAATAATGATAGGTCTTTTCCTGGTTTTAATAGGAATTATTATAGCTTTTGCTATTTATTATGTGCATTGCTATTTTTGTTAATATTTGCCATCTTTGGGTAGTTTTCTTTTAATTGTATTTTTGTAAGGTGTTGTATTAATCACTAAAGTTCATCAGATGGCTTTCTAGAAACCATTAACAACATGTTTCTATTCTTCAATTTGTTGATGTAATACTGTCAGTATACATCCTGACATTGAATTATTCTTGTGTTAATTTAAATGAGATTAGGTAGTTCATTGCATATAGTACTGAGTTTTGCATTTTTTAAATTGTATCATGTACTTTAGTCATATTTATCACCATCTTATACCTTTCCTTTATTTTCCCTTCTCCAACTCACTTCTGGGAATCTCCTCCCTTTTTCTAATCTCCTTTCTGCTTTCATATCGTGTGTGTGTGTGTATGTGTGTGTAAGTGATTTGTGTATATATAAAGAATTATAGAAACTAAAAATCATAGAAAAAATGGTATTTGACTTTTTATATTTGAGTTGTTAATTCACTTAATATGATTATCTCCAATTGCATCAATCATTCCCCTCCAAAGGATATAATTTCATTCCTTATGGCTGAATAAAACTCCATTGTATATATATATGTCATATTTTCTGTATACATTCACCTATTAGCAGCTACTTAGACCAAGTCTATGACTTGGCTACTGTGAGTAGAGCTGTAATAGACATGTATATTCAGGTATCTCTGTGGCATAGAGTCCTTCGGGTCCTTTAGAAGTGATATAGCTGGGTCATATGACAGATCTATTTTTAGTCTTTATTTTTTATTTTTTCGAGGACACTCCATGTGGATTTCCACAGTGTTTGTACCAATTTACCTCTCCATCAGCAGTGTATAAGGATTTCCATTCCCTGGCATCCTCTCTAACAACTATTGTTCCTTGTTTACTCAGTGATAGCCATTTAAATTGACGTTCATTTCCTGATGGCTAAGGATGTTGAATATATTCCTGATGGAGGAAGGTCATTGGCTAATAAAGGAACTGCCTTGGCCCATTTCATTGGTAGAAGATAGGTGGGAGGAGTAAACAGAACAAAACGCTGGGAGGAAGAGGAAGTGAGGTCAGACTCCACAGCTCTCCTCTCTGGAGCAGACGCCTCAGAGAGACACCATGCTCCCACCTCCCAGGCAGACGCAAGCAATGAAGCTCCGACCCAGGATGGACATAGGCTAGAATCTTCCCGGTAAGCGCACCTAGGGGCACTACACAGATGATTAGAAATGGGCTAAATTAATATGTGAGAATTAGCCTAGAAGAGGCTAGATAGGAATGGGCCAAAGCAGTGTTTAAATGAATACAGTTTGTGTGTTGTTATTTCAGGGCAAAAGCTAGCCGAGCAGGCGGCTGGGGTGTAGTAATAAGGACGCGGGGCTGCGTCCCCAACACCCCAGCCGCCTGCTCGGCTAGCTTTTGCCCCGAAATAACAACACACAAACTGTATTCCTTTAAACACTGCTTTGGCTCATTTCTACTTAGCCTCTTCAAGGCTAACTCTCGCACCTGGACTAGCCCATTTCTTATCATCTGTATAGCACCGGTCTTACCGGAAAGATTCTAGCCTAAGTCCATCCTGGGTCGGAGCTTCATAGCGTGTGTCTGCCCAGGAGCCGGGAGCATGGCGTCTCTTCTGAGGCGTCTGCTCCCGCAAGGAGAGCTGTGGAGTCTGACCTCACTTCCTCTTCCTCCCAGCGTTTTGTTCTGTTTACTCCTCCCACCTATCTTCTAACCAATGAAATGGGCCAAGGCAGTTCCTTTATTAGCCAATGACCTTCCTCCATCATATTCCCATATGTTTTCTGGCTTTTGGAGGCTTTAACAATTGAAAACTATCTGTTTATGTTATCCCCTATTTATTAATTAGCTTTTTATTGTTTTGGTTTTTTTTAAAGATTTATTTATTAAGCATCCAATGTACTGCTGGCAAGGAAGGCACCAGGTCTCATTACAGATGGTTGTGAGCCACCATGTGGTTGCTGGGAATTGAACTCGGGACCTCTGGAAGAGCAGCCAGTGCTCTTACCCTCTGAGCCATCTCTCCAGCCCCCTATTGTTTTGTTTTTATGAGTTCTTTATATATCCTAGATATTAATCCTCTGACAGATGTATAGATAGCAAGATTTTTCTCCTGTTTGGAAGGTTATATTCAATTAACTGTTTATTTTACTGTGAAGACACTTTCTAACTTCATGTAAACTCAGTTTCAGTTCTTGGTAGTATTTCCTGAGCAATTAGAGACTCTTCTACTTAGTTTCAGCTATCAACTTGACATAGCCTAGACTATCTAAGGAGTTTCAATAAGGGCTTTGTCTCCATCATATTGACTTGTGGGTTGTCTGTAGGTCATTTTCTTGATTACTAATTGATGTAGTATGGTTCAGACCACTATGAGAGGCAGAGAGTCCTGAACTGTATAAGAAAGCTAGCTGAGCAGAAGCAAGTGAGCACAGCGGGAGCTAGCCTCTAAGTACTTTTCCTCCATGGTTCCAGCGTCTGCTCCTGCTTGAGTTTCTACTCAGCCCTGATTCCCCTCAATGATGGGTTGGGGTTGGAAGTGGAAGGAAGCTAATAAACTGTTTCCTCCAAGACACTTTGTGTTTATCACATTAACAGAAGGCAGACTGGAACAGAGTACATTCTAGAAAGATTTCGCCTCTGTTTGTATCTGAGGTGTTTCCCACTAATAGTTTTAGAATTCTAAGATTGACTTAATTTTTATTTAAATGTATATGTCTGTGTGGGGGCTTGTGTACATGTATGCAGGTATCTATAGATGCCTGAAGAGGGTGTTGAAGCCCCTGGAGCTGGAGTTACAGTAGGTTTGAGTCCTTTAAAATAGGTGCTGGGAACCAAACTCAGGTCTTGTTTGACAGCAAGTGCTCTTAACTGCTGAGCCATTTCTCTGGGTCCCCAGAATTTCAAGGCTTACATATTATTTTTTAAAAATATTTTCTTTGAGTTTTTGAGACAGGGTTTCTCTGTGTATCATCCTTCCAGCCTTTGCCCTAAAGCTGTCTGTATGTGACAACGAAGTGAGTTCTTATAGGCAATGAACAGATGGTTCTGCTTTAAAATCCAATCTCCTAGTCTGTCTTTTGATTAAGAGATTGAAAGCATTAACATATGCAGTTACAATTTAAAGGCGAGCATTTAGTCCCTCTGTTCTATTGTTGGTACTGTTTGTTCCTTTCACATTTCTCTATCCCGTAAACTGTATTCTTTCCTGAGGCTTCATGGATCTTCTATATTTTCTCTATCGTATATAGGATTCCTCTGAGGGTCTTCTGTAGCTCTGGCGTAATGGTCATAAATTCCTTTAGTTTGTGCCTATAGTTAAACATTTTATTTCTCCTTCCATTAAGAAGGACAGCTTTGCTATGTAGTGAGTTGGTGTTTTTCTCTTGCAGCTTTTGATTTACTTTCTTTGTTGTGTTAGTGTTTTACCTGTAATATGACATGGGAGGTTAATTTCTGGTTCTGTCCGACAGTCTAAATGCATCCCCTAGCCTGGTGGCCGTCTCTTTCCCTGTTAGGAAAAATTTTCTGCTATACTATCCCTTTAGCATAATATTTTTCTTCATCTATGTGCATAACTCATAAGCTTGGCTTTTAAAATGATGTTCCATAAATCTCATATGCTCCACTTATATTTTTAAAAATTGTCAGAATATTCTAATTCATCTACTTGGTTATGATAGTCTTTTCTCCACTTGATTCATTGTATAGGTGAAACTTTCCACTGAGTTTATCATTTGACTTAATTGAACTTTCCATTTACAGTTTTTTTCAATATTTCTCTCTCCTTGAATTCTAATTTTTTATATCGACTTCCTTTTTTCATTATGTTGTTGGCTTGAGTTCTCTTTTAATCCATTCAGGAGTTTGTTAATGTGCCTCTTCTTCTGATTTTTTGATTTTTGTTTTGGAGACAGTATCGCACTTGTAGTTCTGGATAACATGGAACTCACTATGTAGACCAGACTGGCTTTGAACTCATGAAGAAGCTGCCTGCCTCAGTGTCCCAAGTGCTGTAATTAAAGACATGTACCACCTTGACTAGCCTATTTATGCCTTCTCTCTTTTTTTAAAGACAGATTTAATATTATTCTTTTTAAAGTTCTATGTTTTGAGTTTAATTATTTTATTTTATACATGTTGAATATTTTATGTGTATAAGCATTTTGCCTGCATGTGTATATGTGTATCATGTACATGCCTGGTGCTATGGAAGCCAGAAGAGGGCATTGGATCCCCTAGGACTAGAGTTACAGACAGTTTTGAGCTGCCATGTGATTGCTGGGAATTGAACCCAGGATATCTGGAAGAGCAACCAGTACTCTTAACCAATGAGCCATCTCTCTAGCCTTGTTTTTTTTGAATTTTCAAATTCACTCTCATTAAAGGAAATTACTATGGATTAGTAACTTTTTGAGGTGCTGCAGTGTTTTGATTTTTCATGTTTCTGCTTTTGTTTGTTTGTTTATGTTAGGATTATGTACCTATGTTCAGATGGCCAGTTAGATTTTGTTTTCATTGCTCACATTCTTTAGTGGAAGTGTTTGCAATGTTCAAGTCGCAGTAGGTTGTGATAATCCTTTTTCCACTGTATCTTAGTAGTAGGCCATATCTTCTTCAGTGCACACTCTAACTCCGGCATTACTCCAAGAGCAGAATTCTACCTGAATAAATAATACAATCAAAGAATAGGCCCATTATGATAATACACCAATAATTAATTAAAACTCAACTGTCTTACCAGTTTCAAAATTTTAATAATTTAGTAAATATAGGAACATAGTATTGTGTGTATAAAAATACTAGTTAGAATGTCTATAGAAAGGTACAGAGTAAGACTAGCAATTAGTTTTAGAATGAGAAAGGGAAAAATGGAGGTGGAGAAAGCAAATAGAAGTGGGGACAGTAGAGACAAAGGGAGGAGTATAGGTGGAATGAAAAGAGAAAGGTAAACAAATGCAATCAGGCAATCTAAAAACATCAACAGGTTTGGGAAGGCTGATGAAGGGACCCTGGTCCCTGGCTCTAGGGCAGCCTGTGTTGTTTAAGGAGAGCCTATGATAAGGCAAAAGGAAAAGGGGAAAACTAACATTGAACATGAAATAAGAATACAGAAAGAAAGCAAAAAGCTGGGCTTGACTGTACAGTCTGAATGTGATTTCTTACCTAGGTGCTGTTCTAGTCTAGTTTAGACATTCTTTTTAAGGATTACAGATGCCAGGCATCCTCCTGAGTAGTCTTTGTTTGCTGGTCAGACTGTGATGCTGGTCATACCTCAGGACTGTTTTTTATGTTGGCTTGAGAATGCTGGTCATGCCGTTGGGGGTGCTTCTCAAGATCAAGGATATCTTCAAAAGTGGAGTCTGTGTTCTACTCCGAAGGTAAACTAGTAGCTGGATATGGTGGTGCCTGCCTTTAATCCCAGAATTTGAGCAGAGGCAGACAGATCTCTGTGAGTTCAAGACATGCTTGGCCTACCTAGCAAGCTATGTAGTTAGACCCTGTCAAAAAAACAAAAATAAAACTAAGATGACTTAGGTCACAATTCTAGTTCATTGAATAGGGTGTAGTTCTTATCCAAAGCTTTTCCCCTCTGCAGTTCAAGTTTTGGATTTTAAACTCACAATACTTGTTCTATGTACTAGGAACATGGTTCAGGGAGAGTTACCAAGCTGCCCACTAAACCGGACTCTTTAGAAAATGGTTTGGATGCTTCCCCCATCTTGGACAAAGAGGAGAGGGTTTTCTTGGTATCTCATCCCTCTGCTAAGTGCCGTCGACACAGTCAGCCTTTGTCTCCTCTCCCTTTAAGATGTCTGTGCTCAGAGCACACTGCAGATTTCTCAGGCTCCCTGGCTTTTGCTGCCATCTGCAGTTGCTCTGGCTCTCTGAGCCGGCTTCTCTCTCCAGGACAGGTTCTGGACTTTTCTCCTCTATTGCCTCGCAAGTTTATAATTCCACTTTGTTTCTGAAACTAGAGATTTCCTGCCATCCTCAGCCTCTTATTGAAACTGTTTTCCAACTATTCGCAGTTTACCCTCCACAGATTCTAGCCAACTGCGGCTGGGTGATGTTCACTATCTTCTGCTCTCAAAGCTTTTGTTTAAATCCAACAGAGGCAAACTAAAATTTCTTTTTCTTTTCTATACAAAAGAAATATAGTGCCAATGATCTTTTGGCTTTATAGAGAAAATTCATTTTTATTTTTACTTTTTCCAACAATAATGTATCTATTTAAATATTATAAGGAGATCATGCAATTAATCTGAAGAACCAGTCAGCATCACAAACTAATAAGCTCACAGAGGTTGTAGTGACATCAAGTACAGCATGCTCGTAAGATTCCTTTTGAGAAATACCATTTGTAAAGAGACTTACATGATAAAAATTATGTTCATTTCTCTGTATCATACATATAATTATTTTGTGAATAGATAGAAGTTCTTACAGTTTGAAGCTCAGACCTGTAGGGATCAAAATTTAAGGAAAGAAAATGGTTAAGTAAGTTAATTTTGATGTCAAATATGTATAAAGATATAGGAAGTATATGCATGTAGTCTATATACTCCAAATATACTTAAAGATGATGCAATTATATATGACATCATACTTCTATTTCTGCAATAAACTATTTGAAATACATTTCATTATTGTCTTTATTAATGGATTAGATTACTAATATCTTATTGAGCATTTTGTACTTATGTTCATTAATATTTTCCTTTACAATACTTAAGATAATATAAATTATATAAGTTGTACAATGTAATGAGTTTTCTTTGGTATTATTACCATAGTAAGAGTAGTATTTTCTCTCTCAGGGTCTTTTGTCTCCAGCCCATTCTTCTTCTGCTCATGAGCCCAGGATGGCTAGTTGGTTTGTTTTTGTCACTACAGGTTGTTTGCCTGCCATTTGATTGTCTGACTTTACCTCACTAAAAATATGTACCTTATATTTATCACTAAAATGAAATTTGGTGGGAAAAATTTGACATTGAATTAATAGCAAGCAGATAAAAACTAAGCAAGTTAAGAAAACAATTTCAGTCCCAGGGAGTAAACAATTTGTGTTGCAGAATAAGAGAGTAGCAATAGCACAATGCAAGTAATTATGCTTTATTGGGGAGATAGGCATTTAGTAAGAACATGTGCCTGTGTAATGGGGGGTGAAGAAAAGAAAATGCTTTTCCTAAAAGTTAGTAGCCACATAAAAACTGTTAAGATACATCAAGTAAAAGAACCAAATCAAATATCAGAAAATAAAAATAATTAAATCTGGAAAGGAAGTTATTAAAGGGCGTTAGGACGGATGAATTTTAATCATCACGAATTATTTGATTTGTTAAACTGCAGGACAGTGATAGAAAATAAAATTAGGTGGGAGAGAAACAAGTAGGACACAAAATTGCAATGCATTAGTCACAATACTTTTATAATCATTCATATTCCCGAATCTATTAGTAATACCTTTTCACTGTTACATGGTATTTCATTTCATGGTTGTATCACGTTTTAAAATTCTTTTATTGATAGGCATCTGGGATATTTCTGATTTTCTACTATTATGATTAAAGCTGCTAGTGTCATAATTAAAAAATTATTTTGTGGACATATGCCTTAAATTTTCTGGGGTGCATATGCAGTGGAATTGCTAGGGCCTGGTACAGGTATAAATGGTATATGTTTAGTTTGTTTACAAATTATAAGATAGTCTTTTTTCTTTTCAAGACAAAGTTTCTCTGTGTAACCCTGTCTTGGAACTCACTCTGTAGAGAGGCTGGACCAAAACTCACAGATACCCACATGTCTCTGCCTCTAAAATCTTGGGATTAAAGGTGTGCCACCACTGCCTGACTGTATGATAATTCTCTAAAGTGATTACAAAATAATTTATTTTGTACTATCACCAACAATGTTTCAGAGGTTATTCCGTGCCCATTTTGCCCATTTTTTCATATAAAAGCTAATTATAGTCATCCTTGTGGTCATGTAATAGTGTCTTGCTTTGATTTTAATCTTTCCTTCCCTGACAGCTATTTCTACTCCTCTCTTTCAGACAGTTCGGCATGGTTTTCCTTATCAGCCCACAGCACTGGCCTTTGATCCAGTCCAGAAAATCTTGGCTATTGGAACAAGAACAGGTGCTATACGAATGTATCCTTAATTTTTGTTATTTATTCATTCAAGTAAGTAAAGCATTTATAACCCAAAAGTGTATTGTTTCCTTAACAATTAATAACCATTGCTCAAATCACTACTGTCAAATTTCTTAGTATAGTTTTTGCCTTTGAGATCACTGTTGATGTTCCTTCTTTAGCTTCCGTTATTGCTCACTTGTGTTGTTTTCTTTTTCTGATCAGTCTAGTTAGAAGTTTGTCAGTTATACACATTTCTTTATTATTTACCTCTATTCTATCAAAGTTTCTACTTTGAGCTTTTTTGAAATTTACTTTGGGTTTTGTTTGTCCCATTTTAGTTTAAGGTAGAAGCAGACATTAATTTGACAGTTTCTTTTATAATAATGTGCATATAGTGCTATAGGTTTATTCCCAAATGCATTTTAACACAGTCTGCTTTTTTTTGTAAATTAAACCTTTTATTTTAGGATTTATATTAAGTATAAGAAATATTTTTGAGACATCTCGTGTATTCTCTGATCCAGTTTCTTTTACCTGTAATGTTTTATAAAACTGTTGTGTGAAACCACATCTAGGAACCTGGAGAGATGGCTCAGCTGCAAAAGTACTTGTTATTCTTGTAGATGGTTCCTAGCATCAGTAGGGTGGCTCCTAATGGTCTATAACTGCATTACAGAGGGTTCAGTGCCCTCTTCTGGCTTCTGAGGGCAACAGGCATACACATGGCGCTCATACATTCATGCAGGCCCTCATACATAAACATAGATTTAAAAAAATCTTAAGAACAATATTCTATACTTCTACAGTCACCTTATTTTGGCAAAGAGACCAACAACACACACTGGTGCTGACAAAACTGGTTAACAACACGTGCAAGAACGAAACTAGATTTTTCTCTCTCATTCTGCATAAAACTCAACTCCAGTATATTAAAGATTTCAATGTAAGATTTGGTACCCTGAATCTGATGGAGAAGGAAGTAGGGAATATACATGAACTTATTGGCACAGGAAAGGAACAGTTATTCACTGCAAACAGGTGCAGTCACTATGGATATCAGTGTGGAGATTCTTCTCAAAGCTAGAAATAGAGCTACTATATGATTAGCTAAACTCCTCTTGGACATATACCCAAAAAACTCTGTGGTGGTGCTTTAAATGGGATTGGCCCACAGAGGCTCATATATTTAAATGTTTGATCCCTAGTTGAAGTGTTTGGGGAAGTATTAGAAATGTGGCCTCGCTGGAAGAGGTGTGTCACTTGAAGCCCATGCCAAGTCAGGGCTTTCTATCTCTGCCCCCAACTTGTGGATCAGAAGTACTGTCTCGTCTCAGCACCCTGACACCCTGCCTGCCTGCTGGCTGCCATGCTTCCTGTCGTGATGGTCAGGAATTCACCCTCTGAAGTGTAAGCAAGCTCCCAATTAAAGGCTTTCTTTTATAAGTTGCCTTGGTCATGGTGTCTCTACAGTAGTAGAACAACAAATGGGAAAACTCTGTATCCTATTGTCGGGAAACTTGCTCATCTACATTCATTATGTCTCTAATCACAAGAGTCAGGAAAGGGAAACAACCTAGATGTCCATGAATAGATAAGGAAAATGTGGTGTTGTGAGATGTTAAGCTCTTTTGGCTTTTTGAGCTCCTATCACCCAGCTCCCAAATAAATCACATGGAGGCTTATTATTACTTATGAATGCCCTGCCTTAGGGTGGCTTGTTTCTTGCCAGCTTTTCTTAAATTATCCCAACTACCTTTTGCCTCTGGGCTTTTATCTTTCTCTATTTTTGTTTACCTTTCTTGTGTTCTTTCTCCATGGCTTGCTGTGTGGCTGGGTGGTTGGTCCGTGACGTCCTCCCCTCCTTGTTCTCTTGCTCCTCAGTAGCTCTCCTCCCAGAGTTCTCCTATTTATACTCTCTGCCTGTTAGCCCCGCCTATCCTTGTTCCTGCCTTGCTATTGGCTGTTTAACTCTTTATTAAGATCATCAGGTGTTTTAAACAGGCACAGTAACACAGCTTCACAGAGTTAAGCAAATGCAGTGTAAACAAAAGTCACACACCTGAAAATAATATTTCCCAACATTATGGTATGTTAAAAAATTGAATATTATTCATCTGTTAAGAAAAATGAAACTAAAATTCACAGGTAGGTAGATGAATCTTGAAATAATCATTTTATTTCTAAACAAATGTCCTATGTTTTTTTTTTCCTTTGTGAATGTTAGTTTTGTATCTCCAGATATGTGTGTTTCCTTTGCAATGCACATAGAGATTAATAAATTATTAAGGTGATATATGGAAGGGAGGACTTCAGGGAAGGGGAGATAGAACACAGTGGTATAAAGGGTTAAAGGAAAATAATGGAACAGGAAGGGCTTAATGGGGTGGGTAATGGGAAAGCAGGGTAGAGAAAAGAATAAGAGAAAGGGGTAAATAATTCTAAATAATTTAAAAAATTCATATAGAAATTTACCACTGCAGAAACTTCCTAAATATATATTTATTATGCACATTAAACATATGTAATAAGAGTTTAAATGAAGTCACCCTATAATGGAATAATAATGCCCCTGCTAGACCCCACAGGCTAGCAGGGTACAGTGCCACGAATAGGTTACTTCTTTTGGAGTTGCTGGCCATTGAAGTTCCATAGACCCTCGCAAACATTACAGATGATTGCCAAAGCTTTTTACCTTCCATAACCAGACAGTAAGTCCGTATTACTGAAGATACTAACTAGTGGAATCAGAAGAACACAGAGAAATCAAGATGGCATTCACCTGGAAGTTTCACATCTATAGGCTAGATTTCACCATGCTGGAAGATGCTATGCATGCTCTTGGAGTAGAAAAGCAATCATTTATATTATCCGGCTACAGTAATGGTTGACTTGGTAAGACATGTCCACTTGTGCAATAGTGGCGCATCCACTGGTATAATAATGGCATGAACAATATGGGAATAACCAACCACTTTCTTCTTGGATTTAAGGTTCACTCCTCTGATTGAAACCCATACCTGATACAAATATTGGGCCCACGAACCTGTGGTAGATAGGCCCAGGCCCTAGGGAAGAAACTACTCTTACTCTGCTAAAGGACGTAATAGTAAACCAACTCCTAATGACTTATCATTCTATACAAAGACCAACGTATCTCTTAACCCTCATTGGAACATCTTTTGCAGTAGATGAAACACCTCGACCAAAACAAAGTTTTGGTGAGGAAAGGGTTTATTTGGCTTACACTACATCGTTGTTCGTCATTGAAGGAAGTCAGGACAGAAACTCCAACAGGTCAGGAACCTGGAGACAGGATCTGGTGCAGAGGCCATGGAGAGGTGCTGCCTGCTGGCTTGTTCTTCATGGTTTGTTCAGCCTTCTTTCTTATAGAACCCAGGACCACCAGCTCAAGGGTGGTACCACTCACCATGGGCTGGTACCTCCCACACTAATTAAGAAAATGCCTTACAGCTGGATCCTATGGAGGCATTGTTTTTTCAGTTGAGGTTCCCTCCTTTCAGACAACTCTAACTTGTGTCAAATTGACACAAAACTAGCCAGGCCAGGGGAGAATATAAATAGAAAAGGAAACTTTAGGGGCACTGAAGGGTGTGTGTAGGTATGACAGGGAGGAGTGGAGGCTGGCTAAAGGTAGATGGAAAAGAGAGATGAAGATATGCTGTTAGGTATCTTAGAACTACCAGACCTCTCAGCAGCTCTAGAGACTTACAAACCTGGGCTGGGCACTCAGTGCTCTTTGCCAGCAATAAAAGAGAAATGAAGACAGGCGGTGGTGCCATGTGCTTTTAATCCAAGAACTCAGGAGGCAGAGGCAGGTGGATCTCTGTGGGTTTGAGGCCTGCCTGGTCTACAAAGTGAGTCCAGGACAGCCAGGATTGATATACCTGTCTTAAAACAGAAACCCTGTATTATAACACATACACCCCACCCCACCCCCAAAATAAAAGAGGAAGAAAGGAAAGAAGAAGAAAGAAGGAAGGAAAGAAAGAGACAAAACAAGAAGATCGAGAGAAAAGTGAAAACTGTATTTTTTTTTAAAGGATATGGGGCAAGGAAAGGACAGGGGTGAACAGACCTGCTAAATTGACAGTGGGCATTAAATAAATAAATGGGTATAGAGAGAAAGGGATGCAAACACGGGACATAAAACTTATTGCTGAGTTCCATCTGACATCTCATTTGTCCCCTCTCTGGCTCCTAAAACCTGTCTTGCTACTGGAATTGCTCTGCAATGGGTGGTCTCAGTCCGGTTTTCCGTATTTCTGAGGACTCCATATCTCTGGATCAAGCTCTACCTCTGAACTTGGTTCTAGCTCTGGTTCCTGCTTGGGTTTGGCTATGCTTGCATCTTTCTAAAGCTCTGGCTCTTACTTGGCTTGATGTCTGGAATTGACTCCCTACTCCTGAGGCTGAGTTTTAGCGCATCTTCCCTGAGTGGTAATGGGAACCAGGAGCAGATGGCTGTGAGGGGCAGGGAAACGAAGGAAGACTGTCAGAGCCACAGGTGTATCTGACACACTTTATTCACTCCAGGTAAGAGACGCCCCTGCGTCCAAGAATACAGAATTGCACAAAGGTGGCTCTTGCCAGAATTTGTTGCATAACAAGTTACATAAAAAGGACTTTTATCCTTAGTCACGGTTCCTTATATATCCCATTGCAACCATCTTATCGAAGTCGTTCTGAGTATCTATACCATTGCCATGTTGTCTAAATTTATATCTGGCGCTCATTGCCTTTATTCCCTTTCAGGTGGTCAGTTGAATCATTCCTTAGTGTTGTCTCTGTGGAGGAGGGGCCAGTGGGAACCCTTGAGTCAGCCATTTCTCTGTTCAGGTCCCAGGGTGTGGAAGATCAAAGGCTTTAAGGTGTTGTTGGCGGTCTGCTTCTGCTTCTCGGTTCTGTAAGTCAGTGTCTTTGAGGAAAGCCACCTCCCAGCAGGTTCTTGAATTTCTTTGGTATTTGTTATAATGTTTCCCTATTGTTCATTTCTGATTCTGTTCATTTGCGTCCACTCTTTCCTTTGTCTGTCAATCTTGTTTAGCTTCTCAAAGAACTATGCCTTAGATTGGTGATTCTTTGTATTGTTCTCTTTGTATTTTTATTATTTCTTGTCATCGATTGGTTTTAAATTTGGTTTGTTCTTGATTTTCCAACTTTTTGAGTTGCATCATTAAGCTACCTTTTGTGTCTTGGTTTCTCCATATTCTATGGCTCAAGTATGTGATGTCTTTAGCAGTACGGTATTGCCATCAAGTTCTGAAGGGTGATCAGTGACATCAGCATATGCTTGTAATGTTTGTGAATCTATGAGATCCCATTTTATAACAACTCAAAAAGAGTTAACCCATTTCAGGTATTTTTTTTTAATTTGCTACCATGTGTTATCTAGTTGGGTTATTGTTCCCCTATTGTAGGATAACTCCATTAAAATTCTTTTCATGTGTGTATGTGTACATGAATATATTTTTCGAAGATACTACAGCAGTAGGTTTATGACTTTTCAAAAGGCCTTTAGTATTAGTTATTCCCTCCCCATTTTCCTTCCTCTGGTGGTCAATGGTTTATTGGATCCCATCCCCACCCCAATTTAACCCTTTCTGTTCCATCATTCCTCTAGAACCCTTTATATCTTTTAGCTGATGAATGTAATCCTTTTACATTCAAGGTCACAACAGAGTCAAAACCATTACTACTGTTATTTTTGTCATTTTTCTTTTTGGTGTTTTGAATAGTTAATGTTTTTTCTTTCCTTTTTTATTGCTAATTATGATTTTGTGGTCTATTGCTTTGATAAGGTTTGATTCTTTCCTTTTTCTCTCTTGTGAATCTCTTCTGGTGAGTTACATATTTTCATGATAGAAGTTATCTTTTGCTTTTGGATGTAGGACTTCCTGAACCATATTTTGTAATTGTCTAGTGGTGCTGACCTTCTTGAGTTTTGGGGTTTTTGTTGAAAGGTTTTTATTTCTCTACTGTTTCTGAAAAGCTTTGCAATGTCTTGCTTAGAAATTGTTTTCTTCCAGAAGATACAATGTGTTATTCTGTTCTCTCTTGGCTTATAAAGTTCAGGTGGAAGTTTCTGTCCCACCAGCCACCTCCCAAATAACCACACAGAAACTTTTTATTAATTATAAATGCTCAGTTGACAGCTTAGGCTTGCTACTAACCAGCTCTTGTATCATAACCCATATTATCTATGCTCTACAACATGGCTCAGTACCTCTTTTTCAGTATGGTATGTTAATCTTGCTTCTTTCTGTGTCTCTGAGTGACTCTGCCCTTCTTCTTCCCGGTGTTCTCCCACTCTGACTCTCCATTCTAAATTCTTCCTGCCTAGCTATTGGCCGGTTGGCACTTTATTAAACAAATGAGAGCAAAACATATTCAAAGTGTACAACAGAATTATTTTACAACATTTCCCCCCTTTTGTCTAATTAAAAAGGAAGGTTCTACCTTTAACATAGTAAGATACATTAAAACAGTTATCAAGTAAGAATTACAGTCACAATATATTGTCCCCTTGTATTTGGCAAATTTGGAGAAAAAATACTCTATTATTTATCTTATCTTTGTAAATCTAAAGTTTAATACTTAATTTATTTTTTATTATAATTAAGGAAAACTACAGGTTTAACTATTTAGTCTTTAACTCTATCAAAGACCCCAGAAGAATGTAATATTATCTAACAACAGGGACATCTGGCTTCCTGGACAGTCACTCACAGTTCCTCTGTAATATTGAGGCATCCATCTTTGGCCTTCAGGGCTAGTATATTTTACAGACATTTTTGAGAAGCAGGTAATCTTAAACTGTCCTACCTGTCTTGGCAAAATTTGGTAGTCACTTTTTTTTGCGTTCTGCTGGTCCAGTTTGGACAGCAGGCTGTCATCAGTCAAAGCAAGGACAGTTTTATTGCCCAAATGGCTATCATTTGCCATGAAGAAAGCAAACTCCATATGGAGGTTCTTCAATGCCCCTCATCTTTTTTGAAGTAAATTGACACTGCCAGGAGCAGATGTGTCTTGTCATGGAAAGCCTTAAGTTATTAAACCTCTCAAGACCATATTCTGTAGGTCTGTGACGTGTTTGAAGACCATCTATCTATCTAAATATATCTGTTTAACCTTGAAAACATACCTAACATGACTACAAGTTTTATTATAGATGACTAACTACTAACTTGTATTAGTTAATTATACATTACATGTTTAAATTAGGTTCAGAGGCACAATACCCCAAGCAAGAGTAGAAACATACATATAGTATAACAAAAAAAAAACTTTAAACTTGTATCAGTAAACTGAAATCCATATCAATGTAAAATATTTTGAGATTAATAGGTGCTTTTTGGATTAAAGTAAACTTAATTATCTACCCTTTTATCTCATTTCTATATTGTATCTTCCTTTTTTCTTTAGAAAGAGATCTTTGACTTTATCTCCTTTGTTTAGTTTTTCCTCTGACCATGACCAATAACAACTTATAACCAAACCCCCTTGAATGATGATGTTGTTTTCTCTAGACTGCTTCCTTTTGTCTGGGGGTACTGGCATCGTTGGGGGACCCTGAGAAAGTTAAGATAATGGTCAAATTGTGGCTGAAGAAGTCTGTGCGGCCTGACCATCTCAGCCAGTAGCCTTGAAGCTGTTCTGAAAGCAGAACTCTGAGGAAACCGCAATAGATGTGCTCTTAAGATGTTGGATCACCAAGGCCATTCATTTTTATTAGTGTCTTGTCCCCTTACTCTGAAAGTACATAAACTTTTAAAGGTAATATACACATCAGCATTAATACAAGTATATACTGTGTGTTGTATACAAGTTATCCAATAGTGATTGTTTGTTTTATATTTGAGCAGGTAAAATATACGTTACATGCCATATAGTTTTCTAAGGTTTATTTCTTCATGTCAGTAGGCAGTATTTTCAAGGGGGTCTTCTTCAATCAAACTTGATCATCTTCAACCTTGAATGAACTTATAACCTTTTATTTTTTGTGGGAACAAAAGCATGACCTCTTCTCAAAGCAATATACATTTTTGACTTCCATTTTGAAGTTGATTTAATTTAGCAGTTTCTATAATCTAACATCTGTCAGCAACTATTGTACATTCATCATCAATCAAAAAATTCAAAGGCAACACAATAACATAAATGATTCAGACTCCCTGTGTATTTCCCATATCTATGTGAGTTATTCATTTTATTATTTTTTTATTTCTCTCTTTAAACTTGATTACTTTTAAACTATTCTTTTTTTCTATTACTATCTTTTTTCTTTCTACTTATTTATTTATTGTTGTTGTTGTTGTTGTTGTTGTTTTTCAAGACAGTGTTTCTCTGTAGCTTTGGGGCCTGTCCTAAAAATAACTCTAGAGTTATAACTCTGTGGCCTTGAATTCACAGAGATCCTCCTGCCTCTGCCTCCCCAAGTGCTAGGATTAAAGGTTTGTGCCACCACCACCCAGCAACTACAGCAACTCTTCTAAAGGAAAACATCTAATTGGTCTGGTTTACAGGTTCAGAGATTTAGTTTATTATTTTCATGGCCAGAAGCATGGTAGCAGGCAGGCAGACATAGTGCTAGAAAAATAGCTGAGAGTTCTAACTCTGGGTTGTCAAGCAGCAGGAAGAGAGTGACCCTGGGCTTGGCTTGAGCTTCTGAAACTTCAAAGCTCGCCCCCATGACATCCTTCAACAAGGCCATACCTTTTCCAGCTAGGGCACACATCCAATAATGTCCCTCCCTATGAGTGTATGGGTACCATTTTTATTTAAATCACCACATGGAGTTAAGTGAAAATTTGATTCATATAGCTATTAATGTATTAAGATGTAAGAACTTTATTATTTTTAAAAAAAAATTAAATCATGTTATTTCATATTCAAGCCTTTTCCCTACCTGTAGCTGTAGCAACCATGCTTTCTTTAACTCTTTAGCTTTTTCTATTAGAAAATTATTTTCTGAAACATTAGAAGGTGACATTAAGAACATTGATCTGTAGTTGTCTTTTCAAGCAAGATTTTTGACTGGTGTGGTTATTAAGAGAAATAGTATCTTTGATAAATTTAGTAAGAAATTATTTGTTCTTATATAAGTTGTAAAATTGATCTTATCTTTAGTATTTTTTTACTTTTTTGATAAAAATTACCTGTGAAACCTTTTAGACTTGGAATTTTCAGTCTTAGAAAGTTTTAAGTATCACATTTAACCTAGTGTGGTGGAGTTAATCTATAATACAAGCTACTAAGAAGGCCCCAATAGGAGGCTCACAAGTTCAAGTACAGCCTGGGCAAATGAGTGACACAATATAGGTATCAAAATGAAAATAAATACATGTATTTTTTAAAGGCTGTAGTTATAACTCACTGATAGCTTAAGCATCCTGACATGCTTAAGGCCCTGGACTCAATGCCCAGTAACACAAAAATAAAAATATTTTAGTACATGTAACTATTATTCTCCTAAAGAGTTAGACAGTCAGCACTTATCATTTATTACTTGAGGATGGCACGAGATAATAGAAGGGCCATGTATAGTTCTCTAAGACTTCTGACCTGTTCTTCATATAGGTAGAATAAGTGCCATTGTCAAGAAAATATCTTAGATGTTGACAGCTAAAGACCGGTTGTATATGTAACAATTGTAACGGCCAAAGGGATTTATTTGTCAGTGTCCTCACTGACAGTATCTGCTGCAAATTAGAGCATTTTGCCCTCATTTATTCTTATACTTTGGGCTGTTTCCTCTGTTTTTTCACTGACTCCAAACAATGTTACTTAGTTATAATATGTTAAAAACTGTTATAACGAGAAACTTAGCATAACAAACTATAATTCTCTTCTGCCACTTGAAGATTGTAACTGATATTTATTAGCTCATTCTTCTAGAATTTTAAAATTAAGTTTGTTCTCTATCATTTTCATATATGTATGTAATGCAGTTAGGTTAAAAAAATCTCCTATATTGTTTTTTTCTAGGTTTTCTTACTGTCAGCTTACCCTTCTGTTATTCTAAGTTGCTTTGCTAGTAGATCTACCTAGATCTTCTTTTCAAGGTTACTGAATGCTTGTCAAGCTATGCCTACTCCGATGAAAGAATTAGAAAACTTCTGGCACAATTTTTATAGTAGTAACTATTGCATCTTATAAAACTTAGGGTTCACATTAAGTTAGGACATTTGGCATGAGGTATTCAGAGTTCTAAGTGATAGTTGTAGCTTAATGTTTACTGAGATTCTTGTATCTCTTTAAAAGCATAGATTCCTCCTAGAATTAGTATTTCTAGTTCAAAAGAGATTAAATTTGTATGGATGTGTTTATTTTAAAGGCATGCTAAATAATTTACTAGGAAGGCTGAAAACACAGTCCAGGCAAGCTTCCAGAACCAACACTATGCACTGTATAAAAATTGCCTGAGTTTGATGCTCTTAAAAGAAAATAAAAATTAGCATTTCTAACTACATTTCAAAAGATCCCAGGAACCTCATAGGCTAAATAATAGTGAGTAAAAGACCCTACAGTGTAGTAATATGGAGCGGCGGCTGGGTCCCCAAAACCCCAGCCGCCTGGCTCGGCTAGCCTATGCCCCAAATAATTACACGGACACTGTATTCTTTTAAACACTGCTCTGGCCCATTTCTAATCATCTGTGTAGCGCCCCTAGGTGCGCTTACCGGGAAGATTCTAGCCTAAGTCCATCCTGGGTCGGAGCTGGGGCATGGTGTGCGTCTTCCCTGGAGCAGGTAGCATGGCGTCTCTCCTGCGTCTGCTCCGGAGAGCGGAGCTGTGGAGTCTGACCTCACTTCCTCTTCCTCCCAGCCTTCCCTTCTGTTTACTCCACCCACCTAAGGGTGGGCCTATCAAATGGGCCTAGCAGTTTCTTTATTGCTTAAACAATGAAATCAACAGATTGATATATGACACTCCCACATCACTACAGGGCATGTATTAAAACTGCATAAGAAATTTGAATATTTTTCTCATAGCAATGGATTTAAAAAAATAGATGTAACATTATAGAATTTGCACTGTAGAAAGATGACTCAGAATGAATGGTAGAGAATAAATTGGGGAAAAAAAGTATCTTAATAAGTGTTCTCTAGAGGAAACAGCCACTGGCATGTCTGTATATATGTGTCTATCTGTCAATTAATCATCAGTCATTTTAAAGAATTGGCCATACATTTATGAGAGTCTTAAATTGAAAATCTAGAGTAAGTTGGCTGGCTGGAAACTCGGGAAAGAGTTGAAGTTGTAGCCTTGTGTCTAAAGGCAGTCTGGAAGCAGACTTCTTAGGGTAGCTCAGTCTTTTTCCTGAAGAACTTCAAGGATTAAGAGGAGGTACATTCTATAATGGAGGACAGTTTGCTATATGCAAGACTTTACTGATTTAAGTATAAAGCACACCTAAAAAATGCTTCCTTTGCAAGATGTATGCTAGCATTTGAAAAAAAATAAACAATTAAAGAAAGGGTATCATGGCCTACTTAAGTTGATGCATTAAAATCCACCATTGCATAGGGAGTCCAGGTAAGATGGAATGTGAGATGATCTGTGATTATGAATTCTAAAGAATATTTCCTCAGTCTTAAACATTACCAGATTTTCTGTAGCTACCATTTTACTTTCACCATCAGTTGTTATGTTTTTATGTAACTAAGGATTTAATATTTGAAAGGTAAATTATAGTCTTTTATTTTTGCTACATTTTATACAATTTTTAAAATTAGGTAAACTGAAATGTCATCACTGAGAAGTGTAAAGAAGACTGTGAAAACACAAATTAAACTGAGTAATAAATTACTGCCTTAAGATCTTAAATCACTGTCTTTTAATGGCATTTTGTGTTTATGTTTTTTAAATCAATTTATGTGAATCCTTTAGTAACTGCAAAATAGCAGCACAAAACTAAGTTTTAGATTTTATTTAAAAATTGATATCTATAAAATAACACTATCTGTCTAGATAGAAAATGGAGTCTAGTGAGGCAGACAAAGAAAAGCATTGTTTGCTACTAAATTATATGAGGTAACATTGCCATAAAACACACTTCTTATAATTATCCACTCACAAATTGTCCCATCAAAATGACATACCCACACTTTTTACCTTGATCCTTGAGTAGCTATGTTCTGCTTTGTAACTGATCGTGTACTAAGTAGGGAGACTAAATTCCTTAACCCCCAACATCCCAAAACAATTTGTGATTTATTTGGTGACAACCATATAGTTTGTGCAGAGTACATCGTTTTCTTCAGTAGCCAGAGAAGTTCCACTGTACTCAGAAGCAGAGATTTAGTTTATGTAGGGTGAAGACATTTACTAGTTACATGGTTACCTTTAGTCACATGGGTCCTCATTCAAAACTGATTCTGCAATCGGAACTGATGATATTCCATATGTTAACAGAGCATGAAAGTATTATTTATTATAGAGTTGAGAGAATTGTTCAAGCACATCCAAAATGAGAAAAAGAAAGAAAATTGCCTGAAATTTTATTCCAGTTACAGTGTGGGATTAGGATCAGAGCTGCACTATTAGGGCAAGAGCTTGTGTAGTTCAAATCTCCTGCTGGTGGCAAAGAGAAAAAAGCCTGGACTTTCTTATGAGTCTGTTTAGATGTGTTCGCAAGGAAAGGAGGAGGATAAAACATAGCTTAAAATCTGTCAGCATCAGACATCAAAAAGTTGAAGTCAACATCATCTTTTTACTGGTTTATTTATACCTATAAAAAGGCATAAATCTATTAATAAGTCTATCTATAAGTTGAAGGCAATTATTTACACTACACAATTCTTTAAGGAAAGCTATGATTTCTGGAAAACTTTCAACTGCTAGTTTTGTCAAAATGAAGGCTGCCCTGATTATCTTTAATAGTCAGTCTGACACAGCCTAGAGTCATCTTAGAGGAAAATTTCATTTGAGGAATTGTCTATATGACATTGGCCTGTTGTCATGTCTGTGGGAGGTTGTCTTTATTATTGTTGTTGGAGGAGAGCCCAACCCACTAGGTAGCACCATCCCTAGGCAGGTGGTCTTGAATTGTATAAACAAGTTAATTTAGTATAGCTCCATGGAGACACCAAGATGAGCCTTTGATGAAGATGCAGCCTTAGTAGTAGTGGAGACTCCAGGTTATTGGAGATGTCAGGACCATGGAATGTTTGCCAAGAGCAATAGCAAGTGTGAAGTGAATACAGCCTTGGCCTGAGACCAGTGTGTGTGCTGCAGGTGGCAGAGCTGTAGACTTAGACATTTAAATTTGTTCCTTGTTTATAGCCAGAAATATAATTGATTTTTAAAGCTTTTAATATTTCATTTATTGTGTGTGTTAGGGGGAAATGGGGGCTAGGACTTGCCAGAGTTGGTCAGATGATTCTCTCTTTCTACCATGTGGCTCCTGAGAATCAAACTCAGGTTGTCAGGTTTGGTGACAGGTATGTTGACATGCTGAGCCATCTGATAGCCTCTAACATATGATATTTCATTCTTCACAATCCAATTAATTTAGGAGCCATGTAGCAGTTTTGTGGTTTTCTTCCTAAATTACGATACATTCTACATATAGATGCAATTTTAATTCTTCCTTTCCCATCTGCATGCCATTTAATTTTTTTACTCCATTCCTCTTACTACTACATGTAGTATGATATTAAATAGATAGGGACAATGACCATGGATCTTTGCCCTTTCAGTATGTGAAACTCAAGATGTTATCCTTTTACTGTTTGCAGTAATGAGACTGATGTGCAGATTTTCCTTAGATGACCTTCTGTGAGGGAATTTGTTTTCCTAGTTTACTGGAGATTATGAATGAGCTCTCACATTTTATCAGTAGCCTTTTCTGTATCTATAAAAAATTGTTCTAAGTTAATTGAATGAACTACATTGATTTTTCAAGGTTAAACCGACTTTGAATTCCAAGGACAAATTCTATTCAATTACAGCATACAATTACTCTTATACATTGTATTTAGTTGGCTAAAATTTTTATTTTCATTTTCAAATTTGTGTTCAAAGGAGATTCTAGTCTGAAAATCTAATTTTATATTTTTATTTGTCACCAGAATGCCATTTTCATAAAATGTGTCTGAAACTATTTTTTCTTTACGCACTCTCTAGCATTCTGTAAAACTGGTACTTAAAGAAATGTTTCATAAAGGTGACAACTGATGTCATCTGGTCCTGGGGCTTCCTTTGGGAAAGAGCTCTAGTTAGAATTAAGTTTTATTAGTTGATATGTTATTTGTTTCCTATTTTTTGTGTAGTTTGTGTTTTTCCAAGACTTCTTCCATTTCATATACTTTGTAAGATTAATTGGTATAGTAATTTTCTTATTTATTTTTGATTTCTGATGACATATCTCCTTGTAGGTACTTACATAAGACATCTGTGTTCTTCTTGTTGATAAGTCTGGATGGATGTTGCCAATTTTAGTTAATTTTTTCAAGTCAGTTTTTTATTTTTTTGATTTTTGTTGTTACTTTACTTAATTGATTTCTCTGCTTCCCTTGTTACTGCTTTGTTTATGCTGCTCTTGGGATTAATTTACTTTAAAATTACTTTTTCTAACTGGGCAGTATGGCGCATGCCTTTAATCCCAGCACAGGGGAGGCAGAGGCAGGCGTTCAAGGCCTGCCTGGTCTACAAGAGCTAGTTCCAGGACAGGCTCCAAAGCTACAAAGAAACCCTATCTTGAAACCCCCCCCCCAAATTTTTTTTTAGCTTCTACTTAGGTAGGTGTGGAGGGTATGGGAAGATTTGGGGAAGGAGAAAAATTATCAGAATATATTACATGAGCACAAATTTCTTCTAAATGTTTTTCTATGTCTAAAGCTTAGCTAATTAATTTGAGATACTTTTGTATTTTTTAACAAAGTTTATCATAAAGTCTAAATTTTCATCAAGTATGGCTAACCCTAACCCTAACTCTAACCCCATACTTCTGATGCATTATATTTTATCACTCTATTATAATTTTTTGTAATTATCATGTGAAGTGATTATCTTAAGCCTTGGTAATATTTATGTTCTGTAGTCTAGTTTATGTTATATCAATATTTTTCATTTGATAGTGTTTCATGGCATATAAGTTTTGAAGTTTTAAACTTTTAATTTATTTAGTACATTTGTACACACACACACACACACACACACACACACACACCCTGTTTTGCTTTGTTCTGCGTTCGACAACAGTTCATATGTTCCAGCCTAGCTTATAACTAACCACAACCCTAGGCCGGCCTCAGAGTGCAACAATTCTCCTGTCTCAGCTTTTTAAGTGCTGAGATTAAAGTTATGAGCCATTGTATCTGGTTTATTTCTAAATTTTAAAAGGAGTTACTGTAGGCATTGTATAGTTTGATGGTTTTAAAATGTGGTTAGAAGGGCTTTATATTAATATTGTTATCAATATAGCCAACATTCTTAAATATATTAAATTGTTTTATTATAGGACAGAGTCTCTCTATGTAGTCCTGGCTGTTCTGAAACTTATTATGTAGACCAGGCCAGCCTGAAACTCACAGAGACCCTTCTATCTCTGCCTCCCAAGTGCTGAGATTAAAGGCATGTATCACCATGCCCAGCTAACCTAAAACTGTTTTTATGATTTAATTTATTGCATTTAATCTTTCAATTGTTTGAACCTACTCTGGAGAAAGAACTGTTTAATCAGATAAATATTAAAAGAAATGATATGTGTCTGAATTCTCAATTCTTGTTTTACTTTAATGGGAAGGAAACTCCTTCCAATGCTTTACTATAATTCTTCTAACTGTTAGACTATTACTCATTTATACCACGTAATTAAATTTGTGTAAAGTAAAATATTTCAATTTCTTAAAAAATAAGAACAACGAAGAATCAAAACATTAGTTGCTGAATAAGTCAGATTCTCCTTCTCCTTAATATTTGTGCTAATGCAAGCGTTAGAATCCTTGACTTTGATTATGTTAGACTTGGGAGGCCTGGTGTTGACTGTCACTGCCAGCATGAAAGTGGTGCGGCTGTCTTGCAGCTCCAGTTCCTGATCAATGAGGTAAGATACTTTTTCACCATTTTAAACACATGCACACAGTATTTTTGATTGTCTAAATCACATATATGCACGTATTCACACTCACAAATTATTACTGATTGAGTATTCCTTATCTAAAACAATTGGGTTTACAAAGTCTATGGATCTTATATTTTAAATTTTGGAATATTTGCATATGTATTGAGACACCTTGGAAAAGATACCCACATCTAAATATTAAATTCATTTATATTCTTTGTATACCCTATACACATAGTTTGAAGGTAATTTTGTATATATTTTCAATGCTCTTATATTTTGAATTTAATCACAATAGAGTAGATATGGAATTTTCCCTTTGTGGACCTTTTTAACTTTTGGAGCATCTAAGATTTTGTATATTTGGATATTCAACCTGTAGTTGATATAATTCTTTTTGATATTATGATTTTAGATGTTTAAAAATAGATAAGTATACATCTTTACTAGTATTCACATTTTTTCATATTTTTATATTAAATTTAAAATCTAATAGGAAATACTAAATTTAATACAAGACATTAAATTTAAAATCTAATTCTAATACTAAACTTAGTAAGAGAAAAGCATTTTGTCTATCAGAAGATCCTTTTATTATGATTGTATATCATAATTTTAAAATTTATTTAATATTTTTCCAAATCATTAAGCTTTCTTTCTACTCACTTTCTTCCCCCAATTTAAATATTTTGCTTGTATCAAAATTGAAAGTATATTCTTACTTACCAGAAGGATTTTGTGTGTATAATCCGTGCATCTTTTATCTGTATATATTATGTTTTTAATGTGAGATATTTGGACAATTAAGAAAGGAAGGAGTGTGACTTACTAGTGATGTGTTTGTGTTAAGTTGACAAGGGGTTAATTGTGCTGGCTAGTTTTATGTTAACTTGGCACAAGATAGAGTTACCTGAAAGGAGGAAACCACAACTGAAAAAATACCTCCAGAAGGTCCAACTGTAAGGAAATTTCTTTTTTTTTTAATTTTTTTTAATTTATTTATTTATTAAAGATTTCTGTCTCTTCCCCGCCACCGCCTCCCATTTCCCTCCCCCTCCCCCAATTAAGTCTCCCCCCATCCCGAAAAGCAATCCGGGTTCCCTGTCCTGTGGGAAGTCCAGGGAACCCCCACCTCCATCCAGGTCTAGTAAGTTGAGCATCCATCCTGCCTAGGCTCCCACAAAGCCAGTTCGTGCAGTAGGATCAGAAACCCATTGCCATTGTTCTTGAGTTCTCAGTAGTCCTCATTGTCCGCTATTAATTAGTGATTGATGGTGGAAGGCCCAGCCCATTATGGGTGGGGCTTTCTCTGGGCTGGCCCTCCTGGGTTCTGTAAGAAAGCTGACTGAGTTAGGCAGCAAGCAGCATCCCTCCATGGCCTCAGCGGCCTTAGTTCCTGCTTCCAGGATCCTGGCCTGTTTGAATCCCTGTCTTGGCTTCCTTTGAGGAGGAGCAGTGCTGTGGAAATAGATGACAAACACACTCTTTTGTTTTTGGTTTAGGAACTGTTTCAGAAAGACATTTAGAGTCTTGTTTCTCTTAATTTCTGGAAAAGAAGTGAAGTTGGAAATTTAAAAAAAGGTTTAAAAATATATAGAATATAAATAAGAGAGTGTGTGACTGAGGTTGTAAACTGTGAAAGATTATCTTTAGCAAAGTTGTTTGGGAAATATATAAAGCATTTTAGGCATCTCAAGATCACCATGCATCTACCAGACAGCTATTAGAGAACATTTAGTACTTTAGGTGTCATTTCAGTGGGGAAGGTAGTACTAGAGTAAAAGTTCTGACAACTTCAGATGATCTTTAGATGTGTGTATAAAATTAAATGTGACAGTTATCTGCATATATGCTTTCTGTTACTTTCAATGGTAGAACATATTCTATTGTGTTTGAAATAGGATTAATTTGTAATTGGTGTTATAAGGTAAAGGATTTTAGTATTATTTTTATAGTTATACCTAATTCAATGTGAAGAAATATTTTATTATAGGTATTTTTAAATATAACTGGTAAAGCTTTTTAGATTGTAAGCAGGTCAAATTATAAAATACATAATTTTAAGAAACAATGCACAATTTTTAGATAAAAGAGTTTCAGAGGATAATCTTATATTCTCTGTATTTGATTGATAAAAATGGGTTGGGTATTGGCTTCTCTAGTATTGAAGTTATATATTATTTATGTGCATAATAGAAACAAAACTTAAATTCTATATTTTTAAAGGAAATAAAAGAAAACCCTTTAATAGTCACAGTGATGCTGCCCTCCTCCATGGTAAATATCATGACCAAAAGAAACTTGGAGAGGAATTTTCTGATTTCATCAAACAGGTTGTAGCCCATCACTGAGGGAAGTCAGAGCAGGAGCTCCCTCAGGGAAGTAACTAGCTGAAGTGGAGGAATGCTTCTGCCTGGCTTGCTCCCCCGCTGGCTCATGCTCAGTTAGCTTTCTTATAGAACCTGTGACCACTTGTCTGGGGGCGGGGGACACTGCTTATAGTTTTCTGGGCTCTCCCACATATATTAGTAATCAATAAATATGCTGCAGACATTCCACAGGTGGATCTGATGGAGGCATTTCCTCAGATGAGGGCCCTCCACTCAAGTGACTCTATTTGCGTCAAGTTGACAAGAAGACCCAACCAGTATGGATGGCTTATTGATTATTCCTCTCTAACAGTAAAAGGGTATTTCTGAACAAGTCATCCTGGCCGTCCTTGTGTAGTAAGCCACTTGCCTCTCCAACTCAACAACCTTAAATTTTCATACTGTAATTTCCTTCTTTTTTTCTAGGCTACATAAGTACATATCTATTCAAGCAATGATAAATCTATAAATTTGTTGTTTCTGCTATCCTAGTAGGTAAGCTATATATCTTGTCTGCTTTTCTCACAGGGCGCTTTGGTTAGTGCGAGTTCAGATGACACACTGCATTTGTGGAATCTGAGACAGAAAAGGCCAGCCATTCTTCATTCTCTTAAGTTTAACAGAGAACGGTAAGAACCTTTGTGAATAACTGTATGATGTGACAGAACTGTATCTCGAGCAAGTTTCAGGCTAGTTTGACAGACTTCTTTTATAACTTTAAGCTATTGCCAGGTATTTTTTACATAGAAAATGAATAATTGGGATAGAGCCAACCTCTTATGAAAATGTGAAATGCCTAAACCTTTTGTTCTCTGAGCTATTGAACATCACCTCAGCAATCATATTTTCTTTTCCCTGGGCTATGTCAATGAAAACATAGACCTAAGATTTAAAAATCAGTAAAAGCAAATTTAGTTCACATATTTTTTATTATTTCAGATAGCTCCAGCGTTTCAGCCCTTACCCTCTTATCTAAATACTTTTTAGTAGTAATGTCATTCTAATTAAACACTGAATTTTAGCATTGCCAAAGATGATACTTTAATAAAAATTCAGTTCCCCTCCTTTCAGAATGATCATAGCCAGGGGTTTTATTTGAACGGAAACAGAAGTTATTTTACTGGTAATAAATTGTGTCATATTTTAATATTTCCAGTGTTTGATTCAATTAGACGACCTTGACCTATGCACATCCACTTAACTAAGAGTCATCAGTGATCAAGCAAGCACTGAGATGTACATTAACTATTTAGAGTAGTCTATCTACTATGTGGGAAGCAACCAGACTTTTCTTTTTATAGTAAATGGAAAAGCACACCACAGGATAATTTGATGTTAAAGAGAGGAAGAGAAACCTTTGAGAAGTGAATTTAAACAGACTGACACCATTCAAACCAAGGTAGAAACCGGAGGACAGCAGTTTTGACCCAGAGCTATTTGCAGATGATATGGTAGTGTGCATAGTGATCCCAATAAACAAATCTTAACATAAAATTATCTTGTGTGTATTCACTGCTACCATATAGAGATACAATTAAGCTTTGAATGTTGATTTGGTAATTTACATTTTGCTAAACTCACCAAAGTGTTCCAGGTTCAGACAGATGCATGTACATAGGACCTACGTGGTAGGGCAGAATATCTCCCATGTATCCTGTGCCTGTGCTTGTTCAAATGTCCTGTTCTCACCGTCTGAGTTCCTCATCTTATCTAGAAATGGTCTTAATGGGACTTAGTAGTAGCTATGAACAGAGACATATATATCTTCTGCTACTTCTCTCTACATCATTATTACCTTGCATTTTCAGTGTTTATTGTATATCTTCCAAAACCTTAACCTCATGTTTGCAGACCTGTGCTTAGAAGTATCTATGCTTTAAGCTGGGCGGTGGTGGTGCATGCCTTTAATCCCAGCACTAGGGAGGCAAAGGCGGGTGGATCTCTATGAGTTTGAAGCCAGCCTGGTCTAAAGAGCTAGTTCCAGGATAGATTCCAAAGCTACAGAGAAACACTGTCTTGAAAAACAACAACAAGAACAAAACCAAAAAAAGAAGTACCTATGCTTTCTTAAATTTTCTGCTCTCACTGTCCCGACTTTCTAAAATAATCATACCTTTTCATTGGACTTTTGTAAGTGATCTAGTGTAACAGTAGAACATATTCATAAACAGAGGGATGTGACAAGAAGCACCACTGTGTTTTGCCATGTTGTTCACATATAGTGCTGTGATATTTGTGATTTTAAGGTAATCACAGTGTTTATTTTTAAATAAGCACAAGGCGACGTGTCCCACAAAAACACCAAATCACACAACTGTCACATATGTGTAGAGGACCTAGACCAGCCCCAAACAGGCTCTCTAGTTGTTTGTTCAGGATATGTGAGCTTCTATGAGACCAGGTTAGTTGATTCTGTGGGTTTTCTTGTGATGGCCTTGACCCCTCAGGTTCCTACAATCCTTCCTCTTTCTTTTCAGCAGAATTCCCCAAGATCCACCTAATGTTTGATTGTGGGTCTCTGCATCTGTTTCCATCAATTGCTAAATGAAGCCTCTTTGACTATAGGAGAATACCATTAGATATCATTACAATGACTTTTTCTCCCCTCTGGTCATGTTTGGTTCTATCCTAGGTCTCTGGGTCATCCAGCCTCTGGGTCCTGGTGGTCCAGTCAGTGTCAGGGGTGGACTCACTCTCATGGCAAGGGTCTCAGGCTGGACCAGTGATTGGTTGGCCACTCCCACAGTCTTTGCTCCATCCTTACCCGAGCACATCTCATAGCAGGACAGACTGTAGGTTGAAGGTTATGTGGCTGGGTTGGTGTCCCAGTCCCTCCACAGGTCACAGGAGATGACCAGTTCAGGCTACGTATCCACTATTATTAAAGTCTGAGCGGGGGTCAACCTTGTGGATTCCTAGGAGTTTCCCTTACACTGGGTTTCTACCTGACCCTAAAATGCCCCCCTTTTCCAGTCAGTTTCTCTTCAGATCAGGTTAAAATATTTTTATCATTTGCTTTTCTCATTGCCATGACGCAGCATCTGACATAAAGTAACTTAAAGATGGAAGAGTTTATTTTGACTTAGGATTTGTGGGAGAGGCATGGCGGCAGGAACATGAGGGAGCTGATCATTTCTGTCCCCAGTCAGGAAACAGAGGTAAATGCTGGAGCTTAGCTTGATTTCTTCTCCCTTCCTTTTCATTCCGTTTGGGACCCGTTCCAATGGAATGATACCACCCACTTTCAGGGTAGATATTCCCTCCAGAGGCTTTTCTCCTAGGCAGTTCTAAATCCAGTTAAGCTAACCGTGAAGATGACAGACACCTCATAAATTTAGTATGTTTGGAAAGAACTAGTCCTTTGAAAGTTTATTAACATTCCCCCAAAAGTTTGAATTTGTTTCTATAACTTCCTTATATACTATTCCCACTTGTATTTTATGTAACTATAGAAGATATATAGTCTCTCTTCCAAAGTAATATTGTTCAAACTACCAGTTTGTCAGGACCATTTTAGGCTTCTCCTTTCTCACATCTCACAGGGCCTTGAAGTAAAAATCTCGAGACAGAAAACTTAAAGTTAACTGAGACATTGTGTGCTGACCTTGGAGATTCCAGCTCAGAGTGTCTTCTTTGTTTGCTGCTTATCACTAACAGCAGGTGTTCTAGCCACTGACCTTGCCACTGCCCCACTTTGCTGCCTAGCCCCTCCTTTCCTTCCCCCCTCTCCCCTTCCTCAGTTCCCTCTGCCCAAGCTCCTCACTGAGGAGCTTGCTTCAATAAACGGATGCCTTGACAAAAAAGAATACTGCTTGGCATCTCTCTCTCTCTCTCTCTCTCTCTCTCTCTCTCTCTCTCTCCCTCCCTCCCTCCCTCCCTCCCTCCCTCTCTCTCTCTCTCTCTCTCTCTCTCTCTCTCTCTCTCTCTCCCATGTCTTTCAGATAGTGCCTCTTCAGACCCTGGAATAATTTAGGACCTGCTGGGTGGGTCACCAGTTAATAAAATTGCTTCTTGTTTTGATATCACTACTAACCCTAGCATACTTACATGCTATGATTGTCAAGTATTTTACTAATCTAGGCACCATTTCCTAGATGTTAATTCTAGTTGATCAATAATTTTTTACCATAAAAGATATAAAATTATGAATAAATTGAAATTTCCTGTAATATATGGATGGTATAAATTAATATATAATTAAATTATGTGTAATTTTGTAGTCTTTATGGGATGGAATTATTGATTTTTATTGAATTTAAGGGCAAGCAAAATTCTCTGTTTTTTGGTTTTAACCATTATTAAACCAACTTTCATAACTATATACTTACTACTTGATGCTTTTTAGAACCAAATTCAGTATTTTCCGTATATCCTCAATTAATACAATTTTTATTATATAAATTTTCACTCCACGGTACTGACATGTATAATTATAATCCAATGGTGTAATTAAACACCTTGACATACTTCTCACAGTAGACAAGAAAATGATCAACTGAAATCTTTTCCCTTCTGATTACTGCTTTTACTTAATAGAATTGATAATCTTTAAATTGAGTAAGAAAGAATAGAGAATGTAATCCTTAGCAAGTACAGCATAAAAGCTTGTCTTACAAATGACCTCTGAGGGTTAAGTGAAAAGTTATAGGACATTAGTTAATTAATTATTTTAAGAAAAGATAAAAATCAAGTAACAGAGCTTGTCGTAAGGACGCACTCTATAGCCCAAAGTTCTAGAGTGTGGGCAGAAGGATCGCTGTGAGTTTGAGGCCAACCTTGGATGTGCCATGAATCACTCTCAAAAGACCCAAAGAAGAAAAATAAATCAAGCAACAATATATAAGACATTTGCAGTTTAAATTGCAATGAGTAAATAAGTTTAGGTATGTAGGACAGAATGTGTGTCTGATTTTATTTGTGTATATGAATTAAATATAATAAAACTATAGCTCAATTTTGCCAAATAAAGTTCTCTTAAATTTTAAATTTCCAAAGAGATACATATTTGCCTTATAAGTTCTGTGTCTCTAGCATCTAGGTATGAGTATATATTCAACATGAAGTATTTATTATGTCAATTAATCTTATATGTGCTGGTCATTATTTCTAGTACATTTTTGGCAATGTAAATTGTGGAAGCATAACATTTTAATCATATATATTTCTTGTTCCATGAAGTAATACATTAAAAAATAGGATGAATATTCTATGATTTCCATGGAAAAAATAAACTATTTAAAGCAGTTTTCATGATGATTTCAGCTAATAAATGTGTATGAAGCTGAATAGCCAAATAAAAATAGAAAAATTAATGATGAGATTCCAAACTGTGCCATAGATAGCCAGTGTGGCCATGCCTCTGTTTAGGAATAAAACTTGGCTGGAATATAGTTTTACTTACTAATGTGTGTGTTATCTATGGCTATTATTGTACTACTGCATAAAGGCTGAGTAGATGTGATACAAACTGTGTGGTATTTAAACCCCCAACTATTTACTATACTTTCATACTTCACAGAATATGTTTGCCATCCTCTAACTTAGGTTATTGGCATGTCACTTTGATAGCTGCAGAAATTTAACTTAGTCTGTGTTATGTTAGATGGTTCCACACACAATGGCAAGTGATTGAGGTTTTTATTGACAGATTAATTGGTTGACAGTCCACTAAGACTATGAAAGGAATTTAGCTGAATATTCACTCATTTTTAATTTGGTATTTTGTATAATAATTCTTGCTAGTATATGTTGGGAGCAGTGAGACCCCAGATCTGGAATTTCTTGTAAACAGCTTGTTTTCCCCTGATCTGAGTGCCTACAGCTGCTCTGAGCACGAGACCTTCAGGAGTTCCTGATGGCAGGAGAGTGGTTTCTGGTGGGTTTGGCTGGGGTGTGGCTATCTCTGTATAATCTGCCCCTGAACACAGTAAAGGGGGCATTCTTGGGGAATTCAAGGATATGACCCCTGTTGCTGTCTCTCTGTGTGTGGTTGTGTATTTTAACTTCCTGATTCTTGCCTGAAGCTTGGTAACTGGGTGCCAGCACACAGAGCACAGACACGGGGGGCGGGGGGGGGGGGTGCGATGCGTGGCATTTGGAAGTCTCCACCGAGATATCAGCATTTGGAGGTCCCAGCCAAGATATCAGGAACTAGGGAACGCTGAGAGGTCGCCCTCAGAAGGTGAGGGTGTATTGGGGTATGTAATCCTGACTTCCTTCGCTCAGTTTGGCAGCAAGTGGAACTAACCCAGAAAGAGGGGTAAACGAACAGGGTTGTCCCTGGCCAGAGGGGACGTATGTATTGGGAAAAGAAAGAATGTATATAGCTTAAAAAGATAAACATGTACAGATTTATGATATGTTGATTGTGTTGTCCTTTGTGTTCTGGACTGGAGAAAGACATTTGATTCTAGGAACTGCTAAGAAAGGTATCTTTAAAATATGGGCTTAAGAATTTGATGTTTTGGAAAGGAGGTTTTTGTCTCCACAGACGATGAGAGCCTAAGGATTTATTTGATATTCATGTGGTTTGAATTACGGAGATCTCCTGATGTTGCAGTGGAGTGTGAGCAGCTGCGGCTCCAAGGCCAAGGGGCTCCAGGCTCTGAGGGCTGCAATGCTTGCAAACACCCAGGGACCGACGAGGCAAGGACGCTAGGCCAGCTTCCAGCCCGGGCCTCAGGGCGCAGAAGTGCAGCACTACTGGGTCAAGGCCCTTTGGCCTGGACCTCTGTCCCAGCCCTGGGCAACCGGCTGGGACAGGGTCAGGCCGCTGCTCAGCTCCACAGTGCCTCCAGGTCCCCAATCAGCAGGAAGTAGCCAGACAGATTGACAACGCCCAAATACCCTAAAAGATAATTTAAGTGGGGCCCCTTCAGTGATTGCAGAGAGCAATCCTGCTTTCCTGAGTTCCCCTCCACTTAATGCACCAGTTTGGACCCAGAGCGCAGTGGGGCTAGAAGGCAGCTGGAGCAGAGCTTTGCTAGGTGGCTGTGGTGGAAGGCACATTACCTCAGCCCAGTCAGTGCCTAGCTTGGCAGATGCTACAGCAGTGCCAGGGAGCATCAGCAAATGCAACAACAAGTGCTGGAGCTAAGACAAACTGGAGCAGGAGCGCCAAAGAGCGAAAGAGGCAGAGCGGCTAGACAAGGAGCGCCAGGCTGTGGAGGAGGCCAAATCTGCCATAGCCAAGCAAGCTGTGGACCAGATGAAGAACCAGGAGCAGCTGGTAGCAGAACCTTAAGTTGCTCTCTTGTGTTCTCTAAAAGCCAGTATTCTCCTGAGGAGATGCTGTCACTCTCTCCTGAGTACAGGTTCAATCAAAGTGATCAAAAGTTTGTGTGGTCAGGAGGGTCTTCTGTTTTATAAAAAATTTAGGGGGGGATGTTGGGAGCAGTGAGACCCCAGATTCTGAATTTCTTATAATCCACTGATCTGAGTGCCTACAGCTGCTTTGAGCACGAGACCTTCAGGAGTTCCTGATGGCAGGAGAGTGGTTTCTGGTGGGGTTGGCTGGGGCGTGGCTATCTCTATATAATCTGCCCCTGAACACAATAAAGGGGGCATTATTGGGGAATTCAAGGATGACCTGTGTCGCTGTCTCTGTTGTGGTTGTGCATTTTAACCTCCTGCCCCTTGCCCGAAGCTTGGTAACTGGGTGCCAGCGCACAGAGTGCAGACACGGGGATGCGGTGTGCGGCAAATATAGTTTATTTAAAATCATGAGATTGTTTTATTTAACAAAAGTTTTGGTTTTTTATGGGTAAAATTTTCTACTACAATTCCTGCGTATCAGTGTTTTGTCTTAAGATACTACAGGACTCACAGGAACACTATCACTTCTTTTCTGACAGTTGGGTTTTTTTTTTTAGTTACTGTCATCATCCTCCTCAGTGCTCTTTCTTCTCCTCCTCTCTTCATAATTTCAACTTCAACAGGTTTTAGGGGACCAGATAGCCGCATCCCGGCAATCATAACAGTAATTTCGGCTCAGCTCCTGAGAGCTGAAGAGAAAGTAAACAGTAATCATTCAGCCACAGAAAAATGCTTCCTCCAGCTGTTCTATAGGATTGTCTGATAAAACTTGCCGTATGAAGTCTGAACATGGTTCAGACCCACCTGGTGCTCCTTTCATAAAATGCAGTTTGTGATTTAGGAAGTCTGTATGAGTTTGTAATAAATGCTCTGATGTTGCTGATCAGTAGACTTTTTACTTGAATAACAAGGACTGAAGATGTTTTATAAAAATAAAATTTCAGGTTAATATGTCCCATTCATACCTAATGAGTCACATCTTCTGTGACCGGAATCTTAGAACACACACTAAAATTAGGTATTTTTTACCCCAAAGATCTAAAGTATTTAAAATATTGGTATAGTTTAGTGGATGTGCATCAAAATCTTTCCCAAATATTTTTCAAACAATACTAGTAGATACTGTTTCAGAAATCCTGGGCACCATTTCTGGTGGTTTTTTTTTTCCACCTGCAACTCAATACATACTTGATTCAGCATATCTAAGTAAGGCAGTGCAATTATAGTCTACAAGAGACTATGGTCTTAGTTACACCCCAGAGTCATCACACCAGAAACCCAAGAGTTTATTGGCAGCTACATGAGAAATAGTCATAGCTAAAACAGATTGGAATTTGTTAGAAAAAAAGACCTTCAAAGTCAAACTCTCCCAATGAATTTCTTTGTCTATCTACCTACCTATTTTTCATACAGAATCTCTTTACATAGCCAGGCTAGCCTTGAACTCGCAGAGATCCACCTGCCTCTGCCTATCAAGTGCTGTGATTAAAGGTGTGTAGCCCTATGCCTGGATCCAGTGAATTTCTTAAAGAAAAATGCAAGTGATTTAGTACCATTTTCTTTTTAAAATATTTTTGGCTTATGAGATATGACACTATTTCTTAAGCTGAAGACTACAGGCATGCTTCGGGATTGTGAATTTTCTATAGTAACTTCTACTTAGAGTGTTTTATTTTTATGTTAAACTACTAACATTCTAAATGATTTGAACAGATTGTTTTATCCAAAAATGCTGCTATACAGGTTCAGTTTACAAAGTTGGATTTGTTTTTATGATTGTTAATACCAAGTACTTTGATTTTGTTATGGATTACTAACATATCAGAGGTGTACTATTTATGTGTTAGATGTTTTGTAATACACAATTATCTCAGGGGAACAAAGGAATAAGTATTGATTTAGGCTCATGGTTTCAAATGTATCAGTCCACAATTACTTGAGTGTTTCTGCACCATGGAGAGGCAGAAAATCATGGCATTAAGGACATAAGTCAAAATGGTTCATCTCAGAGAAGCCAGACGTGCCTGAGACAACAGGCATTCTCTCTTCTCTCGCTTATTTTATCTAGACCCCCTGCTATTGGATAGTGTCATTTATATTTAGGGCATGTGCCTCTTCTGTAGTTAATAATTTCTGTAAATATCTGAACAGATGCACAACATCAGGGCCAAAGATGTAGCTCAGTGTTAGAGTATTCACCTAGAATGTGTTTGATGCTCATCACTATTTAAAAATTATTAAAAATTAACTCATGCCAAATCACTGTAAAATAATATATGACCTGCTATGAAAGAGTTTAAAGCAGCTCAGTTGGTAAAAGTGGTGAAAAAAACACAAAGTACAAACACACCAACCTTGAAAGAACTTGGCTCCAAACCCATATCAATATTGTTATGTTATAAAAATTCAAATATTACTTAAATTACAGGATTTCTAAATTGAGTCCTAAGTGAGGGTCAGGAAAAATTTTGATAGTACGTACATTATTTAAGTGTGAAAAATGCTTATTTTGTATATTGACCTTTAATAGTCTAATCCAAAAGAACTTTCATCTTCATAATTTTCCTTACTCTCCAATGAGCCTCTTTTAACATTTTTATAGACATTAACACTCTTTGATTTTATTTTTTTGTGTATTTGTTTTTGTTCATCACGTATGTATCAGATAAAAAGGAATGGAGTGTGTTATAAGTTTTTATAAAGACTTACTCAATGAAGATTGAATTGATGAGTGGGTGGAAAGCTAAGAATATCTTAAATGCTTTGTGATAGTCAATATGGACAGGGAAACAAGATTATTCTTCCGTGGCTTACATATAACAGATTAAAATTATTTGCATATTAGGTGGCATTAGTCAAAATCAGTTACAAGTGAAGACTTAACTTTATACAACTTATTTTTTATTTATTATCAAATAATTATTAGGATTATTAAGTACACATAACAAGTATGTTCATACCCTTTGCCCATGTCATTCATCTTAAGTAAGTCAAACTGTTTTGTTCAGATAAAGTTTGGAAATCTTTTATGGTTATTATAACCCTGTACCACCCATGAGTGATGGGCGGCACAAAAGACCTCGTCTAGTTTCTTCTTTACTTACCATCATTAGGGAGTTACTTCACAGGCCAGTTTTTCTGTTGGGATTTTTCTTCTGTATTTTATTCTTCTTGTTCTATAAGGTCTGTTTACATTGGAATTCTACCTCCTGCTTCAGGTTTCCTTACTGAATGTGGCAGTTCTCAGATTTTATGTGCTAACTGCCCAGATGGCTGTGTCACATCAAGGTTTCCTTAAAGCTCTGAAACTGTTTTCTCTATCTACCCATGATTTAGAAGATTTATTTCCCTGTGATCTTATAGCTACTTTAAAATGAGTTCATTTTCTATTAAAGGTTAAATTGATCATTCATTGCCTAGAAACAACACCATCAAGTTATTTCCTGTGTATATCCTTTGGAGATAGCAATTCTAGACTTCATATTTTAGTCAAAGATTTCCAGTATCATGTAGGTTATTCATTAATTAGAAAAAATCAATTAACTTTGCAGTTGCTTATATCACAGCAGGTTTCTAATGATTTTAGTGTCGTATGCCTGGAGCTTTCCACAGGATAGATAACATTTGGTTCAGAGAGATGGAGATTGAAAACTCGATGTGCAGGTTAAAATAGGCACTGGATACACTGACTATTCAGCGTCGACTTTTGTACAATTACACTCACGTTTCACTCTTGTGTGTATTATAGAATGGAGTCATGTGAATTCACTATTCACATTCTTTTTAAAGTTGATCTCTTTGCCTAATGTCAAAATTTTGTTCAGCTCTTCTGATAGTTTAGTAGATAATCTTCCAGGTATACTCCAGGAAATATTTGATGCAGTAACATGTTCTAGAAAGAGATTATCTGGGAATTTATTGTCTTAAGAGTGTCTAGAAGAGCACAATGAATGCAAATTAGAGAGAATAATTGCAGTGTTAATAGATAGTCCTGATGGCTCTAGCCCTGCAATGGTTCTCAGAGCTAACCAGGAAGTCCATTATGAAGATGAGAATAGAATAATGAAACTAAAGGAAGTCCGGAAGCAGTGGCACAGGTCTGTGATTCAGCACTGCTACAGTAAGATGGGAAGTAGAGGAAAGAGAAAATCCCCACAGGGAAACTAGCCTGAAGAATGCAGCGCTGTGGGATGTGAGAGAAACTCTGCCTTAAACACGATGGAAATGGACCAGTACCTGGGGTTGTCCTCTGACCTCCACATTCACACTGTGGCACATGTAAGCCCTCACACACAAATATGCATTTCACATTGTGCGCGCACACACACACACACAGACACACACAGACACCACTAAAGGAAAAATAGAAGGCTTCTCTGGCCTTACCACCTTCCCCCTACTACATAAATGCGTAACATCTTCTGTAGATAACTACTACCTCTTCATGAACTCTGAAATTTGCATTCATTATGTCCCTAATTTATCTTTGAGCTGACTTTTATTTCAATAAATAAACTGTGGAGCTCTGTGTGAATATACTAATTTTGTAACTGAACAGGAATGCTGTGCCCCACTGTTTTGCACTGAATACCTATTAGCTGTTGGACTTTGGCAATAATAAAGCAGTTTCAGTCTTATGCATGCATCTATACAGACAAAAGTAAACATTTATAGGACAGAGGTTTATATTGTATTTTGTATATAATACCTAGAGCACTTAGAGCTATCTCCATCTTAATAGACAGTTTTAAATTACCTTGTAGAATGCTTCCATTTTCAAAGTAGATACCTAGTCATAGTTTTGTAAGTATTAATTATCAGTACATTCTCATTTTGAGTTTGTGTGCATTGTGGTTTAATAAAAATATCTTCAAATAAAGTTCAATTTTCTGCTACTGAAAAAGATCTTAGTTTCTTCTGCATAAAACAGAAATATATACTTATTTGCATTGCTGAATTCAGAATGACAGATAGTGAAGTTGATCTCTTAGAAATAATGATGAGAATGGTGGGTACCAGAAGAGGAGGCTTTGTAAGAAGGAAGGGTGCCGGGGAAGGCTGGGAAGGTTGATTAATAGGCACTATATATGTCAGATATGAGAACGAAGCTCTGAAATACTGTCACATAGTGTGATGACCGTAAAGGACAATAATGTACCACCGTTACTAATGCTGGAAGAAAAGATTTTACACAGTTTTATAATTTAGAAATGATAAACCGGATTTAAATATTTTCAATGTACATATGTATCAAAACTCACATTGTTTCCATTATTATCTACAGCTTTTATATTCTTGTCCATTGATCAAAAATTTAAAACTAGACACAGTAAATTTATACTTATAATAGACACTTAATAGTGATTGTCATTTTTAATGATACATTATTTCCTATCACATATATAAATATAACTTATATAGTATGATGTGTGTAAGGAAAATGTATTGATCAAATGAAAAATTTAGATATTTTAATTGTAATTTTCTTTCTTTCAGAATTACTTACTGTCATCTACCTTTCCAGAGTAAATGGCTCTATGTTGGAACAGAAAGAGGAAATACACATATTGTAAATATTGAATCTTTCATTCTTTCTGGATATGTCATCATGTGGAACAAAGCAATTGAACTGTAAGTTTGAACTTGGTTGCCATTTTATTTGACTAAAATATTGTATATATTATGTGACCTGTTTGGATTATAATGCAATTAACTTAAATAAAATTGAACTAAAATAAAACCACAGGTAATTTAAAAATAGATATAGATGTATCAATGTATTTTGTACATTACAAATACTGTGAATAATAAAAGCTTACAAATATCAACCATAGTAATAAAATAGCACTATAAATGATATTGTAATTAACATTAACATAATCATAATGAAAATGGATTGTTTTATATAAAAATAATAATCAATAGACATAGTTATTAATGATAACAGTTTATCTGTTGCCTTGTTAGAATATAGTTCTCAGAACAAAGAGAAGCAATTACTCAATCTCCTTCATGTTTTGACTAACAACTTGAACTTTTTGTTTTATTTCATTATTTTATGTGTATGGGTGTTTTGCCTGCATGTTGGGTCAGTGAACAAAATGCATGCAGGGCCTGTGGAGGCCAGAAGAGGGTACCAGATCTCTTGGAACTGGAGTTAGAGGTGGTTGTGAGCTGCCATGCAGGTCCTTTAGAAAAGAGCAGGCAGGGCTCTTAACTTCTGAGCTATCTCTCCAGAACTACTGCTTTAGCTTTGGCAGTAGTATTTAAACGACTGCACATGTAAAATGGGAAACGTTTCAAACCTACACTTCTTATACACTTCAAGTATCTATTTGTCTAGTGCACACATAAACATAGTTTGGGTCTGTTGTTTTTTAGCTTTTTTAAAAACTTTTTTTTTTAAATTTTATATGCCAATCCCAGTTCCTTCTTCCTCCTCCCCTCCTCCTCCCTCCACCTTTACCCTATCCCACCCCACCCCACCCCTATCCACTTCTCAGAGAGGGTGAGGTCTCCCACTCCAAGTCAACAGTCTTATCACACTGAGGAAGGACCAAGCTCTCCCCAACCTTCCCTCCACCCAGTATCTAGGCTGAGCAAGGTATCCCTCCATGGCGAATGGGCTCCAGAAAGCCACTTCATGCACTAGGAATAAATACTGACAGTGGCCCCAGAAACTGCCCACCCCTCCCCCACCGCCATCAGTTCAGAGTCAGTGAGCTCTGGCTAGCTGTCAACTGTCTCTGTGGGTATCCTCATCATGATCTTGACCCCTTTGTTCATGTTATTGCTCCTCCCTCTCTTCAACTGGAGTCCAGGAGTTTGGCCCAGGGCTTACTTGTGGATCTCTACATCTGCTTCCATCATTTACAGGATGAAGGTTCTATGATCTGATCACAGGGGAAGGGCACTTCAGGCACCCTCTCCACTATTGCTTAGGGTCTTAGCTGGGGTCATCCTGAGGATACTTGGGAATTTCCCAAGTGCCATGTTTCTCCCTAACCTCACAGTGGCTCCCTCTATCAAGATATCTTTTTCCTTGCTCCCCTCTCTGTCCTTCCCCCAACTCAGCCATCCAGATCCCTCAAGTTCTCCTTCCCCTTCCCTTTGTCCCCTTCCCCTCCCCATCCATCCTCCCCCTTGTCCCCCATGCTGCCAATTGACTCAGGAGATCTTGTTGGTTTCCCCTCTCCAGGGACATCTCTGTATTACCCTCTTTTAGTCTATGTTTTAGTAAGAAACAGTTTTATTTGTTGCTAGTTTTATACATGTCGAGTCCTTAGGAAGATAAGTTTGATTGATGCTGACTCATTTTCCTACACATTCTGTTAACTCACTGAAGTTTTAATTAAAACACTATTTTAATGAATCTTAAATCTGTTTAGGTAACAGTTATTTCTCTAATCTCAATGATTTTAATTATACTAGTATTTCCAAAGTGCATTCCATAGAATTTAATTCTATGATTAATATAAATTTAAATATCAACTCCCAGTTTCCTAAATTGTCTTTTAATCACTCTCTACTCCTTAAGATACATTAGAAATATCTATCTCAGAATTTTTTCTAAGTTATGTTTTGCTAGTGGTACTTTCTGAGGTTTTGGAATTTAATGTTAGAGAAACAGACAAAAAATAAGCCAACATGTTAATAGTCATTATCTTTAAGTAGGAAAAAGGCAGCATAAAATATTTCCCCTCAACTCTTGAGATACTATAAAATAATTTTATACTCTAAAATTTTATTACAATAGCAATTTAATGTTGAATAATCTTCTGAACCAAACCACTTTTATTGTATAGTAAGGCTCTAAGTGGAAGAGTCTAACATATGGTCAAACCTGTATTTCCAAAATATATTCCTCTAACATGATTTTATGACATATCAATAGTCATAATTGGAAACAATTGAATATATGGTTGTATTTGCATGCAGACTTACTATGCATTTTTAATAGGTAAAATATTTTACATTGTTTAGAGTTTCCAAACTTTTTGATTATAGATTTTTCTTTCTATGAAACGTCTTGTTTTCACTAGTTTATCATGCAATACATTTTAACAATTGTTGTTCCACCCAAATCCAATAGACAGATGGCAGTTTTGGTTTATTGACTTACTATTTATTAGAGAATAATTAAGAATACTATTCTTTATAAGGAGCATTTATCTTTCTAGAACACTACAATAATATTTAAGTATTTATTACATATATAGAACTAAAAAACTCTATAAACTGTTCTTTGTAGCCTTGTTTAATTTCTTTGAGAATATGTTCTTGAATATAAATAATTCTGATTTTTAAGTAGAACAGTGATCTCAAACTATTGAATGTGATCTATCTTTTGCCATTAAATTTTGATATATAAATATATATATATATATATATAATCTGAAAAAATATTTTTTCGATAAAGGTCAGTGGTACTATATCCAGTTTTAGATGAGAAAATACACTATCAATTGGGTGAATGAATCAATTCACAAAATTTCCCAGTATCTAATCTATATAGTCCTTTGATTCACTTTGAGAAATCACTGTAAGAGAAGCCTAGAATGACTGACCACTTTATAATCGTTCCTAGGATTTAAATAGTCCTTACTTTCTGTGAGGGCTCTTTGTGGATTTTATGTGTCCTTAAGAAATAAAGTAGAACTGTGCCAATTCCGCTTAGCCCTACAACACTGGAGTGTATTCAAGCTTAATTTTAATTTTGTTGTCATTCTCTGGTGCCTAGTTTTAAATTATTGCTATTAATTTAACAGATCCACCAAGACTCATCCAGGCCCAGTTGTTCATTTAAGTGATAGCCCAAGAGATGAAGGGAAAGTAAGTACGCTGCATCATTCTCGCTTTGGATTTCCCTGTTTTTAGAAAAAGATGTTTTAAACTGTTTTTTGAGATTTAACATCTTAATTGGTTTGTAGCATTCAGTGGCATCTAAAAATAATACTTAAAGTATGAATGAGCAAGTAAACAAATAAATGGATATACTTGCTACTAATGCTTTAAGTTTTTAGTTCGCCTAAAACTAAAATTGAATCTTAAATATGCACTGTTGAAGGTTACAGAGCAGATTTTATTTCTAAATATATGATTAACCTTAGTAGTATGATTAACTTTGTCATTAATCATGTATTTGTTATTTGGCTTTGGTATTAACGAAGTCATAACTAATATCCAGTAATACAAATTATATAATTTTCTTTTAAGTATACATTAATATAGAAAATATTTGCCATTTCATTGGGATAAAGTCCAAGGGATTAGTGAAACCCACCTTCGAGTGTTTCTGTGCTGGAGTTTCTAAAGATGGTTAGAAAATGAGGCCTCTGACTTGCTCAATGGAGCAGTCCCTGGTCGGGTGGGGAAGGTAGGAGATAGAGTCTAGTAGCTCACAAGGGAGTTCTTGGGTCTATTTCTCCCCTGGCCTTTTCCTAGATACAATTTCTTTGCTTTATGGCCTTCCCTGACATGAAAAGCTCAGTTCTTCCTCATCCTCAAGATTAATAAGGACTAACTGTTTGAAACTATAAATCATAATAAATCTTTTCTCCCTTTAGTTGATCTCCTAGATATTTTGGTCACAGCTATGCATATGTAGCTAACACATTATTAATTATAAAAAAATCATGATTTCATAATTTCCCTTTGATAATGAAATAGTTGGTAGCTTGAGTTCTGAAACATTTTTATGGATATTTTGTCAAGTATATAATTCTTAATAGGTACCATAAAAATTATAATGATATTTTTTAGTGTAGTTTTACATTTTTGTGAATTATTTATTTTTAAAGGATAGGAATTGTGTAGTCTAACAAAGATCCAACATGGAAGGCAAGTTCAACTGATGAAGCAATATTAGGTACATCTAAATTGATCTATAAATACCTGCTGAACACATATTGCTGGCCTCTGACTTAATTTTCATTAAATCATTTTGATAATAGCTGATTATTGTTAGTATATAAAATACTGTTTTATTAAATGGCAGCATCATTGAATGTTTTGTTTTTAGAATCTGTTCTTAGATTCTCTGGTGTAAATTATTTATTAAAGTCTAACAAATATAGCTTTTGCTTCTTTTTCTACATAGAGAGTTATATGTATCTTATGTTTTGTTGGCCAAGACATTATTGGATATAAATGATTTATTCCTGGGTTTAGAGTTTTAGCTAGGAAGTTAAGGCCCTAGATTCTGGCATTATCTACTCACCCCTCACTTCACAAAAAGAACAAAAATATTCTCAGCTATTTCTAGTATTCTGAGAGTTTTAAATTGTAAATGACATTGAATTTTGTTGAATGTGTTTCTACATCTTTTTGGATTCTCTAGTGTTGTCTCCTGACACTTCCCTGCTTGTCTCACTTTAGGTTTGGAAAGGCTAATAAACTTTTTACAGCCTTATTTCTTGAAGTTCACTAGCTATAAGCAACAACACCCCCTTCTTCTCACTAATTCTAGACTCACAAGGTTTCTACAACATAAAGTATACCTTCTGCCTTTCCTAAAAATTGTCACAGGTGTCAAATAACATGACTCTCTAGTGAAGAGATATTAACTTCCCAAGAATCAATTTTAACCAATGTCAGACAAGAGACAGGGAATGAATTATGCTCTTCCCTTTAACTGGGTTGTTCTGTCATGATTTAGAGACAAGGCCACAAGTCCATACCTTCCAGATAATTATTGATGTGTCTCGTCTGACTCACCCCATGAAATAATGGTTGGCATAATTTTGAGTCATCTTGCTTCCTCTATACTTTTCCTTTAATAATGTGATCCAGAGAATATATTTATATAATAAATCATAACATCTGCAATCTCTTTCTTTGAGTATGTTGAGATTATTGCTCCCCATGGGATCTTTATAGTTGGATTTTCTTCTCTATAAAGTCAAAGGATTTGTTGAAGATACCAAGTGGAGTGAAATTAAACTCTAGCATACAATACAGTCATAATTACCTAAACATTTTTGTGTGGTTAATTGGAATGGGGACTCCTGGAAAGGCAAGACAGTGAGAGATCAAGTACTTATTGTAATGGTCTGTCCTGTCCCTTTAAGAGACTAGCCCTGCCCACTCCCCCCACCCACCACCAAGGTAGATCTTCCTTCTGCTTCCAGCCTGAATACTTTCCTTTCTGTATCTCTCCCAAAGAGGCAGCTTCTCCCTTCTCCCCACTTCTCCCCTTCCCCTTTTTTTCTCTCCCTCTCCCTCCTCTGCCTTTCTCTGCTCTTCCCCCTTCTCTTCTTCCCTTACTCCCTTTCCCTTCCATAACCCAATAAATAAACACCCACTTTCTCTGTATGGCGTGTCTCTGTCTTTCACCTGCCATGTGACTCCTGCCTGGGTTCTTCAGCCCCTCATGGCCTATGGGCCACTTGGGGAGCAGAGCAGTTTTATTTTTGCCATGACACTTATGATATGGGTTAATGACAGCCATAATGATCTGGATAAAATAGCTTTTTTTGACGGCACTTGTTTTCTTGAACTAATATAAGCTATCATACTGAGATAGCTTAAAACAGCAAATATTTATTGTATTACAGTTCTCTGTGGCAGAAAATCAACAGCAGCCTCGCTGAACTCAATTCTTTTCTAGAAAAGAGTCTGATTTCTTGCCTTTTCACGAGCTTCACACAACTATTGACTGGTAGCTCCCTTTGGTTTTAGAGTTGACAATGAATTTTATCCCCAGCTTTGTCCCTTGACAGCACTGTCTTTCTGATCACACCCGGAGAAACTTCTCTCTTAAGGACTCACTTCATTAGTTTGGCCCACCTGGAAAGTATAAAGTACCTCTTGCCTGTCAATGTCTGACCTTAATTACATAATAGAGGTCTTTCCTGGCATGTGACAGATTTTTATTTATGGTGCTGGGGATCAGACCCAGTGTTTTATGCATGTAAATACATGCTTGTATCACTCTTAAGCACTGGACTATTTGACATATGGGGCCATTTTTTACTCTGCCTACAGAAAAACATTGCCAAAATTGGGATCAAGAACTGTTTATGAAGAAACCAATTGTTATCCCTTTGATAAGCCTGTGTCATTATTAGGAAAGAACATTATCCCAGGTTCCTAAAAATTATTTTCTTAAAGCTACTATGGCAAATGAACACAGACTGAATGACCTAAAACAATAAATATTTAGTTTTTCAAAACTCTAAAAGCCAGAAGTCTTAAATCAATGTATTGGTTAGACTGTGTTCCCTCTAAAGCTTGGGTTCCCAACCTGTGGGTCTTGATCCTGTTAGGGGTTGATCATCCCTTTAACAGAGCTCTCCTAAGACCATTATAAAACACAGATATTTACATTATGATTCAAAACAGTAGCAAAATTACAATAATTTAGTAGCAGTAAAAATAATTTTATGGTTGGCAGTCACTACAGTATGAAGAACTGTATTAAAGGGTTGTAGTTTGGAACCACAGCTGTAACATCTCTATGGGTCACTTTTCTTGCCTCATGTAGCTTGACTTGAAGCATAACTCCGACTTCTGCATTTATCTTCTTATGATTACCTTTCCTGTCTCTTTGTGTCTTTTCCTTATCTAAAAGGTTACCAGCCACTGTGTTTATGGTTGGGTCCACTCTAAGTCCAGGGTGATTTTGTCACAAAATTCTAATGAATTGTACATTTAAAAGACCTTATTTCAAAAATAAAGCTACACATTTGAAGTTTTGAATGAATATATGACTTTATTTTAAAATCATGCTTTTCAACTATCACACCAACAACAGGGAAATATAAAGATAACCCTGAGAAAATTGTAATTGTTTGAAACAGCCTCAACTTTCATGAACCCATTTGACCAGCAAAATTATCACTTTCAGCCGGGCGGTGGTGGCGCACGCCTTTAATCCCAGCACTCGGGAGGCAGAGGCAGGCGGATCTCTGTGAGTTCGAGACCAGCCTGGTCTATAAGAGCTAGTTCCAGGACAGGCTCCAAAACCACAAAGAAACCCTGTCTCGAAAAAACAAAACAAAACAAAAAAATTATCCCTTTCACTGTTGCTTATAGAAAATAATTTTTCTGCTTTAGGAGACTGATAATTATATCCACACAGATACATGGAGTCATGAACTCAGGTGTAAAACCAGAATCACACCTCAGATATCATTACTCTAACATCGATACATAAGTCTCTCTCTATAAGGAAACAGAATATACATAAAATAAGTAGAATATATATTTACAAAAGAAACTGAGGACCTAATGTTGTTAGTCACCGAAGGAATACATTTAGCAATGATTTTTAAGGGTTTGAACTTGGAGGCTGTATAGAAGTCAAGAGTATTACATAGGGCATGTTTTGGGTATAATCCTTTGGTGAGGACACATGCCCTAGTAGTTTACAGGGCTAATCCTTTGAAGCCTTGATTCAACAGAGACATATGGTAACTAGAGATACCAACTATACTTTCTAATGCAGTATTAAAGAAGGGATCAGATCAGAAGAAGCAAAAATGGAGAGTATTAACTAAGTCACCTCCTCAGTGCTGCCTAAGAGCCCTCTAAGGGTGCTGTTTCTACTTAGTAAGGCAGGAATACTCTGGAAAAGAAGGTAACACATTTACAACAGTAGGTAGTGGCTATCTTTTTTTAGGCCTTTGTTGACAGCAGGAAATGATGGCAAAGAGCCAGTCTCCATAATATCTGTGGGGATTGAATATCTAGTTGTTAGAGGCCAGGTGGCAATATTTAACCATCTGACAGTATGGGTACAAATTGCTGTAAAAAGCAGCTAGGCTCTAAGGGCAATACATGAATCCATGATATTAACTAATAAAACAAAAGCAGAAAAACAATAAATGAAGCCAGGTCATTGTCTTATGCCTGTCTTCCCCGCTCTTTGGGAGGCTGGATCAATCGGATCACCAGTTCCAGGTCTGCATAACAAGACCACACCTCAGTAAAATAAACAAAATGTGAAGGAGAAGTCACAAAAGACCACAACAAGTTTTTCTTTATACTTGGGATATAGTTTAACTTTTTAAAATCAATATCTTTGCATATTAGCAAAACAAGAAAAACATAAAGAAAGCTGATACAAAAGAGGCTTTAGTAAAATTCCCTTCATGATGAAAATGATCTTTTCTCACTCTAAGGGAAAAAAGGAACTTTGTGGACCCAAAGCTGTGAAACTTACACAAAGCTGTGAATATATCCTCCTTAATGCTGAGTTTGTTTTTCCCTTTGGGCAGAAGTGAGGCAAAGATTCCTTCCATTTAACATTGTTTAGCTGTTGGCAATATTGGTAACTTTTCATATATATTTTTAAAAGTATAAATTTCAATTAATATTTGTGTATTTCATTATGTGGTATTTAAAAATATTTTTGTTAATACTTTGAGAATTTCATATATTATTTTTGTTCATAACTGTCCCCAGCTCTTCATATTCAATCCCATCTCCCTACCCATACAACTTCTTGCTTTCTCTGTTTTTAAACCCATCTAATCTGCAGTCTCTTATTTTCTGCACATTGGCCTTGACCAGTAGCAGCACGGTTTTAGATCTCATTTACTGCACAAAACTTTTCTAATGAGGGACGAGAGACCCATTAGTCTATGGGTATAGCAGTAAGCCTTCAGGAGTAGGTTTTACACAATATCCATTTAGCAAAATAATAGTGGTAGGTTCTCCCCTAGGGCTATGACTTGTACAGCCAACAGTTCTTGGCCCCAGTAACCCTGCCACCTATGGATTAATCTCACAGAGCATCTTTCTGGGTCTAGGTTATCTCACCCAGGATGTTTTTTTCCCAGTTCTACCCATTTGTCCTTATATAATTTTATTTTTCTTTATAGCTGAATAATATAGCATTGTATTAATGTGTCACATTTCATTATTGCATTTCATCAGTTGATGGGCACCTAGGCTGTTTTCATTTGCCGGTTATTGTGAGAGCAACAATGAACATGGATAAACATCTCTGTAGTAAGATGAACAGTCCTTTGCTTATGTCCATGGGTAGTATGGCTGGATGACAGGGAAGACTATCTCCAACTTTCTGAAGAACCACCATAGTGTCTGCACCAGCCTACTCTCCCACCATTAGTGAGTCAGTTTCCCCTTTCTCCATTGTACATCAGCATTTGCGGTTATTTGTGGGTGTTATTCATTTATTTATTTTATCCTAGCCCTTCTGGTTGGGTTAAGATGAAATCTGAAAATGATTTTCATTTTCATCTTCATGATAGCTAAGGATATTGAACATTATTAATTTTTTTCTTTTAATTTTGAGATTAGTATACTGACATCATTTCTCGCTTCCTTTCTTCCCTCTAACCTCTCAATTTAAATTTTTTAAAAATAATTTCCTTTAAGTTGGCATATCAGAAAGTTCAACACTTTTGTCAAATCAATTTAAACATTATCATGTGTAGCTCCTTAACTTTTCATTTGGATATAAGGTATAGCTAGATTAAAAATAACTCTAGGGGCTAGCAAAATGGGTCGGTGGTTGAGAGTACTTGTTACTCTTGAAGATGATCTCAGTTCAGGTCCCAACACCCACTTGGCAGCTCTCAACTGACTATAATTCCAGTACCAGGGACTCTGATGCTCAATTCTGGTCTCAATAGGAACCAGGCATGCATGTGCCCTACATACATTGCAGTCAAATTATCATATACATAAAAACATGAATAGGATAGGTAAAAATATATTTCTTTGATAATGTTTCAATTTTATGTTTCAAATTCTTCTATTTTAAAAGGAAGACTATTACTTTTCAAATACTTTATATTGATTTAAGTATAAGCACCATTGTATTGATAGTTACATTCTTTATTGCTGAAACAAAACATCTGACCAAAGCACCTTATGGAATTAGGTGGTTTTCATTTGTGGTTGGAGGAAAGTCTATCATGGTACGGAAGGCACACAGGCAGAAGCATGATGCTGCAGATCACATTATCGTCACAGTCAGGAAGGAAAGAGTGATGCACGCTTAGGCTCAGCAAGCTTTCTCCTGGTTAGGGGATCCACAGCCTGCGACCACAAAATGTTGCCGTCTACATTTAGAACAGGTCAACTCACCTCAACTAATCTAATTTAGAAAGTCCCCAACAGACATTCGTCTCCAGGGTGCTTTTAGACCCTGTAAAATTTATATTGTAGGCTACAATTAGCTAATGTTAATTTAATAGAGAACTTTTAAAAAGCTTTAACTTCTAAAGGTTTATAAGCCATTAGTTTAAGCTATGTACTCAAGGCTTTGGATGTAGTTCAGTGGCAGAGATTCTGTCTGACATGTACAAGGTCCTACATTTGATCCCCAGAATGAGGGGCTGCACCAGCATCTTCAGGTGAGAATATGATAAAATATTTGCTCAAAGTAAGTAGAGTTGATATGACAAAATTTAAAACTATTTTATATTATATTTATATATTTATATTAGTAGCCAATTAAATATAATACTTCATTGATTATTTTGTCTTCATTTTCTATCTTTAAATTCTCACATAAACTATATTGTATCATGTTTATTTACATGTTTCCTTGATTCTTTGAAACAGGCAGCATTCTCTGGTTATGTTTATATTGCAACAAAAGTTATTGACCTTTTAATTTGTTAATTGCTGTATCAGCATCTTTGTCTTCAAAAACAATTTTAAAATAGTAGGAAGCATATTTAAGTGCTAGAAAAGGTAGGACAAATCAGGCTGTGTTGTGTAGCATGCTTTTTCTTTATGGTAGTATTATAACTTTTTATTTGAACACCATTAAAATTAATATCAGAATTAAGAAAATGGTTGTTTTACTGTTTTCCAGCTTTTGATAGGTTATGAAAATGGTACTGTAGTATTCTGGGACTTGAAATCTAAAAGAGCAGAACTGAGAGTTTATTACGATGAGGTAAGTGATTTCTGCTGACATATTTGGGAAGTTTGGGGACTATGTGCCACTTTTCTGCTCTGAAGTTTTATGCTTTACTAATATTTTTGATCACTGGGACCATACTGTCCTTACTCAGTGTTTAATATTCTTTTGTTACTTGTATAAGTTCCAACTGTTGATTATTTTTGAATGAGAATTCTGCCTTGACAGCCAACTGTGGAGATTATTGCCTAGTTTTGGCTTTGTATCTATTCTTTCCCTTATGGCACTTTTTTGATTTGTCCCATCTCATTTCTTATGTAGGTTCCATACTCACATCTTGCTTCTTGACTTTCAAGTTTCTAAAGGCACTAGTCAAAGCTTCCTAAACAATTCATTTTCTGTGGCTAAGAGTTCAAGACAGTTTGAAAAGCTTTTCCCCTTTATTATTTATCTTCTTAGAATAATGAAATTGTTTTGTGTATAAGAACAAATAAATGACACTATCTTGAGGTAAATTTTATTATATACAATTTATTCTTGATTAGGTTTCTCCCAGATAACATTTCAGCTGGACTCTTGATTCCAGGCCTTTATTCCCATTTAGAGGAAGCTAATATGAAGACAGTGCAGCTGAGAGAAGATAAAAAGGGAACTCGTTTCTTGAGGCTGGGTAGCAAAGATGATCGTCTACACCCTTAGATTAGAAGTAAAGTAGGAACCGGGCGATGGTGGCGCACGCCTTTAATCCCAGCACTTGGGAGGCAGAGGCAGGCGGATCTCTGTGAGTTCGAGACCAGCCTGGTCTACAGAGCTAGTTCCAGGACAGGCTCCAAAGCCGCAGAGAAACCCTGTCTTGAAAAACCAAAAAAAAAAAAAAAAAAAAAAAAAAAAAAAAAGTAAAGTAGGAGAGGGACAAGACAAAAGGAAAACGTTGATCCAAAATCTCTGCCTAGCTAACACCCACTCTTATATGGATAGATGTCACATAATTTAAGGAAGCATTGGAAGTAAATAGAAAACAGACTCATTAATTTCTTTTAGAACACTTCATTTTTAGATTAGAAGAATAAAAAATATCACCCAATGGACTTCTAGTTGCCTTCGAATACTCAACATTTTCTTTCCTATTATATCATAACAATTAAAAATTTAGAGTTTTGGTCCCTAAAGATATATTTATTGGGCTAGAGAAATGTCTTAATGGTTAAGAGCATGTACTGCTCTTGCACAGGATACAGGTGTTTCCAACATCCACATCTGGTAGCTCACAACTAATGTAAGTCCAGCTCTATGGATCTGATTCCCTCTTCTGCTCTCCTCGGGCACTATACCCGTGTGCACATACTCACACATGTATGTATACACATTACTAAAAATCAAAATAAAATTTCAATAGAAATTTTCATTTTATAAAATTCACAGTTTATTTCTTAATGGTTCTCTAAAACTAATATTTTACCATATATATGAGATAGATACATTGCCAACGAGTCTAGAAGTTAATTGTGTAGTGTCTGAGCAATTTGGTCATAATTGGTGAAAAACAACCATGCAAGTAATAGCACAAATTAATTATGTTCTTCATATTCACTTTCAGTACATCTTAATCATAAGGAAAAATGACTCCACAGAGCAGAGCTGGCTGTTTGCTGTTGTTAAATACACAAAATGCAATGATGCATTATAAATATTTCTCCCTTTTTTAAGACTAAGAGCTAGAGAAAAATACAAACATGGTTTAACTTGTTAGAGTTGGAAAAGACCAGATCAATTGGAAACCAAAAGGAAAATGCTGAAAATTATGCTTTCCTTAAGCCTAAACTGTATGAAAATAAATTTTCCAACCTTAAGAAATAAGTATATTAATTCTGAAACTGAAACTTTAAATAAAGATTAGAAATATTCTAAATTAATAGAATATGATTGTCTACATAATTTATACATAGAGATTATTTTACATATTGATGTAAATCATATACACACATAGGTATTAACTACACATTTGTAGTTTATGCCATTCTAATAGAGATAGTTATAAGCTTTATGTAGCTAAAAAACTTTTCAAACTTTCTTATTACTTTGTCATAACTAGAAACTATCTTTCATAAATTCCTAAGATGGTTTTATAAATCATATATACTCTTCCCAGCACTGCACATAGTGGTCTCTGCTGTAATTTTTCAAAGTCCGTTCTTAAAGTTGTTTCTTTTGTTTGTTTGTGCCTATCTCGTTTATTTGCCTCTTTTCTCCGTCTCTGATTGATTTAGATTATAGATTCTCAAGTCTGGAACACTGGCACGTACTAGGCGTTTGAGAGACTAAGGCAGGAAGACAGGTTGTGGCACTCGTTTGAGGCTGGCTGAGTGGTGTAGTGAGCCCCTCGCACCTCAACACTACGTCTACCTTTTGTTGCCTCCTCTAACTTATATTTATTTGTACGGTCTCTCATTTCTAATACTAATAATACTTACTGTAGTAAGCAATAAGCTTACTACAACTAACAACTCGCTGGCCTTTACCCCTCTCTTAAACTTTAAATTTAAATGTCTAGCAATTTAATAGGTAAGTCAAAATAAATATCACCAGAGCAGAATTTATATTACACATACCACTTTCTATGTTCTTTTTTTCTTTTAAAACCAGTTCACAATGTCCATGGTAATCCTATTTTGCTCTTCTTCATATATCATAAACAATCAGTTTTTATAGGCTTTTTGATTTTGTCTTTATTTTTATATTTGCCATTCTCTCAATTCCTCTCTGTCATTTCTATACCCAGTACTCTACGTGAAATTGCTTGACTGGTTATGAGTCTCTTAACATCGACCTTTCTGTATATTCTTCATTAATAGATTATCTTTCAAAGATATAATCAGATCATGAGATTCTCTACATTAGGATATTTGACTCCCTGTTAACAGGGTCTGAACATGAGAATTAAAGCTGTGGCACCTTTTTTTAAAAGTATAATTTACTGCATCTTGTTAAACAGTTCACACATCTGGGACATGTTACTCACTTTCTCTTAATAATATAATTTTTTCTTACCTTCAAGATTTTTCTACTGGTAATTGCTTTCTCAATATGAACTCTTCTTCTTGTCTCTTTTGTATTTTAAAATCCTATTAGTCTGTAGGCACCAAAAAGCTATTTGAACTGTCTAACTGTCCCTTGATGATTAGTCATAGATGAATTGGATTATTTTTAGAAATCCAGTATTATATTGAGAAATAATTAGCTGAAAAAATTGCTTTCAGCTAGGTGTTATAGGTTATGCCTCTACTCGCAGCCACGCGGGAAAGGCAGTTCAAACAAAATAGCACTTCTTCCGTCAACTTTGCTGAACTGCAGTCAGTTTCACATTCTCTGAAGCTACTTGGTCAGCAAAAGTAGAGGGCGAGAAAACGTTCAGACACACAGCCTTATCCCAACCCAGTAAAGGAGTTCCTCAAGTTCAAAGCCAACTAGAGCTACACAGTAAGTTTCAGGCCAGCCTAGAATGCAGAGTGGAAATTTTCTGAGTAATAAAAAGGCAAGGATTTATTTTACAATAGTTATGGTTTCGTTTCTTCATATTGATATTTCTTCAATAAGCTCAATTTGGCAAAAGGGTAATATTTTGATTCCATGGGAACTGTATATTTCCTTTTGTCAGATTGCTATATAGTTTTTAAGCTTTTGTTTTCAAGAAAAAGTTAGCGTTGACAAAATATGACTCATATTTTTCCTTTAAATTCTTTGTTTTATTTTTTCTTGAATTGATTATTGATATTTGGTTTCCATTAAGTCCCTGTTTTGATAGAAAGAATGTGATGTGACTAAATAAACAAAAACTCAAATACCTTCCATCAGCTCAGTTACCAGCTCCTTAGTTATACACTATTTATCGTCTTGATCTCTAAAATAAGACAATGTTTCATCATTGCCCTATTTACTGAAATTCTACTTCATTTATAGTTGTAGCTATATTTTTTTTCTCTCCTCCCCGGTGGGTAGGATTTCACTGGGTTAGGATGAGGCTTGGGGGCTGTACACTCTCTCATCCTCTACTTCTACTGACCAAGTAGTTTCAGAGAATTTTAAACTGAGGATCAGCAAAGTTGACAAAAGAAGTGCTGTTTTGTTTGAACTGCCTGCAGAAGGGAAAAGAAATAAACAGGGAAGGCAATGGAGAATGTTTCTAAATGCTTTTGTTGGAGACTGTTAGGGGAAAAGTCTGGGCGTAGAAATTACTGCTAAATTGAGAGGAAACGAAAAGCAAAACAAAAATCTCACAAGCCCAGGATATCATGTTGCATTTTATGTTCAGTTTAGTCTTATATTGAGGTATGAATCATCTTTTTTTTTGTTGTTGTTTAATGGTTTGTCAAAACAGCAGTTAGCTGTAACTCTGATATAATATATATTGACTGAAAATTTCACACTTGGTTATGTAAAGAGTTCAATTACGTAACTGTATAAGCACACATGCTTAATGTTCTGAACAGTAGAGATGATTAATATTCACCCATATTGACCTCACTCTGTTTCTTGGGAGGAGATATTTTATACACATTTTGATTTTCTTGCCCACTAGGACTTGTCTCATTGTATTCAACAAAATGGTTAAATTATTCACAAAAGATATACAAAGATTTAGAAATTCAATATTAAATACTAATTTAGTAGATCTTTCCTTAAAAACTATTTTATAGAAGAAATTACACTACTGTAGGGATTAATACAATTTTAAAATGAAATAATTACTGTTTTCAGAATATATGATGACATAATATATCTACTTTCCCCCCTGTACTTGTTTGTTGTTGTTGTTATTTTACCAGGCTATTCATTCAATTGATTGGCATCATGAGGGCAAACAATTCATGTGCAGCCATTCGGATGGTAGCTTGACTTTATGGAACCTGAAAAGCCCAAGTCGCCCTTTCCAAACCACAGTTCCACATGGTAAGAAAAGAGACTGTGGAGACTACAGAATCACCTCTCCACAGCTTTAATTCCTCCAGTTTTGCCTTCCTTTATGTTGCAGACTGGCAGAGTGCATCGATGAGCTCTTCTATTTTAGATTTTTTGTTTTACTGTCTTAATGTTAGTCTGTTTAGTCCATTAATATTAAATATAATTACTAGGAAGACTAGATTTAGGTCTACTTATTTTTGTTTGCTTTCTGTTGTTCATACTATATTTGTTTGCTTTTCTCTGCTTTTCCACTTTCAAGTAATTTAAATATTATTAGGAATACATTTTAATTCATAGGCACTTTATCTTCTTTTCCTATTGTTTATTGCAAGTATCACAATGTTTCCTTAACTACTCAATATGTTAGTGCTAAAATTATAACACATCATTTAATATGCAGACATCTTGTAACCATGTAGATCTACTTATCTATCTTCATTATCATTTATACTATAATTGTATATCATACACAGATATTGTGATTTTTAAATGGTCACATGTATTATAATTAAGAGACAAAATACTCTATAATTTAATTTATTTGTGGACATTACTCCCATTTCATAGGTCTGGTGAAATGATTTCATTAAGCTTCTATTTGAAATTATCTTATCTCCATTTTTGAAGACTATTTTGCTAGATGTAGATTTATGGTCAACATCAGGTCATAGAGTGTGCTAGGTGGGAATTCATGTAATATAACGACTGCTTTAATGATAGTCAATCATCTTCTAGTTTCAATGTTTTCTAAACAAGCAATCCTCAGTGTTTTGAACTTTGCTTCTACGATTTAGAATGTGTTTTCTCCTTCTGGTGTTTTCAAGCAAAGTTTTTATTTATCTTTTATTTGCAGCAACTTAAAAATGTTTTGTCTCATCTTGTCTTGATTGTTTAATTTTTCTATTAACAGTTCTAAATTTTTTGGAACTTTTTTGCCACCTACCTTTAATATATTTTTATGTCTGTTTCTCGTTCTGGAATATGACTCAGCTTTGTTAGAACTTTTGGTGTTGTGAAAGACACCTCTGAGTCTTAACTTTTGTATTTGTTTTTGTCGATATTTTTGTTACTGATTTCAAGTCAACCAATTCCAACCGATTCGTCATCTGTTTACCTGCTTCTTGTTCCGCATTTCTCTTCTATTAAACTGCTCAGATGTTTTTTATAGTTTCCCACTCAGAATCTTTTTGTCTTTCAGAAATATTTCAAAAATTCTTTCTGTCCTTTATTGTGAGCATTTCACCTTTCTTTAATCTTTAAGCTTAGGTGCAATCACCTCCTAAAACCTTTCTTTGATAACATCACCTGCTTTGCCTAACTTGTATTGACAACAATGGTGCACACATCACCCTCTTTATAATATTTTTGTTTATATCTTATATAATGTGGATATAGTCTTTTATCTTCATTTTATCAATTATTCAGGATATACAGTATAAAAGTTTGTTAGAAATAAGAGTAAAACTTCATGTATATAAAGCTATATAATGTGGATGTGATATATTATCATTTATACTGTAGAATGTATTTTTTCATCCCCTTTCTCAAAGAAATAAAACACTGATATAATGAAAGAAAACAGGGCTGGAGAGATGGCTCAGTGGTTAAGAGCACTGCCTGCTCTTCCAAAGGTCCTGAGTTCAATTCCCGGCAACCACATGGTGGCTCACAACCATCTGTAATGAGGTCTGGTGCCCTCTTCTGGCCTGCAGACATATACACAGACAGAATATTGTATACATAATAAATAAACAAATATTTTTTTTTAAAAAAACAGGCACTATCTTTAACTAAGCGAATCAATACAGAAGAACAAAAACATGAAATTAAAAATTATATGGGAAATGCAGAAATTAAAAACTCAAAACTCTCAAACTCATAATTCTGTACTATTCTATATTATAAAATTAAGAACATGGGTGAAGTAGATAATGTCAAGGGAAATACAAAATAATGAAAATTTTGTACAGTATTTTTATTATAAGTTCAAATCCCCATCTGTGGTCCATTTCTTTCAGCCTGAAAAACACCTTTTATTACTATATTGTTGTTAAGATAGTTCTAGGATGCAAATTCAGCTTTGTTTTAGGGGAAATGTTTTTATTTGAATTTATTGTTGAAAGATGATTTTGTCCAACACGAAATTCTTAGTTGACAGTTCTTTTTTTTTTTCATTTCTAATACTTGGGATATCTTGCTCTCTGCTAATCAATACCCCTGTATTTAAACAGCTTTAATGTTTCTGAAATTGACATTTAATCTTACTTGGGGCTCTTTTCATACATCCATTTTGATCTTGACTTTCCTTTCTGCCTTTAAGATTTTTTTTCTGTCTTTCAGCATTTTTGCTTGGATTACCTTGGCCTAGGGTTGTCTCTTTATCAATTTACCATTACTTCTCTAGCTTTTCAATATTACACTTGTGTGTATGGTGGCAATGACTAGTGGTATTTCACAGTTTTTGATGTTCTTTACTTTCTTTCCTCCTGTTTGGTTTGATACGCTCTCGTTTGTCTCCAGCATTAATTTTATACAATTTTCAAAAATATTTTTTGTTAATTTCACCCATGTTCTGAAATGTTGATTTATTCCTATTACTCCCAAATTCAGAAGCTGTCCATGTTGAGAATCAGTTACACATTTTGTCATTAGTTGACTATTTTATACCTGGAGAATTTATCCATTTTCTGTCATTTATCCTTTTATGGAGTCCAGCTGGTCTATCCATGCCCCTGTTTAATTACAGCTTCTACAGCATGTTGTGTGTGTTACTCATTTGCTTCTGGTGCATCACACTGTCATTTTTATGTTTGTATTGTTCAATCTAATAAATTCCAAACATATTAGAATTTAATTACTTCTATGTACCATGACATATATCATATAATACTAGGAATATAGAGAATAGTAACAAATCAAATTGATGATTTTTTATACAATGTTTCATATAACATGGCACTTAAGCATGCTTTAACCACTGACAAATACTGATATAATTAAAGTAAGAAACTGTTTTCTAAAAGTTGTTATAGCTGAAGACTGAACATTAATGGGACTTTACAACCTGATTTCAATGCTTGGGACCCAAATTGCAAAAGGAGAGAACTAATAGCTCTCTTACCTCTATAATGAGTACCCCCTCTCCACATAGTAAATTAATCATTGTAACACCATTTTTAAATGAAGAAGAATGATTCTGTAAGTCTATCATATGCTTTAAGACAGGACTTTCTGCAATATGAAAGTTTACTTCTAGTATAGATAAACTATTGAGAGTTATATAGATTTTATTAAAAGATTTTATCTTTTTCTCTTCCTTTCTTTTTGTTCATTTTCTTGTGGAAGGGAGGGGAAGACACTTTAATGTACTCTTTGGTGGATCTGAACACTCAACTCTCCTGCCTCAGCCTCCTGACTGTTGAGATCACAGTCGTGAATAATATATTTTAATAATATATTTCATTGTGTATGTATGTATCATCAGTCCTAAACTTTATTTTATGAGCATATGTAACTGCAATAATTTTATAAGGAAATACATCCATATTTAGAGATTACAAAGCACCAAAAGGTGATACTTTATAAATAACTTGATTATATAGCAGTCTATTGTTATTATCCTAAAGCATATAGATTTAATAAAATATTAGAATATATAGACTTATGCCAAATATGGGCACTTTAAGAATAAACCACAATCTTTAGATTAAACTGATGTTACTATGAAAATGACCAGTTTAACAATATAATATGACTAAAGCAATAAAATTATTCCAAACTTAATCATCACTGATGGAAATATAAACTAGTGCTTGTCCTATTCTCTTCTGTAAGCAGTATCTACAATTAAAACCGTGCTTGAGCATTTGGTCTCAGTCATGCTTGTATCACCGGCCAATGTAATCTGTTCAGGGGTTGTTGTAGTGCAGTAAGTTACGTGGCTCACCCCAGAGGCTTGTAGATTTCATTTTTTCATTATGTTATTGTTCCATGTTTACATTTCTTAATGGAAATTTTTAAAAAATCTCATGGCTCAGTATAATTTAAGTCAGATTTAATTATTTCTTTCTCTCATTAGGAAAAAGTCAAAGAGAAGGAAGAAAGTCTGAGCCTTGTAAACCGATTCTTAAAGTGGAGTACAAAACCTGCAGGAACAGGTATGTGCTTGTACTTGGTGAATATGTGACTATGTGTCAGGGGCGGGATAATACGTTATCCTGCCCTAGAATTATAAATTATTAATTCTCTAAATCAATAACTTATTTTTCTTGATAATTATGAATATTGAAAATAACAAATAGTGTACTTCATTATATTTATATTAACATCATATATATTCTAATAATTGAGAACTCTTGAATTATTTATAATATAGAAATATTTATTAAGCTTAATCTATGCATCTATTGATATTCCTTATGACATTTAAATATATAGCCAGATCTCTCTGAGCTTATAATCTGACATATTGAAATTGGAAAACTAACCTTTAGTTGGAATTATAAAGTCATGAATATTTTCATAATGGAAAAAGCCTGAATTTTATGATTTATATGATAAAATAACATTTAATACAATTCTACATTTATAGATATCATGTCCAGTATTTCCGAATTTCCTCTTAATTTGTAATAATCACTAATGGCATTTTCCACCCAATATGAGCATAATAAACCTTGCCTGAACATTATTGTTATTTATCATTATTATTATTATGATGATGATGATGATGATGCATGTATAAGACGTGGGTTCTGGGGATCTAACTCAGGAGCCAGGCTTGTGCAGCAAGATTTTTGACGTGCTTAGCCATTTTGTCAGCCTCTAAACAGACTGTAAATTGAAAGTTCCTACTTTATCTTAGTTACTTGCTCACATTGTAGTGTGCTATTCGCATCACAGATATAAATATGTTTGTTAAAACTTCCTCTTCTGAAGTTTTAATAGTATAAAATTGTGATGATAAATTTTCAATACCCCTTTAGCAGTCCAGTTTAGTATAATATACCTAAAAAATAAAATATTACGAATTTTAAAGATTGTGGATGGAAACAAAATCTTATATAACTATTGTCTTTTTTAGAATATTATAATTACAAGTTTTCTTGTGCCTTTAGATTCAGTAGTGTATATCACAAGTTATGCAGTGTAAACTCTAAGGATCTTTGAGGGTCAGGAAATTATATTAATTTTTCCAAACAGCTTATAGCTTTATTTAGTTTTCCTTTTCACTTACTTCAGTGTTGACTGTCCTAAAGGCTATAATATCTCTTGAATTATCAATTAGTGTTCAATATTTTTATAGATTACAAATCTTGAAAATGAAACAGCAAAATGAGAACAAATAGTTTCATGTGAAGCCTGAGATGCTTTTTGCACAATAAATCTCAGGACCCATGGACTTTAGTGCTTCTTCTTGGCTACAAGGGTGTTATTTTGAAAGTGTACTCCTGTGCTGTGCTCAGCAATGTTCAGGTTGATTCCATTGGTTTTAACTATATACTACACACTGTGTAATTTGATTTGTGAGCTAAACCATAACTTACTACCAGCTTTTTAATTTGGTAGGCTCTAGTAGCAAAGACCAAGACAAAATACTAGTGATTTTTGAATAGCACGAGAAGTAGTTTGATGGATGTTTGTCTTGGGGGAATGGAAAAGGGACAAGGGTATAATCGAGCTGTAAATATTATCACATTTCTAGCTTTTTATTGGCTTTTTTGGGCAATTAAAAATTTTAAAGAAATAAGGAAAAGGAACACCTTGTTGAAGGCCATGGAGAGAAGAGCTATCAAGAGAGAGGTCAGAAAAATTCCTTAGGGAGAGAATTTCTGAGATAGGTGTTAAAAGGCGAAAGTAAAGTAGCCTTTGGGAGCCAGGGCTCAAATGAAGCAGTGTGACGCCACAGTTAACATCACTGACTTTACAGTAACATGGCTCTGAGATTTTTAATTATATCATAATCTTTAGTTTCATCACTAATAATACCTGATTTACTATGTTACTCCATGAAAACTAGATGAAATAGTGCATAAGGCATAGATTTTCACGACTAAGAAGGCACACTCAGGTTCCTGATAAATCAAATCACCATTATAATTATATTAAAACCATGGTATTCTACGTTGTTAGCAGTATTTCATTACTCTTAAAGATTTGTTTTAGCACTTAATATCCTAACTATAATAATTCTATTTATAATGTGAAATGTGTATTTTATAGGTCATACTTACTTTCATTCCACTTGAATACAGTGCATGCAGACAATTTTGTTTTTATTTTTGTGGTTATTGCTTTAAGTAAAAGTAACCTCTGGAAATTTAAAGCAAGGGAAAAATTTGGAGGTGTACTAGTCTGAAAAAGAATGAAAGATGGGACCCAGAAACAGTACAGTACTCTACTGAAGGTTATATCAAAGTTAGACTGTACCTTAATTAAGATACTGTTTCTTTTCATTAATTGTTTCATATATATATAGAGGAACACACACAATCACACACACACGTGTGTGACCCCATATGTTCTTGTTACCAGATAGTATTAGATTTTTAAAGCAAGACGTGTTTTGTTCTTTTGGTTTTTGTTTTGTTGTAAGTAGAGAATTTGTTCAAATGCATTGCCACCCTCCCTGATTAACACTTCAGACAGTTTGGCAGGGGCCTTGGGAATGCGTATCTGTAAAAAGTTCTGGTTGGTACTGGATCACATTTTTAAAAATTGATACACTGATTAAAATAAAATGGTAAGAGATTAAAATAATAGGAAAATAAGGAGATAATGATGACACAGATATCTAGAGCCTAGGAGGATTAATAATGAATCCATCTTAGTCATTGTTCTATTGCTGTGAGGAGACACCATGGCCAAGGCAACTCATAAAAAAGAAGCATTTGTGTGCCTACATTCACTACTTGAAAATAAATTTTGTTGTATGTACTGCAGGTTTATAATACAATGCTATGGGGTAGATATACTTCAAATGATAGGAAGTGTGCTTCCTAATACCAGATTAGTGGACTCTTTACTTAGTCAAATTGTTCATGCTAAGCCACTCACTAAAATCATCCCCAATGCAGACTCAGAGAACAGAAGAGCTCTTTGTCAAGACATAATTTTTAAAAATTAGAAAAGATATTTTATATGTAAATGTGATAGGTATATTAAAAATTCTATTGGTTTTGTTGTTCTGTAGTCAGCAATAAATTAACTAATAATTGCATACTATAAGACAGAAAAGAGGAGATACAGTGATTTATAGAAACAGGCAACTTCTTTTTAGCAGATAGAGTGGAAGTATATTTTTTAGAAAAGCAGACTTTCAAAGGACTTGAGGCAAAGACTCTCTAGTTCCTTTCAAATGTATTTGGAGGGGAATATTCTCAATCTGGTATTTACTTGTTGAAAATACTTCTTTATTAACATAAAATATGTGTATTGAGTTTAGAATAGAAAATGAAAAGTTATTAAGCTATTTATAGAGAGCTACAATATTTATAATCATCAAAAGAAACCTCATTGAGTTCATCACTTTGTGTCATTATAAGAAATTATGAGAATAAGTATCTTAAAGTAAGAAGACCCCTTTGGCTTTAGGTTGCTTTAGTCTGTCACTGGGTGACGCCATTTATTTTAGTATTATGTCAAGGCAAATTAAAATCTTCACAGTGGAAGGAAAGTAGCTTACATTATGTCAAACAGAGAGAGAGAAAAGAGGAAGCCTATGCTGGTACACTTTCTCATTCTTTTTTTTTTTTTTTTTTTTTTTTTTTTACATTTTGATAAGATTTTAATAAGTTGAAAATCTTATAAACTCACACTACTTGCCAAACATAATCATAGGGCTCAAACTATCACTGAGCAGTGCTTTCTTTTCAATTCAAAATGAATGTTGACAAAGCATTTTTTTTCACCTTAATCTGTCATTTAGTCAGCTTTAAAGCTATCATGGATGTCCTGCTAGTATTGTACAAAGCTATAGGCCATAGACTCCATTGACACTAGACTGCATTTAAAAGATTCCAGAAATGTACTGGTGCCCTGTTTTGACTTTTACAACTTTTTTTTTTTCTTTTTTTTTTTTTTTTTTTCTTCTTCTTTTTTTTTTCTTTTTATTGATAAAAGGAGGATAAAGAAAAGAAAAAAAAAACAAATTTCCACCTCCTCCCACCAGCCTCCCATTTCCCTCCCCCTCCTCCCATTCTTCTCCCCCTCCTCCCACTCTTCTCCCCCTCCTCCCACCCCTCTCCCCTTCCCCCCACTCCTCTCCCCCTCCCTTTCCAGTCCAAAGAGCTGTCAGGGTTCCCTGCCCTGTGGTAAGTCCTAGGTCCTCCCCCCTCCATCCATATCTAGGAAGGTGAACATCCAGACTGGCTAGGCTCCCACCAAGCCAGCACATTGCGTAGGATCAAAACCGCGTGCCATTGTCCTTGGCGTCTCATCAGCCCTCATTGTTCGCCATGTTCCGAGAGTCCAGTTTTATCCCATGCTTTTTCTGGTAACAGTCCAGCTGGCCTTGGTGAGCTCCCAGTAGGTCATCTCCACTGTCTCAGTGGGTGGGTGCACTCCTCGTGGTCCCGACATCTTTGCTCATGTTCTCACTCCTTCTGCTCCTCATTGGGACCTTGGGAGCTCAGTCTAGTGCTCCAGTGTGGGTCTCTGTCTCTATCTCCATCCATTGCCAGATGCAAGTTCTAGGATGATATGCAATATATTCGTCAGTATTGCTCTAGGGTAGGGTCATTTCAGGTTCCCTATCCTATTGGACAACACTACCAACATTCAGCATAGGTCTTCCCTCACTGCCTATACGTGCTATTCCACATGGCAGTTGTCTCTGTACATGCACTAACAGACACATACAGGAGTTCCTTCCTTTTCCCTTTCCTTTTCCCTTTCCCTTTCCCTTCCCACCTTTCTTCTTTCTTTCTTTCTTTCTTTCTTTCTTTCTTTCTTTCTTTCTTTCTTTCTTTCTCTCTTTCTTTCTTTCTTTCTTCCTTCCTTCCTTCCTTCCTTCCTTCCTTCCTTCCTTCCATTCATATCTGTTTTGAAAATGTATTCTCTCATATATTACATTATGACCACTCCATTTCCCCTCCCTCCAGTCTTCCCAGCCTCCCCAGCCTCCCCTCTCTCCCAATCCAAAGTCTCATTCCTCAATCCAAACAAGTTGAGAAATGAATGACACTCATTTTATTACTTATTTGTACCTTGAAAAGTAATATATAGACTGAGTAGTGTGTGTGTGTGTGCATGCATGTAAACAATTAAAGAAAAAGGCCATAATTTGAGAGAGAACAAAGGAGGGCATATATGGGAGGATTGGAGGGAAGAAAGAGAATGTAATGTATTTTAATTTCAAAAATAAAAGTCTAAAGTGACACACTAAAATTTTATGTGAAATTACTTGAGTCAGCTAGAGCTTGCTAGATATGCATAAAATTGAGAAGATATTCTATAATAAATTATTATTCATCTACATATTATTTTTCTATCTCCTCATAAACCTTTTACTACAGAAATTTTATTACCTACAATTTTCATTTTCTTGTTTACCATTCTGAGCTTCCCACTGTGATATTTCTCTTTGTATTAAAATTCGCCTCTCTTTCATTTTAGGGACTTGGGTCCCACATTACCACTTATTAGTTTAATATTATAACATAACTAATGTTCTAATGATAGTGATGTAAGATCTGGTAGCCAAATAAAATATAAAAAAGTCCCTTTGAGAGCCAGTGACTCCACTTTCCTCCAGCTTGTCTTTCCCCAGTGCCACTCAAATATCTTTGCACTTACCCATAGTTATTCTAGTAGCTAGAATGTAGATCCGGAAAAGGGAGATGATAAAATGGTCATTGTTAGTTAAGAAACTAGAATCAGGAAGGCCATTTGCATTGTAGATAATCTCCTCTGAACTTATTATTTCAAGGCTTATGTTTTGACTTCATGTTATCTTAAAGAATATAGTCTCATTACCCTTTTTCCCCCTATGTAGTGAACCATTTATAATATTCTCTGGTGGGCTGTCATATGACAAAGCTTGCAGAAGACCAAGTTTAACCATCATGCATGGAAAAGCAATTACAGTACTTGAAATGGACCATCCTATTGTTGAATTTCTAACTTTATGTGAAACACCTTATCCAAATGGTAAGTAGATACAATGAAACATTTAATTTTAGAAAAAAATATCATTTTTAAATGACAAGTTCCTAATGATATTAAGGTTAAATATTTTCAGTTTTGGCAGCAGGTATCCACTGTGGTACAACACTGTGAGCTACAGTTGCTGGCGCAGGTTCTACATTGTACCTACTTGGCAAACTGGAAGTAAGACAGATGTAGTGCAGCAGTACTGGCGTTGCAGGTTCTAATATCAGGTAAGTGCTTTAAACTTTGATAAGGATGGTGGAAGCTGAGCTGGGAGGGTCCGATAGGGGTCCAGGGTGAAATCACTTGGGGAAACTGAGGTCTCCTAATAGTCTCTCCTAGACCAGCTCCACCCATCCCATCCCAATAGCAATCAAAGTTAAAGCACTTACCTGATATCAGTGATCTGTAACTCTGGTGGTGCTGCATCTCCTTCACATCTGGCTTGGCTTCAGATGCAACTGCAGCACATCTGATTACTCTAGGATTGCTGATGTGTGGTTAGTGATTTATTTTACTATGGAGAAGAGTCATAAGACCATTGGGAGGAGAGGTGCAAGTATGTATTTATCATCTTGAGTAAAGATAACAAAACCTTTGTAAACATGAAACTAGTTCTAAACTCATACAAAAATCTAATGATGAGAAAATAAATATAAAAATGAAAATGGTTAAAACATAAACCAGAAATATGAGTTTATGATAAAAACAATATAATAAATATTACTACATTTTCAAAAGGGACAAAAACTTGACTTGGGACGGAATATTTGGATTTATGATTCACCTCTGGATTTATGATTCACCTCTGAAACTTATTAGCTGCTAAGTAAGATACTTACATGTTTTACTTATCTTGTGTAGGAAGGGAATAATTTTACCCAAATATGATTAGTAGAAAGGCAAATGAAAATATTTTGTTAACTATAAAAATATGTATGTCATGTTTCATTACTAAATATGTTGATTTTCTTTAAATTATTTAGCTTTATATTTAAAATATGTAGTAGATAGCAATTATGTAGCACTTTATTTCAAGAGTTATTAGAGATAAATGACCTGCATTTTTTATCAACATATATTTATTGAACATTTCTGTGGCCTCAATACTATAAGTACTTGTTAAGCTTATAGAAATATGAATATAATCTTTACATAAATTGCATAAAGTCTGATGGGGTCTATGAAATAGCCATAAATTATTGAAGTAATGCATGATTATAATGCTGAATTACATGGTTCACAGTATAAATAATCCTCCTCTTTATAGCTGGTTAAATGACTAAAATATTAATATAAAGCCTCAATAGAAAAATAGGATTTAGGCAGACTTTATTTTGAGAATATTGAGTAAAGGTTTTGTAAATTGTGCGGTTTGGTAAGACCAATTTATGGGAAAACAACTAAAGTTTTTGGAGGAATTTGTGAAGAAACAGAACTTTGAAGAAATACTAAGATGAAAGAAAGTACTAGTTTTAATAGTTTTTTAAAAGGAATATATAGGTTTCAAGAGAGATTCTTAAAATCTAAACTGTAGCAAAGGCATTTGTAGGTTATATATATATATATATATATATATATATATATATGTATTTGTTGTATCTGGGCATGTTGTTTTATTTATATAATCTCAGATCTGGGGAGACTGAAGCAAGAGGACGGCCATGAGTTCAAAACCAGCCTAGGCTACACAATATGTTTTAGTACAGTCTCTGTCATAGTGTAAACTGTTCATTTTCTCCAAAATGAACGAAACATTAAAACAAACCCCAAACCACAACATGTTCCATACACAGTCACAGCGTTTTTTAAAAAGAAAGAATAGTAAGAATGAGTAGTTATTAGAGAACAAAGAAGGAAAAAATTCTTACAATATTTGTTCATGGCTTATCACACTATAAATGTTCTTTGGAATTATGAGTATAGTTGACAAAGGAACAAAGGTTAGAGTCACCTAGGAAGAAAATGTGGATGAAACAAAAAGAAAAGTAAAGCCACAGGACTAAAAGCTAAAGTTAAGAAAATTCCTCCTTTAAAGAGCATTGAAATGTATCTGAAATAGAAGTTGAGAGTTCATGGTTGCAAAGATGAGACATATGTCTCATATGTAGTCTCCTGAACATCAGTAGCAATATAAGGATAATTTCTAATGATTTTTAATAAAGTATAAATCTGCTAAACCCTGACTTTTCTACTCTACAAGTGGATTAATAAATTGTTTTTCAGAAGTCTGATAAGGATAATTGAACTTTTCATTTGTCAGATTTGAGGAGAAATGGTGTTAACTATACTTATGGGAATATAAATATAGTAACTGCTCAAATGTGTTTTAACTATTCAAACATTGAATATATCAAAGCACCAGAAAAGAAAGCCTATATTGTACATAATGAAGTTTCTCGTGACCTTTCCCAAGTCGCCCAGTGCTACTCACCTTTTTAATTCTTCTCTTCAAATATGCATATACTTCTTCTTTCTACAAATGACCTAAAATTCTATGTACTGTTTATATTCTTGTGTTAATATATTTTAATTATTTCATAGTAGTTGATAGGGAATTCCAGTCTTTATAGCTACATAGTGATAAATGTCATTCCCAGGCTAAACCAAGTTATGAATAATTTTAATACTGCTGATACTTTTATGACATCTGATGCCGTGACTCATTCTCACAGCTCAAATGTTTTAACATTGTTAATGGGATCATCACCTAGAGTAATAACTGTAATCAGAGCTTGTCAGTTCCCATCTATATTTAGTTGGCCAGTCATCTCTAAGCCTTTCAAATGATGCATTCTCATCAGAATAATAATTGAGATAGAACTTCTCTCACCCTAACTGGTAGGAACAAGGGTTAAATGATGAGACACACCAACCTAAATAGGCACTTCATTGCTATCTATTAGCTATAAATATCACCATGTATTTTTTATATAACTTTTATAGCAGCTTAAGGTACTTATAATTGTGCCATTTCAGTGAAAGAGGAGCTTCAAGTCAAGGAATATAGCTAATATGCCCAAGACAAAATTTTTAGTTAATAGGCAAAGAATTGAACCCAGCACTGATTCCCAAACAATTTTTTAGTAGCCATGATGGTATATAGAGGGTTTCTACAGAGGTGAAACTTCTGCTACCAGTTTCTATTTGTGTAGGAACAACAATAACTTTTGACAGATATAACAATCTAAAATTTTAATTTATCTGTGACTTTAATTCACACATGGTAATGCTTTGGCTATTTTATCTTCTAACACTTGCTATAAACCTAGCCAATGATGTTCCTAAGGAGAGCTGACAAGGAGAAAATAACTAGTTATATGGACCCTTACTGCTCTTCAAACTGAGAGCTAAATTGTATAAAAACAACACTGAGAAACTTAAAGCAATGCTAGAGATAAATAGTAGGAACCATGAGAACGGTTTGAACCTTGGACTGTAGCAGACTAACTATTGTCAGAGAGATAACTATCTAAGCACCAGCAAGTCCTAACTCTAGTTTTCATTTACGTGTTTGCTCTTGTGTTTTCCTCTCATGTACATGTTGGTTGTAAACATGAACTTGTGTAGGTACTGTAACTTCTCAGGCCTGGAAGTTACTCTGAAGGCTGCCTACTTCAGTATTTAAATTTCCTACCCAAGACTTCAGTCCTCCCTCTGTAGAAGACATCTGTTGAGTGATTATTGAGTTTAGGATAAAAGCTTTCCAAACTAGCCAGTAGAAAATTCTGGTATAATGAAAACAAGATGGAAGTTAGAGTTTAAAGTCCTAGGTTTAAATTTCAGTTTAACCACTGGTCGATAAACCTATGCCTCTTTGGCCATGTTTTCTCAACAATATTGAAAAATAACACTCTATAGCTACTGAGAATCAGAGATCATGCATTAAAATGTTTTCTTATGCAGTTATCTAAACCTGAGAACTTCACTTTCCCCGTTTGCCAATTTGCCCATTTGCCCTTTATTGTAAATAGAATCCAATGCTTTCTTTGCCTCTTAACTAAATCCCTGTTCCCTATCTTAACACAAGTTACATTTTATACCATCACCCTTATTTACTCATAGCTCACAGTAGCTCCTGAATTCTTACTTCTTCACTGTCCACAGCTTGCAAACATTCCTGGAACAAAAACTCCATGAGAAAGATTTATCGTCAGTCTTATTCCCCACACAGCCTTTGGGTTTTGAGATAGCTCCTAGGAGCAAAACTAGGTGGGAAAGGAACAGTGGGATATAAATGGATCAAGGATATGGGGGAAAGGAACAGTGGGAAGAGGGTTGGATTTAGAAATGTGAAATTTACCCCAAGCTGTTTGATTTTTGTAGGCTTGTACTCATGCACACAGGAATAGTCTATAGGAGTATATTAAACCATATTGACTCAAAGTACACAGCCAACTACATGTGTTTCACTATCATAGTGAGGTGATTGTGTATCATATCCCAGAGAAGCAGAGTTAGTGAAGTCTCAGTGTGACTCCTAGTGGGCATGGTTCAAATCTAAACCACTAAGGTTATGGATGAGTCTGATAGTGACCATAAGCTTGAAGTGACACTCTCATTCTTTGTTAGGCAGGATTGCCATCATTTCGTGATTTTTGGAATGTACTTGACTATGTACTATACACATGTTCATTTTTCCTAGTTCTATTAGAGATCTTAACATTGTATTTGTCAAATAAACATATTTTATTAAAGTATTCTTTGTCACCTTAGCTCATACTTTGGTTTTCTCGTCATTTAAATAAAATGTATATAAGATAAAGGAAATGCATTGTTGGTGGTTTAAATAAAGTATGCAGTATGGAAACTTTTCAATGTTTTTCTTTCTGTTGTAGAATTTCAAGAACCCTATGCTGTTGCTGTACTTCTAGAGAAAGATCTCATTGTAGTCGATCTGACACAAACCAAGTAAGTTGGTCATAATAACACCAATTACTTTCAAATTCTATTCAGTACAATAAAAATGCAGGAGCACATTTTAGAGAACTGGCATTGGAATTCTCTAGATATTAAGTTTTTTCTTATGTGAAATTTGTCTTTGTAAAGTTACAGAAATGTAATTTGGTTAAATGATGAAAAGTGAAGCAGGAAAATTTGTGTAACAAGAAAATTTCTATTTATCTTAAAAGCAGAACAGATGTTTGGACACAGCATTTATAGACACCCAGAACAAAAGGAATAACATTTTTGCCATTGTTTTAAGCAAAAGAAATTGTTACAAAACATGTACAATGTAACCGCTGGCTGTCTGTTACTCTATTGACTGAAGGAAAACTGATAAAAGAAAATCACATGTGGTGAAACTATTTTGAGACTACCACAGCAGGCTGTTGAAGCCTGGGAATTTTAGGGACAGAAAATGTAGTCTACTTTTTATTTCTATTTTTAAAATGAGGGAATAAATAATTTTTCACCCCTGAGACATAAACATGTAGAGCTGGAAGACAGTGTTCATCACTTTTAAGTCTACTTTTACAATTAATATAAAGGACTAACAAACACCATTGTAAGAGCAGCGCCTTTTTATGTTTCATGTCGCATGTATTCTCTTCCTTCCTGTGTCCCTTGCTCCTCTCTCCTTATAATTCCTCCACTCTTGTGAACTCTTTCTAGCTTCATCGCATAAAACCACACCCATTTAGCGCTCGATTCTGCATATAAGAGAAAGTAGGCAGTCTTTGTCTTTTTTAGTCTAGCTTACTTAGCTTTACATGATGATTTCCACATGCACTCATTTTCCTACAAATGTTAGGATTTAGTTTTTAAGATAATAAAAGTCTAATTTGTATAGGTACTATACTTTATTTGTGCGACCATTAAATTAGAACTATCCATTGGAACCTGGTGGAATCATCAATGAACATAGACTTAAAGACAATGGCTCTCTTTATGCCAGAATCTATCAGTAGCAAATAGTCCAGCTGTGAAGAAAAGACCCTACTGAGACCCTCTTCTAGCTATACTGGATTGTTAAAAGTTCCATTCTTGCACATACTTAGGGAAGGTATCCTTGCTTGCTATAAGTTTGCGGTTGCATAGCTATATCTTGCTGGCTGACATTTTATAGCCTTTCCCTGTATCAGCTCTTACATTCTTTTCCACTCTGTTTCTATTTTCAGTATCCCGTGAACTATGGACAGGATGGTATAAATGTCTTATTTAGGGCTGAACACTCATCCACACATGTTCTCAGTACCCTGCAGCTATAAGGCTCTGTTTTAACCACATTTCACTAAAAAGATAAGCTTCTAGATTAAGACTGAGAGTAGTTTATCTCTGTGTGTATAAACAAATATTTAGAAAGTAGCTTGATCTATGTCAGTACTCTGTTACCTATAGAGAATATGATTTCTACAGTTAAGGGTACAGATTAGATTTATAGAAATAGACATGGATTCTCTCCAGTTGAATAGGTCTCAAATTCAATCAGAAGCTATTTATCCATGTAATGGTAGGGCCTCTATTGCACAAATGGGATCCTCTAGCTCTCCAGGTTGGTTTTTTAGGTCATAGAATTCACAGCTATGTAAGACGATTGATACTATTTGTACACCAGTAGTCTATATAGGAGCTTCTAGAACTATAAAAACTACCTGTCAGGTAGAGGATTCAGATCCCTTGCAGTTTGACTATTTCCAGCTCCTGTGACCATTCCCAACAGGGCCTTTTCTAGGTTCCTGTCTTATCCTAGTATTCTAAATTGAACACACAAAATTAGAGATTTGGAGCTGGGATCTTCATATGAAAGAGAATATGAGCTGTACATGATGGGTAGTGTGGTGTTGGTTTTCCTGTGCCTGGCTAGCCTTAAGTCGGGTTCTAATTTTTTAGAGACACCCTTTTACCTGCGAATTTCAAAGCCTCATTTTCTTTGCAGCTGAGTAAAATCCCACTGTAGCACATTTTCTTATCTAGTCATTAGTTGGGGCACATCTAGACTGTTTCAGTTCCTTGGCTATTTTGAACAGAGCAAATAGAAATGTGGACAAGCAAGTATTTCTGTAGTAGGGGATACAGTATCATTTGTGTTTGTGTCTAAGAGTAGAATAGCTGGAGTGTGTGGGAGTTCTGTCTTTGACTTTTAAAGCAGTGGTTCTCAGCCTGTGGGTTGTAACCTTTTGGGGATCAAATGACCCTTTTACAAGAGCCAAATATCCTGCATATTGGATATTTACATTATGATTCATAAAAGTAGCAAATTATAATTATGAAGTAGCACCAAAACCAATTTTATAGTTGGGGTCATCACAACATGAGAAACTGCACTAAACGGTCACAGCATTAGAAAAGTTGAGAAACACTGTTCTAGAAGAATCTCCACACCAATTTTCTTAATGACTACAAAAGTTCACATTTCTACCAACAGCAAATCCTATTTTCACAAATCGTTGCCAGCATTTGTTTTCATTTGGTTTCTTGATGATGGCCATTCTGACTAGGGGTGAACAGAATCTCAGAACAGTTTTACAATTTGCATTTCTCTGATGGCTGGTGATAAATACTCTTCAAAAGTGTTTATTAAGCATTGATATTTATTACTTTGAGAATTCTCTGTTCAGACCCATAGCTCATTTTAATTGGTTTTTTATTTCCTTGTTTATTTAGTTTTTCATGTATTCTAGACATTAATCCTTTTGTGTGTGTGTCTATGTGCACACTCATCCATGGGTGCATGTTATTACAGTACTCCTTAGTACTATAATTCTGTTAAATAACTTGATATCTGGTATAATAATGTCTCTCTTCTTTTTGCTCAGGATTTCCTTGGCCCTCCAGTGTCTTTTATGTCTCTATATTTATTTTAAAATTTTTAAAAATTTCCGTGAATAATAGCATGGGGATTTTGATTAGGATTGAATGAATCTGTAAATTTTTTGGTAGGATTATCATTTTAACATTATTATAACAGTCCATAAGCATAGGAAAACTTTCCATCTTCTAATGTAATCATAAGGTGTCATTTATTTATTTATTTTGGTTTTTCCAGACCGGTTTCTCTGTAGCTTTGGAGCCTGTCTTGGAACCAGCTCTTGTAGACCAGGCTGGCCTCAGACTCACAGAGATCTCCCTGCCTCTGCCTCCCTAGTGCTGGGATTAAAGGCATGTGCCACCACCACCTGGCAAATTTTAAAGTTTCCATTGTAGAAGTTTTTCACCTCCTTGATTAGGTTTATTCTGAGGGTTTTTTTTTAAAGGCTCTTACAAATAGAATTATTTCTGTGATTTCTTCCTCAGTGTGTTTCATTTTGGTATATAGATAAACTTTTGATGTTTATTTTTAATCCTGACACTTTGTAGGAAGTATAAATTTTAGTTCTAGGAGTTTTCTGGTTGACTCTTTAGTGTTTCTTATATGTAACATCATATTATCCAAAACCAAGTTTGCTTTGAGTTATTTTCCTATTTGAACTTCTTCTCATCATAATGGTCTAGCAAGACATTATATATTTTATGGAACAGTAGTGGAGACGGTGGACAACTTAGTCTTCCTGATTTTAATGATATTACATTGAGGTTTTCTCCATTAAGATGATACTAACTTTGGATCTGTCACATGTAGTTCTTACACATAAATGCACATTCATACCAACCTTATTTTCTATGAAACTTCTCTCATGAAAGAAAGTTGAATTTAGTCAAAGTACTTTCTGAATCTACTGATGACTATATGAGTTTTGTTTTTTAAAGTTCAAAGAAAGAAAGGGTACAGTCAATGTGAGAACTCAGGGAGGGCAGGTGAGGAGTTGGGAACTCTAGGGAAGAAGAAGAAGAACCTACTTAGAGGCTAGGTCTGCTCAGGGTCCTAGAAAATACCAGCAGTGAGTTTGGTGGTCAAGAGAGAAGAAATAAGAAGGGACTGCATACTGGCAGGGGGTTCTGAGAATGGGCCAAGGGGAAACTGGGTGGTTTAAGGGTAAGAAGGTAAGGAGTTTACCTGGAGGCAAGAGTGGCAGTGGAGTCCTGAGGAAAGGCAGGCTTGTCATTGGGAAGCCTATGGGAGGAGAGAGGGTCCTACTGTAGTGGAATTTCATCTGTATTTTAATAAATAATGTTTGTTTGAGGATCAGAAAAGTGAAACAGCCACACTAGCTAGCCTCAGACCAAGCAACAATGACGCACACCTTTAATCCCAATAGCCACACTAGCTCATCATAGAAACCAGTGTTAGTGGTGTATGCTCTTAATTCCAGAACTAGAGAGGATTATAAGACAGGAGGGGACAGCTCTCAGTCTTGGTCTTATTCTGGGATTCCTGGAGGCTAACCTCAGAGAAGCTGGGTAAAAAGAAGGACCCTAAGAGGGGCACACATGGAGGGCCCCATGAAGGGAAAATAGTGAAGATCACCTGGGTTAACTGAGAGTGGGTGAGAACTCTCACATCTTGATTAACCCATTGCTATTAATGTGTGTAGCACCACAAGGTGGTGCTTACCAGGAAGGATTCTAGCCTACATCTGTCTCGGTAGGAGAATCATGGTGACTGCCTCACTTCCCTTCTTCCCAGCATTCCATTCTGTCTACTCTGCCCACCTAATTTTCTGCCCTATCAAAAGGCCAAGGCAGTCTCTTTATTAACCAATGAAAGTAACACATAGACAGATGACCCTCCCCCATCACTTTATTGTACAGAATTGTTTTGGCTACCCTGGGTTTCTTGTTTTTCCATATGAAGTTGAGTATTGTTCTTTTGAGGTCTGTGAAGAATTGTGCTGGGATTTTGATGGGGATTGCATTGAATCGTTAGATTATTTTTGATAAGTTTGCCATTTTTACTATGTTGATCCTACCTATCCATGGGCATGGGAGATCTTCTTCAATTTCTTTCTTTAAAGACTTAAAGTTCTTGTCATACAGGTCTTCCACTTGTTTGATTTGAGGTACCCCAAGATATGTTATTAGTGGCAATTATAATTATAAATGATGTTTCTCTGATTTCTTTCTCAGCCTGTTTATTATTTGTATGTAGGAGGGCTACTAATTTTTTGAGTACTATATTGAATATATATGGAGAGAATGGACAGCCTTGTCTTGTTTCTGGTTTTAGTGGAATCAAATTGAGTTTCTCTTCATTTAGTTTGACGATGGCTATTGGTTTGCTGTATATTGCCTTTATTATGTTTAGGCATATTCCTTGTATCCCTGATCCCTCTAAGACCTTTATCATGAAGGTTGGATTTTGTTGAAGGCTTTTTCAGCATTTAATGAGATGATCATGAGTTTTTTCTTTCAGTTTATTTATATGATGGATTACATTGACAGATTTTTATTTAAATTTTATTTATTTATTAAAGATTTCTGCCTCCTCCCCGCCACTGCCTCCCATTTCCCTTCCCTTCCCCCAATCAAGTCCCCCTCCCTCGACATTGACAGATTTTTATATGTTAAACTATCACTGAGTCTCTAGGATAAAACCTATTTGATCATGGTGAATGATTTTTTTTATTTATTCTTGGATTCAGTTTGCCAGTATTTTATTGAACATTTTTTTTTTGCATCAATGATCATGGGGAACATTAGTCTGTAATTTTTTTTCTTAGTTGTGTCTTTATATGGTTTGGGTGTGAGGAAAACTGTAGTCTTATAAAAATAGTTTGGCAATGTTCCTTCTGTTTCTGCTGTGTGGAACAATTTGAGGATTATTGGTATTAGCTTTTCTTTGAAATTCTGGTAGAATTCTGTGCCAAAACCATCAGGCCTTGGGCTTTTTTTGGTTGGGAAATTTTGATGACTGCTTCTATTTCCTTCGGGGTTATAGGTCTATTTAATTTTGATATGTGGTACATATCCAGAAAATCGCCCATTTCTTTTATATTTTCCAATTTTGTTGAGTGCAAGTTTTCAAAGTATGACATAATGATTCTCTGGATTTCCTCAGTGTATGTAGTTATGTCCTCTTATCATTTCTGATTTTGTTAATTTGTATATTTCTCTGCCTTTTTATTAGTTTGGATAACATTTTGTCTATCTTTTCTTGATTTTCTCTAAAAACAAACTCTTTGTCTCATCGATTCTTCATATTGTTCTCTTTGTTTCCATTTTATTATTTTCAACCCTAAATTTGATTATTTCCTGACATCTCCTCCTCCTGGGTGAGTTTGCTTCTTTTTGTTCTAGAGCTTTCCCATGTGCTGTTAAGTCGCTAGTGTGAGATTTCTCCACTTTCTTTATGTAGGCACTTAGTGCTATGAGCATTCCTCTTATGAACATTCCCCTTAGCAATGCTTTCATAGTGTCCCATAAGTTTGGGTATGCTATGCTTTCATATTCATTGAATTCTAGGAAGTCTTTAACTTCTTTATTTCTTCTTTGGCCCAGTTATCATTCATTTGAGCAATGTTCAATTTCCATGATTTTGTAGGCTTTCTGCAATTAGTATTTTTGTCGAATTCTAACTTTAAGCCATGGTGATCCAATAGGATACAATGTTTTTGTATCTGTTGAGGTTTACTTTGCTACCAAGTATGTGATCAATTTTAGAGAAGGTTCCATAAAGTGCTGAGAAGAAGGTATATTCTTTTGTGTTTGGGTTAGATGTTCTATAGATGTCTGTTAAGTCCATTTGAGTCACAACATCTGCTGGTTTCCTTGCTTATCTGTTAAGTTTTTGTCTGGCAGACCTGTCCAGTGCTGAGAATGGGATGTTGAAATCTCCCACTATTAGTTTGTGAGGTTTGATATGTGATTTAAGCTTTAGCAATGTTTATTTTACAAATGTAGTTGCCCAACTGACCTTGCACTTTAATCAGACTGATGAATATCTTAACCATCACCATCCAGCAACTGATACAAACAGAAGCAGAGACCCACATTGGAGCACTGGTCTGAGCTCCCAAAGTCCAGTTGAAGAGTGGGAGGAGTGAGAATATGAACAAAGATGTCAAGATTATGATGGGGACCCACTAAAACAGCCTACTTGATCTGATGGGAACTCACCAACTTCAGCCAGACAGGGAAGGAACCAGCATAGGTCCAAAGTAGTCTTTCTGAATGTTGGTGACAGTTCTTTGGCTGGGTCAGACTGCAGGGCCACTGGAAGTAATATCAGCTTTATCCCTGCTGCTTCTACTGACTTTTTGCTAGTCTATTATCTTTGGATGGATACCTTGCTCAGCCTAGATACAGTAGGGAGGGCCTTGCACTTTCCTCAAGGCAATGTGTGGACTTTCCTCAAGGCAATGTGCCTTACCCTCTCTGAGGAGTGGATAGGGGGGTGGGATACGGGTAGGTGAAGGGAATAGAAGAAGGGGAGGGAGTGGGACTGAGATTAGTATGTAAAATGAAAAAAGATAGCTTGTTTTCTTTAAAAAAGAAATTAAAAAAGAAGTATGGGAGGAAGGTAAGTTGGTGCAAGTGTTTTTTAAAGGACTAAATCTCTTTGTGATGTTTTGAGAACTCTAAGAGATAATAAACAAGTATAAACATGGAAACAAAAACAAAAAATGTGGGTGCCCTCATATTTGGGATATAGATGTTCAGAATTGAGACTTCATCTTGATGTATTTTTCTTGTAATGAATATGAAATGTCCTTCTCTATCTAATTTGATTAATTTTAGTTTGAAGTCTATTTTGTTAAATTTTAGGATAGCTACATCAGCTTGTTTCTTAGGTCCATTTGATTGGAAAATCTTTTCCCAACCCTTTACTCTGAGGTAATGTCTATCTTTGAGGTTGAGGTGTGTTTCTTGTACGCAGCAGCAGGATGGGTCCTATTTTTGTACCCATTCTGTTAACCTATGTCTTTTTAGAGGCAAATGAGTACATTGATATTATGAGATATTAATAACCAGTGTTTGTTAATTCCTGATATTTTGGTTTTGTCGTTGATGATGACAGCATTAGTGTGTTGACCTTCTTTGGGATTTGTTGGTGTAAGGTTATCTATTGCCTGTGTTTTCATGGGTGGAGTTAACTCCTTGGGTTGGAGTTTTCCTACTAGTAGTTTCTGTAGGACTGACAGGTATTGTTTAAATCTGGTTTTGTCATAGAATATCTTGTTTTGCTCCATCTGTGGTGACTGAAAGTTTTGCTGGGCATTGTAGTCTCGGCTGGCATCATGGATTTTTTTTTGCAGCTCTTAATATTCTTTCTTTATTCTGTATGTTTAGTATTATGATTATTATATGTTGAGGGGACTTTCTTTTGGCCCAATCTATTTGGTGTTCTGTAAATTTCTTGTGCCTTCATAGGCATATTCTTCTTTAGTTTCAAAAAGTTTTTTTCTATTTTGTTGAGTATTTTTTCTGTGCCTTTGAACTGGAATTCTCCTATTATTCTTATTTTGGTCTTTTCCTAGTGTCTCAGTTTTCCTGGATGTTTTGTGTTATGAATTTTTTGAATTTGTCATTTTCTTTGATCAATGAATTTATTTCCTCTATTGTATTTTCAGTGCCTGGGATTCTCTCTTTAATCTCTTGCATTCTGTTGGTTATGCTTGCATTTATAGTTCCTGATCATTTACCCAGATTTTCCATTTCCAGAATTCCCTCAGTTTCTGTTTTCTTTATTGCCTCTATTTCAATTTTTTTGTAATAACATAAAAATATTCTAGCTTTAATTTTATGTCATGAAATAATTATTAAAGTAAATATAAGTTTTGCTGGTGCACTTAAGAATTGTAAACCTCACATTATTATTATTCTGACAGTTACATTTTTTTTGTTTTTTTCCTTTTTTTATTGATAAAAAGAGAATAAAAAAACCAAATTTCCACCTCCTCCCAGCCTCCCATTTCCCTCCTCCTCCTCCCACTCTTCTCCCCCTCCTCCCACTCTTCTCCCCCTCCTCCCACTCTTCTCCCCCTCCTCCCACTCCTCTCCCCTTCCCTCCACTCCTCTCCCCCTCCCTCTCCAGTCCAAAGAGCAGTCAGGGTTCCCTGCCCTGTGGTAAGTCCTAGGTCCTCTATTTCAATTTTTAAGTCTCAAACTGTTTCTTTCACGTGTTTGATTGTTTTCTCTTGATTTTTCTTGGCTTTCTTTAAGAGATTTATTTCTTCCTATTGTTTTATTTGTATTTTCTTCCATTTCTTTAATTTTTCATTTCCTATTTAAAGGGCTCTATCATCTTCATAAAATTATGGTTAAGGTTATTTTCTTCTGCTTCATCTGTGTTGGGTTATTCAGGTCTTCTGTTGTAGAACATCTAGTTTCTGGTGCTTCCATATTACTCTTTATGTTATTGAATGTATTCTTACACTGCTGTCTACCCATCTCTTCTTCCAATCTGTGCAGGTAGGGCTTATGGCTCAGGTTGTCATTCTTCCTCCATGTGCAGGTGTGGCTTATGAATCTAGTGGTTGCTGATGTAGCAGACATGGTTGGGTGGAGTGTGGAGGATGCTGCTGCCTGTTCACTGGGGTTGGCAGTAGGTAGGAGAGGAGCACAGGATGTGCAACTAGGGGTTAGGGCCTAGAGAGCAGGGTTGTTCAGCCTGGAGCTGAGACCCTCTGATCTTCCTCCAGGTGCAGTAGATATGTATTGGGTTTTCAGTTTCCATTTCATTAATTTCTACTCTAATTATTATTATTTCTTACCAATAGCTATGTTTGGGTTTTGCTTTTTTTTTGTACTTCTAAGTCCTTGAAGTACATCGTTACATTATTTATTTGATATCACTGATTTTTTTAATACTTATAACCACACACTTTTCTCTTGGAACTGCTTTCACTTTGGCCCAGAGATTGAGATGTGTTATGCTATTATTTTCATTTGATTGTAGGAATTTAGTAATTTCTTCCTAACTTCCTCAGTGATTCCCTGGTCATTTAAGAATTCATTGTTTAGTCTCTTAATATTTTTGTAGCTGTTTTTGTTTCATTTGCTTTTGGTTTCCAGTTTTATTCTATTATACTCAGTTAGGCACATGGAATTGGTTATATCTATCAAATAATTTGTATTTTGAAAACTTGTTTTGTGACCTATAATGTGATGCATTTTGACTTATGGTATTTCTTTGTTGGTTTTTAATTAGGATAACCTATCTAAAGATGAAAGTAGGGTGTTGAAGTCATCCACGCTTGTGGTCAGACCTATCTGACCTTTTGCTTCCTTTAGGGTTTATGAAATTGTGAGTCTCAACATCCTATTCATACACATCTACAATTTTTATTTTGTCTTAATGAACTGTTCACTTTGTTAATGTATAGTGACCTTCTTTATCCTTTTGGTGAATGTTACCAAGGAGACTCCTTTATTGGCTAGTAGGATAGTTACACAAGATGGTTTTTACTTGATTGATTTTTCATTGTTTAACTATAGATCTGAGGTTGCCTTTGCCAATTAGGTTTGTTTCTTGGAGACAATAGATAACTGAATCTTGTTTTTTAATCTTGTCAGCTACTCTCTCTCTCTTGTTTTATGGTGACTTGGAGCCATTTATATTTGAGATTTTATGGAGAAAAATAAATTTTCATGGTTTGTGCTTATCTTTAAATGTCCTCATTTTGGTGTGTATTTTAAAAGGTGGTTTTTCTATATATAGCATTCCTGTTTTTCAGTCATACTATCAGGGTTTGAAATATATCATTCTATGCTTTCCTGAATTTTAGGATTGCTGGTGAGCTATCTGATGTATTCTGATGTGTTTGTCTTCATAGGTGAGTTGGTAGATTTTCCTTTGTCTTTTACACTGTTTCTATGCTTTGCATTGTTGACTTCTTAACTCCAATATGTCTTGGAGATGCTATGCTCTTCACTGGTCATGTTTGCTTTAAGTTCTAGATTCCGCCTGTGTTTGGATATAATTTCTTTCTCTACATTTGGAGAATTTTCTGATTTAATTGTATTGAATTGATTATTCATACCTTTAGATTTTATCTCATCTCTTTCTGCCCAGTGAATTCTTAGTTTTGGTCTCTTGAATATATCTCAGAGGTTTTGGAAGTATAGCTATGCTCATTCTTTCATATATATATATGTGTGTGTATGTGTGTGTGTGTGTGTGTGTGTGTGTGTCTAAATGGATATATAGAAATGTATTGATCTAAGAACTATAGGCAACTAAGGACTTTTAAGGGTGAGGGATTAGTCTTCCCCAGGTTACCCAATACCAAGAAGTGAACTCTGGAGTAATATACATATAAGTAGCACCAGATGGACTCAGCAGGTTGTTTTATATATTTGTACATACATATATAAAAGAACAATAGTTATAAGTAGAGGAAAAGGACAAGAATCTGAGAAGGGAGAAGGGCAAAGGTGGTATTGGAGAGAGGAAAGGGATTGGTGAAGTGATGTAATTATACTTCAATTTTAAAAATTGCAGAAAAGTAAATGTGTTGTCATGAGACTGTCCTCCATCACTAGAAGTAACTTGTTCTTTCTTTTCATCAATTAATTGTTAATTTTGTTTTACATAAAATAATCTGTTCATACTCATTCTTCACTTTGCCTCATCATCCTCCTACTCTCCTCCCTCCCACAAGGTCTAGATCCGTCTTTCATGTCTTTTTGCTTTGCTTTGTGGTCCACTGAGTTTCACCAGGGTCTGTCTCATGCACTGGATTGAGACTGCCTGGGAACTTGAGTAACTCATCAGTCACTACATCACTGAAGGCAGGTGTTTTTCCTTCTTCATCATTCCTCAACTATCATTTGCTCACCTGTGTGAGACAGGACCCCATGAATACCTTCATTTCTTTTTATTTATTTATTTTTTCTTGGAAAAAAAAATTCCGCTTCCTCCCATCCTCCCATTTCCCTCCCCTTCCTCCCACTCCACTCCCCCTCCCCCCACTCCTTTCCCCCTCTCTCTCCAGACTGAAGAGCAGTCAGGTGGAAAGTCCAAGGTCCTCCCCCCTCCATCTAGGTCTAGGAAGGTGAGCATCCAAACTAGCTAGGCTCCCACAAAGCCAGAACATGAAGTAGGATCAAACCCCAGTGCCATTGTTTTTGGCTTCTCATCAGTCCTCATTGTTCAGAGAGTCCAGTTTTATCCCATGCTTTTTCAGTTCCAGTCCAGCTGGCCTTGGTGAGCTCCCAATAGATCAGTCCCTCTGTCTCAGTGGGTGGGTGCACCCCTCACGGTCCTGACTTCCTTGCTCATGTTCTCCCTCTGTCTGTTCCTCATTGGGACCTTGGGAGGTTATTCCGGTGCTCCAATATGGGTCTCTGTCTTTATCTCCATCCATTGCCCGATGAAGGTTCTATGGTGATAGGCAAGATATTCATCAGTGTGGTTATAGGATAGGGCCATTTCAGGTTCCTTATGCTCAGCTGCCCAAGGCACTAACTGTGACATCCCCCTGGGCACCTGGGAGCCCCTCTAGGTTCAGGTCTCTTGCCCACCCTAAGCTGGATCCCTTAATTAAGATATATGCTTCCCTGCTCCCATATCCATCCTTCCTTTATCCCAACCATCCCAATTCCCCAAGTTCCCCCCATCCTCCCCTTCTCACATTTCTCTCCCCATCTCCCTTTACCCCTATCCCACCCCATCCCCTGGATCCCAATTTTTGCTCGGCAATCTTGTCTACTTCCCATATCCAGGAGGATAACTATATGTTTTTCTTTGGGTTCACCTTCTTATTTAGCTTCTTTAGGATCACAAATTATAGACTCAATGTCGTTTATTTATGGCTAGAAACCAATTATGAGTGAGTACATCCCATGTTCATCTTTTTGGGTCTGGGACACCTCACTCTGGATAGTGTTTTCTATTTCCATCCATTTGCATGCAAAATTCGAGAAGTCATTGTTTTTTACCGCTGAGTAGTACTCTAATGTATATATATTCCACACTTTCTTCATCCATTCTTCCATTGAAGGACATCTAGGTTGTTTCCAGGTTCTGGCTATTACAAATAATGCTGCTATGAACATAGTTGAGCATATACTTTTGTTGTATGATAGGGCCTTTCTTGGGTATATTCCCAAGAGTGGTATTGCTGGGTCCTGGGGCAGGTTGATCCCGAATTTCCTGAGAAACCGCCACACTGATTTCCAAAGTGGTTGCACAAGTTTGCATTCCCAGCAGCAATGGATGAGTGTGCCCCTTCCTCCACATCCTCTCCAGCAAAGGCTATCATTGGTGTTTTAGATTTTAGCCATTCTGACAGGTGTAAGATGGTATCTCAAAGTTGTTTTGATTTGCATTTCCCTGATCACTAAGGAGGTTAAGCATGACCTTAAGTGTCTTTTGGCCATTTGAGCTTCTTCTGTTGAAAATTCTCTGTTCAGTTCAGTGCCCCATTTTTTAATTGGGTTAATTAGCATTTTAAAGTCTAGTTTCTTGAGTTCTCTATATATTTTGGAGATCAGACCTTTGTCTGTTGCAGGATTGGTGAAGATCTTCTCCCAGTCAGTGGGTTGCCCTTTTGTCTTAGTGACAGTGTCCTTTGCTTTACAAAAGCTTCTCAGTCTCAGGAGGTCCCATTTATTCAATGTTGCCCTTAATGTCTGTGCTGCTGGGGTTATACATAGGAAGCAATCTCCTGTGCCCATATGTTGTAGGGTACTTCCCACTTTCTCTTCTATCAGGTTCAGTGTGTTCGGGCTGATATTGAGGTCTTTGATCCATTTGGACTTGAGTTTTGTGCTTCGTGATAGATATGGGTCTATTTTCATTCTTCTACAGGTTGACATCCAGTTGTGCCAGCACAATTTGTTGAAGATGCTTTCTTTCTCCATTGTATACTTTTAGCTCCTTTATCAAAAATGAGGTGTTCATAGGCTTGTGGGTTAAAATCCGGGTCTTCTATATGATTCCTTTGGTCGACTTCTCTGTTATTATGCCAATACCACGCTGTTTTCATTACTGTAGCTCTGTAATAGAGTTTGAAGTCAGGAATGTTAGTGCTTCCAGAAGTTCCTTTATTGTATAAGATTGTTTTGGCTATCCTGAGTTTTTTGTTTTTCCATATAAAGTTGATTATTATCCTCTCAAGATCTGTGAAGAATTTTGATGGGATCTTGATGGAGATTGCATTGAATCTATAAATTGCCTTTGGCAGAATTGCCATTTTTACTATGTTGATCCTCCCAATCCAAGAGCAAGGGAGATCCTTCCATTTTCTGGTATCCTCTTCAATTTCTTTCTTCAATGCCTTAAAGTTCTTGTCAAATAGATCTTTCACGTCCTTGGTTAGATTTACCCCAAGATATTTTATGCTGTTTGTGGCTATCGTGAATGGAGAAGCTTCTCTGATTTCCCTCTCTGCTTCCATATCCTTTGTGTATAAGAGGGCTACTGATTTTTTGGAGTTGATCTTGTATCCTGCCACATTACTAAAGGTGTTTATCAGCTGTAGGAGTTCTTTGGTAGACTTTTTGGGGTCTCTTATGTATACTATCATATCATCTGCAAATAACGAGAGCTTAACTTCTTCTTTTCCGATACGAATCCCCTTGATCCCTTTATGTTGTCTTATTGCTATTGCTAGAACTTCAAGCACTATATTGAAGAGGTATGGACAGCCTTGTCGTGTTCCTGATTTTAGTGGGATGGCTTTGAGTTTCGCTCCGTTTAATTTGATGTTAGCTGTCGGCTTGCTGTAAATAGCTTTTATTATATTTAGGTATGTCCCTTGTATCCCTAATCTCTCCAAGACTTTTATCATAAAGGGATGTTGAATTTTGTCAAGAATTCTCTAAGAAATTACAATATATTTTTTATTGAAATGTACTTTTCTTGACATTGGTGTTCAACTATGTTATATATGTTGAATTCAATTCTAATTGCCTAATGACCTCTAATAACCCTAGATATCTTATATTAATTTTTTTAGTTTATATACACACTAAATTTTTTATTGTAGTGAAATATGTATAAAAACAAAACTTGTATTTTATATATTTATTCTTATTCTGTCTCTGTGTGTGGTACGTGGTACATGCTTGTGAGTGTACAGGTGCATAGGTATATCTTTCTTTAAGTTGGCAAAGTTTTCTTCTATAATTTTATTAAATATATTTTCTGGACTTTTGAGCTGTACTTCTTCTCCTTCTTCTACTCCTATTATTCTTAGGTTTGGTCTTTTTATTGTGTCCCAGATTTCCTGAATGTTTTGTGATGAGAGTTTGTTGGATTTGCTGTTTTCTTTGATCAGTGCGTTTCCATCTTTGTTGGTTCTTAGATTTTCTTTTGGGAAGTTATAACTTTTTATTATATTTTATTATTTAAGGCAATTTTAACTTTAAATATATTTTGATATATTCTCCCCCTCCCCCAAGTCCTTCCGGATCTTCTCCTCCTCCCCATTTATCCAACTTTAAGTTCTTTCTCAAAAAGGAAACAAAAACCCAATACAACAGCAAAACCCCCAAAACAAGAAACAAAATAAAACACCCCCCCCCAAAAAAAAAACACTCACCAAACTGTAACAAAATAAAAGCACACACACAAAAAAAAACCCTGTAGGGTCCATTACGTGGTGGTCTACTAATCTTGAGCATGAGACCTTTCCTAGAGTGGTTGATATATTCAATGTCACTCTGTTGGAGAAAAGTAATTTTTCCCTCTCCTAGCAGATACAAATGACAGTCCAAATGTTAACCTTTACCTTAGTGCCTACCTATCCATCCATCCATCCATCCATTCATTCATTTACTTTTTAAAATAATGTAAAATGAAATATAATAAAATAAAAAAAAAGCTGTCACATCGAAGTTCAACAAGACAAACTAATGGAAGGAAAAGAGCTCAAAAGAAGGCATAAGAACCAGAAAGATACTCTTCCGCACACTCAGGAATCCCATAAAAACATTAAACTAGAAACCATAATATATACACAGAGGACCTGGTGCAGACTTGTGAGGCTCTGTGCATGCTGCTTCAGTCTCTGTGAGTTCTTATGAGCTTTGATCATACTCATTTAGGGGGTTTTGCTTTCTTGGTGTCCTCCACCTCATCTGGCTCTTATATTCTTTCTGTCTCCTTTTCTGTAGGGTTCCCTGAGATCTGGTGGGGGGGATTTGATGGAGACATGCCAATTAGGGCTGAGTGTTCCAAGTTCTCTCTTTCTCTGCATAATGCCTGACTGTGGGTCTCCTTTTTTTCCCCATCTACCACAGGACGGTACTTCTCTGATGATGAGGCGCTAATCTATAAATATAACAGGCTATCATTAGGAGTCATTTTATTACTACATTTAAAATTTTTTTAGACCAGTATTATTTAGGATTAGTATAGGTCTCTGGGCTTTCAGTATTGGGCATGATTCCATCTTGTGGAGAAGAGCTTAAATCAAATCAGTTATTGGTTGGTTGTTCCTACAAGCTTTGTGCCACTATTGCCTTGACATAGTACACCATTGTAGATAAAGGGTTTGTAGCTGGCTTGATGTTTATATTTTTCTTTTGCCTAGCATGCAGAGTACCTTCCTGTACCAAAGATGCTGAAATGTAGAGCAAAGGTTTATGTAGGGACCAGTTTGACATATATATATATGTGTGTGTGTGTGTGTGTGTGTGTGTGTGTGTGTGTGTGTGTGTGTGTAGATGTTATCTTCTGGTATGGGAGAATTGTCTGTATTCTGTCAATCATGTTATAAATAAATGCTGATTGGTCAGGCAGGAATTATAGGCGGAAAAACAAGACAGGAAGTAGAAATGATGTAATGAGAACAGGAGAATTCTGGGAAGGAGGAAGCTGATTACTCCCACTCCTGTCCAGACCACCGAAGCAGCAGGATGTGATTTGCTCCACTGAAAAAAGGTACTGAGCCACATGGCTAACATAGACCAGAAAAATGGGTTAATCAAGATGTGAGAGCCAGTGAGAAGCTAGAGCTAATGGGCCAATCAGCTTATAATTTATGGAGACCTATGTGTGATTTTCTCTGGGACTAAACAGCTGGGGGTACCTGGCAGGACAGAAACCCCAACAAACAAGCAAGCCAGCTGCTCATGTTACAATCTTCAGCAATGGGGTCTTGCTGTCAGTTTGTAGAGAGCAACCTATAGTCTTGCAACAGTCTGGGTTGTTTGGGGGATTTCTGTGGGGCCCCTTTGGCCTACAATTTAACAACCCAATCTCAGTACTGAAAGTTTTTTTTTGGTGACAAAAGTTAGCCGGTTGGGACTCTGTCTCCCCATAACTCAGTGATTTCATTTAGGTAACCTTCATATATGTATATATTTCAGGAAGTTTCTGCAGTATTAGGTTTCATGCTACCCCTCAAAGGTTCCTTATTTTACAGTCTCTCTCCCCTTTTATCCTCCCACAATCTCCTCTTCCCCCTCCCCACTTGATTCTTCCATTCCGCCTCGGCTTTTATTTTCACTTCATACGTTTACATCTAAGGACTTGTGGTGGGGATGAAATTTAGTGGTAGAGCACTTGCTGAACATGCGAAAGGCTCTGGGTTCGGAATAAAAAATTCAATGCCTAAGCTGTGTTTTTCTTCCATATATTGTGCTTGCTCTTTACCTATAGTCTAAAATAATGTTTCCCAAATACCTTCACTGTGTTGTTACTATTTTAGGAGCTTGTTATTGTTCCTTTCTGCTGTGGTCTAATTCAAGTGTAGGTCTGATCTTGAAAATGATTCATTCTTACTTTCCCCCTAACTACTCAACCTTAACAATGATCAGGATATATTATATGAAAAAATCTATTTTCAATAAAAAAGGAAAAAATGATACAATTAACAATTTGTACTCTGAATGATTTGCTAAGTTTACCCACGTGTCATTAATTAAATACGATTTGCCCCTCCCCATTTTCTTTTGCCTATGCTCCTGTGCTGATGTGAAACACCGTGCTCTTTGCAGCACTTCAGATTGGCAGAAAGAACTCTTGCACTAATAGAATGGCTTAGTGGATAAAGGCGCCTGCCACCAAGCCTAACAGCCTGAGTTCAGTCTCCAGAACCCATATATATCTTATAGCTTCTACCACAAATGTTTTAAAATTTTTATGTATTTCTTTGAAAAAAATAAAAATTTACAAATGTTTTACTATTTAAAGCATCTTTAAACAGTATATTAATTGTAGTATATTAATTGTATTATACCTTTAAATAGTATGATGGTATAATCGTGTATTATATTTAAAGTTATATTTAAATAGATGGTATAAATTTAAGACATTAGGCTTATTGTATATATTTTAGATTAATATGATTATTGTATTTATATTAACAGAGCGTGTCATTATGGCATGTTGGAAGCCTGGAAAGGAAATTAATTTCTATCATTATTAACATCTCATTTTATAGATAATTATATTTTAAAGTATTCAAATAAAATGATTTTTATGGTGCTAAAAAGAGTGAAGTTTATAATGTTTATAAACATTTTAGGGTTTGATTATGAAAATTACTTTATGTTTTATCTTTGCAGAGTGACTCTAATATATTGTCTTTATCTATTAGTTTTCCAATCTTTGAAAATCCATACCCAATGGACATTCATGAGTCACCAGTTACATGCACAGCATATTTTGCCGATTGCCCTCCAGATTTGATTCTAGTACTCTATTCTATAGGAGTCAAGCATAAAAAGCAAGGATACAGTAATAAGGTAAAGTTTTTCCGTATTTGTATGTATGGTCAAGCTTTTTCTTGTCGTTTTATCTGACAGTTTGTTTTTGTTCTCACCTTGTCTGATTTTGCACACAAGATGACTTAAATAAAACTTCTGAGGCTGTAAGAGGACACTGTCAAAGATGTAACGAGTGAAATTGAATTTCATGACTGTGGTATAGCTCTAGTCCTATGGAGTTATAAATTTCCCGTACACTAAGTATGTAATTACATACTAAGATAAACTTATCAGTCATGCTTATTTTATACTACATATATAAAGTATCAGAGTCATAATAAGCACCCCTTGTTTCTTTTACATGGATATTTTAAGAAATTTGAGAATCAGTTCTTCCTTAACTTATCATTTGAAAGATATAATTATTAAAACATTTGTTGCTAACATAATGAAATTTTTCTTTAAAGTATTTAAAATACAAATATTTATAATTATCACAAACTTTCTAATATGGTTTCTGTTATTGGCCCAGGATAACTAAAATGTACAATTCAAAGAAGCACTATTTCCATACTGTTCTGGGTTAAATAATACCACAATAGCTTGCTGGCAACACAAACTACATGGCATATGGTACAACATTGTATTTATCCAAATAAAAATACTTCTCTTACCAGCTTGTGTAAGTGGGAATATTTGTTAAAATATACTTTTAAAGGAGTTGTTATTCTGTATTTACAGATCTGTTTGTTTAATATCATCATGACAAGGCAGACAGTAGAGCCGTGGCATGCTTCAGCTCTTGGGTTTGGATGGAGGTCAGCTCCTTCCCCAGTGGAAGCAACTAAGGTGGTCTAGGTGATAGGCGCCATTCTTGTATATGAGGAGCTGCTCACCAATGGCCAGGAAATACCACTGGCAGATGAATTGTGGCAGGGCCGGCAGAGGTATCCTAGCAGTCCTCACAAAGCTCAGGTCATCTAGCTCCACAAAACAGTCCACAATGGAAAGAACCTGGATGCCAATCCACCAACCTCATGGCCTTTATCATGTGCCCAGTCAGAAACTTACCACAGAATCAGCAGCATGGAGCAAGCAGCATTTGGAAGTGATGCTTGCAGTACTGCTGGCTCTCAAACTCATACCAGAGCCAAGGCACGGTGCACACACAGAGCATTGCTCCTGGTAGAGTACCCCATTGCTGTTGATGACTTGCTGTAAGGACTAACTGGGCCTGGCAGGGCTGGCACATGGCATCAGCCAAGTATTCAGACATGTTGCTTCCCATTGTGGTGACTGTGTGCCTGGCTCTGGCTGGCAATCTTAGCTGTCTTCAAGGTTTTCTGATATACAATCTTTGATTCATTATTAGTTTAGTTTTATGTACGGGAGGCCTGTGCCTTTTTGTGTCTCTCAACACTTTTCCTTGGTGTTTACCATTGAGAAGTTTGGCCATGATACACCTTGATGTGGATGTCTTGGGTTTTATTCCAATTTCTAGACTCTGTAAGTTCATTTTTTTTGTCAAATTGAAGACAACTATGCACTTGTTCTTTGGCTGTTTTGTAATGATGTGATATTAAATATTTTTATTATTTTGTAACATTTAATTCTAAAATTTTAAGCATTTAAACTGGAAAAATTAAACTCCTATGTTTTCCTTGATAATCTACTTAGGAATGGCCAGTAAGTGGAGGAGCTTGGAATCTTGGAGCACAAACTTACCCAGAAATTATTATTACTGGGTAAGTTAGAAGTTTTCTAAGTTGTAAATTATAACAAATTATGTTATACATTTTAAAACAATAAAAATATTTGTTTAGCCTTGACAATTTTATGAAATTATACACTATGCAGATGAATCATTTAAGTAAAAGTAAGAAGAATTTGAGAAATAGCTTTAATCCCTAGTTCTTAACTTTAATGAGAGGAAAAATCACATTGCTGAAAAAAGTATTATAACAAAAGAATTATACTTAGATTATACTAGCAGAAGAAAGTCATAGGAAAATGATGAGATTCACAGAGAATGCTTTATTTGGAAATCATAGAATATTAACTTCAGGAAAGTCTCTTCCTCATCAATCGTGTTTATTCCTGAATGGGTGATGTGTTTTTGTCTACTGTCTTTCTGCATCATTTGGAATAACCAAATGGATTGTCTTATTTTGGATAATTAAGTTTTCATTCTGGATAATTAGAATTTGCCAACTGATTTTTATTAAAATGTTTGCTTGGTTTTACATTCCTAAGACATTTTTTTGGTTATAAGGAATTACACTTTCTGTTTCTCTCACTTATTCATATTTTCTTGATAATTTTTTCTCTATGTTTAGTAAGATACTGTTGAATCTTTTTTCCTACAATATTTTTTTCTGGGTTTGGTTTCAGATAATTCTGACTTTCCCAAATGTATTGGGAAGTATGGGAAGTACTGTGGACTCTTTGTTTTGTAGATAAGTTTGTATACAATTGGTAGAAATTATTAATCATGACAGTTTTAATCAGTTTAGATATTTGCTTTTATATTCTGATAAATATTCAAGTTATCTTTTTATTAAATGTTAACCATTTTATTTTAAAATATTATTCATTTCATAAGCTATTTTACTATTCACTATGATATATATAATCTTCCAGAAAAAATCAAAGATTTTTCTTTCTCTTCAGAGTACAGTATATATTTTTTAATTGCTTTTTTTTTATTTTGATTTTCGAGACAGGGTTTCTCCATAGCTTTTTGGTTCCTGTCCTGGAACTAGCTCTTGTAGACCAGGCTGGCCTCGAACTCACAGAGATTTGATTGCCTCTGCCTCCCGAGTGCTGGGATTAAAGGTGTGCACCACCACCGCCCAGCATTTTTTAATTGCTTTTAATGAACTATACATTTTCTCCACTTCCCTTCTTTCCTTCCCTCTTCCCTTCTACCCTCTCCTATGACCCCCATACTCCCAATTTACTCAGGAAGTCTTGTCTTTTCCCAATATATCTTTTTAAAAATCATTTTAAACTTAGAAATGGTTTGTCATATATCAATATTCATTACAATAATATTTTAAAAATAATGATAGCAATAATAACTCAGTGTTGTATATATTTAGAATGACTTTTGATTTACTTTAATTAATATTATTTTCATCTAGTCATGCTGATGGATCAATAAAATTTTGGGATGCCTCTGCAAGTAAGTTTATGTTTATCTCCATTAAACAGAAAACATTTTGTTAATATTTATTCATGGCCATCTACCACTTTTTAATTTTGAAAAATTACCATTTCAGAAATATATTAGCATAATTATAATTATATTGTTTTGATACAAAATTCATTTTCTGTGTTTTAGATCAGCTTAAAGTATATCCACCTAACTGTATTCAATAATATTAAATAAACAAGACTATGGCCACTCTTTCAACAATCCTATGTAAAAAAAAAAAAAGTTACATAAGGAAAATAGCTAAGCTTTGCCAGATTAATTGTTCAAGGAATTTCCTCTCTGTCCTGCATGCGTATTATATGACAAGTGCTTTTATTCCTCCATTCTCAGCTTCCCTATTCAATTCTATAATGTTCCATGAGAAGCAACATAAATTATTTGATAACATAAAATCTTTTTTTAATTTTTGACAATTACGTAATTTAAGGAATAGCATGTGGTCGATGTGGAAAGGCCTATTAACTTACCCAAGTCTTCATTTTACCCATATATGTCATTCACAAACCATGGTTGTAAGAAAAGTAAAAGACATGTACATGTGTAAATACATATCAAACTAAGAAAAATCTAAATGTATCGTAATCAACTGCTATTTTAATAAGAAATTGTAGAGGTTTATCTGAACTAGTGAATTTCAAGGAAGATTATATATGTATGTGTTACTTATTTTTCAGACAGAATATTTTTAGGAAAACTATTCTGGCCTCTACGACCCTCAAGCCTCAGCCAATCACTTTTTAGGATTACAATTACTGCCAGCTCAGGTAGAAAGATATTTTAAGGAATTAACAGCTAATCTGAACTTTGTTAGGTAGTTAAAACTCCAGTGGTTCTCAACCTTCCTAATGCCACGACTCTTTAGTATAGTTTCTCAAGTTGTGGTGACCCTTAACCATAAAATTATTTCATTGCTACTTCAAAACTGTAATTTCCTACTGTTATGAATTGTAATATAAATATCTGATATGTAACCCATGCAAAATCATCAACCCCCAGGAGTCACGGACTCACGGGTTGAGAACCACTTCCTTAGACAGTCAAGAATAGGAAGAGAAGAACAACTTAGCAATACTTTTAGTTTCTGAGAATGTATACCAGGAGGCAAGAATCATGAAAATAAGAAATACAAAAAAACTGACCAATGTAGTAGGAGGCTTCTTGTTCATCCCCAGCAGCTCAGACCCAAAATAACACATAGAAACTATATTATTTAAATCACTGCTTGGCCAATCAGCTTATGACTATTTCTGGATTACTCTTATATCTTAAATTAACCCATTTCTATTAGTTTATATTTTACCATGAGGCTATGGCCGAACTGGCAAGGTTCCAGCTAGCAGCTCAGGTCTTTCCCCTCTGGCGGCTCGATGGCATCTCCTTGACTCTGCCTTCTTCCTCCCAGAATCAGTTTAGTTTTCCCAATCTAGCTCTATTGTGCCTTATCACAGGCCAAAGCAGTCTCTTTATTCATGAACCAATAAAAGCAACACATATACAGGACTTCCCACACCAGACTAATATGACACAAAGATGTTGTCTAACCTACAGTTTCTATTTCAGCGTTTACCAGCTATCTCAATGATGTCCTTTACAACAGCAACAACTAGAAAGGATCATTGTTTTTAATCTGGTCATATTTCAAGGTCTTTAAAGTGTAGAGTGAGCCCAAATATTTCATGTCGCTGACAATGTTTAAAGTGCAGGCTAATTGTTTTATAGAATTGCTTTGGACTGGACTGAATACTGCTGCTCGTTAAAGCCAAGCTGTGCCCTTCTTGCAGAAGCTTCTGGCTTTTGAAACTCTTCAAGACCATTCCCAGAGCAAGAATCTTTTATTTTGTATGGGGAATTCTGTTTTTATTGTGCTCTGAAGTGGAAATAACTTCCCCTGAGTAAATATTATTGAAAACCATCCATGAACCCAGTGTATACCTGACCCTTTCTAAACTAGAAACACCAGATGAAATCTTTCCTAAAACAAGTAAAGAATTCTGTCTAAAAAAAAAATCTAGAATATTATATCAACCTCTTATCTGGCAATTGCAGATATTATTGTGAAAAAAACATGGCAACCTGCTACCTGGGAGAGGTTTGTCTTCTGATTTCCATTATAAGCTTTTATAATTCCAATGCTCATACACGCTTTTTCTCATTCTCTTTATAATTTCCCTGTTGATAGTACTTACAATGAGGGCCTGACCCTGGGGGTTTGCTATGTAAACAGGATTTACCCTACTTGGGTTTTACTTTTGTGGGTTCAACAAATGTACTGACTAAACTTGAACAGTGTCTAAGAATTAAAATCAAATTAGGAAATAACTGCATTTTAATATTTTATAGTGACTCTGCAGATGTTGTACAAGTTAAAAACTTCAAAAGTATTTGAAAAGCAGAAGGTAGGAGATGGCAAACAAGCGTGTGAAATTGTAGAGGAAGATCCATTTGCTGTGCAGATGGTTTACTGGTGTCCAGAGAGCAGAATATTTTGTGTATCAGGAGTCTCTGCGTATGTCATAATTTATAAATTCAGCAGACATGAAATTACAACAGAAATTGTGGTAAGTTACTCTAAGTTTAACTTTCCTATTTATAGTCACTAAAAGAAGGCAATTATGTATTTGAACTATTGCTTAGTATGGTTTTTAAGTAATCAAAAGACAGCATAAAATCTATATATTCTGTAGTATTTTAAATTACCATTACTTAATATATTAGAAAGTAGTTTGTTTCAAATTAACAGCTTTCTAATAAAACTTTAGTGTCAAAATGAACTTGTTATTCTAAAATTAATCTCATTACAAATTGAGCATCATGTTGTTCTCTTCAATTTTGTATCTACCTGACTGAACAGTCAATTCCTAAATATTAATTGTCAATATTATAATATCAGCATTATTCTTACTTATAAAGAAAAATTCCTTATTATTATAGTGTATAACACATTGAAAGTAGGTATTGTATAGGATATAAACATGTATATGCACATATGCATTTAATTAGATAGTGTAGAGTTTTGCTTTCTGTATATGTGTCAATTTAGTGTAGACTTTGTTCTTTTAAAAATGTAAATGCATTATGTTTTCTTGTTAACTAGCTGTCATAAACGATTATTTCTCAACTATAATAAGGTTACTCTAAATAGTTTTTTATTTACTAAAATTTTATATGGTTAAAAATAATTATTACCAAATTTTTAATTTCTAAATTCACTACACAAAATTCTGATTATGCAAAATGATGTTACTATGGATTAATTACATCTAAGTTAATATATCTATAATTTTTCTATATAATTTACCTTTTTGACCAGAATATAAAGATTATTTCATATAGGACTTTTTGTTTTTTTACTTCAACTAAAATTAATTTTTCTTTTACTGTAGACTGAAAGACCAGGGTTTGGGATCACAACCCTAATTTTACCATTGATTATCTCTGTGTGTGTATAGCTCTGAGCAATTAATAGGCAGTAATAGAATCTTGGTACAATATATACTCATACATATGTAATTTCTTGTGTAAAAATGGCAATTGAAACATAAAAGCAAAATGGAAATCCTGGAGCTAATTTCATCGGGATTTTATAGTGGTGGTGTAGCCATGAGCACTGTGTATTAGTATGTACTCAATAACATACTCACTGTTACTGTCAAAAAGCTTCTGGTAGTTTAGAGATTGCTGTTGTAATAAGTTCAGTAATATTGCTGTGTTCATGACATGAATATTATTTTAATCTACTTTTGATATCAAAATGTACATGCTACAATATAAATTAAATATTTTTATAAATATCTGTTTAAATTTCTTTCATTGGGATAACTGTCAATTTCTCCTTTTATTTTAATCATCTACCATAGTATAATTTATCATAAGAAAATGTCTTAGTTAGTGTTTCAATTACTTTGATTAAACACCATTACCAAAAGCAACTTGGGGAGGAAACAATTTATTTCACTTACACTTCCAGATGTTGTCAGTCACCAGAGAAGTCATGGCAAGAACTCACGCAAGCAGGGTGTGAAACTGTAGGCTAGAACAGATACAGACATAGTGAAGGCACACTGCTTACTGCCTTGCTCCCCAAGACTGAAGCATCCTGCTTTCTTATATAACTCAGGACCACCTTCCCAGAGTTGGCACCACCCACAGTGGGCTGAGCCCTTCCAGGTCAATCACTAAGAAAATACCTAAGGGGCTTGCCTACATGCCGATCTGTTGGGGGACATTTTTCAGTTGAGGTTCCCTCTTCCAAAATGACTTTAGTTTATGTCAAGTTGACCAAACAAGTTTGAGAAATTACAGGAATATTTATAAGAATTTATTTTCACTAGTAGGCACCTTCCTTATCAATTTGAGGAATTAATAATTATGTGGGTTTTTTTTGGTCATTGTCATTGAAGAGTTCATATAATTTACTCCTTAATTCAGCTTAAAATAATTCTCAAAGTGTAAGTTATTGAATTTACTGGTCTAACATTTAAGAATAGTTTTTAAAACTCTCAAATATATTAATGTAGTTACTATTATTATTATAACTTAAACTAAATTAAAATCTGATTTTTTTAGTCATTAGAGGTACGACTTCAGTGTGATGTTGAAGATATTATCACCCCTGAGCCAGAAACAAGTCCTCCATTTCCAGATCTCTCCTCTCAACTCCCCCTTTCAAGGAGTCTTTCCGGAAGCACCAATACTGTGTCTAGTGAAGGGGTGACGAAGGACAGCATCCCGTGCCTCAGGTAAGAACTACTACCAAGTGCCGAAGCATGTTCCTATGTTAATTATAGAATCCTTGCACACCGTAACAGATAAAGTTGTTATTGTCTCTCGTTGTTAAATTAGTTATGAAAGCGGCATTTTTTCCTTTGAATAACTCTAAAAAAAGGGCACACAGTGTTTTTATAATTCATTTGCCTATTTATAGTTTTCCCAGAAGGATTCTAAAGAAAACATGACTTTGATAAAACAGGAAATTTAGCAAGGCAAAACCCAGACCTGTTTTTCTCATTACTAATTGTTGTTAAATGTTTTACTCAGTCATATCTAAGTTAAGCTTAAAAATAAAATGAAAAAGCTTAGTTTGTAAGTTCATAGCAAAAATTATCTAACTTTTATGCTTTTCATTTATAAATGATTATTTTTATGTCGTCAAATAAATGTTTCTAGTGTGAAATGCTCAGAGGATTCAGCCTATGCAAGGATTTTCTCCAAGCTCCATATGGCAATATATGTCTCTATTACTTAAAAAGTCTAGAAAGCTTGTTTCTTTATTTCTTATGCAAATATGTATGGAAAATTTAGAGATAAGAGCTCAACAACAAAAACTATACAATTAGCAGTAGTCTATAGCTTTTTCCTACGTTTTAAAAGATTTTCAAGATATCTTCTTCCCTACTCCCATATCCACCCTTTCTCCATCCCAGCCATCCCATTCCCCCAGGGTCTCCCCATCCTCCCCTCCTCACTTTTCTCTCCCCATTTCCCCTAACCCTCACCCCACTCCCACCCCCAAGATCCCAATTTTTGCCTAGCAATCTAGTCTACTTCCAATATCCAGGAGGATAACTATATGTTTTTCTTTGGGCTCACCTTCTTATTTAGCTTCTCTAGGATCACGAATTATAGGCTCACTGACCTTTATGTCTAGAATCCACTTATGAGTGAGTATATACCAAATTCATCTTTTTGGGTCTGGGTTACCTCACTCAGAATAGTGTTTTCTATTTTCATCCATTTGCATTCAAAGTTCAAGACGTCATTGTTTTTTACCGCTGAGTAGTACTCTAATGTGTATATATTCCACACTTTCTTTATCCATTCTTTCATTGAAGGGCATCTAGGTTGTTTCCAGGTTCTGGCTATTACAAATAATGTAAAAGGAAATATAAGCATAAATTAATTCGAGGAAAATTCTACAGGCAAAAAAATTATTAAATTTTAGTTAGAAAAAGCTCTTTTATTATTATTTTATTACTTTAAAAAATACCAATCCAAATTCCCACTCCTTCCCTTCTCCCACTCCCTCCACATACCCTCCCACCCCTCCCCCTCTAATCCTCAAAGAGGACAAGGCACCCTGCCCTGTGGCAAGTCCAAGGCCCTCCCCACTACATCTAGGTTGAGCAAGGTATACATCCAAAGAGAATAGAATCCCCAAAAGCCAGTAATGCAGTAGAGACAAATCCCAGTGTCACTATAAGTGCCCCCCTCAGTCTGCCCCAACTGTCAACACCCCCCTTCAGAGGGACTTGTTTGTTCCCATGCTCCTTTACTCCCAGTCCAGTCTGAGTTGGTGAGCTACCATTAGCTCAGGCGAACTGTCTCAGTGGGTGAACCACGCATGGTCTTGACCTCCTTTCTCATATTCTCACTCCTTCCTCTCTTCAACTGGACCTTGGGAGCTCAGTCCAGTGCTCCAATGTGGTTCTCTGCCTCTGTTTCCATCTGTTGTTGGACGAAGGTTCTATGGTGATATTTAAGATAATCATCAGTCTAACTACAGGGCAAGACCAGTTCAGGCACCCTCTCTTGTTTAGGGTCTTAGCTGGGGTTATCCTTGTGAATTTCTGGAAAGTTTTCTAGAGCCAGGTTTCTTGCCCCCTTAATCAAGATATCTCTTTCTTTGCTCTCATCTCTGTCCTTCCTCCTTCTTGACTATCCCATTCCCTTATGTTCTCAGCCCTCCCCTTCTTTCTACCCCCACCCCTAAGCTCCCAACTTTATCAAGCAATCTTGTCTGTTTCCAATTCCCAGATGGGTCTATATATGTTTTCTTTGGGTTCATCTTATTACTTAGCTTCTCTAGGATCATGAACTATAGGCTCAATGTCCTTTATTTATGGCTAATATCCACTTATGAGTGAGTACATACTGTATTCGTTTTTTGGGATATGGGTTACCTCACTCAGGATAGTGTTTTCTAATTCCATCCATTTGCATGCAAAACTCAAAATGTTATTGTTTTTTTACCACTGAGTTGTACTCTTATGTGTAAATGTGCCACACAGCAAAAAGCTCTTCTAAGTTTATAAATGTATTTGTTTGCATTTATTTGTGTGCTGTTGGGAGGAGGCCTTCCTGTTAGTTCCTGGCCTCCCAGAACCAAAATAACCACACAGAAACTATATTAATTAAAACACTGCTTGGCCCATTAGCTCTAGCTTTTTATTGGCTAACTCTTATATTAATTTAGCCCATTTCTATTATCTGTATATGGCGGCGTGACAGTGGATTACCAGCAAAGTTTCAGCATGTCTGACTCTGGCGGCAGCTCCATCACTTCTCTCTGACTCCACCTTCCTCCTCCCATGCTATAGGCCAAGCCAGTTCTTTATTCATTAACCAATAAAAGCAACACATAGACAGAAGGACCTTCCATACCAGTGTGCATTTACGCACTCACCCACACACACCCTATTTCATACATGTGAATGTCAAAAGACAACCTGTATGAATCTATTCTTTCCTTCTATCTTGTGGATCATGGGGATGACGCACTCAGGTCTTTCAGTTTTGATGGCAAGCACCTCTACCTGCTGAACTACCTTGCAAGCCCATTTCTACCTTAAATTTTCCTTCAAAACACTTTACTTCATTTAAGTCAATTCAAAGAAAGTGAAAACCAATAAAATAATAGAACATTTTAAATGTCACTGTAAACCTAATTGTTTCCTAAGAAGACCTATCACGAGAATACAAATCTTCTAACTACCTCAACATTTATAAAATGCAGAAGAATTTGAGATAAAGACAACGGAAGAAAACCAGTGAAATAAATGTCTGGTGTGAAGATGAAGTTAGCATTAACAATTATCAACGTGTAATAGAGTTGACTTGAGAAGCACTTAGTAACTTTCATCTGCGTTTTTGCCTCCAATGTTAAATATTTTGGAAACATGATTCTCTGTAAATTCTTAAAGCGCATGAGCATGCTAAAGCTGTATGTGCTAAAATTATGTTTTCTCTTTCTTCTAGTGTTAAAACACGGCCAGTGCGGATGCCGCCGGGCTATCAAGCCGATCTTGTTATTCAGTTGGTGTGGGTCGATGGTGAGCCTCCTCAGCAGATTACCAGCCTTGCTGTAAGCTCAGCATACGGAATGTAAGTGGTTAAACTTTCTTTCTGGTCAGTATTACAGAATTTTAAACAGTTTACAAATGTTTCTTTTAAAATATTAAGACTTAAAAGAAATTCCTTAGTTTAGTTTTTATTAGGTTGACCACAGTATGATATATTAATAATTAAACTTATGCTATGATTATTTTATTTGTTTTCTTTTCCTTGACTTCATATTAGTGGCAATGTTCCTACTTTAGATTTCTCTTTTTGGATTGATTTGGATTTTCTGCCTCTTGTCCCTTACGTTTCACTTTTGGGTACCTTCTTTTGACCAGTCTTGTAGAGATCACTGATACTTTGTTTAATTGATAGTGGATCTGCCTGCAGAGCTTGGCTTCAGGTACACTTGCAAATAGAGCAAGTTTAGGTTTCTCATGAGAGCTGACTCTTTCATTCTTCTTGGGTATTTCTGATCTCAGTTGTAAGGTACTTGAACGGTATAATCCATCCGCATTACTTGATGTGGAAAGGGCAGGTATTATTTTCTGCCCCAGTTACCTTGAAGATGGGTGAATTCAAGCAGTTTCAAGATACCCTTTTCAGAAGATTGGCCTTCCAAGGCAGGAGCAAGAACTTAAAAGGTTGTGGAGACATGCCACTCAGTTCAGGAACTGAAGAGAATTAGAGTAAATCATTAGAGGAATAATTTCTGTGTATTGGAATTCCACTGAAGAGCATATGAGAATGACAGCTAGGGTGATTGCCTTATAGAACTTCAGTCTCAAAAAAAAAAACATTCCCACCTCAAGTCATCATCAAAGTGAATTCCACAAAATATTAAAGAATAAGTATACTTATTATACAGAATCTTTCTGAGATTTATGAAAGATAAAGTAATACTTGTTTCATTTTGTGAGTTAACATAAATTTGAGGACTTGAAAATGTTATTACAAGAATGGAAAATTATGTCTATGACTTGAGCAGTATGAATTAAAAATTCTACTAAAATATAAATAAATCTATCAAGAAAACTTATAAAAATTTTCATAACCAAAGTTCAATTATATCTGGAATAGAGATAGTTTTATCATTTTAAATGAGTCAGGGCAATTTATCAAATTAACAGAATAAAGTAGAAAAATCATATGATAATATCAGGGATGCAAAAACAAAAAGCATATGAGAAGCTGCCCCTGCCCCAGCAGATAGAGTTGCCCCAGTCACATACTGGAAGTACTGAGTAGACTCGGAGGTCAAAACAGCATGGCCACTTGAAGTTGGGAAGAAATGGTAAGATAAATGGGAGAAGAATTGGAGCAGAGAGTGTGAGGGATAGACTTAATCCAAACACATTGTATACATGTACAGAGTTCTCAAACAACAAAACACACACACGCAAATACACACATGATGACGTTCAATACCCATGGTGAGTTTAAAAGAAGCTTCTAGCTAAGAATATGAAGACAATTTTTTCTTACTCTAATATGTTGCAACAAGGACTATACTTTATGGTGACATGATAGACATTTCACCTCTGGGTTTTACATGTTGTTTAAGGGACTCTATTGCGTTCATAAAGTCAATTTTTTCCACTTCTTCTGTGTTAGATTGCTCAAATACTTCTGTTGTAAGATCCTTGGGTTCTGGTGTTTTCATGTTGTTTTTCAGATTATTGGGTGAGTTCTTGCCTTGGCGTCTGCCCATCTCCTCCTATTAATCCTATCTAATGGGTCTTTTAAAAACCGGATCAGGTTTCCCTGCTGGCCCAGGGCTCTGCTTACAAAATGCCCTCGCTCTGTTTCCTGGTTCCTGCCGCAGGCCAAGAACCCTCTCACCCCTCCGAAGGGTCTTCAGGACAGAACCAGGCTCCCCGTTTGCCAGTGACCTGGCCCACCAAAGGCCTACCTCTTTGATTTGATTGTAGTAGGGCGATCTGCTCTCCTTATGGCACGCCTGGCCCTGCCGCTTGCGTCTGCTGCCGTGCTGGTCTCCCAAAGCCTCTTCCTGAATGCGGTGTCGCTACGCCGCGTCTGGCCGCCGCTACGCCTCTGTGCCTCACCTCTGAGTTTTAAAGATATAAAAGTTTACTTGGGCTGCTGTAATAAAACACCTTAGACTGAGTAATTTATATACAACAGAAGTATATTCCTCAGTTCTAGAGACTGGGAAGTCTAAGATCAGGGCCTGAGCAGATTCACTGTCTGACAAACGCTCACTCTTTTAGAAATGGCGTCTGACTGCATTCTCATGTAGAAGATACAGCAAACAAGCTTTCTTTCCTTACAAGGGACCTGATCTCATATGTGAGATGGATATCCTCAAGACCTAAAGACTCCACATCTCAATACTATCACCTTTGGGTTTTACATTAAACATCCTTGATAATATACATTATAGTTATTAATTGTCATGTGCCATTTAAGCTTATTGAGAATCTAGCTCTGAGAAAAATGGTTGATGTGCTCTCTAAATTAATTTCAAGCCTAAGCATTTTTTTCTCCAAATGCCCCTAGACAAGGGATAGGCTGGCTCAATAGCCTTGTGACATTGGAAAAAAGCAACCAGCAAAGGGTTCTGAAAACACTGTGTCCTTGAGAACAGCTAGGAAGAAAAACCATTTTCAACAGCGGCTTCTGCTCATTATCACTCTCAATGTCTTCAGTGGGAGTGAGAATTCAGGAGCTCATCCAGAAAGAAGTACAATCTGGAGCTCCAGCTGACTGCCTCAGCTTCCTGAGCTGATGTCTGTCAGAGAAGCCCTAAACTTTATATTATCTTTGTTCTCTCAAGCGGGGTACTCCGGGACGTTCTCTTCTCGATGTTGTGAACTGAATTGATGGTGTTTCCATAATCTGTCTTATGCCTGTTTATTCTTTCACTTCTGCTTGCTATGAACCTAATAAATTCACAAATTCAAAATTGAATGTATTTCTATTGTAAGTCAATTTTAGCACATAGAATACATGATTTGGGGGAGCTACAGAAATTCAGTAGCTTTTTGCTACTAATTCCCCAAGATTCATTTTACATTGGTCTTTTCTGGAAACAATTACAATACTCCTAAAGATTTGCCTCACTAACTTCTAGGTGATTGTAGTTTCTAATCGTCTGCTTTCCTTTAGAATTTGCCACAGGCTATTGTTTAATCACAGATTGTGAAGGTTGGAGATTTTCACCTTACAAACTAGTAAATTAATCTGCCATGATTGTAGGAATTTGTGAAGAAAGAACAAAAAAAGAACAGTTCTCTGGGTCAGAAGCCAGGGTTTTTATCTATTAGCAGCATCTTTTGAGCTCTATCCATTAGTTATCTTTCCATTATTATAAGGAAATATCTAAGATAATCAACTTAAGGAAAAAATATCACAATTTGGAAGTTTCAGTCAATGCTCTGTTTGTTTTGGGCCTATGCCAAAGTGCCACATCTTTGTGGAGAGCATGTCATAGAGCAAATATTCTTATTTTAAGGAAGAACAAGGACTTGATCCTACTCTTTCCTTCAGGAACATACAATCTACATCCCCCAGGAGGGCCTACCTCTTAAAATTTCCATTAACACCCAGAAGTGCAAGCTTAAAATCAAGCCTTTACTATGTGAACCATTCAGGGACTTTATGGCCCAAGATAGAGTAGTCTACTCCTGGATCAGGAAGGTTTATATCTAGTTTACAATAAAAAATACATTCACTCCATCACCAAGAAACTCCCCAAAGCTTAACCATTTCTGTAGTTTTCAAAAGTTCCAATCTAAAGTCTCCTCTGAAAAACTTAGTTGTAAACTTGTACAAATAATAAAGGTAAGTTGTTGCCAGTCCTCTTTTGGGGGTAACTTCTGCCATGGTCCAGTCACAGTGGGTTCATACACTCCAGGGTAGGAGCGTGAAGATTAGAAATGTTAGGTGGGGGAACAGATGTCAGAAAGAAACACAGGATAATAACTGGGAGGGTTACTCAGTGAATACTGAATGCTGAACTACCTCTGCCCTTATTTTTCATGTGCGTTTATACCCCAATGCAAAAAGGTGGGAGAAGGCAAAGACTGCTTTAACATGATACAAAGGACAACCATAACAGTTACCTGCTCCAATACTTGAGTCATCAAGCCACTAATTCCTGAACAAAGTATTTATTTGGGGCAGTGAACTCACCCTAGACCAAGTATCCTGCAGGTAGCCACTCCCTAAGTCAAACCTCCTATTTCAAAAGAAGGAGCCGAAGTTTGCCTGAATTCTCTGAGATTTGGTCAGGATGGAGCAGATCTACCTCTATGGTCCATCTTAATGTCCAAAACACCAAGTAACCACACCCTAGGTCAGGATATCTTGTTTTGTAGCCACACCTGTTGTCAACAACTTTGAAAGAGCAAAATAAGCTCAAACTCTCTAACCTTCAAACAAGATGGAATAAGCTCACATTTTTGAGTTCCCACAATAAGTCACATACTTCCAAGAAACAAGGAACAGGATAAACATTCCCAGTTCAAGGAGATGTAATAAGAACATAGGAAAGGAAGGATTGAGTCAAAGCAAGACTTTTTACCCAATAAAGAAAACATTAATTTCTATTGCTCTGTATTCAACACTGAGGATACTCAGGAGAACTTTGGATGTCGTACCTCCTTGATTTAGCAATCCCAAATGGCCAAGTATAGTGGCTTTGATTGTCATCTAGAGCTATCAACAGAAGACTTCTTGGCATCCTTACTTTCTTTGGGTCTCAATAGATGCTTCAGCTTCACTTTCATAGATTCTTATATCATCCTGTTAGGAGATGATTACAGGGACTCTGACTTGGCCTTATGTTTGCCTTTCTGGGCTTTCCTCTTGATATCTTGGTGGAAGCCTCCAGAACTCTGAAACTCTTGTGCTCTGTCTTCACACCCAGCACTGCTGGCTAACAAGGTCTGCTATCATTGAGTTAATTTGGGCCTACTTCTACCATGCTTGCAGCTATCTCTGGGTGGCTTGCCAGCTAAGTTTCTCCAATGGTTTTAGGTTAAGTGGTTACCTTTCTGTTCTGAAAAGATTATGCCATATAAAAATCTTTGAAACTAATTTGGACTCTAATTTATATTTCTATATCTTGGAACCTATGACAGATAGAACCTTAACAATTCCTGAGATGTCTCCAAGGTATTGTTCTTATTATTTTGGTAGCAAGCACTTGACTTTTTAAAAAATTATGTATGTATTCATTACATTTTTTCTGTTTTTTATAAATTAATCTGTATTTCTTTAAACCTACCTGATATCGAACCCTAGTTATATGCCAAATGTAATGGTGCACACCTTGTCTCCTGGAAGACAAAGGTAGAAAGATTATAGTTCAAGGAGTTCTTGGATACCTAGGGAGTCCCTGTTCTAAAAATGAAGGAGGGGGAGAGAAGGAAGAAGAGGAGAGGAAGGAGGAGGAAGAAGAAACCAGAGGACGGATAGGGGAATGGGTTCAAAGGAAAATATAATTATTAATTTGGAAGAAAATAATCACTATCTTATTTGCAAAAACCATTTGACTGTTACCTAAGCATCTGTGTCTATTTAGTGTGTCGATTTCTTGACCTATGACCCTTTGCATAGGAAAAGAATTTTGTCATTCTGTAAAACTATAAAATCAAGATAAAGACCATGTTACTGATCACAGCTTAAGTGATAAAACTCGTAATTCAGAATGATTGCAGATGATCTCTGTTGTTTGCAGTAATCCGTCATGGTTATTATATTCAATCTATCTATTCTATGCACAGTGGATTTATTTCCTGACTTTAAATCACTAATCATGGTCTCATGTCCCCAATCTTAGGTTATTTTCCAGTAATCTTCTACTTAAAGATAAATAATCATGCTTATGATACATTTTGGTTCTTTGTTTTTCCTCCCCTCAGAGTCGCATTTGGAAACTGCACTGGGTTGGTTGTGGTGGATTTCATACAGAAGACAGTACTATTAAGTATGGGAACCATTGACCTCTATAGATCGAGTGACCTGTACCAGCGACAGCCCCGGTCTCCTCGAAAAAACAAGCAGTTCATTGCAGGTAGGAGACAAACTAGATGGGTTTTGAACTCCAATTGTTCACTTGTTTTCTTTCAGATTGTCTTCCTTGCATGATGCCATCCAAATGCATGGAAATACTGACTCAACATGTAAATAAACGAACTGGGAAAAAACAGCAATAACCTTTGAACAGGACTGAGCAGTGCTTAAAGTTCAGTTTGCTGTTGAAGTTAGGAAGCATCTTAAGTTTCTTAGGTTGGATTTTTAAAAAATAACAGAAAATAAGAACCTATTGATATAAAAATTAGGACTCTTGTTATGATAAGCTGTTAAAAATTTTTGGACTTAAACAGTTTAACTTTCCTCTAAAATGTTTCACTTCTTTCAAATACAGTTTAAGGTCATTATCACTTTTCATTTTTAAGTAGCTATAATGTGACCATCATTTTTATTTTTACTGATGACTAAATTGAACATATGTTTATAAACATAATAAATACCATTCTCTGATATTTTCAATGCAGTGAAAGATGGCAATTTTTCTTAGCAGGACAAGACAAGTAGCTTAAATGGAAGAGAAATGAAATGTGAGGTTTGATTAAGACATGATGTCAAACTGTGGCAGCCTGAGTTACCCAAAATTTTACAGGATTTCAGTATATCCTTGTGAGTGGCTTTAACATCCATACATCTTTGTATTTTTATTATCTAGTTAGTTACTTTACCAATAATTAACTGAATATTGAGACCTTTACTAAAAATGCCCATAAAAAGAGTGTTTTATAATATATGGTAGTTGTTATTTTCCATTTGCGGAAGGGTCCGTTTTAACATTAACTGAAGTTCCCATTTGAACCAATGGTGTTTGATTGACATTCTTCTTCGTTAACTTTTCTTTGTAGACTTTAATGCTTGCTGATTTAGACCCTTTGCAGAGGCACAGCATTTGTCCTTCAGAGCTTGCCAGGCTTTGGTTTGGGACCTCAGCTTTCAGTATTATCTTAGTATCCTGGACATTTTAGTTCTGCAGATTCTGCCTCTTGTCACTGCTAGCTTTTGAAAGATAACCAGAGTAAGGGCTATTGCCTCATGTTTGGAAAGAGGCAACTCTTTTTGAAAGTTCAGAGTGTTTAAGACAGGAAGCTATAAGGGGCAGGTAATGAGAAGCTGCTGCTCCAAGGATGGAAGTTCCCATTGTTCAGAAGAGCTGTAGATCCTCTGCCAGCACGTCAGTGATTTGTCTGATATCCTCTTAGGTGTAGAAGAGTGAATGTTTTGACTAGGAAAGCGTATGTAGTTCAAACCCGCTGAGTTTCAGCCATAATGATTACAAATTAGAATTTTGATAGCTTAAATATAGATAAAAACTGATGAAGTTCTAAGCTCAACGTCTATTTTATTTTATAATATAACTACAGTGAGCGCATACTTTTTATTACAGAACAAAAACTAAAGTATCTAAGCTGCCTTTTTAATTGATGAAAGATTAAATATAATAATCTTAACATGAACAAAATATTTTTATATAGTGTTACAAATGAAATAATTCCACCATGGTAGAAACATGTAAGAAGAATATGCCACCAGCTTTATAAGATATGTGGTTAAATAAAATGGCCACAGCATTCCCATCATTCATCTATCACCTTTCTAGTTGATTTATTTTTAAAATATCTCCTCTCTAATTTGATTGCCTAATCTTGCTACAATTTCTCCACCTTGGCTGTTCTAGATTCTGGTATGATATCACTTCCTTTCACTTTAGACTATTTTCTCTCTTTCCTCTGCCTGCTGCTGATGCTGATGCTCTGGCATGCTCCAAAGACAACTTTTGCATGCGTGGGCTGTCTAACTTTTATCCTGATTTAACGAAACGGATCCGTACTTCCTATCAGAGTAAGTTCTATAAAGGTTAGGCAAATAACTTTTTTTTTAAGTCATGATGCTTGAGTTAAATCCATTCATGAGTGCTTAGTAATGTGTTTTTTATAAAAACACATTCAACATGCATGCAATTTTTTGTTATGGAAATGCAATCTGATGTTTTAATTTTTAATTTTCATAATTTTATTTTTGATATTCCAGATCATTATTGTCATGTACCTGCTCTCTCACCCTTTGTTTCAGTGTACAATTCAAATCATGTCCTGTTAGTTCAGTAGTCATTGTGTTTTCTCTTAAAGGAGAAAGAGTTGTGGTTTTCTTAGAAATTATAAACCTGACTTACTGTGTCAATGACAACTCAATGCTTTCTCATTTTGTCAGTGCTGTGATTTGACCATTTTGAAACTTTATTCTAACTAGTGTGAAAATAATCTTTTATAGTTCTTGGGGATATTTTTAATTTATGATGTCTTTTGTTAAAATAGAATACCCTCAAACACATTTAAATGGTGATTTTCGGTACCAAACCCTGTGCCATAGAGGAATTAACGTCATAACTGAAAGGTGAAAATTAAGAATTCCTATGGTAGCAATGACGATGTAAACACGAGTGAATGAGCAATTCCAAACATTGGCACAGGGAGTGCGAGGGTGTGTGTCACTAAAAATATAACAATGCTACTCATCTTGTGAGTATAGGTACTGATATGAAAAATGTTTATATCATACTAATATATTTTTTGAAAATCAGGTTGCTTCCCAAAATATACAATATGGCATTATAGTTGTATAAAAATACACACATGCAATAAGCACATACATTTTGACCCTCTTGTAACCTGAACAGTTTCAGACACCCTCTTACTAATGAAGCCCATTATAGAAGTTAAAACTGTACAAATGTAATGCTCCTGGCAGGAAGCTGGTTGCTGTGAGGCCCTCCCAATCTCCCTGTAGTGTCCAGTGTGACTTGCCTTTGCTCATGCTCTTGAACTTTGTACTCTACCAGTCATCCCTTTGATCATACTGCCCACCGTCCCTGCTCCAGGTGACTTGTGTCACTTTTGACATCTGTCTTGGCGTTTACTACTCATAAAGCAGGAAGAGATATTACAATATTTTTGACATTCTGAAATTCTGTGAAATTCAATTTCCACAATAAGCTTTTATTGGAGCATAGTTATCCTTCTTCACTGATATGTTTTCAAAGGCTGATTTTACATTTCAGAGGCAGAAATGAGTAATCAAAAAGTCGCATGGCCCACAAGTGGTCTCTGCGTACATTTTTTGAAGTTTGCTGATCCATACTCTGTACCATTTTTCACACCTATCCTGTACAACCACATAGAGCTTGCAACTTTCCTTCAATGGTTTCCATTTTAGCCTCCTAAAATATTCAAGAACGTGAGATTCAGGTTTTACCAGTTTCTCCTGGATTTGCTCCCTGGTGTTTTCTATAATAAACATGTGATGCTGTTAAAGTTAAGAAAGTCCAGAGGACAAACGTTGGCTCTGAACTTGTCAGAGTTCCATGAGAAAAGTATTAGGAACCTTTGAAAATTGCTGGATATTTTTATATTCCTCCTCTAAAAATAAGGTCTAAGCTTTTAAGCTTATATTCCAAGTCTTCTAAAATGTAATTTCCTTTTTCTTGTGTATAAAAACATGCTCCTTAACCAAACTATATTTTCCTACCATTGTGATTTACTCACATCCCTTTTCTATAAATGCCCTGATTAAGTTTCATTTCCTATAATAAACCTTTTGTACTGCTATCTAAGCCATATTGTACTAATCTCTTTAATTAAGTGCCTATAATATACATGCATGTACACAATGTGTCTGTATTGCTTCAATTCATTTATATAACGATGTATTTTATACTTGTATGTTACATCACAAGATTCTGAAAACCACATTAGTTAAACTTTTGAAATTTAAAATCAACAGATGAAAATTCAAATTTGAAAAAATTAAATTCTTTATGACCTCTACATCCAGTACAAGCTCTGAGCTTAGAAATAAATGATTATGGAGTGAGAGAGAGCGTGGCAGAAAGCTATCTCGTTGCATGAACAGTCAGGGAACTTCTCGTGTTAGATAAATAGGAGAATTTACACTTGTCAATACTGGATTGATTAGAACTTTGAAATGATTATCAGATTTTTTTTCTAACCAGAGATGCACATAAACAAAAGAGAAGTAAAACTTGGTCCTTACAATACAGGACCTAAGTAGGAATTCCAGTCTCTACCACTGGTTTCTGTGGCAGCTCGTATAGCTCTCAGACTTGGAATCAGATGTCTTAAAGTTCTGTTCTCAATGATAAATATTTTATGTCATGAATGGTGTTGATTCTTTAATGGTTCAAAAATATTTATTAGAAATAAATTGTATAAAAATGTGCCTTGAATTTTTAGTTGATATAATTGATTGTATTTATATAGTCCTATATTACTATAATAGAGATAGTAAATGAAGTATTTCTCCTAACCTTTAGAAATGGATGTCTGTGAAGGGACAACATGGACAGTTTATCCAATTCTGATTGTACTAGTCCAGTGGTTCTCAACCTCCAATGCTGTGACCCTTTAATACAGTTCTTCATGTTGTGATGATCCCCAACCATAAAATTATTTTTGTTGCTACTACCTAACTATAAGTTTTCCACTGTTAGAGTTCATAATGTAATTATCTGTGTTCTCTGATGATCTTGGGCAACTATTATGCTAGTCAGTTTGTTTATTTAATTGCCATTATAATTCTTTGAAGGAAAAATGGGTTAGTTAACACATTCCTCTGTCAATGAGAAAATTAACATTGGAAGAGATGAATTTCATTTTTTCAAATCCTAAAGGACAGTCAGACAAACTCACCTCAATGAGGCACTAAAAGGATCTTTGTGCTTGCCACCATGTTATCCTGCACCTCCTCTTGCCTCTTAAAGTTTTGGTCACATTGAGAAGCAAATCCATCGTTCTATAATCAAAAGCTATTTCCTTCCTTCATATTACCTATTATCAATAAAATGACATTCGAAATTGAAACGATTTGAATTTTTTTATATTTTTGAAATTTAGAATTATGTAAAATACTCCATAAATGTCTCTTAAATATAAAAAATATTTTTTATTGTCATATCAATTTTGGTCTTGAAATAATGTCATATTCACACGTGAACATTACAACTTTCATTTTGATGAAATATCTTAGTTTTAATCTTTTCTTGGTCTATTTTCCTGATTACCTAATCATCTAGTTTAGGGTATGATATATGTTGCCTTTTATAAGCCTTTAAATCCATGCCTGCAAATTTCCTGTATCATAAAATAATACAATCTTATAACTTAAATAAAATCCATATATTTAACAAATTACTGTTTGTGGAAGCAGCAACCTGCTTTGGGACAAGCTGTAGACACATATTCAAACTTAGATCAAGTTCTACTTTTTTAACTTATTGACTAATTATTGTAATCTTAAAGGAAATACTTAAATCACTGAGATTTCTTCTCATCTATAAAATAGCATAAAAGTCATCATCTCTACTCCCCCTTAAAGAGTTGCAGAACTCTCCTGGTTGATCTTGTAAAAGAACTCTATAACTATTAGACATATTAGCACATTTATCAGACATATCAGATATGTTTATGATTAATGTGTGATACAATCGAAAAGCAGATGGTTAAGTAACCTCCATCATCATGATCATTGTGTGGAAGTCATAGGGTTGAAACTCCATCCGCTTGTTAGTGCCTTGAGCTTTGTTTCTGAGAATGTCAAACGTTGCCAGGTTAAAATTGATTGTATACCATGAAAGTCCAAGAAAGTTTGAAGATACATTTAAGGTAAAGTGTGGCTAGAAACATTTGCTTGTGCATCAACATATAATTATACAAAAAGGGATACTTTGAGATTCCAGTTTTTCAATGTTTACCAAATGAGATTTTTCTGATTAGGGAATGGCAGGATATCCTCAAATTGTAAGTAAGAAAAAACAAGAAAATGAGACAAGAGGCTAACTATAAAGAAAAGGAGACGGTAAGTGTAAGGGAATCAGTAAGGAAAGGCAAAAATAAACATATGAATACAGAAAGTCCAGAATGGAAGAAAAGTAAATGGAAAAGGGATAAGGAAAGGAGTGTTTGAAACACTATTAGCATAAATTCTGATTAACAAAAGATCCACTTGTTTAATTTCTTCTTTTTTATTTATTCTTCTTGCATGCAATACATCTTAACAACAACCTCCTCTCCCTCCACTCCTCCTAGTTCCCCAAACCAGATCCTTTTCCTTTCAGAAAAAGAGCAGGCCTCCCAAATATATCAACTGAACATGGCGTAATTAGATGCAGTAACCCTAACTGCTGGGTTGAACAACTTTCACAGGCACTGAGTATATTGTAGTGAGAGAAACAGTCCCTGTCTTTCACTTGAAGTTCCTCGACAGTACAGGTAATAAATCTACAGATAGACTTGTATGACTGAAAGGTGGCAGTGCCATGGTAGAGAAATGAGATAAGAGGCGATTTATAGTCCTGGGTTTTCTATTTTATCAGAGAAAAGCCTATTCGGGAGGGAACTACACAAGTGAAGGTTTGCAAGATAACAAGGGGTTCTGGGGTTCCAATTCCAAACAAGCTAGAGTCAAGGCACTACATTGGACTTACTGCCAGAAATAACCAAAGTCAATATTTTTAAATGATAAAATAAGGAAACAGTGGTTTGTTTTTTTAAATATATGACTTAAAGTAATGTTTGAAAGGTTATCTCCGGCAAATGGTAACAAAAGAGATGAACCTCAAATACTTCCATGTGATGATAGTTTCTGGACTTTAGCAAAAGGAAGGAAGGTCCTGGTGAAAACACAGTGACTCCTTTTTCTAGCAATAAGCAGAAGAGGAACCCAAAAAACCAAGACTAAATCGCACCACTTTCAGAGTTCATGGCTTTGAAGGGTGTGAAAAATGCTCAGTACTTGGATTGGATAAGTCGTTAAAAGGAACTTTTCATTCTCATTTTAAAGGAAGTATCATGTCATTATGTTGCATGAACCTGAAGTAAACTCTTTAGAAAGATCTGTGATAAGCAAAAAGGGGAGATGATAAAAGAAACAAAATTCTTAGAGAGGTGAGGCAATGGGAATCAGCACATGTGCCTGGATTGGCATTACTATACCATATAAGACCACATACAAACTATGAAAGCATTATAATGACTTGTCAACTTTAGATGAAATGAAAAAATATTTATAAAATAGCTAACGTAAAATATGAATATGAAACATATTGTTACGTTAAAATAATCATATAGGGAGAAAATGAGTCAAAAGTAGGTTGTAATTATCTCCTCAGTCACTTGCCTATTTTCTATAAAAACAGAACACTATTTCCATAGTCAGAAAAAATGTGTATTTCAAAATGGCTATTGTTTTAATAATTGTATTAAGTAATAATAACTATAAATTCTTCAGGATGAGTTTAGGATACATTGTAACTTGACACATGGAAATAGCTTTACCATTAAGTTCATTTTGATCAAGAATGTTGGACTGAGAATATGAAGGAGCAGAATGATTCCTGTGACCTTGAATTTTTACCCTACCATTTGTATGTTTAGAAACACAATTGTGTCACAGTGGCAATAGTACAGTAACATACTGTTAAAAGTGTGCAGACAAGGAGGAATTGCTCATATACACTGAATATTTTAAAGGCTATTCCACCCAGGTTTGTATAAGTGCAATGTGTGACATGTGTACAATATCAGGATCATCTAGTGATATGTCTCTCAGAACATACTCTGCCTATAAACGACAAATAACTATAATTGTAGGTTGGTTTCTGTTTAAGCTCTATTGTTGATTTACAACTGTGAATTTGTTTACTCAAAAAGTATTTACTCTTTGATCTTAGTTTCTCACCTGTGAACATAGGGGTTAAGCCACATTTTCATAATATGACATTACATTTTCAGTTGCAAATTCTATGAGGATTCTTTTTTTCTATTCCTATGCCAGTTTATTTTCTGCTGCTGTGATAAAACACTCCGACAAAGCAACTTAGGAGAGGAAGGGTTTATTTCAGCTTACAGTTCAGGGGATGATGCAGTCCACCATGGCAGGGAAGGTGTGGCCACAGGGAATGCAGCTACCCAGGAGCCAGCCTATAAGACCTCAAGATTCTCCCCCAGGGACACACTTCCTTCGGCAAGGTTCCACCAATAAAGATTCTCAATCCTTCCCAGACAGCACCACCAGCTGGGACCAAGTAGTCAATGCAAGAGCCTATTGGAGACATTTTACATTTCAGCCATAAAATTCTGTCCTTGGCCCCCATGTGTTCATGTTCATCTCATGATGCAAATGCATTTAGTACAACTTGAAAAATCCCCGGAGACTTTAATAATTATACCAGTGTTTAAAGGTCTCATCTTAGAAGAGTCTTAGACTCCTCTTAGACTCAAGGTAGTCTCCTAAGTGCAACTCCCTGTAGAATTAAATCAGTTTCATTCTTCTAATTTAACAATGGCACAAAGCATACATTTCCATTCCAAAATGGAGGAATGAGAACATAGTGAGGATAGATTGGCCCAAAGTAAGAGCAAAACCCAGCAAGGACACAAAAGCCCTGTATCTCCATGTGCCGTATCTAGAGCTTTAGTTTCATAGGGCTGAGGTGACTCCACCCCTACGTATGTGCTTCCTGCAGTATGATCTCTGTCCAGGGCAACTTGTACTTCTGTATTTAGCCCTCCTTGGCAGGTATCCCTTGACTCTGGCATATTCAACATCTTTATGTCTCCATCACTCCATCCTAACTTGGGCTTCATCGTCACACAATGGCCCCTGAAGGCCTTCATGTAGGTATGCCCACTCTGCCACACATTGCCTAGCCTCAAAGGTTGAAACCATGGGAGACGAATCCATGATCCCCTCAATCCTGTATCTCTCATGCAGGCCACCCCCCAAACCAGTACCACGTGGCTAACACTCCCAAGTTCTGCTTCCAGCTAAAATAGAATATAGTCCCTTTGGAACACAGTTACAATAACCTCTGCATGCCAGAGCTAAAAAACAAAACAAAAAACCTTTAGGCAGTGGTTCTCAAACTTCCTAATGCTGCAACCTTTAATGTAGTTCATCATGTTGTGGTGACCCTTAACCATAAAATGTTTTCACTGCTTCTTTATAACTTTAGTTTGCTATAGTTATAAGCCATAATGTAAGTATCTGACATACAGGATGTCTGACCCCTGTGAAAATGTTGTTCAACCCCTACAGAGGTTGCAACCCACAGGTTGAGAACCACTCCTCTAGGGTCTGACATTCCGGGAGCAGGAAATCCCTTGTGCTTTCTCCTGTTGTGAGTTGGAGCCTTTCGTGAATGAGGTCAGAACACCTTTCCTGCTGTTCCCCATGCAGAACAGGTGACAAATCCCTTTAACTCCTTCCTAGTGTTCTTTAACTCTGCAAATTGCACATTTTATGTTTTTGCCCCACTCGTTCTTTTTCATTGTAAACATGTGTAATCATTCACAACAAACTGTGCAAACTGAATGTTAACATTGCCTTAAAATCTCCTCTACGAAAAGAATCCATCTATTACTTCTTAATGCAACCTCTTGCAAATTCTCAAGACATGGGCAGAGTGGATGCAATTCCATAATCAAAATCACACAAGTGCCCCTTGCCCCATTCCTGATGAGTCCTTGCTTCTCATGCGCTTTGCCTGCACTCTCTGTGTTCCTCTTAGCCCTCCTATCTTCCAAGTTCCTACTAGGACAGCCCCAACTTAAGCTCTGCTTACAGCATTCAGCTCTTTTCCAACTCAAAGTTCCAAAATCTTCCACATTACTCCCACAAAACAAAGGCATAAAGAGCAATTGCTTACCACAGAAATTGCCCATCTTTTGATACAAATTTCTGTTTTCATTTCTTTTCTGTTGCTATGGTACCCCGACAAAAGCAAGTTGAAAGAGGAAGGGTTTCTATTGCCTTACAGTTGTAGAAGGCCTGCAGTCCATCATGGCAAGGCATGGTAGCAGACGCAGGAGGCTACACAGAGTGAGAACAGGAAAGAGACAGTATAGAATCCCAAAGCCCTCCCACAATAGCATACTCGTGTAGCAAGGATCCACCTCCTAAAGGCTCTATAACCGTCCCAAACAGTGCCACAGTTGAGACTAACATGGAAACACATTACATTCCAACCACAGTGGCACTTCTGGCGTTTGTGACATAAACAGCATAAAGAAAAGGTGACAGGGGAATAGGAACAAAATCAAATTTCATTGTTCACAATACCCCTCAAATATTTCTGGGTATGCAGACATAGATATAAGTGCCAACCGAACAATTATAAACAAATGAAAAATACATGAGGTGATTCATCAAGAATAGGAAGCTATGATGAAGGATATTTTATGAATAAGAATGCAGAATTGCAGATCGTGAGAACCACAAACCATTTATTAATCCTTCCTGCCTTAACCCTTGTATTTGTCCAGAAAATGATAAAATGGAAAGTAAGAAATACTAGTAATAAAAGAATGATAGTGCTTGTTGTAACTTGATGACATTAGATAAGTCATATACATATGTGTGTATATAGTTATATATACATAATACTAAAAAAATTATAAAATTTTTAAATTTGTATTATCTCTTAAAAGATCTTTTTTAAAAAATCAATACCTCCTGAAGTAGGAGATTGTATTAAGTCTTTTAAAGCACTTTCTATTTTCTCTTATTCTTGGTATATTTGTTAAGGAAGTTGGTCATTTATTAAAGTAGTTAAGTGTAAATAATAAAAAGATTTCTTATTTTTATATCATCTGTGTTTAATTACTCCTTGTATATAATAAGTTGCTGTCATTTATACATTCTTGTATCAGAGGTTTTTCAAAATAATTTATGTAAGATGGGTATGATAGGGTAGTTTTCACAGGTTAAAAAAGTTTGAAGCAATTACAAAGAATTACCCATGAAGTGTCACCAAATTTATCTCTTTTCTTTCTCTCCCTCCCCTCCCCCTATTACATTTTCAGGCTTAACAGAGCTGAACGATAGTCCAGTTCCTCTGGAACTTGAGCGCTGCAAGTCTCCCACTTCAGGTAAACATAGTGGTATTTTTCAAGCTTCTGGTAATTACTGTAGTTATTTTTTGATACATTTTCATAATTATTTTAAAATTAGTAGTTAATTTAGTTTTTGGAATTTATTCATAAGTAGCTTTGTTTCCAAAGATACAAAACTTTATCATCTATTGGAGTAGTTAAATTTGTGAGAAATATAAACTGTAGGTGCAGAAAAAATTATAGCACGCTTCTGGGTCACTGTTCATGGCATGCTTATTTATTGATAAATTAAAATGAAGTCTAATGTGGCATGAAATAAAACATCTTCAAGACAAAGTGTGAGGCCACTAAGTGTCCATGTAACACCACGAGGAGAGAGACTCCAAGAGATAAATATTGAAAGCACATAAATAAATTAATAAATATTTCAGCATGGTAGGATTCTGAGTGGTTGTCTATTTTTTAAAAAAACTGATTATATGTTATCTCACAAATTTTTGAAAATTATTTAAAATTATTCTGAATTTTCTTTTCTTTTTTCTTCCTTCCTTTTTTCCTTCCTTCCTTTCTCTTTTCCTTCCTTCCTTCCTTCCTGTCTGTCTGTCTGTCTGTCTGTATTTATTTTAGTTTTTTGAGAAAGGGTTTCTCCATAGCTTTTTGGTTCCTGTCCTGGAACTTGCTCTGTAGACCAGATTGGCCTCGAACTCACAGAGATCCACCTGCCTCTGCCTCCCAGGTGCTGTGATTAAATGTGTGTGCCACCACCACCTGGCAATTATGAATTTTCTCTAATGATAATATAACAGTGGCTAAAGTTTTGTGTATATCTTAGATAGTGGATAGATCCATTCCTACCAAATTTCAAGATCTCCTGGGTAAATTGGGAGCATGGGGACGGTGAGGGAGGGTTGAAGGGGAAGGAGAGCAGTGATTAAAGTAGAGCTCAATAAAAAATCAATAAAAAAAACAAAAAAATTTTAAAAGAAATATAAAAAAAATCAAAAGAAGAGATTGAGGTGTAGAGAAATGGTAGAGTGCTTACCTAGCAGGTACAAGGCCCTAGGTTTGGGCCCAAGCACTATAAAAAAACTAATTTTCTCAGAATAGCAAAAGATATCACTACTTTTTATTTACATTATTTATTGTATATGAAAATGTTAGAATTTTAATAATGCTTTTTAAATCGTATATTTGGATTTTATTTTTTTTTTTACATTTCTTCAAATTGTATCCTTCTCAAGTTGCTAATTCTTTTTCCTTGCTCTTGTGTCCTCTGTGAAGTTTTCTTTTAATAAGATCTTTTCATATTCTTATTTTATTGCTTTATATGTGTACCACATATGTACAGAAGCTTGCAGAGGCCAGACAAGGGAATCAGATCTGATACTGCAAATATCAAGAAGTAGTTTGAGCAGTCGTGTACATGCTGGGAGCAAAACTTCTTCCTTTGCAAGAGCAGTGCTCTTAGCCACAGAGTTATCTCTCCAGCCCCATATTGATTTCATTTTGATTGCCTAATGCAAACCTTCTTTTTCTATCCTCAATGGCACCATTGTAATTTAAGAAATCATTGCCTCATACCTAGAGTCACATAAAAATGTTCTGGCAAATGATTTTGCATTTTAAACTTCCCTACAGTTTATTCTCTATATCACATTGCAGAATTAACTTCCTTAAAATATTACTTTGGTCATATTTTCTTATAACTGACAATCTTTCATATAGTTCAATGCCTTATAACAGATTGTTGTACCAACCAAACTTGAAATTCCCTCCCTTAATTTGAATTTGAATAATCAACATTGACTTCTTCCTTCCATTCTCTCTTTGTGCATTTCTATCCTACTGAAAAGCTAAATATGATTTTTAAATTTTTATTTATTTTTCTAGACAATTTATGTTTGAAAACAAAAAAGATCCATTTTAGTCCCGTTTTATGTAGATTATTATAATCATGCTTGCATCAACTTTCAGTATAGTTTGTGTTCCATTCACTAAATTGACCATTCCTTTATTTTTATAGTTGTATAAAATTTAATTGGATGTATATATCATAATTTAATCAGTTCAACTATCAAATACATTGAGCTTGTTACCTATCTTCTGCTACTACAAACTGATGCAGAGAGAAACCTAACCAAATTTTAAATTTGTGTAAATGTATCTAAGAAATAAATTTGTAAAATTAGGGTTTGGTGGTCAAAGATTATATGAAATGAATGAAATTTATGCCCTGGCAGTGCTGAAGCATACACGGGCAGGCCATATATGGCAGTTCTGTTGAACTTGTCCATATTGGGTTTCATGGTCTAAGCTGATGAGGACAACTGAACAGGTGTCTTCAAGAGGGCATCAGATCTCATTACATGTGGTTGCTTGGAATTTAGCTCAGGACCTTTGGAAGAACGAGCACTGCTCGTAACCGCTAAGCCATCCGTGTTTAGTTTTTGTAGATATTCCCATGTTTCTGTCCTCAAGTCCTAAATAACATTCAAATAATGGTTGTGCTTTTCACTTATAACTGATTAATAGATTAAAGGGATATGTAAATGTTACAATTTACTGTAACATGAAGGGGGCCTGCTTGTTGAGGTTTTCCGTCCCACCTGGTTTCCCACAGCCGGCAAACCCCAAAGAAAATCACACAGAGATCTCTATAAGTTATAAAGCTGACTGGCCCATTTGCTCTATCCTCTTATTAGCTCTTGTAGCTTATATTAACTTATTGTTCTTATCTATGCTAGCCATGTGTAGTAATATGGGGAGCGGCGGCGGGGCTATGTCCCCAAAACCCCAGCTGCCCCCACGGCTAGCTTATGCCCCGAAATAATTACACAGACACTGTATTCATTTAAACACTGCTTTGGCCCTTAGCTCTAGCCCTTACTGGCTAATTCTCACATATTAATTTAGCCCATTTCTAATCATCTGTGTAGCGCCCCTAGGTGCGCTTACCGGGAAGATTCTAGCCTAAGTCCATCCTGGGTCGGAGCTTCATAGCGTGCATCTTCCCTGGAGCAGGTAGCATGGCGTCTCTCTTGCGTCTGCTCCGGAGAGGAGAGCTGTGGAGTCTGACCTCACTTCCTCTTCCTCCCGGCATTCTGTTCTGTTTACTCCACCCACCTAAGGGTGGGCCTATCCAATGGGCCTAGCAGTTTCTTTATTAATTAGCCAATGAAATCAACAGATTGATATATGACACTCCCACATCACTTCCCCTTTTTCTGTTTAAACAAAAAAAGGAAGGCTTTAACCTTAACATAGCAAAATTACATATAACAAAACAGTTATCAAGTAAAGTTACATCAGAAACATTTATACATATAACAAAATTGACCGTAAATCTCTATCAATAAAGCGAAATCTGTACTAATGCAAATTATTTATGTCTGTATCATATCCCCCTTTAAATGTAAAAGAACGTTTATAAACCATATTTGGGAACATGGGCGCAGTTATTTCTCTCCAAACTGCTTCCTGCTGAATGGGGGCGTCGTTAATTAGGTCTTTCATGGTATAACCTGTGTGCTAGTTTCATCTCAGTTGGCAGTTGAGCGAAGCAATTTTCTGAAGGTGTTCACAGCAACCCTTCAGGAGGACGTGGTCCATCATACCAAATCGGAATAGAAGAAATCCAAAGAGTCTCATCCTCTGTGAAAACAAAAGAAGACTCTCTCCAAAGCATCATATCCTTAGACCTAAATTTTGAAATCATACCCTCATGATATCCGTTCTGGTTCCACTTGGCAGCCCATATAATGAAATGTCTCTCTGTACTTAGCTCCTTCACAGTCAAAAATTTTAAAGAAAACACAATGTACATAATCCAGACTCTCTGTGAATTTTCCATCTTTACGCGGCTTATTTTTATTTATATCTATAACTATCTGTACTCTGTCTCTTTAAAGACTTTACTTTTACTTTTTTCTTTTTAAACCATTAACTTTATTCTCTATATTTTTTTTCTTCTCTCTCCCAAGCCAACGTACATTCATCCAACAGTGTGACTCATTTAGTGGTCTGAATCTGTCCTATTGTGAATCTACAATTTTTTACTATCCAGGAGCACTTTTGATTTAAACCTTTAAATCACTAGGCGCTTAAGAATCTAAGCTGTGACATTCCTAAGTTAACTTTTTGCTTTTTGAGCGTACATTTGTAGACCAGGCTGTCTTTGAACTCTCAGAGATCCTCCTGTCTCTGCCTCCCAGGCATTGGGATTAAAGGTGTTTGCTACTACACCTTGAACTCACAGAGATCTGTTTGTCTCTGCCTTCTAGGCACTGGGATTAAAGGCGTGTGCTACCACACCTTGAAGTCACAGAGGTCTATCTCCCTCTGCCTCCCAAGTGTTGGGATTAAAGGTGTGTACTACGACACACAACAACTCTTTCTTTTTTTTTAAGAACTTCAACTTTTAGCTTGCATATATTTTTAACACACAGTAAACCATTTAGAAATTTTCTGTCTCTGAATCTCTCTTTACTGTATATCTCTCTTTTTCTGACCACAAGAGCCTTTAAATTACTGAGCAATATCAGTAGGACTAAAGGCGTGGCTTTGCCGGCTGGATCCTTAGCTTTCCAGCCTCACGGCTGAGGTACTGGCTGTAGCCATGTTTATAGCCATACCTCTATGGCATTTCAAGGTCCCTGCCAGCCAGCAAGCTACAACAGACAACACTCAAGTCCTCTCTTGGTAGCCGGCCCTCCTGTCTCAAATAGTCAGAGTTTACCCTGGCAGGATGGCCCAGAAAGCCAGCATTTTTAAATGGCGCAGCTTTTTTTCCTGCTACAGTTGAAAACCGAAAAGCATGTGTTCAGCTTTTCATCAACACCGTTTAAATGTTTCGTGGCAGGACCTCTTAATGAGCTACAGGCTTTGCAGCTGAAGCTGAGTCAGGAAGCCTCTCTTAGATGAGACGCTTGCTTGCCTCTAGCAAGCAAAGTAGACCAGAGAAATTGTCACAATCAAGAAAACATGCTTTACTCTTTCCCAAGCTTTCTCAGGCTTTCAGTGGGTTCAGTTAGCCCCACGTTGGGCGCCATTTGTAGTAATATGGGGAGCGGCGGCGGGGCTATGTCCCCAAAACCCCAGCTGCCCCCACGGCTAGCTTATGCCCCAAAATAATTACACAGACACTGTATTCATTTAAACACTGCTTTGGCCCTTAGCTCTAGCCCTTACTGGCTAATTCTCACATATTAATTAAGCCCATTTCTAATCATCTGTGTAGCGCCCCTAGGTGCGCTTACCGGGAAGATTCTAGCCTAAGTCCATCCTGGGTCGGAGCTTCATAGCGTGCATCTTCCCTGGAGCAGGTAGCATGGCGTCTCTCTTGCGTCTGCTCCGGAGAGGAGAGCTGTGGAGTCTGACCTCACTTCCTCTTCCTCCCGGCATTCTGTTCTGTTTACTCCACCCACCTAAGGGTGGGCCTATCCAATGGGCCTAGCAGTTTCTTTATTAATTAGCCAATGAAATCAACAGATTGATATATGACACTCCCACATCAGCCATGTGGCTCAATACCTTTCTCAGCTGGGCAGATTACATGTTGCTTCTTCAGTAGTCTGGGCAGGAGTGGGAGGAATCAACTTCCTCCTTCCCAGAATTCTCCTGTTCTCATTGCATCATTTCTACTTCCTGTCTGGTTTTCCTGCCTATATTTCCTGCCTGGTCAATCAGTGTTTATTTAAAACATGATTGACAGAATACAGACAATTCTCCCGCACCAATTTACACTTTATGTGCTATAAGTTATATTCAAAACCTTTTTACATATATTTAAAAACTTAATTTTTTGTACACTGTGCAATAAGGTATCCATATTGTAGAACTTTGTCATGTATTGATACTGACTTTTTGATACAAAATCCAAATAGTTTCTCAATTTAACTTTTAATTTTGTTGTATCTCTTCTTTTGAACATTTTTATATTAAAAAATGATCAATATTTTATAGTTTACCTTCCTTTTATTTTCTATCTGTGTGTGTGTGTGTGTGTGAGAGAGAGAGAGAGAGAGAGAGAGAGAGAGAGAGAGAGAGAGAGAGAGAAAGAGAGAAAGAGAGAAGAGAAGAGAAGAGAAAGTTTTGTGGGTACATTGTAGCATGATTTTTAATTGGTCTTAATAATAAAAGCTCAGAGTCAACTATCTGGGTAAAAGCTGAAGGATCAGAGAAGCAGAACAACCAGCCACTAGAGTTCTTACATCTACCAATGCTCAGATCAAAGGGGCGATCCTGCCCTCGGACTGCATCCTCAGAATGAATGTTTCAGACTACTGCCTCAGACTGTTGCCTCAGATTGCACTGAGCTCCTATCTCCTCCCTCCTTATATTCCTCTCCCTACCCAACCCTATCACTCCTGTCTCCACCTCCCTAGTGCTAGGATTAAAGGTATGGGATCCCAAGTGCAATTATCACCTTTGTGTGAGCTCTGTTTCTCTTTTATACAGATTCAATCTTTTGTGGCCCAGGGTGGCCTTGATCATTCTGCTTCTGTCTCCCAAATCCTGGGATTAAAGGTGTGTGCCCCCTGACCTCTAGTGGTTTAGCTCTGCACTCTGATCTTCAGGCAAGCTTTATTTGTTAAAACACAAAATATCACCATGGTGTTAATGCATATTTGTGTACTTGCATGTTGAGGCCAGGGGTTAGCCTTAGAGGTCTTTTCTTAGGAGCTGTCTACATTGTTCTGTGAGGCAGAGTATCTCACTGGGACCTAGGGCTCACCAATCAGATTGACTAGCTAGCCAGTAGGCCCCAGATGCCTGCTCATCTCAGCTTCCCCAGCACTGGGATTATCAAGACCTGCCATGACATCCAGCTTTTGATATGCATTCTGGGGACCCAGAATTCTGGGGACCTGACTCAGGTCCTCATGCTAGTGCAGCAAGCACTTTACAGACTGAGCCATCTCCATGCCCTTTCTCCTTTCTTCTGCACAAGGGTTAAGTAATTGTTGAGATTACTTGTTCTTTGAAGTTTAAGTAACATTTCTCTTTTATAACAATTGCTTCATGTATTCTTTATTTTGCATAATTATCCTTTCTCTTTAAAGAAATTTCTCTCCATTATGGACATTTTTGATTAGCCTTAAATGATGTTTTATTTTGTTTATTTTTAACTTTTAATTTCTGCTTTTATCTTTATTAATTACCTGTATTTTCCTTTTCCTTTATTCTTACTTTTCAACTTTTTAGGTATATACTTAATTCTTCTGTTTTCATTATTTATTAAACATTCCTATAAGTATTCAATGCTAGATTTCCCTTTGAATTCCATACTAAATATATCACATTTATTTTATAATAGTTATTTTATTAAAATTCATTTTGTGATATATTCTAGTTCTTTTTTCTTTTATTGAAAATAGTTTTTTTATACAATATATCCTGAATATAGTTTCCCTTCACTCTACCTCTCCAGTTTCTACCCACCTCTCCTCCCATCTGGACCCACTCCCTTTCTGTCTCTTGTTAGAAAGCAAACAGATAATGTAATACATTATAAAAGAAAAAACAAGCACAAACCAATTCGAATAGGCCAAAACAGAAGAAAATGGTACAAGAAACAGATATAGATGCAGAGACCCACTTGTACACACACTCAGGAATCCCATAAAAACACCAAACTGAAAGTCATAATATATACACAAAAGACCTGTTGGGTAAAAGTAATAAATAACATTTAAAAATAAAAAATAAAATGTTTGCCAGGCAGCAGTGGCACATGCATTTAATCCCAGCACTTAAGAGGGAGAGGCAGCGAGATCTCTGTGAGTTTGAGGCCAGCCTGGTCTACCCAGCGAGTTCCAGGATAGGCTCCAAAGCTACACAGAGAAACCTTGTCTTGAAAAAATAAATTAGAAAAAGGGAAAAACCTGGATAGATATAAAACAAAGACCCTCCAAAGATGCTGTTCAGTTCATTTTCTGTTTGCCATTTACTCCTGACCATGCAGCCTAACCTTAAGAGTAATTTTCCCAGTGAGACTTCCTGGAAGAAAATTAAATTTTCATTTGCAAATGGTTATCATTTGGAGATAGTGTCTGGGTTTGTGTCCAGAAGCAGTGGGACCCCATCTGCTGCCAACCTGTGTAAGCCCTGTGCATGCTGCCTCAGTCTCTGAGTTCACATTGCCGCAGGCCTAATGTGCTTAGATGACCTTGTTTTCCTGGTGTCCTCCAGCCCCTCTGACTCTTAACACTCTTTCTGCCTCTTCTTCCACAGGGTTCTCTAAGCCCTGGAGTAGGGATTTGATAGAGACATCATGTTTTAAGCCAAGTGTTCCATTGTTTTCTCCATCTATTGCAATTGAATGCTTTACTAGGTATAAGTCTGGACTATCATCTGTTGTCTCTTAGAGTAGTTTGTAGAACATCTGTCCAGTGCCTTCTACATTTTAGAGTCTCATTTGGGAAGTCAGGTGTTATTTGTCTTCATATGTGACTTTTCTTTTTCCTTTGCAGCTTATAATATTCTTTCTTTGTTTTGTATGTTTAGTGTTTTGATTGTGGGCTGGGGAATTTCTCTTCTGGTATTCTGTAAGCTTGTACCTTGATAAGCATCTCCTTCTTTAGGTTAGGGAAATTTTATTCTATGATCTTGTTAAAAATATTTCCTGTGCCTTTGACCTGGGTTTCTTCTCTTTCCTCTTTTCTTATTACTCTTAGATTTGGTCTTTTCATAGTGTCCCAGATTTCCTAGATGTTTTGTTCCAGTTTTTTAGACTTAACATTTTCTTTAATTGGGCTATCCATCTCTTCTATCATGTCTTCCATATCTGAAATTCTCTCTTCAATCTCTTGTATTCTGCTGATGAGGCTTGTATCTAAGATTCCTGTTCACATTCCTAAATCTTTCATTTCCAGATCTCCCTCACATGGTTTTTCTTTATTGAGTCTCTCTCTCTCTCTCTCTCTCTCTCTCTCTCTCTCTCTCTCTCTCTCTCTCTCTTTCAGGCAGGTCTTGAACTGTTTTATTAATTTCCTCCCACAGTTTGTGTTTTCTTAGATTTGTTTAATTGATTTATTCATTTCCTCTTTAAGGACATCTATCATACTTACAAAGGCTGTTTTAAGGTCTTTGTCTTGTCTTCAGGTATGCTCTAATACTCAGGGCCTGCTGTGCTGGGTTTGTTGTGCTTTAGTAGAAACATGCTGTCCTGGCTATTACTGATTGTGTTTTTACACTGGCATCTAAGCATCTGAGTTTGGGGAAATTGTAAATCTGGGTGCTGATATCTGGTTTTGTCTTTGTGGGGTGGGTGTTTTGTTCCTTAGTTTCTGTTGCCCTGTGTGGTTCTTAGGAGAGTGTGGTATTTGTGTGTTGCCTGGTAGAAAATTCTTCCAGGATCCTGCTAGGTGTAGTCACTGAGGGTTCTAGGTAAAAGCTATTTCTAGGTATTGGGATCCTACACTTAGGAATGGGGTTGAGCTAGGAGGGGAGCTGAGGGAGTTCAAAGAAGGGAAGAGAGCAGGGTTTTCCACCTGGATCTGCTAAGTCCCCTAGAAATGGGCACAGAAATTGGAGAGAGACGCCACAGCAGGTAATCTGCTACAGAGCTGGGGATGAGTTTGGAGAGTTGGGTTTGGAAGAAAGGAGGGAGAAGTGAATGATCTCCTATCTACCTTCTTAGCCAGCAGGAGGGGCCTGTGGGTTCTCAGGGGATACCTGCTGGGGTTGGAGGCTAGGATAAAGCAATGAGTCTGGAGACAGAAGCTGAAGGGAAGAGCTGTGTGATTCACCAGAGATGGGGGCAGAGAAGAGGGGGAGCTCTCCTAAAGGGCTGAGGATGAGACTGGCATTGGACTTGGAGGAGAAGAGAAGGAGGTAAAAATCTTAGGTTAACCTCCCTGCTTCCCTGAATGGAGTGGGAATGTTTCCTTTTCCTTTTCTTTTGTTTTTGACCCAAGTTACTCTAAGTGAATTGGTAGCATTCAGTAGTAGTAGTGTTACTATGTTTCTTGTGTTGCCATTTAGATTCTGCTTACTTGACCTGCCAAGAACTGAAAATCAGTAAATTAAAATACTGTATAGCAATATATTTGTTGCTTTTCTTTCTATCTGCTGTGTTTTTATTGCTCAGGGTATTTTTTTTACTTATTATGTCATTTTTATATGTTGATATTTGGAAAGCATATCCATTTAAAGTATAACTTTTACCAGTCAGTATATTTTTACTTTACATGTTATGTTTTTTCCACAAGTTTTACCTATATTATCAATACCATAACTCAAGCTTTTCTAATTTCAATTTGAGAATAACTTAACCCTAACTCTCTGGTTAAACATTTTTAGATTATAGTACATAAGCTTCAGTGTTTACACATCTTAAAATATCAGCCAGACTTATTTAACAAGTAAATATAAACATGTAAAAGTCCCAGTTGAAAACATAATGTGTATAACTTTATTTCTGATCTCCACAACAGCCCTACTGCTCTCCTAGCTCCGTGTATTATCACTTGTATGTGTTTACTACCATAAAGCAAAATTGTGATGTTTTGTTATAAATAAAATCTTATGCCGTTTACTTTTCTTGTTTATCTCTCCTCTCTTCCCTCCTTCCCTCTGTGTGTATTTCCTACCCATCTCTGTTACAACATGATAGTTTTGCTATGTAATAGCTCATATGAATATGCCTCAATTTAATGTAGCATAACGGTTGGTGGTTTGAGGCTTTTATAAATGAGCTGATATGACTATATTCTACATTTTTAATGAAATATCTACTAATTTCTGTAGCATATGTATCTAGAAGTAGAACTGGGGGAATGTCAATTATGCAAATGTGCAGATTTAGTAAAAGAGATTTTTAAAGTAGTGGTACCAATTTATTTCCACTTAAAGTTCTCAAAAGGTCCATTCTTTCATATACTTCCTGATATTCAACTTTATGGCAATTAATTTTAAAATTATCGTTGTTTTGAAGTGCATGTAGTCTTATCTCATTGTAGGGTTAAATTGGATTGCACATCTCTAATGTCTGATGACTTTGACGAGTTCTAAATGTACTTACTATTAATCTTCTTTTATAGGATATTTAATTCTTTTCCTCATTGCGATTAGGTCACCAACTTTTTCATATTAATTTCTTTATTGATTGCGTGTATGTGAGGGGGTGCTGGACTGAAGTCTTTTGCTTCATGTATATAGTATAGAATATCTTGTTCCTTCTCTGTGGCTTTCTCTTTACTTTCTTTTTTATTGATTTCTGTTGAGCTGTACATTTTTGTCTGCTCCCCTCCATGACTCTCCCCTCCCCTCCAACCCTCCCCCAAGTTTCCCATGCTCCCAATTTACTCAGGAGATCTTGTCTTTTTCTACTTCCCATGTAGATTAGATCTATGTATGTCTCTTTTAGGGTCCTCATTGTTGTCTAAGTTCTCTAGGATTGTGATTTGTGGGCTGGTTTTTTTTTTTTTTTGCTTTATGTTTAAAAAACACTTAAGAGTGAGTATGTACTAATTGTCTTTTTATGTCTGGGTTACCTCACTCAAAATGATGTTTTCTAGCTCCATCCATTTGCCTGCAAAATTCAAGATATTATTTTTTTCTGCTGTGTAGTACTCCATTGTGTAAATGTACCACATTTTCCTTATCCATTCTTTGGTCCAGGGGCATTTAGGTTGTTTCCAGGTTCTGGCTATGACAAACAATGCTGCTATGAACATAGTTGAGCACATGTCCTTGTGGCACGATTGAAAGTCAGTGCTAGTTCTAATGTAGTTCAATTTGAAAATGCTTTATTTTATTTGAGTACTTTATGAGGTTTTGTTTAAAGAAAATCTTTGCCCATTCCATGATCATGAAGTAACTTTTGACACTATCATCTAGAATTTTATTGTTTTATATTTCATATTAACTTTCATTTGGAATTTGTTCTGTATCTAATATGAGGAAAGAGCTGTTTAGCTATCCAATGGATAAGTGAGATTTGTTTGGAAACTGCCCTTTCCTTCACTACACGAAAGTGGAGATTTGGCTCTGATTCAGTGGACTTTACCTGTGTTGCATGTGTTTGCATGTGTGTATAGGTTATATCTTCCATCCTAAATATAATTTATACCACTTTTTCAGACCACAATGTTTTAATTAATATCACTTCATAAATATTGTTGACAGTGTAGTTTTTCTAAATTTTTTGGCCTTTTTCAAGATTATTTTATATATTCTAGTTTTTGTAACTTTTAGGAATAATTTATTACAACATAAACATGTTTACATTGTTATTACAATTTCACTAGTTATAGATCAATCAGGTATAATTCACATGCTTGAAAATATTGAATTTCACCTTTGTGTGTGGGTTCTTTATCTCAGTAGTGATTTTTAATTTTTGCTGTATAAGTATTGTTCATCTTTAATTAGATTTCTTTTGTGTTTGATTTTTCAATTATAAATGTCATTTAATTTTCTAGATATTTTTGTATAAAGTACAAAAGTAACAATTAATATTTACAAATTGTACTTGCTTCCAGCAACTTGTTAAATTTACAAATTCTAATTTTATAAATTCTTTCGGATTATCTACATATTTAATTATATTCCCAGTGTAACGGCATTTCTATTTCTAAAAAAAAATATCTTCTAAAAAAAATGTTGTTGGTCTGAAAAAGCATGGGATAAATCCGGACTAGCTGAACATAGAGGACAATGAGGAATACTGAGAACTCAAGAACAATCACAGTGGGTTTTTGATCCTACTGCACGTACTGGCTTTGGGGGAGCCTAGGCAGTTTGGATGGTCACCTTAGGAGACCTGGATAGAGGTGGGCGGTCCTTGGGCTTCCCACAGGTCAGGGAACCCTGATTGCTCTTCGAGCAGATGAGGGAGGGTGACTTGATCTGGGGACGGGGAGGGAAATGGGAGGCGGTTGTGGGGAGGAGGCAGAAATCCTTAATAAATAAATAAATTAAAAAAAAAAGAAAACTAAAAAAAAATGTTGTTTAAGTCCTCCCTATAGTTATGATGCATAATAGATATGATGTTAGTAGCTTCTTTGTTTCTGATCTCAGGGTTAAGGACTTAAAATGTTTATAATTATAAGATAATTGCTGAAAAGTTTAGGGTGTGAGCATCCTACCTGTTTCCCTCTTCCTATGTGTTTATTGTTTTATGAGAGATAGGACACCTCTGGAAACTCCGCTGCACTGCTGTTCTTAGGGTAACCTAGAGGGGCTAGTATGCAATCAAGTAGATACTTCAAACCAGGACAATTTTGACTACCTCCATATTTTTTTATTGTAGGTAAAATTATCTATTATGATGGAATTAATTTATCACTTTAGTACTAATAATGACAATTGAGTGCATCTTTCTAAATGGGATAGATACAGTATTTTCTCTATGAAAAAAATTTTAGATTTTTTTCAATAGTATTCCCCACAAACAATATCATTGGAGAGTCTTAGACACCCCCCCCCCATTAAATCCTCTAAAACTGGTGAAAATATTCAATGTTAGTCAATTGGAATAAGATAAACTAGAACTAAGGAAAATAGTAATCATTTTATATAGTTTTTATTTTTTCTCAAAGTCTCTTAGCCCTTAATAAGCTACAAATAACAGAGATAAAGGTTCAGACTGTGAAGTATTTCCTTGAGGTAGCAAAAGAGAATAGGATGTAGACTGGGAGTTATAGAATCGCGAGTCAACTGGAATCTCATATTCTCATTATTTAAGATAATATAAGGTTTTAATATTACTAGTTCATTTACTAAACAATTTAATGACTATTTTCAGTTTCCATGGATAGACATTAGGCTATCCACTGAAGAAAAGATAAGAACAGAAAGTAAACATACTTCATCACAAGTAGAACTAGAGTCCATGTATTATTTTAATAATGTTAAATTTTAATGCTTTTTTAAAGCTATGAAATGCTTTTCACTCAGCAGATGATGTTGTGTAATGTTTCCTGTATAAGTTCATCTCCCAAGAGAGTTGGGTAGGTCCTAGTATTCAATCCTACCCCCTACCCCACTTTTGGGACACAAAAGCTCATCAACCCTTTAATTTTAGGGTTGTATCTTCTCTTGAATATGGACCCTTTTTCAAATCCTGTGCCCGGGAGAGCATCCTCTTCTATCCCCATCAAGGTCCCAAGACTCCTTCTATTTCTATTATTATCATCAAACTTATAATTTCTATTTTCCATAGTCTACAAAAAACTTAATATGCAACCAAGTCCACTGAAAACTAGGTTGACAGATATTTTATTAAACTTTATTAAATTATCATAATAGTGGTGTCATAAAATAGTCAAAAAATGGATGGGCCAACTCAGTCTTTTCTCAGGCTTGGACTTGATCTAGATTCAGTAGCCCAGTTTTAGTACTACATGCACACACACAGTCCAGCCCATGAGAGCACACAGACCTCCTGTGTAGTCATTAAGAAACTGACCTTTAAGATATATCTTAGTTCACTAGAGCTGAGAAATCATATGCCAATAGTCTTGTATTCCCTTCCCTTAGGACTTGCCACCAGAACTCCTGAGGCAGCACCAGGCTTTTATAGGAATGAAATGCCAGCTGGGAGACAGAGGAATCAAGTACACCACTTGCCAGGTGAAGGTGAAAATCTTTTCTGTGAATAAATAAAAGACTTGTTTCTTCCCAATTTGCTTCACAGTTTAAGACTTGCTTTTCATTTGTTGTGCTGAAAACACAGGTCAAAACATGGCAAATAAAAACATGTTACTAGAAGCATTTATTCAAACCAGAGACGTTTATGTCACAGTATAAAAGTAGGGATTCCTAAGGCTTTTGTCTTGATCTTGAAATGTTCCATAGAATTTTTTTATACAAAATACAGCTGAATAACCTCATAAAACCTGTAAGAAAGTAGAACAGGACAACCAGGAAATTCAGAGGAAATTTAAATGTCCCCCCAACTAGTGAGATTTTATTATAGAATCGCCATGAGCCTTTCTAAGCCAATGAATTGATTTCTGTAACCAGTACAACCACTGGTGATCCCAACAACTCTGTCAAAGCATTGCTGCTTTGGAACATTTTCCTGAAGAATTGTCCTTCACAGGTTTTATCAACCCAATCCTTTGCAGGGGCCTCAAAACCCAAAACTGCTCCCTGATACCCAAACCAACTTGACACAGTCTGTCTACCCTTCTTAAGTTAGTCATTAAAAAGTGGATATGGCCAGATTTGTAACTTTAAAGAGTTGTTCATTTTATAGATCTCAAGTAGCCAAGGAAGACAAAAGCACTTGTTAAAGCTTTATAGACATTAGCTTCTATATAACCTTCTGGTAAGCAAATTAAAGCTCAGAGTATTTCAATGGAAAGAAGTAAAATTTTAATTATTTATATTTGGTTAGAAAACCAAAGCTATCTCCCTGCCACCATCATTCATTCATTAAATGAGAAAAACAATGACAATTACAAAATAATCACTATCAAAATTATATGACTGAGCTACAAGGAAGAAGTAACTGAGTTATGAAGGGACTATTTAGCAAAAACATTAAAAAAGAACTTGATAAATATATCTTGAAATAGCAAAAGAAAATAGTTCACTACTTAAGTTCTGGGAAAAGACTATTTTGAAAATTACTTTATTGTTGTAGTTCATATAATTAATGTAACAAACTAGTTTGTTAAAAACTAATTTTTCTTTTATAGTACTTGAGCACAAATAAGGTACTTTTGTCCTGATTGTTCGATTTGATTTTTACAGCAACCCTATAAGGTTGCTGAGAAGAAAAGTTCTTTAACTCACTCCAGGATGCCTTGTGAGCAACAACTTGGCGCAAGACTAGATCGACAAGCCTCACAGGCTTCTGAGTACTTGATCTAAGTTAAATGGTAACAAATCATTTGGCCTCCTATTGTAAAAGGTTTAGAAGATAGATTGAAAACTGAGGTATTTCTGGGAATTTATAATTTGAAATATATATTAAATTAATCAGAAATGAAGTTTAATACTCAGTTGAAGAAGTATATGAAATTAAGTCATTCATTAGCTAATATTATCTAAATAGAAATATAAAGTATAAGATCGATGGCAATAAATATTTTTGTGCTAAGTCAAATTCTCATGACAATAACTCTCTTCCCACTGTATCTTAGCCTCTCTAAAGGGTAGGAAGGCAGCTATGGCAATACAATTGAAGAAAGCAGATCTTTCATGGCATGGTGACCCGAAATGCTTCTTTTCTTTTTAACTTTTTCCATATACATATCTGGTGTATCGGTCCTCTCAGTTTGTGGATTAGGACAAGGGAAATTCAATTGTCATACTCAATCACTCAATTAATCAATAAATATGTAAGTACACAGATAAACATCATAAACATTTTCATCAAATCAACTTTTATTTTAAATTAATGTGAGGTTTGTATGTTTCCTAGATGTCTAGACCCCTTAGGTAGTGTTTTCTTTTTATTATTTATTTTTGTTGTTGAAAAAAATTTCTGCCTCCTCCCCACCTCCCATTTCCCTCCCCCTCCCCCAACTCCTCTCTCCCTCTCCCCACTTCTTTCCCCCTCCCCCTACTCCATTCCCCCTCCCTCTCGAGACTGAAGAGCAGTCTGGATTCCCTGCCCTGTGGGAAGTCCAAGGTCCTCCCCCCTCCATCCAGGTCCAGGAAGGTGAGCATCCAAACAGGCTAGGCTCCCACAAAGCCAGTTCATGTAGTAGTAGGTAGTGTTTTCTATGTCAAGAAGATTGTGTATGTTGCTCAGTTTAAAGGGTATGACTTTGAAATCAGAAAACTGTAAACTTATCCAGGCACCTTCTATCACTGCATTAGTTAATAGCTTTAAATGTTTATCTGTGTCAGAACATAGGTTTGCCACAGTATATATCAGGCTTCTTTACAAATACGGGGGCAAGTATCTATGGTCTAAGGAGAGTAAGTTAGTTGCTCTTGATCATTCTAGGCTTGCAAATGCTCATTATGGCTTAGCTATAACGAGTTCAAAATCTTTCACTAGAAATCCAAAAATAAATCTAGTTCAAGAAACAACTGAGCAGCAGGCCTGAATTGGAAACTTCTAATCTATCTCTTATAGTATATATTATCTTTAAAGCCGTGGTAGCCATTAACACTTTGATTTAGAGTTTAACCTGTTTATGCATTGTTGATTCAGCTAGTGAAAGGAAGTTGTGGCTGAGATTTATTTGAAGTCTTTACATATGATGAACCATACTGCACCATCCACTGACTTTAAACTGAATGAAGAATTAGAAAAAGGATATTATAGGTGGTTAAAGGTCATGCTATTATCAACACACACAATGACAACTAAACAAAACCATACTTTAATGTCCAAAATTCTGTTTATATTTAAGGGCTGAGTATATTAACTCATTCTGGCATAAATTATGATAAGCTCAAATTGATTGCTTTGCCTTGTCATTAAACTTAAACCTAAATTTAGGAAGCATGAATAATAATCGCTTTGCAAAAGTTTATAATCTGCTGACGTGACCTTTAAACCTCAATTTATAAATGCATTTTGTTATAGGCAAGTCCTTTTACTTATTTGTTCTCACATAATGATTCTACTTAAAAGAACTTTAGGTAAATCAGCCAGAACATAGCCCAGTTGACAGAGTGCTTGCATAGCATGCATGAAGCCCTGAGCTCAGTCCCCAGCACAGCACAGACTAGGTGTGGTGGTGCAATACCTGCCATGACAACACTCAGGAAGCACAACAGGAGGGATCCCGAAAGTAAGCTCATCCTCAGCTATTGAGGCCAGCAGGACTATATGAGAAGCTTTCTCATATGAAATAAAAATGGAACCCAAGTCGATAGGTAGGGTTTAGTAAGTGTGGATTGAGTAAACTGTGGGGATGCTTTCCTTGGCATTTTATTTCTCTTATGTCAGGTGTATTGAGGTATAATCAACATAGAATAAAATTTAACTGTGTAGTGTGTAATTATTTGAGTTTTCTTGCCTTTGTTTTTATTTTTAAAAAGTATGCCACAGCACAATAAAAATAGCAATAAATTCCTGATAATTTGCTCAGAGCCAAATAGGGCTAGCTAGGGTCATAAGAAATCAAACAGAGCTGGTGCTATAGCACAGAAGTAACAGGCTGAACTCTTACCTAGCATGCATGAGGCCAGGTTTAATTCCTGGGAGAGAGGGAGGGATAGGAGATCAAACTGTCATGTTTGTTGAAACAATATTTCCTGACCCAGCTAAATTAGCTATCATATTTTTTGTGTGATTTTTTCTATAAACCAGTTGAGAAGTTCTTCCAAAATGATTTTGTTCTGTGTGAGATTGTGCAATATGAACAATGTGACCTAGTACATTTAATAGAGAATAAGTCATCATGGGCAAAGTGTGTGATGTTACTCTTAAAAAGACATTGGTGCCTTAGAACATACTAGCCTGTTATACCTGACAAAAAGAAGAAAGAAGAAAAAATAAAATTATATACTTCTAAATACTCACAACAGAAACACAATGCCCTCATTATTAACGAAACATTGTGAGATAAAATTTTAATCAAGAAAGAGCTGTAGCTAACTTGGGAGACAGCCAGCAGCAGGGTATTTAAGAAAACCCACAAAGGTGGCAAGGGTTTCTTAGGAAAAATTTTTCCTCTTTCTTTGGGCTAGACTTTTCGATCTGAGGGGAAAATAAGGAAACACAGATGCTTTCTGGTGGTAAATTTGCCTTTACTTTTTTGTGAAACTTTCTCTCTGAAAAATCTCTTTTCTCATGACTCTCCTCGGCAGCTTCATCTACACCACCACTTCTCTGGCCGCTGCTGTTCCTTCCTTCTTCTATGCTCCTCCTCTTACTGCACCGCGGCTGCTGCTCTTCCCCTCACAACCAAACTCTGAACAATTCTAAGTTACATTTTCAGGGCCCAACCCAATGTAACACATAAGTCAAGTCGTTTCCCTTAGCCTAGGGAGGTTGCATAGCTGGCCAGGGAGTAGTGTTTAGCCACGCATGTAGCTCAAATAGTTAGGGTTCCCAGACAGAAAAATGATGTTGGAATTCAAGACTTAACAATTAATTAGCTGGACCTTGAGTTTGGGGGGTATGTGTAGAAAGGTTCATGCTTGCAGGGAGTTGTGTCTAAAATTGCTTCAAGTCCTAGCATTGAATCAGCAAAAATACCTGTGAAAATGACTTCGTGTATTTATCCCTAGGAGCAACCAGATATTCATCTCCAGGGGCAACCAGCATGCTCTTTGTTCTGGAGTTTAAAATTAACTGTCTGCACAAAAGACTGTCTTTGTGACTGAGAATCCTATGTCAGTCTGAGTAATGTAAAATATCCTAATAATATTTCTATTCATCAAAATTTTACAGTTAAGCAGAAATCATCTTCCTGACCATCCTCAGCTATACGTGCACCCCTTAGATGGAATATTTTTATGAGATAAACATGAAAACAGCAGTGGGAAAACACCAAAAGTTGTTCTTAGGGAAGAAATGAAGTGGCTCATAAAATTACAGATAGAGGCAATGGTCCTGTAAGCCTTGCTAAACAGGATTATCTCCATCAGATAATTATTTGTCTGGTGGGTCAATACCTGAATTATCAATTGCCATATGCTGTATATTCCCACACCTCCTGCAAAGAGCCAAAAATATTAACTTGAAAAAGATTTAATTATAATCAATTTTTAGATCTAGTGAAGTTGAAGTTGACATCTACTCACACACAGTCCTCTTCTGTGCTAGTCTACCAGGTAGTAAGAAGATTCAACTCCATGTTCTATCTTTAACTAATGTTATGAAATAAAAATGGGATGTATATTTTAGATTAATCAGCAATAGAAAGGGAGAGATATAAAGAGCTGCATGAATTTAGTCCATATTTCATAAATTACATTTTATTCAAACCGAATCTACTCTGCCATTTACCACTGTCTCAGTTTACCCCTCTTGAGTAAGTGACTCCTGCTCTCACATGACAGATCTAAAGATGCTTGGGGAAGACTCACTGCCACTTTAGCACTAAGTGTGAATAGCACTCTAAATATACTTCTTAATAGTGTTGGCCTCTTATTCTCTGACATATAGATGTGTTCACCTAATCTGCTCAGCCTTCATTAGGGCAATCTGAGATACAACCCCAGACAGGGGAATAGTAGTTTATTCACAGAAAAGCTGAAGAATTTTGAAGGCATAAGAGGCCTGTTATTAGCATCACTATTAGGGAAGTTCTTCATCAATCCCTCATCCAGGCACTCTTCCCCTCCCCAAGTAGCACAATTGAGGACAAGATTTGTGAGAACAGTCCTAGGTTTCTGGTGGGAAGTAGTCTACAGAGGGCCAGGAAGGTAGGTGGTAATCTGGATACGAGCTGAGATTTCCAAACACTAGAGAAGATCTGAAACCAAAGTTAAATGCTAGAATATCAGTGATGAGGGAAACATAAGAATGGGTAGGGGATGTGACTTAGTTAGCAGAGTGCTTGCCAAGAATGCATGGAGACTTGGTACCATCGCCAGCGCCGTATAAACTAAGTATGTAATGCAATTCTATAATCCTAACACTTGAGTGCTGGAGACAACAGAATCATAATTTCAAAGGCACCCTCAAAGGCTTAATGAGTTTGAAGCCAGTTTAAACTTATGAAGAAACCCTGCCTATAGGAAAAGCAAGCAACAACAACAGCAAAGAGTAGTAGGGAATATGAATCTAATACTATAATAATTTCCCTGCTGTATTATCCTAGACTTTTAAAACCTATTAGGGATTGTAGGCCTTTCTTTTTTTTTTTTTTACAAAAAAAAAGAATCAATGTAATCTTTGAGAGAAAAGATACAGAGAGACAGAGAGGGAAGGAGGGAGGGAGGGAGGGCAGATGTAGATATGTTAAAAATTCTATTTTTAAAAAAGATAGAAACAATTTAAAAAATAAGAAATCCTTTTCAGTCTGTCTGAGTTATGAAATAACTCTTCTGAAGTACCATTATGTGGTCAATTTGAATGTATTAATAATAAACTCAAAGTAGCCAATAATATGTGGGATCACATTAAGGATAGAAACGAAAGCACTGCCCCTTGGAGCCGTTTAACCAAGAGCAAGCCCAGATTTGAAACCTCTGCTATACTTTCCCTATGTCTTTCATCCTCTTGTCTGTCTTTTGTAGGAGTCTGAATCTGTGCCTCTGTCTCCCATGTGCGCCTGTGTGTGTTTATCTCTGTCTGCCTGTGTCTATGTCTGTCTCTAGCAAAAAGCTTTGTTCTCTCATTCATTGAACCACACAGAAAGCATCACACAAATAAGAAACGAAGGAGACTTTACAGATGCCTTTAATAATCCCTACAATCCCTGCCAGGTTTAAAAGGGGGTTAAGTCACGGGCTCCAGCTGACCCAGATACTAAACAGTACTACAAGGATCATTGTTTTTCAAACAATGTCTTTATGTTACTTCCATCACTAATGGTGCATATTCATTTTATACGACTGCCTTCAGTCTATATTAGATGTTTTAAGCAAATTATTATCATAAAACCACATGTATACTCTGAATTATCATAAAAACCACATACTCTGGGTCAGGGCGTGGAAGAACATAGAATTTAGGATTACAGCTATCTATTAGCTTAGGATATAGAAGCTGATTAATTTTGGATGTAAAGTCCTGTGAAAGTTCCAGTTATTGGAATGTACAAAATATTTTCATAATACTATATCGCAGACCATTATTATGTAGGTTGTTTTGTTTATGTTTTGTTTAACAACATCTTCTGTTTGTGCTGAGTATAATATCACGTTATTAAAATCTGATTTTAATTCTTGTCAGTCTTTATAGACTGATGTGCAAATGTATTTTCACAGAGACAAAAGCATGCTGCTTTTATCAGAGTTTGTTTGCTTTTATGTAATATAGCATGGCTTATTATAGCCAACAGTCTATAGCACTGGGTCAAATCATAAAATAGAGATTTGTGTAACTTATGAAGCATGAGCAGCTCTTACATCTTTAGATTGTTGAAGTAAAATAAAAAGGAAGGTAATATTTCAGAACACAAGAAAAAAAACATATTTAAGGGCCAGAAAAATGACTCAGTGAGTAAAGATGATTGCTGCCAAACATGATGATTTGATAAACTTCCATTATGCATAACAACGATAAAAGTAAAGACTGAACAACACTAGTTTTTGAATCAAAAGAAGAAAATTCTCTTGTGTGTGAAATAATCAATGTACTGTCCATGGTAGATGAAATAACACTGATACTGTTAGCTATTTTAAACTAAGTTACCTTTAAAAAGTTAGTGTTTTTACTTTTATTGTTGTATATAATGTAAGTTTATACATTTATTGCAATATATCTGTTAAATATGTCTGAAATTCATTTTTAGTAATTTCCTATTAAGAAATTACTTATCATACCTTGTATAATAAACTATGCAAAAAATCACTTAATTATTTACTTTAGAAGCAAATGCTTTTCTCATGTTTCTGCTTGATTATTTAAAGTTTCCTACTGAATGGCAACCCAACTAACATTGGAACAACATTTCTGTTCTCATAAATGCATAGTAAGTGTAACTTCCAGGATGCTACTGACGATGAAACATGCTGTCCCCCACACTCCTCTTCTATTTCATATAATTAACTACTGCCTTTTTCCTTTTTCTGTTTTTTCAGTCAAAGGATCAAGAAAGTTAAGTCTGCCAACAGATCTTAAGGCTGATCTTGGTACGGTAGGCAAAAGCCAACAACTTTAAGTTTTCTTACATTCATTTGGCTGAACATTTTTACCAACCAATCCATAAATGACATAATGCTTCCTAGATAGCCATATCTAATAGCTTTCCAAAGAAGGCTTTTGTGAAAATCACCATAGAGTTCTGTTGGCAGCATTCAACATTACGTTTGTTAAAAATCATTTTATTTACAAAATTACATTTTATAAATCATTACACATCAAGGTATGTAATGTTTCTTGTTTTCTTTTCATCACAAAAATGTTTTATTTGTTATATATATGGACTTTATGACTGTAATCTTGTGAATGAGCATTCTTCTGGATTCTTTTCCCTATTGTATATGTTAGTACTGCTTATAATTAACACTATTTCACCAAAAAAGTCTCGCACAAAATAAAATGGAGTTCTGGTTCTAATTTTGCTCTGTTTTTTGTTTGTTTGTGTTTTGGTTTTGGTTGTTTGTTTCTTTGTTTTCAGTTTAGTTTATTTTGTTTTAGGAACACTGTAGACAATTTGATTCAAGGAGCTTGGTTTGTGTAGTGGTAATAGGCTTAGGCATTAAAGTCTGACACTGGAATGTACTTCCTTAGACAGGCCTTCCACACTTCTTTCAGTGCTTGTATCTTCTTGTTTGCATATGAGACTTTTAGTTTTGCTTTTTGAAACTTCATTAAATAAACTATATTTTAATTTCCTTTACTCTGACACAAAGCTATAGAGGGAAATCCAACTAAGGTCTTAGTAAAACAGACAAGCTACAATCACCTTTGTGCTGGTCTTCAGGTGTAAAAAGCTGCTTTGTATTGCCCTCTTTTAGCTCTTTAAGATTGTGGTTATTACTATTTCCAGTATTTTTTTCTTCTGAAAGCAGAAACTAAGATCATTGCTGCAAACTGGTAGAATTTAAAGTCCATGACAATTAGGTCTGGTAGGATTCTATGCTAAATCTATCAGGCCTTGAGCTTTTGTTTAGTTGGGAGGTTTTTAGTTCTGCTTCTCTCTCAATAGGGATTGTGGGTCTATTTAAATTATTTACTACATCTTGACTTAACTTCGATAGATCATATATATCCAGAAATTCATCCATATCCTTTAGGTCTTCCTGTTTGGCAGGTTATGGATTTTTTTAAAAATATGTTCTTATGTTTTTCTGATTTCCCTACAGTCTGTTACAGCATCTCTTTTTCTTCTATCATTTTATTAATTTGGATCGACTTTCGCCTTCTTTTTGGGAGTAGGGGGGTCTTCGAGGCAGGGTTTCTCTGTAGCTTTGGAGCCTGTTCTGGAACTAGCTCTTGTAGACCAGACTGGCTTTAAACTCACAGAGATCTGCCTGCCTCTGCCTCCGAAGCGCTGGGATTAAAGGCATGAGCCACCACCATCTAGCATCTTTCTCTTTCTTTATTTTTAATTGATTTTTGTTGAGCTCTACATTTTTCTATGTTCCCCTCCCTGCCTCTCCCCTAGCCTTCAACCCTCTCCCAAGGTCCCCATGCCTCCCAATTTACTCAGGAGATCTTGTCTTTTTCTACTACCCATGTAGATTAGATCTATATATCTCTCTCTTAGGGTCCTCATTGTTGTTTAGGTTCTCTGAGATTGTGATTTATTAGCTGGTTTTCTTTGCTTTATATTTAAAACCACTTATGAGTAAGTACATGTGATAATTGTCTTTCTGTGTTACCTCACTCAAAATGATGTTTTCTATCTCCATCCATGTAACAGCGTAAATGAATGCAGACAGATTGTAAAAATATATTCAGCTTTAATGGGGAAATAGACTTACAGAACCACCGTTCCAGCGGAGACCAGGAAAGCAGAAGGGGCACAGCAGGCTCCCACTCACCCGATTTATAAGTAAACATTTGCCCGAGGTGAACACGCCCCCTAAGGGGCTGGGCTTATTCCTACATTTCCCCTTTTGTCTAAATAAGACAGAACTAAACCAAATACAACTATATACTAGAATAACAAATAATAAATATAACAAACAATATTGAGAACAAAAGTTTTGCTAAACATTCTATCTGAAGGAGTCTAAATAATGTAGAGAGTAACTACAATTATATAATCTTTAACTCCATCAAAGATCTGAGAAGGGAATAAATATTACTTAACAAATGAGAGATATCCAAAATGTGCAACAAATGACATAGACAACTGACTACCTGGGCAATCATCCAAAGTCTCATTTGCAATGTTGAATTAACCAACGTTGACTAAGGCCTAACATAACTGACATACCATTATTAAATGCAAGGAACTTTTTTAGAATTATCCTACCCTGTCTTGGCAAGATAAGACAATCCTGTTTCATATCTTTGTCAATAGTTGAGGTATGGGCTTTTCTTAACCCCAAGGCCAGTTCTGCCAAGAAGACAGCTCCCAGTGGAGTGTCTTTGGTGCTCAACGTTCTCTCGGGAGTAGAGTGGTGTTGCCAGGAGTAATTGTGTCTCGTTGGCACAGAATTCTAGGTTAGATTAAAGGCCATTTTCTACAGCTCTTCGAAGAGGCTGAAGATTATACTATCTATACTAAACATAATCGCTATGTATCTAAAAGACCTGATTAACCTAAAAATAAATATGACAAACATATAATTCTCAATACCTATCTAACTTGAAGACTAAGAGAATAAACAACTGTGCAATATATGAAGACAATGATCTTCACCTGTAAACAATGTCATTACATATCAAATGTAAACAATGTTATTACGTAAATAGTATCAGAGGTAGAAATGTACATTGTGATATGGTAGATGTATCAATACAATATAAGCATACTCATACAAAAATAGAGGTAGGAACACTCACATTCAATATTCAATATATCAATATACAAGAAACAGTACCAATATAATTTTCTAAAAACAGTAAATCACAAATACCAATCATCCCATCAAACCAGGTAATCCCTCCCCCCTTTTTTTGAAAAATATATACAGCTTTAATGGGGAAATAGACTTAAAGAACCACCGTTCCCGCGGAGACCAGGAAAGCAGAAGGGGCGCGCGGGCTCCCGCTCGCCTGATTTATAAGTAAACATTTGCCCCTACGGGGCTGGGCTTATTCCTACACATCCATTTGCTTGCAAAATTCAGGATGTTATTTTTTTCTGCTGTGTAGTACTCTATTGTGTAAATGTACCACATTTTCCTTATCCATTCTTTGGTTGAGGGGCATTTAGGTTGTTTCCAGGTTCTATGACAAACAATGCTGCCATGAACGTGTCCTTGTGGCATGATTGATCATCCTTTGGATATATACCCAAAAGTGGTATTACACGGTCTTGAGGAAGGTTATTTCCTAATTTTCTGAGAAATGGCCACACAGACATCCAAAGGGGCTGTACTAGCTTGCATTCCCACCAGCAGTGCAGAAGTGTTTTCCCCACAACCTCTCCAGCATAACTTGTCATCAGTGTTTTTGATCTTGGCCATTCTTATAGGTATAAGATGGAATCTCAGAGTTGTTTTGATTTGCGTTTCTCTGATGACTAAGGATGTTGAACATTTCATGTCTTTCAGTCATTTTAGATTCCTTTATTGAGAATTCTCTGTTTAGGTATGTACTCCTTATTTATTTATTTATTTATTTATTTATTTATTTATTTATTTATTTATTTAAGATTTCTGTCTCTTCCCCGCCACTGCCTCCCATTTCCCTCCCCCTGCCCCAATTAAATCCCCCTCCCTCGTCAGCCCAAAGAGCAATCAGGGTTCCCTACCCTGTGGGAAGTCCATTTTTTTTATTGGATTATGTCATCTTTTGGTGTCTAATTTCTTGAATTCTTTGTATATTTTGGAGATCACACCTGTCTGATGTGGGGTGAGTAAAGATCTTTTCCCTTTCTGTAGGCTGTCGTTTTGTTTGTTGACCATGTCCTTTGCTTTACAGAAGCTTTTCAGTTTTCAGGAGGTCCCATTTATTGTTTCTCTCAGTGTCTGTGCTGCTGGGATTATATTCAAGAAGTGGTCTCCTGTGCCAATGCATTCAAGTGTACTTCCCACTTTCTCTCCTATAAGGTTGGGTGTGGCTGGCTTTATGCTGAGGTCTTTGATTCATTTGGACTTGAGTTTTGTGCATGGTGATAGATATGGGTCTATTTTCATTCTTCTACATGTTGATATCCAGTTATGCCAGCACCATTTGTTAAATATGTTTTCTTTTTTCCATTTGATATTTTTTGCTTGTCAAAGAGCAGGTGTTTGAATGTATGTGATTAACATCTGGGTCTTCTATTTGGTTCCATTCGTCCTCCTGTCTGTTCTTATGCCAATACCAGACTGTTCTCAGTACTATAGCTCTGTAGTAGAGTTTGAAGTCAGGGATTGTGATGCCTCCAGAAGTTCTTTTATTGTACAGAATTGTTTTGGCTATCCTGGGTTTTTTGCTTTTCCATATGAAGTTGGGTACCATTCTTTTGAAGTCTGTGATGAATTTTGCTGGGAATTTGTTGGCTAAAGGTTTGTCAGTGCTGTGAATTTTTTCAAAGAACCAACTCTTATCAATCATTATCTTGCTTTTTCACTTCTAGTTTTAGCCTATTTATCAAATAAGGACCAAGAAATTATTTCATGTATGTCCCAAGACTTGCTTTGCGCACTACAATATAGTCTGTTTAAGGAAAAACTCCCGTGGACTGCTGACAAGAATACATAGTCTGCAAGATGTGGATGAAATCTTCTGCAGATGCCTCTTAGGCCCATTTTCACTAAATGTTATTGATCTCTGATTTTTCTTTGTTAATTTGTTTTGGTTTGAACAACCAGTGCATTTGGTGGAAGTGTGGTATTACAGCTATTCAATATTACTATACTAAGGTCAGTCAGCACCCTTACACCCAATAGCACTTACTTTGATGAAATTGAGTGTTCCAACATTCAGGGCATGTATGTTCAGAATTGTAATATGCAGTGTATCTCTTCTAATTAATTTTGATTTGGAGCCATTTTGTTAGAAATTAAAATTGCTACATCTGCTAGCTTTCTTTCTCCATTAGCTTGGAGTTTCTCTTTCCATGCTTTTACTCTAAAGCTTTGTTTCTTTGCAGTGAGATCTATTTTCTGCAGTCAACAAAGAAGAGAGTCTTGTTTTTAATCTAGTCAGTTAGCATGCATTGTTTGAAAGAGATTGAAACTGTTATTATTCTGTTAATTTTGACAATATGTATTCACTTTTATTTCTTTGTTGTTTCTATTTTCTAATTCTCATTTGCCTATTTATTGCAGTGGGGTTATTTTGTGCTGTGCTCTCACAGATGTGTTTATTGTTCTCTGCAGTGTGGAGGACTCATTTGACTATCACCCAAGCTCCTTGCTTAGTGGTGAGGAATGCCTTTAGTTTATATTTGTCATCTGCTGTCAGGATGCATAGATGGAAGTTTCTGTTCCACCTGGTCCTGCAGCCGTTCAATCCCAAAGAAACACACAGACACTTATATTAATTATATTTGGCCTATTAGCTTAGGCTTATTATTATCTATCTCTTATTATCTATCTCTTACAATTTAAATTAACCCATAATTCTTAACTATATTTAACCATATGAATTGGTACCTTTTCTCAGTGAGGCATTCTCATCTTTTCTCCTCTGCATCTGGTTGGTGACTGACTCTGCCTTTCCTCTTTCCAGAATTCTCCTATTCTGGTTGCCCCACCTGTACTTCCTGCCTGGCTACTGACCAATCAGTGTTATACTAAAACAATACAAGTGACAAATCTTTATAGTATACAAGAGCATTCTCCCATAGCAAGGAAGTTAATGGATTTGTACTTTAATCACTCATATTCCTTCAATGGAACTGTTTACAGTGTTCAAGTGAAATTAGTTTGTAATCGAGTTGAGGTATCAGTTCTCTCTACTGGACTACAGATATCCCCTTAGTAATTAGACCCTAAGCCATGTGCTTAAGGCACCAGGCTCAAAATACAATATTGCTATGGGAGTAGCACACTATCTACTTCAGTAATCATACCTGAAGAATGGGCTCAGTAATAGTCAATTAAACAGCAACCACCACCACAACATCATTAATTTTTGGTAAGTGAATAAAATAGAAATGCGTGCTCTAAGATACAAGTTACTGAGGGCACAAGTACAATGAAAATAAACAGTTTAAAACATTTAGTATTAGAGTGATAGAGAAAAACAGAAGAAAATAAAAATGAGAGGCAACAGTAGATACAAGGAAAGGACATGAAATAGTTCTGGATAAAGCTAGAGCAAAAGGAGAAAGGGGAAGACAGGATTCTAATCCCATGATGCTTTATGTATCTATCCAACCTTCCCAGCACTGTATATTGAAAAGAATATCCTTTCTACAAATATCTGTTCTTAGCCTTTTGCCAAAATTCACTTGGCTGTAGATGCATCATTTTATTTGTGGGCTCTCCATTGTGTTTCATTAGTCTGACTCTGGTTTTGTTGTTGTTGTTTTTATCAATGCCATACTGTGTAGACTACTACAGAGTTGTAATGTGTTTTGAAGTCACATAATGTAATACCTTCCTCCTTGTCCTGTTAGGTCAAGGAATCATTAAGAACTAGGGAGTATTTTGTGGTTCCATGTAAACTTCTTTTTTAATTTTCTAATTCTATGAAAATGTCATTGGAGTTTTAAAGTAGGTATTGAATAAATCTGTAAATTGCTTTGGATATTTTATACCTTTTAATAATAGACAGGACTACAAGTATTCACTATCATGCTCAGCAATTTTGTCTGTTTTTATAGATTTTGACATAAAGTTTATATTTTCTGATGAGTATTTCTGATACTTATTTGAATTTCATTTGTGTGGAATATCTTATTCATTTTTTCACCTCCAGTTCATATGTATCCTTAAAGGTGAAATAAGTGAAATAATATTAACATATGGTTGTATATTTTAAAATTCTCAATACTTTTATTTTATAGCCACAGAGTAATTATATAAAATAATGTTTCATTTTGAAATAGTCATACATGCATGTAGCACACTTTGATCATATTGAATCCCCCATTATTGTTTCTTATTCTTTTATTCTTCCAAATTTCTTTCTAAATACTTCTAATAATAGTTGAATATTCGATAATTTAATAATTTATATCCAAATTATTGATAAATAAGGTCTCACTACAACCATAACATAACTTATTTTCTTGTTCTGTTGTAATTACCTTCTCCCTGTAATAGTTTTCCCTCACTGTAAATGATTTGACTTCTTGCTTATGTTAGGTATGTCTGTTACTGATTTTCATTTTGTTTATTATGAGAGTTATAAAAATATATTTTTATTATAAAAAGCAATTTTGAAATTATAGTAACAGCATAAGTGTAAAAACAAATACACACAAAAAGTAATGTGATAAAATATACTAAGTACATTCTACATTTGTACCCCATTCCTTTCCTCACCTGGATTTCGGATGACCCACCTTCTTATCTTTCTATGTTGTCTGTCACTTAATATATTAAAGTAGATGCTCTTACTTATTTTATATCTTAGTCTTCATACTAATGATGGGGTGACTTACATTCTACACTAATGATCTAAGCAACCCATACTTAGATTATTAGGGCATTCTTCATTCATTTCTGTGTTTTATTCTTATTTATACTATGTCTTTCTATCTGAATAACTCCCTGCATTTTTTATAGAATAGGTTTGTTAGAGATTGTTCTCTCAGCCTACATTTGTTTGGGAATGTCTTTATCTTTTGTTAATTTCTAAAGGATACCTTTGCTATGCCTAATCAACAGAATTTTTTTTAATACTTCAGTATTAAGAAAATCTTGCATCACCATTTCCTGGTCTATAAGATTTCTGCTGAGAAGTCTGATGTCAAGTGAATTGCTACACTGCCTTGTGTTATTCAAGTCTTGAAATTCTTCTCATTGGTGTGTGTGTGTGTGTGTGTGTGTGTGTGTGTGTGTGTGTGTGTGTGTGTGTGTGTTCATGTGTTCGTGTGTCCTTCTGGACTTAAAACATGTTGTACTTCTGCCTCTGCCTCCTTCATGCTAAGATTAGAGGTGTGAGCCACATGGCTAGCTTTCTCTTTCTCGCCTGTGATGAAAACTGCTTATAAAATGTCTTAGGTTAGAGTTGGTTGATTTAAAGATACCCTTGAACTTCCTGTAACTGGATATTTGTAGCTTTCTCTAGATTTAAAAAATTCTGTCACTTTTTAAAAGTCATTCTTTTTTCTATTCAATCCACTCTGATACTGATATTTTCTATAGAGCTGTGTTTTTTTAGTTTATTCAACTCTATAATATCTATTGATTTTTGTAATTGCTTCCATCTCTGTAAGTTTTCCTGTTTGAATATTGAGACATTTCTTTGTGTTTTTCCTTCCTTCCCTCTTTCTTTTTCTTTCTTCCTCCCTGCCCCCTATTTCTCTTTCTTTCTGAAAAAGATAGTTTATTCTAGAGCCATTTTGACTGATCATAGCCCAGAAACACAGATTTAGATTACCGTAAATTCCATGTTCAAAATGGAAGCAGTTTCAAGGAGATTTTTATAGTTTTACAGAACAGAGAAAGTCATAAATCAAGGCAAGTTTGAAGTACATTTGTGGGTTTACCAAGAAGGCAGTTACATTGAAATGAGGGGCATTTTTCCTACAGGCTCAATATACTATTTGATAGCATTCTTTGTTTTTGATTTGATAGAAGCTAATTGCCTGCTAAGTTAGTAGGTTCTAAAAGCCATTTATCTTTTGTTACAAGATGGTGGTCAGATTGGGAGGTGGGAGATCAGAACCTAGGCTAAGATAAGGTGGTCAGTCTCTGAACAGCCCGCATGCTTCTGCAGGTACTGGAATTCTCATCAGCTGATCAGTCCTAAAAACACAGATTCTTCCAGGATTATCATCTGCAACCAGATCCAGCTTCTCTCCAGAAGTTATTGCTCACAGTTCCTCCTGTCAGCCAAGCATCACATTTTATGCACGTGGGAGTCACGTATTACTTATTAAACATTAAGGTTCCCTCATAGCTAGGAAGCTCATTCCTAGGACCTGATGTAGATGAGGCTGAGAAGTGAGAAGAACTGTGGACAGGAAGAGAAGACCAGCTGGAAAGGGCCATTAGGAAGAAACTCCTTCTAGTCTGATCTAAACTCTCTTTTAGCTAGCAGCATACTGCTTTACAGTTGCTATGTCATAGAAGAGCTACCCCTTATATCGTCATTCACTTCACTTGTCCATATGTTATTCTGAACATTTTAGGCAAGTTAATATGGATATATAATTTTTGTAAAAGTAAAAATATCCTTCTAAAGATTTTTACTGTGTCCTGGAAAAAGTCTGAAGTATCTTTAATACTGAAAAATTTTTTAACACTAGCATGTAATAGTGTCTAGAACCTATACTAAAGCAGAACCTATGAAGAAGAAAAATATTAATCAATAGAAACTGACATAAAAATTATAGGTAGGCTAGAACTAGTAAACTACTTAAATATACTGTAGAGTGAGAGATAGGTCCCGGGATGTCAAAAAGAAGCATAAAATTATATTAAAAAAATCTAAATCAATCTTTTAGAGATAAAAAGTATTTTCTTGGAGATGATTATTTCACTAAATGGGCTTAATAAAAAGAATTGACACTGCTTAAGAACAACATGAACTCAAAAATTTACTGTTTAGAAAGAAACTCTGTGCCATCTAGTGCATATGCTGCAAGAATTCTGGAAAAAGAATGGGGGACAAATAATATTTGAATAAATGATGCTGAACAGTTTCTCAGTTTTATAAACAATAAAGATCCACAGTTCCAAGAAGCATAATGAACCCCATGCATGAGAAATGTAGAGAAAATTGTATAAAGAGCATCATAATTGAATTTCTTTAAGTGCCAATTAGCCAGAGATGTGGGAGATGACATTTTAACACATCAAGTAGCAAAAACAAGAATAAAGCAAATTTTTTTCCACAGAAAAAGAAAGCTGAAAGAAAGTAGAGAAGTATGTTTAAATTACTGAAAGGAAAACAGCATAACATTCTGCAATCAATAGAAATCATGTTCAAAATGAAGGTGAAATAAATGCTTTATTGGGTATACAAAAGCTAAAGACATGCTTGGTGGCACATGTCTACAACATTCCCAACAACTGGAAAAGGGAAGGAAAAGATCACAAACTTGAGGACAGCCTGATCCATATAGTGGTACTCAAAAAGTGGCCACACACACATACACACCTGAAAAAATTCAACCTCCAAATATCCAGATGTCAGAGAAATCTCAACATACCCAGAAACTGATGAAGACCAAAAATGGTAAATTCTGATGAGTTCAAAATATTAATTTTTTAAATCTCTTTAAAAATAATTGATAACTGAGGAAATCCAAAATAATCATCAAAAGATCAGCAAATAATGGCGTACCTAGACAATGGAATATTTCTCAGAAATGAAAATAAATAGCTGCTTGACACAAGAAAGAACCTTGACTAATCATGATGAGCAAAGCCAGGTAAAACCGAATAGAAACTGGCTCCAAATTAGCCTATGTAGTAAACAATATGACAGAGAATGACTTAGTCAACAGCTAGATTTGTTTTTCTTTTGATTTAGTTCCATTTTATTAACATAAATTTCCAAGTTGACTATCTGAGCTATGTCTAATTTTTTCAATTCTTATCTATCGAGAACATCTATCACGGATTTATTTTAAATGAACATTTGCTTGGCATAGTGGATAAGCCATAGGCCCTAAAGCAAGGTACCATGTCTGTGGAGAGAGCAGGGGTTTTCTGACTGCTGTATGAGGATGGGGGTATTGTTGCTAATTGTATATCTAAAGCAGTTGCCATCGACTAACATGGTCAGTGACAAATGTTGCCTTCATTCTTCTTTTTTAATGCGGGAGAAGGAGGATTAGAACTCTTGACTTCCTCTTCACAGTGTCTTCATAAGATAAAATCTGCCTTTTTAGCTGAGATTTCTGAATTTCTGTTCAAAATGAAAGATGCTTTGATTCCAAAATGACTAAGTTTCAACAGACTTCATTGGCTTCTTATATTTTCAAAAGTTTAATTCTTTCTCAAATATTTGGCTAACTCTGTAGTTCAGTGCTTAAGCACATATATCAGTTGAGAAAATCAGTTTAGACTCTTCCCTGATGGGAAATCTCATTTTTTATGTTCTTCATTTTTATCATGTATAATGTCACAATAATAATAAATTATCTTACAGCTTACAGGGTTATTTGAAAATTAAATAAGATAATACACAGATATATACATACACAATGCCCACCATTGAAATACTGATAAATGTTAACTCTCATTTTAAAAATTGGTAGGAAAAATTCTAGTACAATAAAATAGTGAGAAATAATTCCTGCCTTGAGTAGCTGCAAAGTGATCCAGGAAAGACACAATTTTAGGCTTTAAAATTGTGCAGTATAGAAAGGCTGTAATAGATTGCCAGGTCCACATAGTCAACATTGCTAGTAGGCATTTCCATACAGCTCTACCTCAAGGATGACCAGAGCAGAATGGTCCATAGTGCGTTCTTTATATTGCAGAACCATAAAGGGTATTTCAAATGCAATTTATTACTTTTTAGGCAAAATAAGAAAATCTGTTTCATGCTAAATGAGTTTTGTACCATTAAGGTCTACTCCTAGTCCAAGTTTTCAAAGTGCTATCCAAACACTCACAGACGTTAGATAAACATTGAGACAAGAGTGACAAAGGCAAAAGCTTATACCTTGTCTATTGCAGCCCTTTGTGTAGGACATGGACTCCAAAAACGCTACAGAAGCTGCATGAACTAGGCAGTAACATTCTAGAGGAAATCAAAGAGTGAAGACCTGAGTAGCGCAGAACTAATTAGTGTCAGAACTAGAATGTGCATGAAGGCAGCTATGTCCTTAAGTACTGCTCTCAAGTGCATAGTATGATGCTGTGTTCTGCATCTTAAACTCCAAGTAAAAGAAATACTTTCCAAAACTTACATAAATTGGACCTGTTCAAATAATGTGATAAAAATACAATATTAAATCTTATTTTATATTGCCATTCAACAATATATTAAATACATAGTAGGAATATACGGCACATTTCAAATAATGATAATTAAACAAATTAGGAATGTGTGTGCTATACATAATAAATGTTTTGATTTTTTTATAATCTGAAATTGTAACTAAATCTTAAAATAACAAGAAACTAGTGATATGCAAATGGGTTGGAAGAAGAGGAATTCTTGTTCCTCCATTTTTAAACTATGCCTTTGGATTTCCTCATCTGAAGACTTAACTATGATATTTATTCTGCCTTCTTCCTCTTGGTACAGACCATGTAAATGGACACTGCACAAGTCCAACCTCTCAGAGTTGCAGTTCTGGAAAACGTCTTTCCAGTGCTGATGTTTCAAAAGTAAATCGCTGGGGTCCTGGAAGACCACCATTTAGAAAGGCACAGTCAGCTGCTTGCATGGAGATTTCTTTACCAGTTACAACTGAAGGTAGGCTAAACATGTCAATTCTTGTGAGTACAGTTAAAAGCTTGGTTTGTCATGGTAACAGGTGCTGGGAGACAAGAAATGGAAGTTAATTTAAAAGATGATAAAACCCACATAACATTGAAAAAAAATAAGATCCTACTTGACTGTGGCCATAACTCCAATTCTATTCCCCAGTCCACCTCCTTCCTTATCTCTAAAAACAGAAAAAAATGACTCCACTGTAGGTAGGCTATACAAAAGGTGACAATCTACAAAGGCAACCTTAATTACCTCTGCTGTCAAATGAATATAACCAAGTTTAAAAAGACACGTTTTTAAATTCTAAAATTCAGAATTATAACCGGATCTGGTGGCACAGGCCTGTAAATCCCAGTTGCTGGGGAGGCAGAGGCAGGAGGATTGCAAGACCTGCCTGTGTTACAGAGAGAGCTCAAGGACAGTCTGGACCATTTACCAAGACCCTGTCTCAAAGAATAAAGGACAAAAGGTCTGGAATATAATTCAGTGCTGAGCACTTACCCAGTCTGCGTGAGGTCCAGAATATATCCCCAGGGCCACCAAATAAATAAATAATAAATAAAAATAATAAAGTTTATAATCCTTGTAAATTTTTAAAGGAAGTTATTGTTTCCTTATTCATAAAATAAGTATGTGGATGGGGAGTCAAATACAAGAAGAAAAGAGACAAAACTTTTTAGAGCAGGAAAGAAAACAGAATCTTATAAGTTTGCTTTTACTCTTTTGGTAATAAAGATTTTAGGAGGGGGGAAAATAATAGAAATATTTGGCTGTAATAACTCTATACTATTCTTTAAATCTTCAAATGGCAATCTATTACTGCTCTTCAAAAATGTTTTAATGAATTCATTACTCAGTTTTTATTTAATAATATGCTATACTAAATCTTGTCCAGTAGACATGGAAATGACTAAATCATATTTCTAGCAGGTGTTTGTGAGTATCAGTATTGAGTAATAGTCATAAGTGAAACTTTGGAGACAGATTGGCTACAAATGTTATAATAGGAGCAATGTGTAAGGATTATAAAAGCAAGAGAATAATCATTGGAATGAATGCTGCAGACTTTTGAGTCATAGATATTTCTGCCTCTAGTTTGTGCTAGAAAATAGTTTAGTAATAATTCTGTCTTTAAATTTGTAAAATATATAGATGATAAATTTTACAAGATATTTTTATAAATTTGGTAAAGATATAGGGAAATTAGGAATATTGCATTCTCTTCCTTCTAAATATATTTTGAAGAACTCATATCTCATCTGGCTCTATGAGAATTAAAAAGGCACACTGAGATCTGTCAAGAGGAAAAAGGTGAGTGAAGACAGTAGAGAGAGTAGGAGCCTGTCCTTGAGCAATTAAAGTCAGTATAACGATATTTCTGTTTGGCAGATGGGGGAATTTGTGCTTGTTGGAGGGTGCATATGCACAGGTGTTAATGAAGCAAGAGCACACAAAACCATGCTGCTGTTTCTTTTCTAAGCAGGCTGAAGCCTTTTCGGGAAATCCAGCATTAACAGGATGGCGCAGTCTGCTTTGTCCTTTGGCATTAGTTAGTTAAACCTGGATTTGGGTTATAGGCAGGCAGGTCAAAACAAGTCTACAGAAATCACATTCCCGTTTTTGGACTTACATTAAAACTTCAATTTTTATAGCTTCACTTGTATACAATATGTTTGTCACAGATCATTTATGATCCAGATTGGTCCTTTCATGTGGGCAACCATGGTACTGTTGGTAAGTGTGACTTGCCAAAGATTATTAGTATGGTTTCTATGATCAAAAGATGCAAAGGAAAAACAACTACAGTGGTAGAAAATGTTATAATCTTGACTATTTAGATTTAAGCCCCCCCCCCCGATTAGAATTTTAACTGATCGTTCAGGAAATGTAAAAAAGAAAAGTGGTGTGCTAGAACTCAGGAGACTAGAATTTTGGTTTTAACTCTGCCTAAGTTTATGATAGCACATAAGATTCCAGACTCTACTCCTTCAAAATGAGCTAGTACCTTGGGGAAGATACCCTTCACGTCAGCAAACAAAGAATAAAACCTTTCTTTCTCTCATAATTATGGCTTTCAGGTATTAAATTTGACTTGTTTTATAGATTCACTAATGCTTCATTTTGCTTTTTAAACCTTCATAGAAGCCAGAGAGAATTCCTATAACCGCTCCAGGAGCTCTAGCATCTCCAGTATTGACAAAGACTCCAAAGAAGCGGTTACAGCTTTATACTTCATGGAATCCTTTGCGCGGAAGAATGACTCCACCATTTCACCTTGTCTGTTTGTTGGAACTAGTCTGGGAATGGTTTTACTCATCTCCCTGAACCTACCGTCATCAGACGAACAAAGGTGTACAGAGCCAGTGATGGTATTGCCAAGTGGTAAGAATTTTGACTCATTCATTCCCTTGCTGCTACTTATTCAACTTTAGATGTCAAGAATTGCTAATAAGCATTGATTATGGATGAAGGTGAGGAGTATAAGCCTCATATGTAATTCAGACTATCAGAACTTCATGTATTCTTCCAACACTTACCACACTGCCATTTACCAGTTCTCGGGGTCAGAGTACAGTTAAGTTGTTTCTATGAATGGGATCCAGAAAGGCCAATCTAAACCCTGCTTTCAGAAATAAGCTCCTTAAAAGTGCTGAGATAAACATTACTGCACAAGTTCAATTTAGTTTTAATGACTTGGCATTTTTCCAAGGTTCTGTCAGGCCAGAACCTACAAGTGTTTTTACATCATTCTTGAAATCGGAACAAATAAAGTAGAAGAAATCTGACCTAAGGTGGATATTTGAAGTTTTCCTTGCCTTTTCATGAAGATCCTCAAGAATTCAACTTAGGAACATGTTCTACTCTCCCTGAAATATCATTTTTATTTCTTTTTTAAAAAGTCTGTGTGATTCCCTTGACATTCCTTTGAATATTTTTAACAGATTCTAATCATTAGTTTTACTTCCTCTTTCATAAATATAATAAATGTTTTAGGTATATTAAGCTAAAAAATTTTATGAATACATAGGGTAAGAGATTTTTTAAACAGTCCATATAGCATGACAGGTTAGAGAGAGTTAGGCTTTTGTATTAACTTGTGTTACATAGATATATGTCGTGGCAGGCAGAATAGTCAGCTCTGTGAGTGTGACAAATTTAGAAACCCCTTGTCTCTAAACTACTAAAAACGAACACTTTATTTTGAGCCAATATGACATAGAGAAAAATACTTTTTAAAGCATTTCTAATTGTAAGGAAATATGAATTTTTTATTCTGCTGAAGTTAGAGTCAGATCAGTGGGGTCAGAATGAATCACCAATTCAGATCTCTTCTTTAACTTAATGATGATATATATTGGACATCCAATATGTGCCAGGCATTCTGTGGGGTCCCCTGCAGGCTCTACAGCAGGCAGGGGAAAGACACACAGGATGCAGAAATAATGAAACATGGCCTGGTTTTATTGTAACTGGTTCTGGACCAGGACTTCTGGAGTTATTGTTTTACTTTAGCATTATTTTATTTACATTTAGTCATAATTTTACTTTAGCACAGCACAATTTGGGGAAGAAAAGTATTCAGATAACAAGTCAGTCCCAAGTGCTTAACAAATACAGCCTACTAATACAAGCTATTAATGGTAAAAGAAATGAAGAAAGAGATATATGGGTGCTGTATATGATCTGATCTATTTTCTGTAAACATGCTATTTAAAATTTATTAATTCAAAAGAAGAAAACTATAGTGCTAGGTTCATGTTTTTTGTAATTAAAATAAAAAATAAATATTTATCGTAAATATCGTAAATAAAATAAAAAAGAATAACTGGAAGCCAGCTTTCTAGCAGTAAACAGAGAAAAGGAATTTCCTAAGGAGGAAAGGTGACATAAAGATCAGACTGAGATTGGAGACTGCTGTACCTCCTCACAGTCCGTTGACTGACTCTGCGATTGTTGTTGTTCTGTGATTGATGATTTTTCATCTATTTCCATATTCATTCTCTGTTCTACAGCCCATTCAGTTCTAAAACCCCCCCATGGTATTATTATCTATAATACAGTACTGCATAGCACATCTCTATAACTTACCTTACATAATTTAAATTCTATATTAATTTATTAGCAAATCCTTGTTACATTTTCTCCCATTCATTGATACCATCAGTTTATTCTTAGCACATATGACTTTAGCTGTTTTGAATGCCTCATATTAGTAAAATCACGCAGAATTTACCCATTTGTGACTGGCTTATTTTACTAAATGTAATACCATCAATGTCTTTTAATATTAGAGAGCAGCTCTCTTTTAAGTTAAAACAATGTTGCAATTGCATATATATAGCACAAATAACAAAAACTCAGAGACCTAAATTGGGGATCAACCTAAAAACCATAAATGCAAAACAGTCAAGCCACTAAAGAAGTCTTAATCTCTACCAAAACTGGGCGACTGCAGGTAAGCAGACTAAGCCTCTATGTTCTCCCATTTTATATCCCTTCTAGTGCTGGGGTTAAAGGTGTGTGACTCCCTAGGACCTGGATTAAAAGTGTGAGCCACTACCACATAGATTTGTTTCTGCATTGATCTTGTGTAGACCAAGGTGGCCTTAAACTCCAGAGATCCATCTGATTCTGGCTCCCAAATCCTGAGATTAAAGGTGTGTGTCACCATTGCCTGACCTCTAGTGGCTTTAGCTTTGTCTCTGGTCTTCAGGCAATATTTGTTTATCAAAATACAAATAATATACCACTACAGATCTATATATGACTTTTGTAATCCATTCCTCTGCTGGAGGCTTAGGTTGTTTCCACATCTCCACTATTGTGAGTAGCATTGTCCTCACAGTCCTGGGTTACAACCTCAGAGCTATATTGCTTGATTATATGTTAGTTCCATTTTTAGTTTTTTTTTTAAATCTTCATACTTGTCCATGTCTATTTACTGCTCTAAATGGCAGTGGAACCTAGGGTTGTAGTGCTATTTCATTTGCATTTTAATAAATAATGTTTGCCTGAAGATCAGAGAGTAGAATACCCTCACTTGTCAGCCTTACAGACCAGGCAACGGTGACACACACCTTTAATCTCAATAGCCACACTAGTTTGCCATAGAAACTGGGCAGTAGTGATGTATGCCTTTAATCTCACCCCTAGAGAGCAACATAAGATGGGAGGATACAGCTATCAAAAATACTCTTATTCTGAGATTTCTGGAGACAGGATTGCTATTTCAGACTGAGGTAGAGGCCATAGCAAGTGACTGGCTGTTTTGCTTTTCTGACATTCAGGTTGAACCCCAATATCTGTTTCTGGGTTTTTATTAATTCTGCTAAATTTGGCACCCAACATTAGCAGTAGAGCATGAGACTCTTAATCTCAGGGTTTGGGGTTTGAGCCCCATGTTGTCAAAAGTAGCAGAAATAGTAAAAACCCAGAGACAGACATTGGGGTTCAACCTGAAGATCAAAAAAACAGAACAGCCAAGTCACTAGAGAGTTCTTACTTCTGAGATAGGAGAATGAAGCCTAAAAATAAGTCAGACTCAAGTCTCATGCAATAGCCAACTTTATTCAGAGTGTCAGACACTTTATACCCTGAGGGTTAAGAATGGTCACCTGAGTAAAGTTCTCATGAGTTCAAGCTGTGTATAATCACAAGGACAAATCGAATGTGGCAAAAACATGTTTTTCCATAGAGGCCTACAAATAAATAACAATAGCCAGTTGAAATGAATAATCAGAAGTAAACTCATTCTATGTGCTATGCTCAGGAGAGACAAATAAAGCACATGCTGAGAACAAATTCCATGTGTTTGTAGAAACTGAGGTCATAAGACTCTTGTTTTCCTGGCATTTTCCCACAAGCACTCAGAATTCTCCTCACACTTCTCCATTCTTGGACTGTGTTCTGACACCTGTCCCTTGCATGTGTGGATAGACCAACAGTGTATGTTTAGGTTCTCCACATAGTGCTGTCATTGTTATCTCTTGATGATTTTAGAATGGTTATCCTAACAGATATGAGGTTGTACCTCATCATGGTTGTGTTATCCTGGTATTCCAACAAACCAGACAACCTAAAGGAAATGAGTACAAAACTAGAAATACACCCTGCACCAAACCCTGAGTCAGTAGAAAGTCTGAACAGACCTAGAACTAGTAAGGGGTTGAATTAGTAACTAAAAAGTATACTACTAAAAATAAAATCCCACTTTCCTTTTTTTAAGGAATGTTTTTACATAGATAGATAGCCTTGCTAGTCTTAGCAACAAATTCTTATCAGTAATATGGAAGTTTGAAGTATGTTCAATCATTGAATTGTAGAGCTGGGAAGCACATGCATACTATGTCTCTTTCCATACTTCACTTTTGTTTGTATCAGAATAATTTGAAGGTATTGCTGTGATAGAGATCGAAGGACTCCACCCCAGACCCTCTGGTTCAGTAAGTCTAAGATAGTCTGAGGATTTGCAGTTTGACCAAGTCCTTGTGTGATGCTAATCTAACAAACGAACTATTGCATGTCCTGATTGTGTATTAATATATTGCAGTTTTCTTATTAACAATTAATAAAATGAAGCCCAGAGGGGATAGATAGCATGCTTCAAACAAGCTGGAGAGAGGAGTAGATTTGAAGCTGAGTTTCTTGAATCCCTGCTCACTACACTTTGTAATTGATCACATTGTGTTTCTTCCTCGGTTCTAACATTATTATGTTGAATTGCTGTATTAGAAACTACAAACTGTAGCTGACCTCCCAGTCCTGAGTCAGTAAACTGACCTGGCTAAATCCTGTTTTAAAAATCCCCAGAACCTTAGAAATCATCCCTAAGGAAGTTAATTAGAGATGCAAAGATTAGGCAACCTAGCCTAAAATCATGTTAAATAAGATTGCATGGAATTAAAGACCTTAACATAGAACCTGGAACTTTGAAACTACTTTTAAAAAGACATAGGAGAAAGAAATACTTCAAGATTTAATTACAGGCAATGGTTCTCCAAGTAGAATCCAAATGATCAATAACAATGGGGAAAATTGACAAATTGGATTGTATCAAGTTAAAAGGGTTCTTCACAGCAAAATGAAGAGTAGAGAGGCAATGAATGGGAGGAAATTTTTGCTAGCTGTTCAACAAGGAGCTAATAACCAAAATACATAAAGAACTTAGAATACCAAAAGTGATTCAGTCGGTAAATGGACAAATTGAATACTTTTCTCTTTTGATATATTACTGGCATATGTTAATTATACAAATTATACATAATTACATATAGATAGTTATTTTCCATACCATGGGAAAAACAGGTAAATAATCTTTTTTTCTAAATCAAGATACATAAATTTGCCTAAGAGTTAAAAGTAGTTATTTTAAAAAGACAAAACTTTAAAATTATTTTATTAGAGGCCAAAAGTAATAAAGTTTTGCATTCCACAAGCCCTGATTCTATCCCTAGTTATTTTGTTAAAAGAACTTTGTAGTAGGAAGGCTGTTTGTTCCAGGCTGCTCAGCCCTAAAATAATCACACAGAAACTTCACTTAAATGTATTACTAGCTAGCTCTTATATTTTTGATTAACCCATTTCTATTAATCTGTGTATCACCACAAGGTCATCGCCTACTGGCAAAGTTCCAGCTGACAGATCCAGTGCAGGCATCTGTCCCTGGTATTAGCTACATGACCTCTTGCTGACTCTGCCTTCTTTCTCCCAGCATTCAGTTTTCCCACCTAGCTCTATTCTGCCGTTTATAGGCCCAAAGCAGCTTCTTTATTAACCAATGATATTCACAGCAGAACTTGTTTGTCATACCATTAAAAGTGTCATCGCTCCAAGCACAATGGTGCATGTCTTTAATCTCAGCACTCAAAGGCAGGGGGAGTTTGATCTTAAGTTTGAGGCCAGTCTGATCCACAGAGGGAATTCAAAAACAGCCAAGGCTACAAAGAGAAATCCTGTCTGGAAGATAGATAGATAGATAGATAGATAGATAGATAGATAGATAGATAGATAGATAGATAGATAGATAGATAAAGTCGAAGTCACTTTTTGACCTTTTAGCTAAGATCAAAGGTCAAGTACAAAATTGGTGGCATGGAGTAACTCTGAATGCGAGATCACATAATAATTATTGAGGGCTTAATTTCAGAACAATTAAAAAGCATTTTCTAGCAAACAAGCATCAAAAAGGAAATTGGAAACAGGTAGTACACTTTTTTTTAATAGTTTAACTCACTTGAAAAAATAAAGTTATACACATACTAAAAATTTGCCTTTTAAATTTTTATGGGTTTTAATGGAACTATATAGCATAATGAAAAAAAATCCTGTGTATATGTTTTAGTGGTGTTCTGAATTGAACAACCAATAAGGGTGCTCATCCATGGGAGAGGATAATTCTTCTTCCAGCACAGCTGCCTGTGGTTCTTGGTTTAGAGGTGGGAAAGAGGGGGAGGGGTTCGCTGGAAGTGCTGGAGAAAGGAAACGGAGGGGGAAAGTGATATAATTCTATTTCAATTAAAACCATATTAAACAAAAAGATAATAAAAGACATTTTGAATTAAAAAAAAAGAATATTGGGGTTCGAATCAGGAAACCTGAATCTAATTCATGCTTAATAGTAACTGTAACCAAGGCTGCAGTCCAAGCTGTATGGCAGTCCCTAGTGTGATCATCCTTCCAGACCTGTTTTCTCAGCAATATAGTGAACAAGTTTGGCAAATAGTTTAGTTTAAACTAAATTTAGACCTACATTTTTTAGCACAAGTTGTTACAGCAGATTAACTCACAAACATGCTGGTTTTGTATATTACAAATTACAAGCCTATTCCCGTAAACCGTCGTGGCGTGAAATGTTGAGCAGCTTTAGAAGGGCTCTCACATGCGAGCGGTACGATTTGTTTTACAGGTACTCTCCTCTCACTGAAAGGAGCTGTGCTAACGTTTTCCTGCATGGACAGAAGCGGCAGCTTACTGCAGCCTCCATATGAAGTATGGAGGGATCCGAACAACGCAGACGAAAATGAGAAAACGTGGAAGAGGAAACTGGTTATGAACTACTCCAGTGCATCCCAAGAAACAGGCGACCATCAGTATGCAATAATCTGCTCAGAGAAACAAGCCAAAGTCTTCTCACTGCCGTCTCAGACCTGCCTTTATGTTCACAACATCACAGAGGCCTCTTTCATACTGCAAGCAGAGGTGGTGGTCATGTGTAACAGTGCCTGCTTGGCCTGCTTTTGTGCAAACGGGCATATCATGATAATGAGGTACTTGGCATGTTTATTGTTAGCTGATAGTTATAACAATGCTAGCAAGAAATAATGGTGAGAAGTATATTCATACTGTTGAAGAGAAGTAACCTGATAGATGTTCGTTGTGTTTGTAAATGTTCTGAAGAGAGGTTTGTGGCTTGGGTGTGGAGAGGGCTGGTTCTGGTTTTGGTTTTGGTTTTGTTTCCTAAAAAGTAGTTGTCAAATACTTAACAATAATATATATATATATATATATATATATATATATATATATATATATACATAATATATAAATATATATATTTACATATAGCTGACATATATAAATATTTTTATATATAAATATATATTTGATATCAAAGAATCCAAGGAAAGAATGATTCCCAATCATTTGTACATTAATTTAACAGGCAGATGTTGGGAATATGTTAGGCACTAGATTCAGAAGCTATATGGAAGTAAAATTATCTGTTGCTTTCACTATTATATAAGAAATTTACACAGAGAATTTCACTTGATTCTCAAAGCTTTTTAGGACATTGACAAGTATTATTGTCATCTTTCATTTTACATATTAGAAATTAAAGTAAAATAATTTGTTTGAAGGAATAAACATAGGAAAAATCATATTAACACTCACTGGTAAACTAAAAGCCATGAGACACATTAAAAATAAGATCATTTTACTCAACGAAATCATATAAAACTTGTGAAGCATAAAGTATTACCTAATGAGTTTATGGATTCAGCAATGCTGTGGTTGGTCATTGGATGAATAAGCTACAAGAAAAGGAAATTTACTCAATATACTATAGAGGCGACTGTCATTCTTGTCGATATCTCACCTTGTTCCAAATCCTTTAAAAGGAGATAAAATTAGCAACATATGAAAATATACAAATAATTAGAAAACAGAAATGGAATTTCCAGTAGAGGATATATAAGCTGATTTTTCTTTTGACAAAATTCCCAAAGTTTAAAAGCATTGAATCACTAAATGTATAATAGAAAAAAGTAACTTGGAGAGGCAGGTTGACATACATGCTTGAGGACCATGAGTGATGAACTAAATTAGTAAGAAATGGGACTTTAAAGCAGGTAGTTAGCCTTCTCTGGATGTGTACTAGAAAATACTCAAGGACTCTTGTACTACAAGGCAAGGAGGGAGCAGAGCTGAAGAGGGAAACTTGCTGCATGCAAAGCTGATTTGTTAAACAAAGATCACTAACTCCCAGGATTTAGGGAATTTGTATTACAGTAATGCTATTAGCAGGTAAGGAAGTGAGAGGAAGTTGAAAACACTGAGAATAAGGAGTTTGAGAATGGATTAAAAATAAGCTCGACTTTTAAGGTGCTTCCAAGCCATCCAGCAGATGCTTAAGAGCAATCTAAGGTCTGGTCTCTTGGGAAAATGCAGGCTTGAGCATCATCTAGGAACACTGATAATAGCAAATGTAACCACTAAGAGATCCTCCATAAAGAAATGAAAAGTAGACTGTACCAGAGATAGAAGCTTGGGACCAGTCTCTACATTTATGTACTGGGGGAAAGAAACTCCAAAGAAGGAGGTTATGAAGTCAGAAGAGAAATAAGAAAAGGCCCTGAACAGCACAACCTTCTGCAATAAAAAGGAGATTATCACAGTAAAAAGAGGTGGTCAAGAGGTAGCCCATATACCAGAAAAGTCAAAGAATTAGCACACCAGGAACAGAACTGTAAACTTGGTCATGCTGAAGCTTGCTTAGAATTCCAGCAGTGAAGGAAGGAGGTTCCAAAATTCAAGGTAATCCTCTGCTGCATAGTAAATTGGAGGCCAGACTGGCTGTGTGAAACCCCTTCAGAAAGCGAGTGTTAGGAGCACGATGACGCTGGGAGCAGCTTTCAGGGGGCAAGAATAGAGCAGTGCAGTACGAAGTTGAAAATGATGACAAATCAGTCTGATTTTGTACAGACTGCAAGCCAAGATTTAAATGATTTTAAAAGCCAGAGAATACGGTTGATGGGAATTATATGAAGTCAAGTGTTTGAAAAGAAGGTGTCTTGTGGCACAGCCACTCCCATCATTTATATGTCGGCAATGGCTACTTTTGCACACAAAGAGAACTGAACAACTGTGAAGGAGCCGCTGCAGGCCCAAGCCTGAAACCTTTACTGTCTGATCCCTTAGCTGACTCTTTCAGAAAATGTTGTGTAAATAGAAAGAAGAGAAGCAGGAAAGCCGTTCAAGAGGAAGACCAGATTTTCGTGGTATTTTGGTTCATTATTTCTAACATGAAGAGATCTATAATTAGTGAGGGAGAAACTTTTGGGAAAAAGGCAATCATGGCTTCCTTATTCTCATAGATTTCTGATTCTTTCTCAAACTATTTTCAGAGATTTCCAATGAAGACCACTCCATCCTGTTTGTACATGATTTAACCCATAGACTTGCTTCAATTATGGGGGATGTGTATTTATGGGGTGTGTGTGTGATCAATTACAGGGGATGTGTATTTATAGGTGTGTGTGATGTCCTTTCTCTCCTCTCAGCTTGTTTGTTACTCAAGATTTATATTAAGCTGTTATATATCGTTCATATTTCAGATAGTTTTTGACTACTAAGTCTTTGAAATCCAGCGAGCCGGTCACACTTTCAGCAGACCTCAGTGACTATCCAAGGATCGTCTACTTGCTCAATAGTCATGTGACTAGTTGGTGGATAAAATACCAGGCAGCATGGTGCTGAAACATCAATAAATGCTTATTCCAATAGGATAGATTTCAGTCTCCATATTATATAGTAAAATTTTGGGTCTCAGAATGTAGTTACAAAATATTTTTTAAAAGAAAAATGACACTATCTGTATTCTAGGATGAATTAAAACCACTGTACATGAAGAATTAGCATAGTTCCCAAGTCTGAGGATTAAACCAGAGAAGTTCTCTCTGCCCTTGACTTGAAGGAATGATGGGAAAACTGTTGCTTTTCAATAGTGGATTATAAATTAGCTTTTACTACATTATCCAAAAGGACCTTTCTAGGGCTATCTCATCAAAATTATAGCTGCAGGATAGGCTAGGAAGTAACTACAGATGTAGTCTTTCCTATGTATAGATGCTAATCTGTTACCTATTACAACTCATTCCTTAAGCTTCGGCTGTGTTTATTTACTAGTCGTGTTCAATACAAATGCCCTAAGAGACAGGAAGGTTCCACTTCCTGGGAAGAGGGACTAAGGGATGGAGCTCTATGCCCAGGCACACTGGACTGACCCCACACATGTCTGTTGGCACATAAGGATCAAATACTAAGGAGTTGTGCTTAGAGAGACCATAGGCCTCTACATTACTCCTCTAGGGACACTTGCAAAACATTTGTATGGGCTAAGATAGAACTGTGCTCAAATTTGTGTGTGTACATGTGATTTTATTTGAAAGTCTACTTATTATTAATCTTTAAAGATGCTATAAAGAAAAAGCATAAAATGATGACTTTATTATTAAATAGTATTAAATATTTTTTATTAAAGTAGATATTTATATCAAAGAAAATATGAGATATAGATTTACTAACTGTTCTTCTATTCAGCTTACCTAGCCTTCGCCCAATGTTGGATGTAAATTATTTGCCACTGACAGACATGAGGATAGCACGGACATTTTGTTTTACTAATGAAGGTCAAGCGTTATACCTTGTCTCTCCTACTGAAATTCAACGGTTAACATATAGCCAAGAAATGTGTGATAATATTCAGGTAGGTAAAGTTCCTTCATTAATCTAAATAGATGTGGGATTTGGGGAGAGGAACTAGGAGGAGAGGAGTGTGGGGAAATTGTAGCCAGGATGTAAAGTAAATAAATAAATTTATTTTTAGAAAATAAAAAAATTAATAACAAAAATTAAAATATTAAATAAATAAATACGTGTGAGTTTTAAGTGAGGGAAATAATGAGAGAGACATCTATAAAGTGTCATAGGGCCAGACAATAAATACACAAAATTTTTCCTAGAAGATTTTTTGAATATATATTCCTCAATGTAATCCTACCAACTTCTAGTATGGTTCTAGGTATACTCAGAAGTAATAAGAGGATCATGAGTATGATGAATGATAATTATGATCATTTACAGTAGTAGGTGAACTGAAATGTATTCTACGGAGCTTTGTTTTAATCACAGTTGTATAGGATTCTTGTGCACACACTTGGTTTTCATAACAACAGGTTTATGCAAGTGCACTGTGTACTTTGATTGGATTCATTCTTGCATACATTTCCCCCCCACACCCTTCCTATTGCTCTGTTTCTCAGAGAGTCTAGGTTTTACATACATGGAGTGCGTATTGTATGCCTGTGCAATTTTATATATTTATGCAAAATATAGGACCCACAAGTGGAAAATAACATGTATTATTTGTTGTTCTTAATCTGATTTATTTTACTTAACATAATAATGGCCAGTTGTATCAATTTTCCTGAAAACAGAATTTCATTCTTTTTTTAATTTTTTAAGGTTTATTTATTGTTATTTCATGCGTGTGGATATTTTGCCTGCATCTTTATCTGTACATCATGTGTGTGCCAGGAAACCATGTCATATCATCTGAACCCCCTGTTATACACAGCTCTGAGGAGCTAGGAGTCAAACCAGGGTTCTCTTAAAGAGCAGCCAGTGTTCTTAACTGCTGACCCATTTCCCAACCCCAATTATTTTATTCTTTATGACTGAGTAAAATTCAACTGTGTGAACATCCCATATTTTTCTCTATCATTCTTCTGTTAATGGACACCTACACTTATTCTTTAACTTGCCTATTACAAATACTGCTGCATAAAAATAACAAAATTGTGTTAGTATCACTGTGGTATGTTAAAGTCCTTTGGATCATACTATAACTGCGTCCTATGTTCTGTTGGTTTTTTTTTTTTGAGGAATCTCCATGAGCATACTGATTTCCATAGTAGACAGACTAATTTGTATTCTCACATATAGCAGTATACAAATTCCCTTTTTAGCTCATCCTTGCCAGAGTTGGTTATTTTCCTGATGGTTGCCATTCTCACTAGGGTAACATGGCATCTTGACATAGTTTTAATTTGCATTCCCTAATGACTAGGCATATTGATTACTTTTCCATGTGATTACTGGGCATTTGTCCCATCATTTGATTACTGTGTTTATTTTGTTAGCTGACTTGTTTGGTTTTCTGGTATTTTGGTTTGTTTGGATTTTAGTTACTTATACATTCTACATATTAATCTTTGTCTGCTATAAATTAGCAAAGATATTTCCCATTCTATAGTCTACTTACTCATTTTTTTCTTTGTTGTGAATCATACTAATTTAATAAATCTCATTTGCAAATTCTTGATTTTACTTCTTTAATTATTTCCATTCTTTTCAGAAAGTCCTTATATATGCCTATAATTTGAAATATTTTCTCATAAGAATTTCAAAGTTCCAGGTCTCACATTAATATTTGATCAATTTTAATTGATTTTAATCAGGGTGGGAGGCATGGATCTATTCTCATCCTTTTATAAGAAGCTGTCCAGTATTCCCAGCACCATTTGTTGAAGAAATTGTCTCTTCTCCAAAATGTTTCTGCCCTCTTTGTAAAAAGTTCTATCAGTGTAGCTGAACGGATTTATTCCTGGCCCTTTGTTCTGTTGTATTGATCTGCATGTCTCTTCTTATGCTAGTGGAATTCCGGTTGTGTTCCTATGGCTCTATAGCATAGCTGAAATCAGGGACAGTGATACCACCAGTGTTGTTCCTCCTGCTCAGAATCGCTTTGGCTGTTTGGTGTCTTTTGTGCTTCTTTCTTAGCATTTTTATTATTGACATTTAAGAAAGCTATTAATTTTGTGTCTTCATTTTATATCTTGCTAGTTGACTGTAAAGGTTTATTATTCCTAAAAGGTTTCTGGTAGAGTCATTAGATTTAGGTCTCCTATACATAGGAACATAATATTGAAAAGGGGAATGATTTAAATTCTTCTTTTACTAGTCCATCGAACTTGGTTGCTGATTGTTTTCTATTCTCGTGTTGTTTTTACTAATACTTCAAGCACTATCTAGAGAAAGAGTAAAGAATTCAGCATCTCTTTCCTGATGTTAGTGAAAATGCTTTGAGTTTTTCATTTATTTAGGATTATGTCCATATAGGTTAGTAGAATAAATGGAGTTTAAAGATTATTAAATCTGTAGAAAATTATCATTAATAAGTCATGAAGAGGGACTGAGGAAAGAGAAAATTAAATAGGACTGAGGGAAAGTATATGAGTTTTAAATAAAAATAGTACAGAGAACTAAATGGAATAGGTGAAAAGTAGAATAATTTTAAAATGTAAGGAATATACAAATTAAGCAACGCCATTAAGAAATATGCAAGAGTGAAGTCTTTAACAACAAGACAGTGTAAACTAGAAACTGTATTACGGTGTCAGTCAGTCTCTCTTCTGTACTGGAATGGATCTTGCTTTCTTCTTCTTCTTTTTTTTTTTTATTGAGAAAAGGAAAAAAAAAAGTTTCCCCCTCCTCCCAGCCTCCCATTTCCCTCCCCCTCCTCCCACTCTTCTCCCCCTCCCCCCACTCATCTCCCCCTCCCTCTCCAGTCCAATGAGCAGTCAGGGTTCCCTGCCCTGTGGAAAGTCCTAGGTCCTCCCCCCTCCGTCCATGTCTAGGAAGGTGAACATCCAAACTGGCTAGGCTCCCACAAAGCCAGAACATGAAGTAGGATCAAAACCCCATGCCATTGTCCTTGGCTTCTCATCAGCCCTCATTTTTCGCCATGTTCAGAGAATCCGGTTTTATCCCATGCTTTTTCAGTCATAGTCCAGCTGGCCTTGGTGAGCTCCCAGTAGATCAGCTCCACTGTCTCAGTGGGTGGACGCACCCCTCGTGGTCCTGACTTCCTTGTTCATCTTCTCCCTCCTTCTGCTCCTCATTGGGACCTTGGGAGCTCAGTCCAGTGCTCCAGTGTGGGTCTCTGTCTCTATCTCCATCCATCACCAGATGAAGGTTCTATGGTGATATGCAAGATATTCGTCAGTATTGCTCTAGAATAGGGTCATTTCAGGTTCCCTATCCTTATCTGCCCAAGGAACTAACTGGGGACATCGCCTTGGGCTCCTGGGAGCCACTCTAGGTTCAAGTCTCTTGCCAGCCCTAAGGTGGCTCCCTTAACTAAGAATTGTGCTTCCGTGCTCCCCTATCCAGCCTTCCTTTATCCCAAGGATCTAACCCTGCTGCTGGGAGAGTAGATGCCTGTGTGTCTAGCTCAGATCTGTTAAAGCAGATTTGCCAACCAGCAGTGCCCCAGTGGAGCTCAAGCAGGTTTTCTCCTGGGTTGAATGTCTGCCCAGGTGACAACAGGGGCCAGTCCTCCTATAAGTGGATTCCACAGGAGTGTGATGTGTTCAGTGAAATCCCAAAGCGTTCAAAAGAATGATTTCTAAGAATTTTCAATTAAAACAGAAGGGAAAATAAGTTCCTGGACTTCAAGATGGGCTACCCCTCAGAATAATCTCCAGCTGGCCAGCTACTGTCTTCTTAATGTGCTGGATGCTCATATACATCCTGTGTGGATTTAAATGTTGGAGACCCTGATGCAGCCATACCTGTGTTTTATTTACAGTCCCAGCTGTCCTGTCTCCCAGGGTTCACAGTCTTAGCATATCTCCAGTGAATTTCAGTTCATGTCAGTGACCACATAATGCCCACATGGCTCTGTGGTTCTCTGGGTCTTGTCTTAATGAGTGGACTTGGTGTTTGGAGATAAGAGTTGTGCTGGATCTTCTACTGTTCTCAGCAGAGTAGTTGAGTGCAGAGTCTGCTCCCTCCTTGCCCCAGAAACTTGGTAGTGACATAGGACAGTGGCATTAGGTGATTTCCCAGGGTCTGTTCCATGCAGCTCATGGCTGGACTGTCTAAAGTTTTGTTTTTCTCCTTTATTCGTGGTCTCTGAGGAGATAAGGTCAGAACTGTGTACCAAGCAACAACCACACAGAAAAGACGTGGAAAGGCTGTCTTCATGATGTACTGTAACATATCACAGTGTTACTTTTCCATATATTAATTCATCTTAGTTGCTCTAATACTCTCTTCTTAATTGGTACAGGACATGTTAGGCGATTTGTTTACTCCCATTGAGACACCAGAAGCTCAAAATAGAGGCTTTCTCAAGGGGCTGTTTGGTGGAAGTGGACAGACATTTGACAGAGAGGAGCTCTGTGAGTAAATTTCTTATTATTAAACCCATCACAAACTAGAAAACCTCTGTGTGTGTGTGTGTGTGTGTGTGTGTGTGTGTGTATCACAAATTCTAGACCAAGGTGCCTTTGTTTCTGTATTAAAGTTTGAATATTATTTTTCTCATATTTTGAAAATTATTGTTTAGTAAACATGAATGAAATTAGTTACTATATTAGGAAATAATCACAAATTATATATATGTATTTCAATATGCATGTATTATATATGCAATATATAATATACAATTATATTTGTGTATATGTGTATGTGTATATTTGATATATATATATCAAATAAGTAATGAGCAAGCTGAAAAGCATCCCAGTTGTAGATAGGCCCTAGTTTCATGATCAGTTGACAGTATTTGTCTTTTTAATTCTGAAAAATCGTTTTAGTCTGCTTTCCTATTACCACTGCTAGAAAATAGATTCTTCTTCATTCATATGCCAAGTGTATCAGTGCCAAAGGAAAAAAACTAGTTTGAAAATCTACCAGTGAAACTCTGATGAAAAGTAATCAAAAAGCAATAGGAGACACACACACAAAAAAAAAAACAGAGGACAGACAAAAATAAAATTTCAGACAATGCCACCTCCATTTAGTTTTGCATACCAAAACTCCCTTTGTTTTGAATTTATAACTGTGCAAAAAGACATAGGTACCACCCTACAGTTTAATCTTATTTTAGTCAATAAAGGGAATAGTGTAGTATATGTGGCATCATAGAACTCCACAAATATCAGAGAGGCCAGACCAGAGAAGGGGCCACATATTATAATTCCATTCATATAAGTTGTCCAGAATAGGCAAACTCATGGGTACTAAAAGTTAATCAGTGGGTGCCTGAGGCTGGGGTAAGGAGATAGTGGGGAGTGATTGCTCATGAGTTTGGGGCTTCTATTGCAAATTGGAAATATTCTATAATCAGATAGCAGTTAGAGTTATACAACTGTATGAGACACTAAAAACCAGTGACTTAATTATATGTTTTACTAAGGGTTGCTTTTATGGAATGTGAACTAGATATCAATGAGACTTTTATTTTCTAAAGTCTAGGTTCTTTTCCAATGTGACATCCTGAAAACATTAACTAAATTTCTGACTCAGTGAATGTCAGGCTGAGTAACAGACCTGTCTCAAAAAAACAAGATGTGACCAGCAAGATGGCTCAGCAAGTGGAGGCACTTGCCACCAAACCTAATAATTCGAGTTCATGACATGAACTCAGCCCATAATGCACCCGCACATGCGTGTGTGTGAACATGCGTGTGTCATAATCATTCAATCAATGTTTTTAGGATAAAAAAAAATAAAGGTGGGCTGCACCTGAGGTTAATCTCTGAATTCCACATACAGGATCACACATGTGCATATATACACAAACACATGAACACATACATACATTGCAAGTTCAGTCTCATATACACATATACCACATATACACAGACATATGATAACAATATCTCCCAGTATCTCCCTTAGGCATTTTTCTTAAGTGCTCATATCTTTAACACATATATGTGACAAGACACCCTTTGAGTGAAAATTATGATAGTAATAGAAATTTATGAAAGTACTTTTTTGCCTTGGAGGCCATCTTGAGTATGTATTACTGACATGTTTTACATTTCTATGGCTTAAATTCTCAGTTGGGGAAGCTACAGCGGGGAAAGCATCCCGCAGCCTTGCACAGCACATTCCTGGACCAGGTAGTATAGAAGGGATGAAAGGCGCGGCCGGAGGGGTGATGGGAGAGCTGACCCGAGCCCGAATTGCACTCGATGAGAGAGGACAGAGGCTGGGGGAGCTGGAAGAGAAGACCGCAGGCATGATGACCAGTGCAGAAGCGTTCTCCAAGCATGCACACGAGGTAAACTGCCCACGTGAATGCAGGCATCTTCACAATGCGGCCACTGGAAACATCCGAGTCCTGAAGAAGGAAGTCTAGGCAGAGGCACTATGTGACCTGAATCCCTGAAGTGCTATAGCCCTCTACTCAGAGAGAGAAAAAGAAATCTACATTAAGTTGAGACTCTTTTCATTTGGGGCATAGCATATTGATCCATTCTGATACATTAGGTCTGTATTTTGTATCACCTGCTTGGCCAGGTGCACAGGGAGATTTTATGAGTTCCCCAAAATGGGTGAAGATCAGCAGAGGCTAGAATTCATATCTTTCATCTCGTCTGTCATTAAACATCGTTTCCCATCCACTGAGTGTGAGCAGCTTAAGTATTTGATTCTGAGCCTGTCTCGCATGGACTTTGTCCACAAAGTAAGAGGTCATGCAGTTCTATTACATTCTGAGACTTAACTAAATTTCCATGATTAACTCAGTGTTGATTTGCTGACCAGAGTTTTAAAGATGACATCATCTTATATTGCCGTTTTTCTCTTTCCAGTTAATGCTGAAATACAAGGATAAGAAATGGTACCAGTTCTAACCGTCAAAAGAAGTTGTGACTGCTTTGAGAATCCATTATTCAGGGAAACCAAATTTATTCCCAGCATCACTATTCAACTGCTAGAAACCAGTTTCTTCCACAAAATGTTCCATTATAGTCCATCCGAAGTTATCACACGGAGGCGTAGCAAAGGCAAAGCCGCTGTGCACCTTGGAAGCTGCAACCCCGGTTAAAATCCCAAGATAATGGCTGAATTTGTCTTTTCCCCATGTGGAATGGATGCTATCATCTTGGCATGTAATTTGCTAAGAATTTGTGTTTGGAAACTATTGGGGAGTCCTTTTGATTTGAAATTTCCTGTACAAACAAAAGCATTAATGCACTTAATGAAAAAAATCTTTGCATGATAAATTAACATCTTAAGAGGAAAAGAAACCAAAGCATGTTCTATCAGAAGAAAAAGGATTTATGGTGAACTCCTCTTCTGAATTGGGCCACACCCGACAATTTAAAAATCTGCATTAGAAGATAACCCTGCATTTCAAGTGGACCTGCCATACCCATCCAAACAGGAATCCAAACAAACCCAGAGTTTTTTCTCATCTGAAACCTTCCTTAGTATATTAGGACACTACTGAGTTCTCCTAAGCAAGAATCTGACTAACGTTTTCCTCCCTCCACAGCATTGCACATCATCCACAGCTCTCCTTAACCAAGGCTGGCCAGGATAGCGAAGGACTCCAGCACTCTTACCCCTGTGTCTGTCACCTTCAGGATGAGTTCCTGCTTTTAGTCATCAACCGAGCAGGGTTGATTCACCTCAAAGCATTTTTTCAGCCTGGTGTATAGTCTCCAGAGGAGTTGGCGATAAGTTTGCAGAAACTAGACTATAGGAATAAGGCAGTTAGTTTTGAGAACTGATTTCACAAAGAGTGGAATTTCACATACCCCAATTTCAGTTTCCAAAGCGATATATTTTTAAAGCACCATTTGTATCCTTATCTGCCAGTTACACAGTATATTACTGTTCAAACCCAATAGGGTCTACAATCCCAAGGTGCTTATGCAGCCTGACATTCACAGACCAAACTGGTCCTTCTCGTCGATGTGATTCAGTAAAACCTCAGTTAATGTTTTAGGAAAGAGATTCTGAGTTATTACATTTCTGATTGATAAGGGCTTTTATTAGAAAATTCTTTGGGGTGCAATGTTTATTAAAGGAACCTTTATGAAACCTAGTGCTATTTTAGCTATATTGGCCATAGTCATCATTATGAATAACACAAACCCATAGATAATTTAACTAATTAGATTGACAAATTGTCACAGGAATATGTTAGTAAATACCAAACACCTTCTTAAAATCTCTCAAAAGTAAAGGTCAGCTCCAGCATGATAAAATAATCTGTTCCAACCCAGCCGAGGAGCGCTGCACAGAAAATAACGGCAACTCTTACTACTCGCTCTATTGAACATGCTTGGATGTCAGAACATAGGACTCACCTGACAATGTGTTGCTCCTTTTTAGAACCTTAAATTATGTGGTTGATTTGTTTACTGGCTCTTGGTGGTTTGAGGCCTTGCTGGGTTACATTGGTGTTTAAAACATAACCATTTCTTCCAACTTCACAGACAAAATTGCCATTTTTATTGGTTTTATATTTTTTGTTTTGAAGTGGTGCTTTCTTTAAATTTTTCTTTGCGATCTTGAAAAGAGAGCAGAGGTGGTTAAAAGAGCTAGAAAATGCACACTAGAGTAGCATTTCTTAGAATCCTTGAATTCTTAAAAAACACCTCTCCATAAGTCTACCTTCTGCTATAGTATTAGCATAAGAGAACTTGTCTTGGAAATGCAGAAAATACACACATTTATGCAGTAAAAATATTAATGGAATTTAAGGCAGCCAAAATGCAACACACAATTTATACTATCTGTTTTAAGAACCCAAGTTTCTGATTTTTCTGTATACTTTAACATTTCTACATTATAAAATGATCTAAAAGAATAAAATATTTCTTTTGTTTTGAAATAGTGAAATTCAACCCAATGTAGTATTGAATTCAATGACTATCTCTGAAACTCCCAGGAATATTTAACTTGCTTTAGCGATACAGCTCAGGATAGAGTGCTTGCCCACCATGTTCAAACTCTGGGTTCAATCCTCAACAACACACACACAAATTCACTTGTTCTATAGCAAGAGTTCTCGATAGCAGCATCGTTAGTGCAAGTTTTGTCTAGCATATTATGGGATGTTAACAGTGCCCTTGACTTCTGCCTTCTAGATGCCATTAGAGACCCGCTAGTAATAACAGTAAAAAGAAAAAAAAGGACAAAATTGCTTCCAGTTGAGAGCTACTATTTTACATCATTTAAAGAGAAAGACTGTAAAATACATAATGTATTTTTTTACAGAAAATAGCATGCAACAAGAGCACATTCTCTTAGCAAGAGAATTCCACCAAAAATTATCTGTGTGATTCATACAATAGAGCTCAATTTTGAAGAATCAGTGAACTAACAATTACAGACTACTTCAAAGACACAGAGAATATATCAAAAAGGGACATCCACAGTGTTTGATAGACATGCTTAAAATTCTGACTTCAACAAATAAATCAAAAAGTTTATAAATAGAGATCATTTGGAGTAGGTGCTTCTGCCATGCTTAAAAAGAACACGTTCTCACGAATGTTTAAAGCTTAGATGTGCTTACAAAATTGTTTGCCAAACCCTTTCTTCATATAAGAGTAATTTATCCCTCAAATCAATGATTAGCAGAATCTAAATTAATGAGGTTTTACTGTATCAAAATTATTTTTATAATTCAAAGAGATAGCAATAACAATAATTTAACCATGGATGTGATTTTTCTCTTTCAACTTTTCTGTTCTGTTGCATTAACCTTCACACACACGCACACACATCACCACTACCACCACCACCATTTTGCCATCATGGCTATCTTAGGGAAATGAGTAGTGTTATACATTTAATCTTCTGCATTTTCTCATCTCTCTTCTGTCTTGGATCATATGGAAAACTACCCCCAGAAACTTTAATAGTGCTGCAGAAGGTGGCCCTGAGTCTTGGTTACCATCTAATTACATTGTGTCTACGAAGCAGCATCCGAAGACAAGGCTTGCGGAGCACCATCTGCACAAGGTGACTTTACTTCCGATCTTTCCTCAACAGAAAAGCCCTTAGCGTTCCAGCAGAAAATGGACCTTTCATTCTATTCACCAATGATGTAATAGAAGATGTATGTGTTTCCCTGGTTCTCACAGTAACGTAAGCAATGATCCTGTTATGAAGCCATCCACTTGTCCCGGAGTTTGGTTGGAGGGTGATCTCACTTATTTCAATCCCCTGAAAAAGCTGTGTGTCTGACTTTGCTTCTATACTTCCCTGAGTCCCCGACTTAGCACTCAGTCACCATGGGGGCCATTGTATGTCGTGTGAGCGAAGCTTCAGTGACAAACTGAGACGATGTCCAGCAACTCCATCCTAGAAACATTTCTCAAGTCTTTTGGAATTGATTCTCTATAAAATCTAGGTCTCTAACCTTAAAAAGTTTAAAGAGACTTTAAAAAAATGAGGTTCCCTTTTATATGACCCACCAATACCATTTTAAAGGTATCATTTACCCATTATTTGTGCCAGTTTGAAAAAACAAAAGGTAAGATTAGGCCCGAGATTGGTTGAAGACTAAGGTGGGTTCTTTGAGATACTTGGCTCGCGGGCATTTGGGTAGAGTAATATGATGAAGCTAGCTGGACAGGAGAACTAGTAGGATATTTGTCCTACAAGCATCCCTGACCACACTGGTTCACAGAGGGCAGTGACAAAGAAAGCCAGCATGTCAGATACAGTCTTGCTCTCTGTGTGTTAGGAAAAATACCAGCTTCACAGCTTCTTCACCTCCTGTCACTCAGCCTCATCTTAGGTGGTAGCATTGTGTATGCACACTAATCAGAGAGCCTGAGATAACTCACCAACATAGGTTGAGCATTGTCTCTCATAGGAGAGATTCTAGGAAGCATGGCTGATAAATCGTTTAGTATTCCTATCTACAGACCACGTAGCCGTGGATGTAAGAACTAAATAAGGTCTCATGTAGACACTGAGAAGGTGCAGCGTGAGGGGGTAGTGTCGGGAAGGCCACGAGAGTCTGAGGGAAGTGAGGTTTTGATTCGACCACAGCACAGGCAAAGGCCTATGTTTGTATCTTTGGTTTGTATTTTTTTTAAGTATAGCTTTGGATGTACATAACAATCTCTTGAGATTTTTTAATTCCCAATGATTTAAAAATGTCTTAGACTTGGAACAGAACATCAGTATTTTTGAGAACCATAAAAGTGGGTCTATGTCCAGCCAAAGTTGCTAAGCGCTGCTCTATGACCAACTAAGAAAGATTCTTGCCTTCCTGGGCTGATATTTTAGCCCCTTCTAAGGGTTCGGGAAAGGCAGAATGTAAGAGACACAGCCTTGTCTTGATTGGCATTTATTCTGTGCCTCTCACAGAACAAAAGTGAGTGCACATTTCTAGCCAGGCAGCGCCACTAATTCTTTGTATCTCTAGAATATTATTCTCTGTGACTTGATCTTATTTTAAGTCAACATTGTAAGTTTTGACTGTCTTTTACATAAGATACAAGAAATATCACCATAAGTTCAGCAGTACATAAAGCTAAGTGGTAAAATTCTCAATATCTGGAAAATGAAAATTCTCAAAATAATCACAAAGTCCATCAGCTCCAAGTTTATTGCGCACCCTTCTTCTGGAGCAGACATGGCGAACGGCCCCTGCTCAGCTGTGGGTATCTTACTGGACCTGATCTCAGCAAACAGGGAGGATTGTTTGATTGTTGTCTCAACAGCCAGGGCCGCTTGGGAATGTGAGTGAAGGGAAAGTCACCTTCTGAACACCAGGGCCCTGAAAAAGTGTTCACACCCCCAGAAAGGACTGGTCCAGCCAGGGGAAGGCAGCCAATGGAAGGCAAGGACACACAGAAACTGTTCTGACCACTCTCCCCTTATGCCACTCCCCCTCCTGTCTTGGCCCACCCTTCTCAACTGCAAAGCCAGAAGATACACTAGGTGGTGGTTTTGGATAGTTGTACACAGGTTCAAAATCTCTAATAACCTATAATTTTTAGTACTTAATTATGTGATGTTTTATTCTAGGAAATAAGAGACAGACAACACCATTGATGTATCTTTCTTTCATCTTCAGAATTTTTGCATCTTTTCAAAAAAAATGACAAATTACTATTTTTCTGTTGCATTCAGCAATTGTGACTATACCTAAAATTCTTGTAGTCTGTAGAGAGATCAATAAAATTGTATATGTTTGTACATAGATGCTCTCTTATGTCATGATGTCATAACTGTTAATTTTTGCCAAGATTAAACATATAGAGGTAAAGCCCTCATTTGCAAACTGTGAACTATGGTTTTACCAAGAATGAATGTTTTTAAAAGACATGGAGGGGATGGGAGAACATATTTATTTGAGCAAAAGAGGAAACAAAATCCAAGTTCCTGAAATGTATAAATTCTATTACAGTTAATTGATTGAAAGGGTTAGAAACATCCATTCAAAATTTCTATCAAATTGGAGACATGGTGAAAATTTTCATTTTAGCGAAAATTTAAAGATAACTTGCAAGGCTATTGACTGAATTGTACTTGTGATGGAATGAAAGTTGAAGGAAATTTACTAATAGTACCCATAAGACACTGCTGTGGCCCAGGGCTTAGAGACTCATTAGGCCTTGACTTCCTTTTTCAGCTCAAGCAGAAAAACAAATTTGTTGTGAGTTTATACTACCATCTAGTGGTCATGGTCAGCATTCTCAGATGAAAGCTTCTGAGCCATTTGGCTTTTGACAGCTTAGTTAATTCCCCCCTGGTGTTTTCTTTCCAGCCAACCTTGTCCTTCCACCTTCTAATTAGTTAGGGAAATCTATCCTTCACCACAAGCTTTCTCCTACAGTTGGATCTGTATAACATTGAAAAAAATCACAGTTAGCCCTAGGCTGCAAAGTAATTTTGAGTAAAAGGACAAATATCTAATCTCAATTTCAGATTTCCCCCAGGAGGACCAGTTCATCTCATCTTTAATACAGCGACTCAAGCCCACAGCCCTGCATTCAACACTCTCTTTTGCTTCCTTCCCCCCTCCTTCCTTCAGTCACCCCTCCTCCCTGCAATCCCTTCCTTTCCTGCCATTGGCTCTAGTGGAAGGGCGACCACAGACTGGAGCAGGTGAGCAGCAGAGGGGCCTCCCACACAGGCTCATCTCGCTGGAGCAGGTGAGAGGAGCAGTCACCCCACAGAAAATCAGAGCTGGGGTGAGGAGGTGGCAAGTGACACTTAGGTGGACAGTGACCCTGGGATTTGAGGTGGTCTTTGGAGCGGGCAGAAGACAACCCCTTTGGCTCAGCAGCGTGGCTCAATCAAGGAACTGAGCATTTCAATAAATTCACTGAGGATATAGGAGCCAAGCTTCTCACTTATGGAAACTGAGGAAGGGTATACAATTAAAAGAGAAAACCAGAAAAGCTATAAAGTTTGGTTTGTATAGGTAACTGAAGTTCATAATTTTCATATTTCAGAATGGGTAAAGGAGAGCATTTTTACCACCAAGAATGGTAGCCGAGGGATGATCAGCACAAACAGCCTGGTCTCGTCATCCCATAAAGCATAAAGGCACAAAACTGTCAAAGTATTCCCTGTCAACATGTAATTACTATTTCTCAATTAAAAATAATAAAACTTCTTAAAGAAGCGTAGGACGAACCTGGCCATGTCAATTCGAATTGGAGTTACCAGCGTGCACTTCATGTTTGTGCATATCTATATAATTGTATCTATATAAATAGTTATATACATAGATACACATAAGTGTGCATAGATACTGAGGTGTGTGCATGTTGTACATAGTATTTCCTAATTCCGGACACTGAAAAGACTAGAAAGATGCACAAGTAGTGCTGGATTTTGATTTCCAAATTTTCTTCCCCTCTGAATGAGCTGGAGGATTTTGACTTCAAGTCTGGTATATACTCTGTATCAGAAAATAAAGTATTCAAAGAAAGATGGCTACAAGTCAGAAAGCGTAAGAGACAGCTTGAATGAGTGTGCACAGGCCAGGTGAGGGCTACTTTAACCATGAAACAAACATAATAATTGAATACAACAGGAACCCATGGATTCATACTGAGATAAATGAATATGAAGGAGAGAAAGTTATTCCCTACAATGCCAGCCATTAAATGTAAATGGAGTTTGAAAATTGCTGTTAGATAATTATTATTCTAATATGTTGGGAAATATCAGTCAGTGCTCAAACTAATGGGGCCAAGGAGGATGTCCGTATAGGATGATTTACATTATCTCCCAGTGTCTTCAGAAAATTGTCTAATGTTTAAAAACTTACATTCAAAAACATGGCAGATACCATATTTGTTATGGAGGGATCAGAGTCCTCCTACCAGTAATGGGACAAAGCCTTGCCATGTACTGAGAAGAGCACAGCAGCCCTGCCAGACAGAGACACCGGGGCTAGCCCTGTGGAAGCATTAGACACAGAACACAGACACGGGGCTAGCCCTGTGGAAGCATTAGACACAGAACACAGACACGGGGCTAGCCCTGTGGAAGCATTAGACACAGAACACAGACACCGGGGCTAGCCCTGTGGAAGCATTAGACACAGAACACAGACACGGGGCTAGCCCTGTGGAAGCATTAGAAGTGACGTTCTAGAAACGGTTGCCCCGTAAGAACAATCCGCTGTGATGAAAGACAAGAAAAGACCAATGTTTCCGATCTAGGAGGTCAGAAACCATGACCACTGCATGCAATCCATGATCTGAGACATCTTACCCTAAATGTCATGACATAAATGGAGCAATTATCAAAATCCGAGTGTGGTTTTCCCACTTGACTACAATTCTTTGTACCATTCTTGAAACTTTTATTTAGATTTGAGCTTATTTCAAAATAAAATTATAGAAATAAAAATATTTTCAATTTTGTTGTATTATTTGCAATTCAGTAGTATTACCTTGTGTATTTCAGAGCAAATGGATTCCTGTTTATGGCTGAAAGACAGGACCTTGGGAGTTGTTTGGGAATCCAGTTACTGAAATAATTTAATTTTTTTTTCATTGTCTCTGTGCTTCTGCCTCTGTTGCTAGGAGTGAGGCCACCACCATGCTACTGTTATCTTAATGGCTGCAGTTCTGACTAGGAGGACATGGAGTTTTCGTTTGTCCTAAACTGCCATTCTAGTGGGGCCAAACACTTTCATATGATTGTTGCTATTTGAATGGAATCTTGGGGGAACTTCCTGGTCATTCCGTTGGCACCTTTATTGGTAGAGTGGATTGGTTTCTAGCTTCTCTATTGGAGTTCTCTCACTCTTCCAGACATCCGCCCTCTGTAGGCGATGCTGTGCTATTTCTCTGAATTGAAGCCACCCCTCCCAGACGAGGGCGGAAGGCTCGGAACACTTAGGGAGTGAATAGAATTTCCAGCCTCAGGAAGCTCCTGAAAGCTGTGAGACTCCTCCCGGAGGCCAAGGGTTGAGAAGCTGGAACAGTTACTAAGGAGAAGGTGTGGGAACCGGTTGAGCCACCTGCAAGTTGTTCAGGGTACTCCAGGGTTTGGGCTTCTGTGGCCACTGTCCTGGACTTTCCACGATGCGACCGCCTCTGAGTCATTCTAGCTGCTGTAAGTGACCCCTACTGATCAGTGAGCTGGACTTGGGCACAGCCATTCCTCTTTGTGTGCCACCAGAGCCCTATCTGCGGTAAATCGATGTTTGTTCACCAGACAGTCAACAGTGCGTGTTGTGGTGCTTTGAATGCAAATTTCCCCTAGAGTCTCAGCTACTACTCTAGAGCCGTCCATGTGTGGCACCATGCTCCCATCCACAATAGCAGTGGGCTAAACCTTTGAAACTGTGAGCAAGGCCCCAATTAAATGCTTTTGCCTTGGTCGTGGTGTCTTTGCACAGCAATGGAATAGTGACTAAGACAATGAATGTGTCTAACTGGGAAAGATTTTCTCCCAGTCTGTGATCTATGTCTTTGCTAACTGAGTGCATCGCTGTGGAGAAGCTTTTGTATCCTGTGCTGTCCTCCTTGTTGTGTGTAGACAGTGACTAGACTCCTCTTCATAAAATCCTTGCCTGCACCTACAGCTTGAAATATTTCCTCTTTTTCCTTTAACAATATCAGAGTTTCAGATCTTACATTAAGGTCTTTGATTTTAAATTGCCACCTTTTCCCATTTATTTATTCTATGTGTATGAGTGTTTTGCCTGTGTGTGCATGTGTGTGTGTATCTGCATGCCTATGGATAGTGGAGAGGCACCATGTAGGTGCTGGGAACTGATCCTGTGTCCTCTGCAAGAAACTCAAGTGCTCTTAATGACTGAACCATCTCTCCAACCCCAAGAAATGACTTATAACACAGGATGAGAATATGGGGTTTAATTTCATTCTTCTGCATGTAGACATCCAATTTTCCAGCACCATTTGTTGAAGAGGCTTGTTTTTTGTTTGTTTGTTTCTCCAATGTATAGTTTTTCCACCTTCATTGATCTCCTTATACTAAGACTTGGTTGGGCTGGGGAGATGGCTCAGTGATTAAGAGCACAGGCTGCTCTTCCAGAGGTCCTGAGTTCAATCTCAGCAAGCACATGGTGGCTCACAACCATCTGTAATGAGATCTAGTGTCCTCTTCTGTCATGCAGACACACATGCAGGCAGAACACTGCATGTAATAACTAAATCTTTAAAAAAAAAAGACTTGGCCTATATCATTAATACATTATCATTTTATAGCTGCTGAGAAGAATGTGCTTCCTCCGGTGTTTGGTAAGCGTGTTCTGTATATCTATTAGGTCCATGTGACACAGAATGTCATTGAACTCAGATATCTCTGTCAGCTGATGTGTCGACTGGTAAGAGTAATGTGCTGGAGTCCCCACCGTTACTGTGTTAGGGTTGCTCTGCATCTTTGCATCTTGTTATATTTATGAAATTAGTTGTACTGTTGTGTTGTACTTATGTCTGAAGGATTAGCTCACTTAACTTGCTTGAACTGCCTTAATAGTCATGAATTCTTTTGACCTGTTTTTATTGTAGAAAGTTTCTCTTCTATGACAGTTAATTCTTCTTGGTATAGTGGCCTTGTCTGGTGGTTGTGGTCATTCAGCGTTTAAGTCATTTCCAAGCCCTTCTGGATTTTACAATTTCTGTTGAGGAGTCAGCTGAGATTCAGATGGGCCTGCCTGTCTGTGCGATGCGCTGCTTCTCTCTTGCAGCTTCCCATGTCTTTCCTTTGTCCTGAATACTTATTGCTTTGACTATAATGCAGTGTGGATTATTTCCTGGTCTTGCCTGTTAGCTGCTTATCCCTCTGTACCTTGATAGATGTCCTTTGCCCTAGATTTTGTTATTGAACAGGTTTTCTCTCATGGGATGGACAGATGGGTCAGTGATTAAGATCTCTTCAAGAGGGTCCTAGTTGGAGCACCCATTTCGGGTGACTCACAACCACCTATAACGTCAGTTCCAGAGCAATCCCAAATCTCTGGCCTCTGAGCACACCCACTGTCACGTGCACATGCCCACATAAGACAGAGACGTATTCATAATTAAAAATAATGAAATTCAATCTTTTTAGAAAGATAAAAGGTAAAAGATCTTCTTAGAAAGATAAAATCCTCCTCTTTCTAATCCCACAATTTATGTGTTCTTTTCTTGATGTCCCAAATGTTTTACCTTGATAAAGTATCCTGACCACAGTTGGTGAGATTTCTCTGCTTGACTTCAAGTTCTAATATTCTGTCCCCATCTTAATCCAGCCTGTTGGTACGAGTTCCCATGGATCTTATTTGACTTGTTGAAATCTCCATTTCCAGTATTTCAGGGTTTTTCCTCAGTGTTTTGCTTTATTGACGTTTTCTCTCATATCCTGTGTTGACTCCTTCACTTCATGTGGGAAGGACATTCGACATGCTCTGATCCCAAAGGACAACTGAATGAAAGCCCTGCGCTAATGTGACTCACGGGGAGGGAAGTCCATCACAAGCTGGCGGTGGGACTTGGCAGTGGGGTTCACATGTTGCCACCCTCACAGGCATGAAACATGTAGGCGTGGAGTGTTCGTGGATTTTCCTCCATGATTTAAGAGACCAGGCAGCATATGGCAGGGTGGTCTCTACATGAAGGTCCTTGGAAGGCCGGACACTGAGAGGCCATTACATATAGGTGTTGGAAGTGAAGCCTGTGTTACAGTAGACACCCCAAGATTTTGGAAATGCCCAAGCCGCGGGGTATCTGCATACAGGGAATGAAATCAGCCCAAGAGAAAAGTGTGTGCCAGGCAACAAAGCTGGAAGGGTGGAGCTATGCAGGCCCTTTAACAGGACATGAGCAGCAGGATCTGTTAGAACGGCTGGGTTCTGGTCTTGCTCACCGTACTTCCTCACTGTGCCCTTTGGAATGGTAATGGGTCATCCATGCCACTGTGTGCTGCAAGCATGTAATCGACTTTTTTTGTAAGGGGTTACCAATTAAGAGATTGCCTTGAGTCTCAAGAGACTTTGGACTTTTAGACAGTGTTAATCTCTGGGGACTTCTGAAGTTGAACTGCATGCATTTGCATTATGGTATTACCATGAGTCTGTTGCCAGGACGTGGGATGTAGTGGTTTGGATGTGAGATGTCTCTCATGGTCTCAGGAATCTGAGTGGGTGGCATTGTTTGGGCAGGAAGTTCATACTGAGGGCAGACTTTAAAGTTAAAAAGCCCTGTCTATTTCCAGTTTGCTCTCTCGGCGTCATGCTCGAAGTTCAAGATGGAAGCTCTCAGCTTCCCGTTCCTGCAGTCAGGCCTGCTGATTGCTGCCCTGCCACCATCTACTGTCATGGGTTCATCCTGTGGATTCATGAGCCCAAAACAAATGCTCTTTGCAACATATAATGAGTTTAGACAAAGTGAGTGTTACTAGTTCGCTGTTTTCATCCAAACATCGCTTAGTGCTGCAACATTTATTTGTGTGCCTGTGTCTTGCTATCTGCCCATGAATGATGGAGTTAGCCTTCCTCGCTCTCTCTCTCTCTCTCTCTCTCTCTCTCTCTCTCTCTCTCTCTCTCTCTCTCTCTCTATGTCTCTGTCTCTCTCTCCCCATGCCTGCCTGCCTTTTGTACTGTGAGCTATTTTCTCAACTTTATGGGGAATTTACTTAATTTCATTTTTTATTCAAGAATTTCATACTTGCATACACTATGTTCTGATCAAATCTGTCACTCCTCCTTTCCAGTTCCTCCTCACCCCCACCATCATTTTCCCCTCTCAACTTCATGGGCTTCTTTGTTTTGTTTTTGAGCCAAGGTCTCTGTTTCCCTAGGCTAACCAGAAAACCCTGACCCTTCTGCTCATGCCTCCCGCTGCCTAATATTTTTTAATTATTATTTTATGTATGTCCTGTATGTATGTCTATGTACTGCCTGCATGCCTGGTGTCTGCAAAGGGAAGAAGAGGACTTCTGGATTCCGCTGGAACTGAAATTACAGACAGTTGTGACTATGTGCTTTTGAAAAATGTAGAGTCCACCCACAGGAAGCTGAACCTTGCAGAAAACTGTGAGTCATTCTTTTTATCGCGTTTGTATTATGTTGTGGAGTCATATCATTTTACCAGTAGCACGCATTGAGATATGTTCCTATCTTTTGTTGCCATGCATGTGCTTATACATGCATGTGTGCACGTACAAGTGTAGGGAGAAGCCAAGTGTGGTTTTGGAATGGGGCTACCTGCTTCAGCCTTTTAATAGTTGTTGCTAGCTGGGTTTCCCGCGTTCCCGGCCATGCTGAGGATCACCGCTGCTTTCATCGCTGCCTTCTCTCCAACTTTCATCTTTTTACTTTATGACAACAGAAAACACGAAGATGACATTTTAAATAGGATTTTCTAATTACAAGCAACTTATGTATGTGTAACTAGACCTTTAATTCCATATCTATAACTTTTTGTCATTTTTGGCTATTTGGGTACATAGTCATGTCACAGGGCCCCTGAAGAAGGGGGCTGGGCCTCTCTACTTCCCCTGCAATATTTGATTTTGGATACTAGAACTGATGATACCACCCAGGCACTAAGGGAGATGAAAACTTTTATTCATGCACACAAATGAGGCTTTCTAGGGAACAGAGAAGGCGAGAAAACAGAGACCGGCTGAAGTGTTCACTGTGTGTCGGCATTAGCAGGAGGGGCTTAATCGATTTGAAATTTGTCAAGGAACCAAAGGTGGTGATCTCTAGGCTTTCTTCTCAGGTAACCCTGATGTGGATTAAACTGGAGTAAAGATGAATATTTGTGCTCAAATATCAAAAATAGAATGCAGTTCTTTAGTACAAGTCATTTATCTATTATTGAGTTTTTCATTATGAGTGGAAATTAAATGGTTTATTTTTGCAAAATAATGTTTGTTTTTGATGTGTGTGTTTAACCCATTAACTGTATATAATGAGATTCACTGGTTCCCATGTATGCAGATACTGCGCGTTGGTTTATCTATCCCCTCTCTACAACCTTGCTCTCCACCCTCTGGTCATTCTCCTAGTCCCTGACATTCACTTTTCCATGGGAGGCCAGCTCTTTGTTTTTAAATTCCCACATGTGAGAAAAAAGCATGGAACACTTGTCTTTTCTGTGTCTGGCTTTCTGTTGTCCTTAACACAATGCCCTCCAGTTCTATCTTTGCAAGTGACAGGATTTCATTTTTAACAGCTCAACAAAACTCTGTGGTGTATGTCTCTCTATATCTGTTATTCTGTTGATGCTACCTAAGATGAGTCCCTCTTAGCTAGAGTTAAGCTCTCCATGAAGGCGAGTAGGCAGGAAACTGGCTCCGTACCCTTTGGATCTGTGCCCAAAGGCAGCTGGGTGCAGAGCAGTTCCAGGTTCGGGGTTCTCAGGACTCTCCACTTGCTCTCCAACAACACTCTCACTGAATGTGTGTTCGTTTTCATCTGCATCCTTAGCAGCGTACTTGCTGTTTGGGATTTGTTCTTATAACAGGCATTGTAGTTGGTATGAGCTGGGAACTCACTGTAATTTTAGTTTTTATCTCCTTGATGACTGATAGCATTGAACTTGTCTTTCACATACTGACAGACCAGACACATTTTTTTTATTGAAATGTTTGTTTTTAGCTCATTTGCCCATTTTTAAATGAGCATACTTGGTTTATCTTCCGGTTCATTATATGTTCTAGGCGGTAAATAACCTCCCGGATGAAGAGCCAGTGAGGTCGTGCGCAGGTTTCCAGTTCGATGCAGGCACACTTGTTAGTCTTTAGTTTCGTCTCCCGAGTTTGGGATCCTGTTTAGAAATCTGTCGTCTCCATCAACACCTTGCAGTTTCCCGTTTCCCCAGCATAGGTTCTGAGCTTCAGGTCTTACGGCCTTGGATCTGTCTGGGGTTGATTTTTAGACTCACTGAGTGACAGGTGTCAAGTTTCAATATTCCGTGTGTAGATAGTTTCCCAAGCAGAGTGTATTAATGAGGATGGTTTTCCCCAATGTGTTTGGTATCTTTGCCAAACCTTGTAATGTAGGTTCATGGATTTGTCTTTTGGTTTCCTGTCCTATTTCCTCAGCCTGTGTCTCTGTTTTTATGTCAGTACCAGACTGTTTTGGTTACTGTGGCTCTGCAGTATGTCTTGAAATCATGATACTTTTAACTTTGGATTTTTTTGCATCGATTCATTTGTTCTTTGACAATTTCACACAGGTATATAATGTATGGTGGTCACTCTCTACCCCGCACCCTCTGTTCTCTCTTTCCTAGCACTACAGTGTTCGCCTCCTCCATCCCCTCCATCCCCTTTCTAATCCCTGACTTCTGGTGTTTTGTGAGACATTTAGCTTAAGCAGGGCCCTCTGTGCAAGCATTGGGTTGGACTTGTTCTTCAGCGCCCGGTGGAGTCACCAGTGAGTACACAGCTGAAGGCGAAGGCTCTTCTTCTCCCCGAATCTATCAGGAGCAAGTATTTCCAGGCTGAAGGCCAGGGCCCAAGTCCCTCTTTGATCCAGTCAGGTTGATGGGCCCATTCTTGTGCCAGTCCGAAGTGGACATCCACAACTGCCTTGAGTTTAGGATCACAATGACAGTCTTCCTTAGATGACATTTCATAGCCCTTCTTCTCCCCGTCTTCTGTGTCTCACATCTCTCCTCCCCTCTTCAAAGGGTCCTGAAACTTGGAAGGGTTTAGGGATGAACTCAGCCTTTGTATTCGCCTCACTCAGGACAGTTCCGCATTGATGACTCGAGACCGCGCTGGCTCTCTGTGCTTCTACATCATCTTCAGAATTGCCTTTTCTAAATTTGTGATGAACGTCACTGGTATTTGGGAGACTACACTGAACTCACACGTTGCTGATGGTGATATTCATTCTTTCAACCTAAGAACACATAATGTTTTTCTACCTTTTAGGATCTTCAATTTCTTTCTTCAGGGTTTGATAACTTTTGTTTCCAAGCTCTTTCACTTCTTCCGCACATTATTCTTAAGGTGTGTGCACACATGTATGTGTGTGCGTTTTGAGGACAGAATTAATTCTCTGATTTCTCCACAAATTATCAGTATGTAGAAAACCAACTGATTGCTGTTGTTTCTGTGGCCGTGAGTGGTAAACCGCAGAGCTCAACAAACCCACATTCGAGTTTATTAGGGAAAGGCAGGGATCGTGGAAGTCTCGCTGCTGTGCTTTCAGTAGGCTTCTCTCTGCTGCTGTGCCCTGCTGTGCCCTGCTGTGCCCTGCTGTGCTGTCTCTGTGCCTCCTTACGGCTATCAGCAGCCCTCTCCCTGTGCCTCTGGTGTGAGTGTGCTGTTCTGCTGCTGTGCCCCCAGTGTCGCCTCAACACTTGCTGTCAGCGGCCTAACACACAACCTCAACAGTGCGAGGCAGCTCCGGTGGAGGGGACAGGTGCCGAGAACACTGCTGCAGAGGCTGCAGCTCCGATGCACTGAGACTGCGTGCGCGGGGGCAGGGGTACAATTGCCAGCTGAAGTGGGAAAATTTCATTTAAAGCTATATGCATATACATAGACATATGTATTATATGTAATTTTAGGTAAATAAGCAATATGATTCCTTATGACTTTTTCAGGCACTTTATTACTATAAGTTAAATTTATTCATTTACTTTACATCCTGATTTAAGCTTCCCCTTCATCCTCTCCTCCCAACCCCTCCCTCCAATTCACTCTTCCTCAGCCTCCTTTAGAAAGGGGCAGGCCTCCCACAGGTACCAACAAAGCATGGCCTATCAAACTGAAGTAGAACTAAGCTCCTCCCCTTGTATTAAGGCTGAGCAAGGCAACCCGGTATGAGGAATAGGTTCCTGGAATCCAGCCAAAGTGTTAGGGACAAGACCTGCTTCCACCAAGTAGTGGAAGGAGTCCAAAAGCAGATGAAGCTACACAAGTGTCACACCTATGTAGAGGGCCTAGGTGGGTCCCATGCAGGCTCCCCAGCTGTTGGTTCAGAATCTAAGCTCCTATCAGCTCAGGTTAGTTGTTTCTGTGGGTTTCCTTAGGGTAACCTTGACATCTGCATCCCCTATCCCTCTCCCCCGACCCCCTGCTCTTAAAATTCTTCCTCCCTCTCTTCAACCGGATTCCCTAAGTTAGGCCAAGAGCTTGCCTGTGGATCTCTGCATCTGTTTTTAATCAGTCACTGGATGAAGGCTCTCTGGTGACAATTAAAATAGTCATCAATCTGATTATAGAAGAAGGCCAATTCAGGCACCCTCTCTCTCCACTACTGCTAGGAGTTTTAGCTGCAGTCATCCTTGTAGATTCATGGGAATTTCCCTTGTACAAGGTTTCTACCTGATCTTAAAATGCTATCCTCCCGCTTCATCAAGACATCTCTTTAATTACTCTCCCCTTCCACCCACCCCCAACCTGATCGCTCATGTTCCCATCCCCAGAGGCCCCCAGTCTACCAAGGAGATCTCTTCTATTCCCCTTCCTAGGGAATCTGTGCGTCTCTGTGCTGTGGGACAATGGTCTCTACCCTGTCACTTGTATTTTAAATAAATGCTGATTGGCCAATAGCCAGGCAGGAAGTAGAGGCAGGGCAACGAGAATTCTGGGAAGGAAGAAGTTTCAATCTGCAGTCATCACCCAGAGAGGAAGCCAAACACAGAGCAAGCGAGATGTGACTGCCTCGCCGAAAAAGGTACCAAGCCACGTGGCTAACACAGACAAGTATTATGGGGTAATATAAGTTATAAGAGTTAATAAGAAGCCTGAGCTACTAAGCCAACCATTTTATAATTATTGTAGACCTCTGTGTGTTTCTTTGGGACCGAATGGCTGCAGGACCAGGCAGGACAGAAAAATCTGGTCAACAGATGTGGGACCTGGTGGGACGGAAACTTCAGTCCCCCTTTGCACCCTTCTTGTTACCTAGTCTCTCTGGAGCTGTGCCTCCAGATTTCCTGATGTCATTATTTTAAACAGCTGAGTAGTATTCTATTGTATAATTGTACCACATTTTCTTTGTCCATTCCTTGGTTGAGGGGTTTCTAGGTTGTTTCCAGGCTGTGACTATTACAAATGAACATAGCTGAGCAAGTGTCCTTGTGGTAGATTGCACATCGTTTGGGTATATGCCTAAAATTGGTACTGCTGGGTCTTGTGGTCGATTGATTCCCAATTTTCTGAGGAACTTCCATATTGATTTCCAAAGTGGCTGTACAAGTTTGCACTGCTATCAGCAGTGGAGGAGTGTTCCCTTGCTCCACATCCTCACCAGCATAAGCTGTCACTTGTGTTATTGATCTTAGCCATTCTGACATGTGTAAGATGAACTCTAAGAGACATTTTGATTTGCATTTCCCTGAGGACTAAGGATATTGAACATTTCTTTAAATGTATCTCAGCCATTTGAGAATCTTCTATTGAGAATTTGGTTTAGATCTGTACCCTATTTTTTAATTGGATTATTTGGTGTGTTAATGTCTAGTTTCTTGAGGTCTTTTTATATCTTGGTGATCAGTCCTTGTTTTCAGGTGCTCTGTTATTTTACCTCCCTCCTTCTCCCAGTTAGCCACACCTCCTTATTTTTCACGTTTCTGTTCAAATTACTCTAATCCTGTTATTTCCCTCTTTATCATGTTATTTCCCTCTTTATCACCCCCCTGCCACACACACACCCCAGGGTTCCTTTTTGCTTCCTTGGCTCCTGTGGCCACTCTAGGTTATAGACTCATCTGAAGATTTGAATTAGGAGCCACAGATAAGTGAGAACATGTTTGTCTTTCCAGAACTAGATTATCTCGATGTAATCTTTTCTTGTACCATCCATTTGTCAGCAGACGTCATGTCTTTTTATTTAAAGTTGCATAGTATTCCATAGTATATTGCATAGCATATAATCATCAGTTGAAGGGCATTTGTTTAGAGCAGGAATGAACACAGCCGAGCAGATACCTGTCTGTATAGTATAGTAGGATGCCACGTCCTCTGGGCAAGGAGTAGTATGACTGGGTCATGTGGTAGGTTTATTTTTAGCATTTCCAGAGGGGCTGGACCAGTCTACAATCCCACCAACAGTGAGTGAGGATCCCCTTTCCCCAGATCAGTTGTTTTGTTGCTTTTGTCGTTCTGATTAGGGTGAGATAATCTCAAACTTGTTTTGATTTGCATTTCCCTTGCTGCAGTGATGATCATTTTTTGGAGATATATCTTAGCCATTTTTATTTCTTCTTTTGAGAACTCTCTATTTAGATCACAAGGCTATTTTTTTTGAATGGATCATTTGGTCTTTTTCTTTATATATTCTGGGTATTAATCCTCTGTCAGATGTGTAGGTGGCAGAGTCTCCCATTCTATAGACTTCTTCACCCGGCTGATTATGTGTGTGTGTGCGTGTACATGCACCTCAAGGGATAAAGCAGTTCCTGGAAGTCCCTGGCTATAATCCCATCGTCTAAGAGCAGAGTAGTCAGGACAGAGTTTGAGGCCATCTTCTGCCCCCTCACCCCTCCCTAAACATATCTATCCAACTCTGTCTAATAAAGCTGGTATCTCTCTCTCTTTTTTCTGGTGAATGGGGGGAGGAGTTGAGACATGGTTTCTTAGTGTAGCTTTGGTGCCTGTCAAGGAACTAGCTCTTGTTAGACCAGCCTGGCCTTAAATTCAGAGATCCACCTGCTTCTACCTCCCGAGGGCTGGGATTAAAGGTGTGCGCCACCACTGCCCAGCTGAAGCAGGTATCTCTTCCCATCATGATTAACATATACATAAAATCATCTGATAATATGTATATGATAAACAGTATAATAAACTGTTCTTAAATGAGAAAACTAAATAAAGGAGAAAGACTTCTGATACTCTTAGACCAAAAAGATTATTTTAAAAAACAAAAATATTGATATAAGGTTCTAATAAATTTATTTCAACAGCAAAAACTATCAGTTGGAGTATACAAATACATGTTTTGAGCCTTACTATTCTCTCCACATCTCAAACACAGACAGAGGCCCTAGAAGGGCTGGTAAGGGGCATTTTCCTGGCCTGGCAGAGTTAGGTTCAACTGCAACCAATATCCCTGACAGGACAAAAATTCTTATGGGGAATGGCTCATTTGAGAGTATTCCAAACATGTCCATTGTAGGAACTGTCAAGAAAAAGAGCGAGTGGCAACAGTTCATGAAAGTTCATTTCTAGACTCCTCTCACACATCTATCTTATAGAGTTCGACCTGTTTGTGATTTTAAAGTCTACTTCAGGAATCTTTATTGGACAAAAAGGTCATACACTCTGTATAGCTCTAATGTATGGGAACCACCACTGCCTGACTCTTGGAGGTTACATCACAGTGCAGAGTCCTTGGAGGAAGAAAATGCCCTGAGGCCGCAGCTCCACTTTTAACCACTCTACCCAAAGTGCTAAGTGCATTTTCAAGCATATTCTGAGACTGTTTTGAGCTACAATAAATTAGGAAAGGCAAATTCATAGACACGAAGGGTGAGAATAGCTATTAAATCTCCCCACAAAATCTGAAGAGACTGCAGGGACTAGACCTTGGTACACACAGAGACTGACTACAGAACTGATCATTTAAGTGCATCCTGACTTGAGAGCTGATGTTCATGAGGTGGGCACAAGGGCAGTCTCTGGGCTTCCTAAGTAAGTGATTATATCTGCACAGGCTGGACCCGGTCACCTGCGCCATCACACATGGAAGTCCTCCAGCTGTCCCCGGTCACCTGCACCATCACACATGGAAGTCCTCCAGCTGTCCCAGCTGGACCCGGTCACCTGCGCCATCACACATGGAAGTCCTCCAGCTGTCCCCAACTGGACCCGGTCACCTGCACCATCACACATGGAAGTCCTCCAGCTGTCCCCAACTGGACCCGGTCACCTGCACCATCACACATGGAAGTCCTCCAGCTGTCCCAGCTGTCCCCGGTCACCTGCACCATCACACATGGAAGTCCTCCAGCTGTCCCAGCTGTCCCCGGTCACCTGCACCATCACACATGGAAGTCCTCCAGCTGTCCCAGCTGTCCCCGGTCACCTGCACCATCACACATGGAAGTCCTCCAGCTGTCCCAGCTGGACCCGGTCACCTGCGCCATCACACATGGAAGTCCTCCAGCTGTCCCAGCTGGACCCGGTCACCTGCGCCATCACACATGGAAGTCCTCCAGCTGTCCCAGCTGGACCCGGTCACCTGCGCCATCACACATGGAAGTCCTCCAGCTGTCCCAGCTGGACCCGGTCACCTGCGCCATCACACATGGAAGTCCTCCAGCTGTCCCAGCTGGACCCGGTCACCTGCGCCATCACACATGGAAGTCCTCCAGCTGTCCCCAACTGTCCCCGGTCACCTGCACCATCAGACATCGAAGTCCTCCAGCTGTCCCCAACTGCCACCTATTTTCACTTTCACTTTCAGCTTCACAGAAAGTTTTATAGCATGTTCCATTTCATTCTTGACAATCTGAGCTACCTACAAAGAAAAGAGGTTAATAAAGGCTGCCCAGTCCACAGATGCTTCCCAGTTCACCCACTGAGGATAAGCCATACTGGCGCTCTGCATTCAGTGGTATTTAAATAAATCAGGTATAGAGACTGCCCTGCTCTCATGAGCAGCTCAGAACTTGGAAACCCTCAGAGCAAGCCCGACTCTTGGCTATTGTTTCCCAGTCAATCATCTCTGCATCAGGGTCCCCTTACATTCAGTCAGCTGAGCATAGTTAGCTTTTCTCCCTGTAGGGACTCAACATTTACAGCCAGCCTGTGCTACAGCAGGTCCAAATACACCGCACATGGCAAAGGACCAGTCCTCCTGACCCCTCCATCTGCTGCCTACAGAATGAACAGTGTACGCAAACATACCTGAACAACATCCTCTTCTGCCACTTCATATAAAAGCTCGTCATGAAGTTGAAGGATGAAGAAGCCGCCTCTCATAGGACAAAACATCCCTTTAAGTTTTCTCTTTGGCAACAATCCTGCCCCAAGAAAAATAGAAAACTACTTTGTTCTTAATAATTTTGAAAACATGACATTGTAACTAATATACTGAAACACATAGGACTTGGAACTGTCAGGAGAACTAAAGCTGGCAGCTCCCTAGCCTTACCAACAGGGGAACTCAAACCCCCGATAACATGCAGAAAGAAGAAATAGACGGAATATCAGGAGCTCATCCGAAGACTTCTCCAGCCTGTTTCTCCTGAGTATCCAGCCTCTTCTCTTCCCATGGATTCCTTCACCCGATGCGTGGCAGCACCAGGTGGCATAGGGCCCGAGCACTACTCCAGGCAACAGAGTCAATTCTTTGTTTTTGAGACAGGGTTTCTCTGTAGCTTTGGAGCCTGTCCTAGAACTCAATCTGTAGACCAGGCTGGCCTTGATCTCACATAGAATCTTCCTGTCTCTGTCTTCACAGTGCTGAGATAAAGTGCATGCACCACCACTGCCTAGCTTCAGAGTCAATTCCCTTTTTAAAAAATGTTTTTCCACACAATTTTGTTCATTACTTCTATTGCTAAGATTTTTTAAAATTCACTTATTTTTTTTTTAAAAAAACTATCTTTTCTCATTTTACATACCAATCCCAGTTCCCACTTCTTCCCCTCCAGACTGATGACTATCTTAAATGTCATCATAGAACCTTCATCCAGCAGAGTCAATTCTTAGGAGGCTATATTTCAAAAGGGCTTTCCTGGTGCCTTGATGTGGTTAGATATGTCGCACAGAACCTGTGTTTTCCTGACGAACTGTGCTCTCTGGACATTTGCAAACCTAGGTCCACACGGGAACTTGGTACATTTGTTAGTACCATGAATTGCAGGTTAGAGTGTGTCCATTTAATAGCAAGGATCTGGATTTCCAGCCAACTTGCAGGTCAGTGTCTAGTAAAGTGGTGAAGAAGCCCTGTCCTAGGCTCAACTCCTTTCCCTAACCAGCAGGGCCGACGGCAGACTGGCTCCCTCAGAGCAACGGCATCTCCCGTGTGCTCCCGCGTCACAGCAGTCCTTCCTTCCTGGCATAGACATTTCCTACTTATCCTTCATGCCCAGCAAGAAGTTTCCCCTTCCGCTAACATCTGCACTTCTGCCATAAAGTCCTGTAAGTGCACCGATGGTCTGTAGCCTGAGTTTGCTCAGAGGCAGCTTGAGAACCAAGACAGCTAAGCCTACAGCTGCTTCAAACAGGGTGCCAAAGCTGTCTGTGTGCCAGCCTGGCTGAAATTTACCTGCTCCATGGTGCCCACTAACCACAGGGACTATCTTTGAATCTCAACCTGTGATTCTCTGATCTGTGGTTCTCAACCTGTGGGTCATGACCCCTCTGGGGTCAAATGATTCTGCCACAGGGGCCACATATCAGAAATCTTTCATATCAGATATTCACATTACAATTCATACGGTAGCAAAATAAAGTTACAAAGGAACATTTTATGGTTTGGGTCACAGCATTGGGGAACTGAGAAGCACTGGTCCAGATGCTCTCATTTTTCTCCGTTCTGATCATAATTCTGCTCTCACCATTTCCCCTGGCTCCAGGCTTCTGACCCAGAGTGCAGCAAGTGAGTTTCTTGTCCTCTGTGTCTTCTGCCTTGTTGGGAATCACTGTCCCTTAATCTCATGATTTATAGCTCCTAGCACTCAGCATGACACCATCTTCAGGGACAACCCCAGGCACACAGGTGCAGCTGTGAGTCCTGCTGGCACGGCTCTCCTGCGAGTCACACAGCTGTTTATTCAGGGGATGCAGTGTTGCTAGAGGAGTTTACATTCAACCCATAGGTTACAAACATCTACTTCTAAATCTCTACATAGTTTCTGTAAACTATACAAAGCTCTTCTAGAAGCAGCAAATTCCATCCTGAACTGTTGCTATTAATTTTTTCTGCCCAGGGCCAGCAGCTTACCCTTGCCCTGAGTGCCCTAAATCTCAGCTTTCTCCAAAGAAACTAAAACCAAGGCTGTGGCCATGGACTGACGTCTCACTCGCACTGACACGAGGTAGAAGTGAAAGCATGGACATGTAACAGACATGGGGAAAGCAAAGCTTTCTCCAGGAAACAAGGCACAGAACCTGAAAGGACCTTGAAAACAACAACAGCAACGACAGAAGCAAAGAGGACAGCATTAGCAAAAAGACTATGTGGTAAGGTCACCTCAGAGAGCACTGGGGTCACAAACAGGAACGTCATCAAGGTCCTAACTGTGACTCCTGCATGTGCAGTCAGACTGACTTCCTACAGCACCCTAGCTGCTTTTGCTGGGTTTGCCTTTTTGGTTATCTCTCATAAATCAGCAGCAAGGCAAACAGCGGTCTTGGGATAGGGCACAAATCCCCACGTCATGGGAAATACATGAGCATCCTAAGACTTGGAGTTTATCATTGTAGACTTCATAGAGGGCTGTCCAGGGACACAGGACATGTGATACAAAAAGCCAGGTGGTAGTGACACATGTCTTTAATCCCAACACTCAGGAGGCAGAGACAGATGGATATCTGAGTTCAAGGCCAGCCTGGTCTACAAAGTGAGTTCAGGGACAACCAATGTTGTTACACAGAGAAACCCTGTCTCGAAAAACCAAAAACAATCAAAGAAAAAAAAAAACACCTCAAAGTGGTACAGAAGCAGGAATCCATCTTTTTACAAGTCAGGCATTAAAGAGACTAATAGAAATGCAAAATAGAGTACCCCATGACTGATTTTCCTCTGATCCAAAAAAGACATACTTTCATAAAAACTTGTTACTTATGTGTTAAAACATGGTATGCTTATTGTTTTCAAGACTGACTTTTGGGTATGTGTGTGTGAATGCAGGCGTCTGAGGAGGTCAGAGGTGTTGATTCCCCTGCAGCTGGAGTTACATGCCATTGTGAGCCTTCTGATGTGGGTGCTGCGAACTGAAGTCCTCTGCAAGAGCAGTGTGCACTCTTAACCTCTGAACCATCTCTTCAGCGCCCCTCTTTTGAAAGGTTTATTTTTAATTACATTATTGTTTAAAAAATGTTAAAGCAAGCTTGAAAATAATCTAATTTCCAATGAGGTAACTATAGCATATATGATCTCTCTATATAACAACTCCTTGGCATCATTAATAATTTCCAAGAGTATAAAGGCATCTGGCACCAAAATATTTGAGGATTCCTAGAAGTAAAATATAAAATACGCCCTCCCCATACCTCCCTTTTGGGTGCAAATATTTTCACCATGTTAGATCTGGCAAGTGCCTAGTTGGCAGACAAACCTGTTCGGCCATTCTGGAGCATGCTTTCCCGATGACCATGGGATTTGAAGGCTGAATAGAAGGTCTCTAATTGCTTCTGAATGTTAACTGTGGCTGTTTTGACAATATCAGCAGCTGATCCTTGGACTGTAGTGTTGATGGCCTGACGTTCAGCCTATAAAAAACAGGTGCTTAAGGATGAGTCAACATGGCCTCACATTGGGCCTCAGTACTCACAAATCAGTGGTCATGTCTACAGCCAGAATTCTAGACTGAGGTGTGACCCAGGACACCAACAGGGAAGTCTCATCCTAAAATAGCAATCCTTAGCCCACCCTTCTGAGCCTTCCACATGAGACTAGACTGAGCATCAGGTTGGATTGTTTTGGTTTAAAAATCTTCAATGCTCAGTTAGGGTCCCCCAGCTCTGCTGCGCTTAGAATGCTGCCATTTATTCTAGAAGAGCTAGAGCCTTGAGGCTCTTTACAAACTTCACTCTAAAGATTTATTCCTAAAAATACTCTTGATTCTAAATAGACATAAGAATATTCTTTGTAACATACGTTGGACATTTTCCAGACCAATGGCTCCCTCATCCCCCACAAATTCTAGCCAGAAGGCCTGAGTAGGCCCCAAGTATTAAATTATACTTTCCCTGAAATAATTGCTACCGGTCAACTGTAGAACAAGAGAGGAGGGATCTTGGTTTAATATCCAGGGGCAACTTGCTCACAAATACTAGTTCTGGTGCCCCTAACGGCTTGTGAAATGGCAAGAGTCTCTTTAAGGAAGGCAGTCAATGTCAGTGGAGCTGAGTGTTCCTCTGAAGATGCTATACCCAAGCTCTAAAGTATATTCAACATCTGCTCAAGAGATTAACTGTTGATAAAGTGACATGTTGATAAAAGTACATTCCCTCTGTATGTTATGAATATGTTTTATTACCATTGGTTAATAAAGAATCTGTTTCTGCTTATGGCAGGGCAGAATAAAGCCAAGTGGGAAATCCGAACAGAGATATATAGAGACAGTAGTCAGAGTTAAAGAGACACCATGTAGCTGTCAAAGGAGAGGATGCTGGAACCTTACCAGTGGGTCACAGCCCTGTGGTCACACACAGATTAATAAAAATGGGTTAATTTAAGATATAAGAGTTAGTGAGAAGCCTGAGCTAATAGGCCAAACAGTGTTGTAATTAATAGAGTTTCTGTTTGATTATTTGGGTCTGGCAGGCCAGGAAATGAACAAGCGGTCTCCGTTTGCAGTAAAGCTATTGTGAACTCTAAAGAATGACTGGGTTTCAGAGGGTCACCACTCTGCCTCTGTGAAACCAGCCATCTCTGTGCAGTAGGCTGCCTTTCTCACTCATTACACATAGGAGTTTGTTTTCTTGACTAAAGGCAACTTAAAGAATGAGTTTCCGTGGCTGATACCAGGCTTCTGTTTATCACTGAGGGTGAGACAAGGTAGGAAGGCAAAACACAGTCAAGACCAGAGGGGGAATACATGTATGGACTTTGTTTGCTTTCACCCAGCTTCCTCCTGTCTTATATAGTTCAGGACCCCTCTGCCTAGGGAATGGTGACACTCTCAATGGTCTTGGTCTTTCTACATCAATTAACAATAAGACACTCTCTATAGCCATACCCACAGACCAACCTAATCTAGGCAATTTTTTAAAAGGGAGAAACCAAGGTTAAAAATAGCCTGGCATTGGAAGACACTCTTTCTCTTCGAGTAATCAAAAAATTCCATAAGCAGCAGCCAGAAGGTGTGGAAAGCTGACAAGATATAATAGGCTTTAGGGGCTTGGGGAATCATATCTGGGACCAGGAACAAACTAGTAGAAGAGGCCTGGTAAACTAGTGGGGTGCAATAGAAAGCCAACTCTCTCTCTCTCTCTCTCTCTCTCTCTCTCTCTCTCTCTCTCTCTCTCTCTCTCTCTCTCTCTCTCAAAGCTGAGGGAGGGAAGGAGAACCAACAGGAATGAAGACGGGAATGTAATTCAGTATTAGCGAGCTTTTGCCTGGCCTGACTGATGCCTGAATGTTCAACCCCAGCATTGGGGAAAGGTGTTTTTTATCACTTGTCACCACGGCTAGTAGTTAGTATGCTGAAGTCTGAGTGGGCAGATGTTTACACTAAACTGTGCCGTCACTCCAGAAGCCCTTTTGAAAACTGATGGCCAACTCTGCTGAAAAATACATGTCAAAACTCAGAGAAATTTCAACATACGTGGGCTTTATGATAAGGATTGTTGTCTTTGATTCCTGGCAAATATCTACGTCTTCCCAAAATGGTCTGAACAAATCCATCTCTTCTACAGTTCTTCACTGTGTCCCTCATGAAATGATTAATCCCTGCAAAGAAAATACAGAAACAATTACAACCACCGTCCACCCTCTGTGTCATTGCTTGTTTCAACACAACAAACCCACCATGCATCCTGTTCTTGTTCTGACTTCATCGCAGCCAGTGCTCTATCTGTCACAGACTGCCACTGCTGGATCTTCTGTGCCCATCTACCTTCTCACCTGTGAAGGGCCTTACTTCAGGTGTCCTGTCCATGCGATCCTGGAAGTGGGGTTCCTAGTCTCTTCCCCTCTCTCCTTCTTTATATCTTACTCCTGCTTCTAAATTTCAACTCCAAGTTTAGGGGTTCACGGTCATCGAGAAATGCACAGCCCTAAACCCAGACACAGACGGCATCTGAAACACCTCAGTGGATCCCCTCTGAAGACATGCTGTGAGTCTAATCCTTTTACTTACTTAGAACAAAGCCTTCTATCTTTGCAAGTATCAAAGCGACTTTCACTAAAATTTGAGGGGGAAAAATAAAAATCCAGACACAAGGGGTAGTAAAATAAAAAAATTTAAAAAGGTGCCTACAGTAAGTATCTTAACCCAACAGTAGGTGCTATTGAGCACAAACTACCAAACTGGTGACCAGATCCACTGAGGATTACTTCACTCTCCCTTGTGGGCCCATCAGAGGATCAATACTACTTCCAGATGCCTTTCCTCTCCCCTCTACATCAAGGACAGGGATCGATCCACAAACTAGAGTGGACACTGCACTGGAAGATCTGAGAAGGTGAGAAATAAATACATTCCCCTTCCTAATGGCTGCTCTCTGCCGAGCATGTTGGAAGGAACTTGAGCTCTGTGAGAACATGAGTCGGTCTCTCATTCAACACTATTTCTACAAGGCCCATGACTGTTTCAAACATGATGAGTTATCTACAAAGTAGAGCAACCATGACTTTCAACAGAAGTCTCTAGGACCAAGATTCCTAGGTTCACTGAGTGTAAAAAGTGAGGCTTAGGTTCAGAGAACGGCCAAGGTTCGAGTTGTCCATGAAAGACCCTTTCATCACTCCATAGCCTTCCATTTCTGCCTCTGCCTTTCTCCAACAGGGCTTCTGATACATGGTCAGTGGCTTTTTGAGCAGCATGACTTCAGTCTTGCAGAGAGAAAAACAAAGCAATGTTTTCTGTAACAGGAGGAGCAGGCTGTCTGTTGGGGTTTCTGTCCTGCCCAGTTCCTGCAGCCGGCAAGTCCCAAAGAAAATCACACAGAGGTCTCCTTAAGATTATAAACTGACTGGCCCATTAGCTCAGGCTTCTTATTAGCTCTTGTAGCTTATATTAACCCATTATTCTTACCTATGTTAGCCACATGGCTCAGTACCTTTTTGAGCAGAGCAGATCACATCCTGCTTCTTCGGTGGTCTGGGTAAGACTCCCGAGGGAGCTTCCTTCTTCCCAGAATACTCCTGTTCTCATTTCCCCACCTCTACTTCCTGTCTGGCTACTGGCCAATCATCATTTATTTAAAACATAATTGACAGAATAAAGAATTGTACCCTACCACAATATAGAGCCCTCATCAGCACAAGCTTTGCTTTGTCAGGAGCCACTGATTGACCCCCTTTTCTTTTCTTTTTTCTTTTCTTCCTTCCTTCCTTCCTTCCTTCCTTCCTTCCTTCCTTCCTTCCTTCCTTCCTCCTCCTTCCTCTCTCTCTCTTTTTTTCCTCTCTCTCTTCCTCCTCTCATATATTACATCCCAACTGCAGTTTTCCCTCCCTCCTCTCCTTCCAGTCCCTCTCCCTCACCTCCTGATCTTCTGTATCTTAGTGAAGTACAGAACATGACTACATCCATTTGTCTAGAAATAAATAGCCAGGCAGAGGTAGCGCATGCATTTAATCCCAGCACTTGGGAGGCAGAGGCAGACGAATCTCCGTTAGTTCGAGGCCAGCCTGGTGTACAAGAGCTAGTTCCAGGACAAGCTCCAAAACTATAGAAAAACCCTGTCTCAAAAAAATAAGAGAGAGAATTTAAGGTACCCAAACTGCTCTATAACAGTTACTCAGAGTTCATTAGTATTTTACTATCAATCTAAAGCTAACTAAACCCAAATTAAGTCAGTGTCCATATTTTGGGGAAGGCACAGTATACAGCACGACAGCAAGCATGGCTGACAGTACATCTAACTCTCCTTTCTTGAAACAGGCTGATCTTAATGAATAATGCAATAATGATAATAATGCATTCTATTTGCCCTCAATAATTCCTGACCAAAACTTCTGATTAACAGAGATTTTAGTAAATTTCTGTAATATTAAGTTAATTAATGTGGTGAGTAGCTACAAGAGCCTTAGTTTAGACGTCTTACCTGTATATCTGGACTTGAAAGATTCAATGTAGCAAGCTGCATCATTTTCTTGAATGCCCATCTGTTCTCCTAAGGATTTAGCTCCCATCCCATATATGATTCCATAGCAAATCTGAAAGGAGGCATCACACTCAGTTAGTTACACATAACTACACAAAGTGTAAACACACATGTTCACTAGGACTGATACCTGGTGAACTCTTTACTTCATAGTGAGCACAGACACCATTAGATCAGTTCTGGACCCACAGAAATGGGTACTCAGCAAGCATTTGTTTTGCCTCTGAGCATTACTTTGTGCGCATGTGTGAGTGTGAAGATACAAGCAAATTTGAATGGGGGAAGGAAGCAGTTCAAACTAGGAAGATTGCTTTCTGTTTGTTCTTTGTCCACCACCATTCCTTAGCGTGTCTCAGGAGTGTCTGCTGAGGAAGTGCCTAGAAGTCTTCGAAGCAAGTTTTACAAATATACCTCTCCTTGCCCATGGATAAGCACAAATAATTTGATAATAGGAGAAACTTCACTGGAAAAGAAACACCTACAACTCACAGTTGCCTACAGTCTCACATCTCATAAAGTGCAAAATTCACTGAGGTTAAATATAAACCTTCTGGGTCAATCTTGGAAGTGGTGGATGGGAATGAGCTACCTAGTTAACAGTAAGTCACCTGACCTCTTTGTAGCCAAATGTTCTCATCCAAAACTAAAGATGGTAGTGTTTGGATCATGACTTGTGGGTATTTAGGAAACTGACACAAAGCAAGCTCCATATGAATGGTAAATAAAATTTTAAAAGAAAAATTGCATTAAATGCTGATCAGAATTCTAAAAGCTTTTAATGTGACACTTAAGGAACCTATCCTCCTTTCTTAAATATTTTGTGAGGTGTTTTTTTTTGGGGGGGGGGGGTTGTTTTGAGATAGGATCTCACTATGTAGTTCTGGCTGGCCTGACTTGCTATGCAGACCAGACTGACCACCATCATGTCTGCTCTGTCCTGGGGCGTGAGAGTATGTGCCATCACACCTGGCCAAGAGCTTTCTCACTTTAAACCTCCATTTATTCTTCCTTTTGGCTTCTAACGCTGTTTTGAGAGATTCCTGGCCCGCTCTGCTTGTCTGCACCAGCTTGTACCACTTAGCGCTGTCTGATCTCAGCAAGAGGTGGGGATTGGATCACCCAGTGCACGTCGAGGCAGAACATGCATTGTTCTAGCAGGTTCACTATTGAATGAGGCAAGCGCTGCTGGAGAGACAGCCATCACCCTGGATTCTGGCGGTCCGTACTTCTCTTGACTCTACCACTTAAACTGAGTGTAAACAAATCTCTAATGTTGTGTCTGTTCCCTGCTCCATCCATCAAACAGGGATATAAATAAGGCTTATCTCAAGAGCTGGCTATGGGGCTGAATTACAGAAACACTTCACCTGTTTAGTAGGCTTTGATCCTTGCTAATGGAGAGGAAGAGCAGAGCTAGCTCTTCAAACAGTGGGAGCAGGTGTTGGTGTGCCCTGCACTGGTGAGAGGAAGCATCACACACCCGCATGCCAGCCGAGTTCAGGAAGACAGTGAACCGACCACAGGTCGCTGGAAGATGGCGTCTGATGTCCCTCGGGGTGTGTGGTTAGGAGGTGTTAGTACTAATCTAGCCAGGGAATGTGAACATGGGCTTTGACTCCTCTGTGACTGACAGTGACCCTGCAAAGTGCAAGAACAGCAGCTGAACAGCTTCAGGCTCTGACAATCCAATTCTACTTTCACAAGCATTAAACTACCTTTGATATAATGCACTTTTGCTAGATGCTATAAGAAAACATAAAAATGAGAATATGGAACTTTCTGTCAAGACATTTACTGATGAGAGATTATGTATACACACAGACAAACTTATTCTTCCTCGTGTATAATGACTTCCTCCACCACACCTGCCACTTGCAGGTAAACACCTACTAAGTGCCAGGCACCATGACTAGCCACACTATAGACTTAAATACACAGGGCTTTCTTGACACTGAGTGCCCCAAAGGCTTAGTTTATCTGGTTTGTTCTATTCTGTCTAGGAGGCAAAACCTACAATGAACACCACAAGACAAACTAGATTCCTATGAAGGTGACTTGAAAGATCCAGACAGAAATCATTCCTCAACTGAAACTAATGGCTAACTTAAAACGCCATGAGCAATTAATCCTTTTCACTGGAGGAAGCATGCCCACTAGAGTCACCTGCTTTGCTTGTTGCCTCAGCTCCTCCCCAACAGAGTCAGGCTCGATCATCTTCCACTCTGCAGCAATGCTCTTGAAAACATCAGCTCCAGTGTTTAAGACTTGAATGAGGCGACAGTCACGTGATAGGTGAGCCAGGATCCTCAGTTCAAGCTGAGAGTAATCGGCAGCCAAAATTAAACCACCTGAAAAGCACATCTATTTTAAACGCTAGCACAGCTCCCTAGGCACAGTTTAGCATGACAGAAATGCAGTTTTATTAGTTTATGATCACATGTTCCAAAGTTAAAGCCATACTTCAAGTAAGAAACAGTTCGTTTCTGTGCATCATCATGTTTTCAGGCTTTCATTTGTATGCAGTATATATCAAGTCACCCCTGATATCTGAATCTTGACAATGGGGTGTCTTCCTTGGTGTTCCCAAACCACCTAGCTCGGTCTAAAACAGTTCTCTCATGCTTCTCCCACTCCTTAGGGATGAGAGACTTAAGTTTCCCTCTGTTTTACAGAAATCATATCATAGAATATACCCTGAAGAAATGACTGTTGAATAAATAACAGACAAATTGATGTTTAGTAAGTGTATGTTAAGTGTGCTTTGATTCAACAACGAAGTTATTTATAAAAAAAAAAATGAAGTTCCTAATGGAGTAAGACAAGTGTCTTGTGGATTACAGATAACTTGATTAGATGTGCAAGGCAAAAGTATGATCAAAGTACGGAAGATATTTTGACTGCTAGCACCAAGGACAAGTGGCCATATTATAAAAAGTGTAGCTATAAATCAATAACAGACCTTATAAGTTCACTAAAAGAATCAAGACACAGAACCTCAAATATAGTAAGAATGCAGAATTTCACTCATAATAAGAGGAATGGAAATGAAACCTACAGCAAGAAATCAATTTTCCTCACTTAAAATGGCAGCACCCAGAAGCTTGCACAACACACTCAAGCAGGTGTGCAGGCGGCACTAGGGTGCTATCCGAGGGAAGCAAAGGGCAGCTTTCTGCCCACACGGCAGCAGAATGAAGCTGTTTGTGGTCTGTGACTCAGCAAACAGACATAGATTATGGTGCAAACTGAGCACACACAGGTTAAGCTGCTTTCTATTTCCATTTCTTTATTTTGAGACAGGGCTCACTGTGTAACTGTGGTTGTCCTAGAACTCACAGATCTGTCTGCCTCCGTTGGGACAAAAGGTGTGCACTACCACATCCATCTACCCCCACTTCTCTATTGACAAGCACAAGTCTTTAATATGAAAATGATAGCTGAAAAGCCCAAACACAGAAGTATATACAGAACGATAATTCTTAGATGAAAGTCAAAAGATTACCTAGCAAAAGCTACGCATATTTGCAAAAGGAATCCTCACAAATACACAGCAGCTACTTTGTGCAGTGACTGCTTTAGAAGCAAGGAGCAGGTACTGAAGAGCGAGTGGTCACTGAGAAGGGAGGGAATGAGGTCAGCGACTGGGAAGTTTTGAATGTGAGCACCTCCAGAAACCCTGCGGGATGGGCTACTCCCTCCCATCTGAAAAAACTGATGCCAGAGCTGAGTCTACACCAGGACATCCACAGGCCCCTCACAGCTAAATCGGGTTACAAATACGTTACCCTTCAAAAAAGGAGATGAAGGAATTTTTTTAAGGCATTTTTAGTACTCAATTCATTTAAAGGAGTTAAAAAAGTATGTCTGAAACAATTTCAGCACGTGGGTCTACTTTTCAAGTGTAAATTTTATGAACTCTAAACAAATACCAAGCACCCGGAGACCTGTGCTTGGATTCCTCCAGAGACAGGTGTCTCCGTATGACCAGAGCCCTGGCGAGCCTCTGATGGGAGCCTCCTGCGCCTCTGTGCTCACCAAGCTCCTGATGCACCACACGTTTACCTTTTGTTTGTTGTTGTTGTTTCAAGACAGGGTTTATCAATAGCTTTGGCGCCTGTCCTAGAACTCGCTCTATAGACCAGGCTGGCCTCAGACTCAGAGATCCCCCTGCCTCTGCTTCCCAAGTGATTAAAGGCATGCACCACCACCGCCCAGCACCCACACATTTACTTTAAACAAAGGCCTCTGTGCTCTGTGGGATTTGGAGAGAACTTTCAAATACTGGAACTTGGGAAACTACAATGGCTACTAGGAAACATCAGAGTCTGAGCATGCTCCACACCAATTCCTGTTGCGCAGCACAGCATTTCAATCCAGCATGCTCTTTCCTCTACACCTAGGAAAGAAACAGTTGGGCCTGAGGAATGCTCATTGCTTCCCTGGGTTAGACTGAACTTCTCATGCTGATGGTTTATACTGTCAGGAGAGTTAGCTCACCAGACCGGAGTTCATCATGGAAGGGAAGTTCAGACAGAACTTAAAACACCTCACTTACCAGTGCCACACACTGGCAAGATAAAGAGAAGATGGGCCCAGCGATCATGGGGTAATTACGGGGCTCGGTTACAATCTCCAGGTGTTCTGAAGACAAACAGGTGTATGACTTAAGGCTGAAGCTGTCTTGGCAGTCACTCAGCAACAGAAAGCAAGCAGACGTGAATAGAAAGCAAGACACACAGGGGCCAACAAGTCATAAACAGGGGCCCAGAACTCTGCTCTTCCAGGACAACGGAGGAAAGCGGGGCAGTGAATTCCCTAACCATGGAACATTTTGCAAGGTTTCCAAACAGTACTCAGCAGCTGCTGAGCACCACAGCGGTACTGGGGCGGGGCAGCATTTAGCACAGGAAAGATGGAGGCCATAATGCACACTTCTGAATCCTACTCATAATTCAGGCTTCCCAGTGCCTTTAAAACAACCATATAGCCACCTTACCTGGGAACGGCACAAAGGCATGGCGCATGCTCACTGAAAATGGCACCCCTCTATCTGAGGCCTTCTCTTCCGTCAGTGCCCCATTCCCAGGGTGTGGGCCATAAAACTTCTTACTTTGTCGTCTGCGGTACAAATGAAATCATCGGCTGAAACATGACGAATCTCAGATGCACAGAAGGTCTGATTTCCACCTAAGAAGCCTAACGTGGCCTACCCTGAAGCCCACTTTAAAGAAAGATATTAGATGCCTCTGAGCAAACGCTCAGTAGGACATGCAGGCACTTCTGTAATCGCCTTCCTCAACTGCCTGAGACAATCCATCCCCATGTCCCTTTTAACTCCCCAAGTCTCTAACCAGACCCAAGGTAAACAAACTATCTTATCAAGTACACATGGGGACAGGGTGGTGCTGGCACAACTAGCCTCTCTACTTCCATATTTGACTTAAAGCACACAGTGCTAGTACCTTGAAGCAGGTCTACCACCCTTTACCGTTGACCAGCTTCACCATAGAATTTCAAATAGATACCGTCTAGACCAAATAGCAGGTCCAGAATATAAACTTGAATGCATTGCACTGTTTTATATGACGGGGTCCTTCAGAGCCATTGTGCTCAGAAAGGGATAATATCCATACAGAAATAACGTCTACCTGGCCACTGGAAGCAGGCTTTTGCCTGGAGCTTGAGAGGGTGGGCTTTCCCTTACTACTGTTGGCATCTTAATCTCAAAATCTCTTGGCACATTCTGGATATTAGGTTCTATAAAGGTTATCCGTCCTAAAAACAAGAAGAAAAAAATTAGAAAAATAAACCTGATAATCAACCAATCGACTCATGTTCTTTTTTTTTTTTTTTTTTTTTGGATTTTCGAGACAGGGTTCCTCTGTAATTTTTTGGTTCCTGTCCTGGAACTAGCTCTTCTAGACCAGGCTGGCCTCGAACTCACAGAGATCCGCCTGCCTCTGCCTCCCGAGTGCTGGGATTAAAGGCGTGCGCCACCACCACCCGGCTCACGATCTTTCTTAAATCCAGCTGGCGGGCTAGCAGGATGGTTCAGTGCGTAGGAGCACCTGACAACCCAGGGTAAACTCCAGAACCCACACAGTAGGAGACAACTGACTCCCACAGATGTGACATAAAACACATACATGCTTAATGCATGTGTGCACACACACACACTAATAATGTAATAGAAAGATTTTCAAAAGCATGCTTGATAATGCTAAACTTGGTTTATATTTAGTTTTTCTACATATTCCTGTAATCAGCAGTGATAAGACGAGCACAAGGTCACTCTGAAAGTAATCAGCTGCGATATCATGTTCTTCATTAAGCTACTTCTAAAAATCAATGCCGTGTGACAGGAAGCTGAGTCCACAAAAGGAAACCACAGAAGCATGACGACAGGCAGCAGACACACTAAGGAGCGAAGCTGCCTGGTAGCTGGGGAGGGCACAAGCCAGACAAATGCTCTCCCTTGGTCTTCCTAGTGTTCAGGTGGTGTCTAGCTAGGTTTGGGTGGTTGGGGGGGTGCGGGGACAATGACAGTCTGGGCTCTCTTAGTGCAGTGGAGCCTCACAAGGGATGGACTTGGGTCCCTGGGCCATCACAAATATTACATATAAAGGTCTTTTCGTATCTCGTATCTCTCACCGGTAGCTGTGTGTGACTGTGATACAGGGTAGATTCTTTCCATTCTGAGAAAAGGGTTCAGGCGTTTTTCCCGCTGCAGAGGGAAGACCACTTTGGTAATAGCATTACTGATTCTTCTCCATTCCAGTATCAGGCCTGGTAAAGGATGCAAGGCCTTTAATTTATTTAACACTTCCTGGAAAGAAATATAACAAGGTTAAAGCTGGAATTTTACCAAATTCAATGACAAATTGGAATGTCTCTAGCATAAATAAAGACATCTCAAAATTCAGTCTGATAAATCCTACATCAACAACTCTGAATCATTGTCTAGACAATTTCAGAAGTCACTAAAATGTAAATCTGTAAGCACAGTTTACAAGACAGCAACATGGAAATACTTAACACTACCAATTTATAGCTACCTTTAAAAGACAAAATCAATGGAATGTCAGTTTTCATGGAGCATCCACCTCCCCAAGAGTTACATCACCTCTTTTCTTTGTACTTTTCCTCCTCCACCTGCAGTGCTTAGAGACATCCTAGTAGTCTTCATTCTTGCCCTAATTTGGGGTTTCCATATCCAGAAAATCAGGAGGTATTTATTTAAAAGCAGATGTTTCTAAGCCATGGCCCTTAGAAACTAAGGCACCAAAAGGGCCAGCCAGACTAACAAAGAGTTGTCTAGGAAACAGAGCTGTGAACACTTTCCAGGGCACATGAATTGCTCTTACTGATGTCAGGCTCAAAAATCCACGGAAGCTCCACAACTATGTGGCTATATTTTTCTAGCCCCATTTTCCCAGTGGGAAGTCAGGAAGCCAAGCACTTCTTTCCTCCTCTTCAATTAGTGCAAGGTTCACAGATAATTACTAGCAAAATTCCTTTGAAAATGACAGATTAAGAGTCTTAAAAGAAATCCATGGAAAGTGTATTTTTTCTGTAACACTTTTTGTGTTCATATAGAATACGAAATCCCAAGCACACTGGGCAGCAGTAAACAGCGTCTGCAGGTGTGAGCTCAGGCGGCCACACCCCATGCAGCGCTGCCTCCACAGACATTACAGGACTCTGAACACCAGCAGTCTGCTGGCTTGAACCTGGGTAAGCTAATGTGGGCTATGTAGCTCTTGATGCCATCAGCACTGTTTCATGGCATCAAAAGCTAAAAGTTTTGACTCTGCCCCATGAGTACCCCAAAGTACCTTGCTAGTGCTGAGCCGCCTTCCCAGTCTCAGCTTGTGGGTACTCTCAGTCCCTCTTCTGGTAGAACCCAAAGTTTTTTTGCTGCTTTGCATTTTCATCTCTCCATTTGGTGGTAGCTTCAGTTCCAAAAATAGAACCTGCAAAATTAGTATTTTCTCAGTCAAGAATCAAATTATAAGTATTGTCACTCAGAAACTACCTTTAAAAAGTATTTTAAGACTATAAACTTTACAGTTTACCATGGGGATTGAAAGGATATTTCTTTGGGCAATCACTTTTAGTAAACAACAGCAATGACCAGGCCTCTCAGGCGTGCTGTCCGTCCTGAGATGGAAGCTATCAGGAGACTTTTACAAGAGCACAGGCATGCATGCCCGCGCTAAGCACTGACGGCTGAGCTACTGACTGAGGCTTGGGTTGCTCTGATGACTGTGAGTGCTCCTAAAGACAACTACTGTATTTAACTACCACAATGATAATCAGCAAAGTCACCTGATCACGGGGCCACAGAAATCCCTAGACACAAAAGCTAGGAGAAATGGTTAATCCAATGTGGCAATAAATGAAGGCTACTCAGGCAAGGACCCCATGTAGCCAAACCCTCACTAACTCAAATTAGAGGGGCTTAAAGTTAGGCAATTCAGAAGCTGAGTTACTGTATTTACTCATTTGCTTACATAACTTGAATAGCTTTTAATGAATCTTGAACTTTTCTCCCCAGTAATAATTCCCAAAATGGAAACAATTTATGTAAGTACAAGAAATGCTTGTCCCACCAGGGCTGAGGAGCAGAGAGAATGCTAACCCTGTGCTCCCCAGTCATAACAGTGGCAGTGGCTGGCATCCTGGACACTGTCATCAATGACAGCATTGAGACTTACAATACAGGTCAGCAACTACATAGCCTCAAACTCTGTGTTATACAAATACGAACGCATGCATGCATACAATTATGATTGGCACATCCAGCAAGGAAAACTAAAGAACATCTGGTTAAATTCTAACTGAATGGAACAGAGTCATACTAAAATTTTTTCTTAAGTTATACCGGCCTATATTTTATCAAGACATAGAGGATTATGAATGACAGGATAGGAGAAGAAATCTGATTAGTGAAGAGGAAATGTGGAACACTGTCAGCGTTCACAAAGAGTCCTAGAAGAGACGAAGAATCAGTTACGACAACACAAAGAGCTACATTATCTTAGTTCTTTATCTTAAATTTCTCTCTTGGGTGAAACTTTCAGAATTAACTGTGAATTTTCACATATAAATTGCCTACCTCGTTTTAAAACCAAGACTAGGCAGCAGCCAATAGCATCAAAAGCCTACTCTCACCTGAAGTTTAGTCTAGTGAGTGGTTGGTAAAATCCCACTCAAGAAACCAAGCTCACACGGGTAGGGACCCCATATGACCTAGATGGTTCACCTGCTTTGGTCCTGAGGCACAAACTCACATTTGCTTCACCCCACTTGTGTTGAAACCTATAAGTTCTATTTTTTGTAAGTGTTCTGTGTAATTTTGTACATAGTCTACTTACTGTGTGTATACAATTGAAGGCTTCTGGGCTACAAAATTCAGAAATTCAGAAACACACACACACACACACACACACACACACACACACCCTACTTTTCACAAAGAAAGCCCTGAGAGCACACTACTGAACCCACTACAGATAAAATACAGACTTCAGAAAAACAGCTTCTCATGTTCTTTAAAATACAAAACTCTCTAGATTAATGGGCCATTTCATTATTAGGATTTATAATATTTATTGATCATTTACCATCTATGTGACAGTCGCTAAGTATACATTTTACATTTATCATTGCCACAACCTTATGAGGCATTTTAAGTCACAACTCCCGTTTCACTGATGAAGAAACAGAGACATAAGGAGTTGATGTATTAACTGCTCCAGTCCAAGGTCGTGCAGCTGGCTAATGAATGGAGGAGGCAGAATTCAAACCCAGAAGTCAGGCTCTGCAGCCTGTGACCTCGAGTAAATTTTACATTACTGAACTGCATACAGAGACAGAACAATTGGTGCTCTCCAGTGTATAAACAACCCCACCCAAGGCCAACTCCAGCTATCCTTGACAGGGAAAGAATATGGTGAGAGGAGAAAACAGAAAGACTACCAACCTGGAACAATAAAACAGGAGTGACTTGGTCAATGTTTCATTAAAGTTATAAAAATTTGCATCTCAGAACAATCCCCAATTTCCCTTCCTGACAAAAGGTGCTGGCGCAGAGAAGGGGTGAATCCCGGCTGATGCGGGAACTAGTGCCATGAAGACACAGCTACACCGTTGCTCGTGGACCGCCACCTCAACTACAGAGCGATGGCGATTGGAAAGTGCCTCCTCCAATCCCGCAGACCTGCAAGGACACTGACGCCTCCTTTACCACGTCACCTCTGAATACATTGACAACTGGTCCCCTGGCGACAACACTATCCCCCATGCATTCCACCTGTTTTATTTTACTAAGTGCTGGGATTTAGCAGTGTACTGTGACACATGTCACTTTAACTCCAGAAGTTCCTCCAGTTTTCTCGGTGCACGACATTACCTGTGCGATGTCATCTGCACTTGTGAAGGAGAAGCTGTGGCCAGCTAGCTGATAGGCCTGAGTCTCAATGGCATCCAGCTTGGCTTGCATGATATGCTTCTGACTTTCGCATTCCGCAGTACTAAAGCCAATTCCATTCAGTTCCAGCAAGGCCAGGCAGTACTGAGAGGGCATCTCCACTGTACGGAAAATATCTGAAAGGGAAAACGAAAACATGCACAGTAAAACCATCACCTAAGCAACTGGTCCATCGGCATTGCTGAAACCACCCAGAACTGGTTCAGACAATCCACAGCAGTTATCCAAGCTGTCATTCAGACCCCATCTCCAGAACAGGTCGCCAGACCATTGGAAGGTGACAAAGGATGGGTCATTTAAGCACAGGATGCTATCCCCATCTGCAAGAGTAGAAAAGCTGGCAATCTTGTGAGTAGTCTGGACTAAAAGAGACATTTCTTCTAAGACTCAGAAAACATGCTCTGTTCAAAACATTCAGAAAGGATATAACGGCTGCACATGAGAACAAGACACCTTAAGTAAAGACATGGTCCCTTACCAATAATTATCCCTACCTAATATAAAGCAGCTCTCCAGGGGGAAAGGCCAGCTTTCAGAATAGACCTATCCAAGAGGCAGGAGGGTAAGAGGAGAAGGGAGTCTGCAGGTCACTAAACTACACAAGCATATTTGAAATAACTGTATTTTTCAGATTTTACTTTTATTTATTTTTAATAATATGTGTGTCTGTGTGTGGGTATCTGCAGGCATGTACAGATGACTGCAGTGTCTGTGTGTCCGTGTGTGGGTATCTGCAGGCATGTGTGGGTGACTGCAGTGTCTGTGTGTCTGTGTGTGGGTACCTGCACGTATGTGTGGGTGACTGCAGTGTCTGTGTGTCTGTGTGTGGGTATCTGCAGGCATGTGAAGATGACTGCAGTGTCTGTGTGTCTGTCTGTGTGTGGGTACCTGCAGGTATGTGCGGGTGACTGCAGTGTCTGTGTGTGGGTACCTGCAGGTATGTGTGGGTGACTGAAGTATCTGTGTGTGGGTATCTGCAGGTATGTGCGGGTGACTGAAGTATCTGTGTGTGGGTACCTGCAGGTATGTGTGGGTGACTGCAGTGTCTGTGTGTGGGTACCTGCAGGTATGTGCGGGTGACTGCAGTGTCTGTGTGTCTGTGTGTGGGTACCTGCAGGTATGTGCAGGTGACTGCAGTGTCTGTGTGTGGGTACCTGCAGGTATGTGCGGGTGACTGCAAAGTGTCCGGAGACCAGAAGAAAACTCCCTAGAGCTGGAGTTACAGGTTCATGAGTCACCTGATGTGGGGCTGGGAATTGAACTCAGGTCTTCTGCAAGAGTAGCAAACACTCTTAACCTCAGAGCCATCTCTAGCCCCAAAATAATCAATTATTTATAAACAAACTTTAATAGCTTCCCACATTGCCTCCCAAATCCTCCCTTTTCTCAAGGTCCTTCAATTCCATAGGTCCCATAACTGGGAACGCCTTAACATTGTATAAAACACATGTGACACTCCCTACCACCTACTTTTTAAACTACATAGGAATAAGGCACTTTTAGGGTACATTTAAATGATCAAAGTAAAAAAAATGAATTTAGAGTCTTCTTGGATTTTTTGTTTTCTCATAGATAATAAATTGCTTCTACGTCTAGAATAGTCCTAAGAATTGCCGATAAATTCTGGAGCAGATGCAAGGAAAGCACGCCACCACTGGACCACAATCCTTGGATTTTTTAAACATAATTTTTAATTGAATCTTCAGGAATTTCACGTCATGTACCCCAATCCCACTCATTTCCAAGTCCTTCCATATCCACCTTCCACTCTTATAACCTCCTCACCCCCAAAAAATTTTAAAAGTAAGAAAAAAAACAACCAAACAAACAAACAAAACCATTTCTCTGATCCCTCTGGGCAATGACCTGCTCCTCTATCAACCACAGCCTTCTGTGTAGGTACCGCTCCACTCCTCCGTCTTTCCCGCATCTTGCTGGCACTAGAAGCTGCGGTGTGCCCAGTTTTACTTGCACACGCTCATTGCAATGAGTCATTAGTCTAGTGCAAGTCCTCTGCTACACCATCAATACTGGACCTTCGTAGCGACCCTCAGATACCTGCTGTCACCTTGAGTCATGGAGAGTCTGTGGCTATGGATGCTCAGCACCCGCCCCTTCACGCACTCTAGCATCTTACAGGTGCTGAAGATGTTGGGGTGGACCCTTCAAAGCTTGGATCTGGGTGATAGCTGAACTGTTCAGCCCATCAGGGCCACCAGGGCCAACTTTCCCGCTGGCCAGGAGAGGGGAGCTCCAGGTCTCCACGCCCACTTTACCAGCACTGCCTGCACCACCCTGCAGTGGCCAGTGAGGGACAGAGCCTCAGCAAGGCCCTCGAATGCCAACATGGCTTTGGGCTGCAGTACAGACCACAGACAGCTGCACAGCCTTAGGAGGTAACACAGGCCACTGGGTTGCAGTAGGATCATGGACCTAGCAAGTCCCTGGGCAGCAGTGAAGGCCCGGACATCACCATGGACTCAAGTGGCAGTGCAGGCTTCTCACGTCAGGCTATTCCTCATCCCCAGTTCTGCCTTTCTTCACAGTGCCCTAACTGCTCCGCATCTTCTCTCACATCTTCCTACCACACGCTTGCTTTTGGCATGAGTCCACCCGATCCCTGAATTTTTTGAGACAAGATCTCACTATTTAGCTCAGGATAGACTCAAACTCACCATGTAGCTCATTACTTCAGCCTGGCCTCAAAATCCAAACCCTCCTACTTCAGACTTGCAAGTGTTTGGGATCAGAGCAAGTGCCTCCATGCCTTGTTCATAATTCAAATAGTTAATAAATACCTAAAAATTACAGATCAAGATCCTAGCATGATCTTGAGATGTCAGTAAAAATGACAGACTCTCTGGTCACTTCCTGTGCCATGGGCACAGGAGCTATGATCCACCATCACTGAGCACAATGCAGGAGCACTGTCAGGGCACGGCGGCCAGTCTTCCTCTCCTTGACCAGCATACACTGGCTTAAAGAGGCTGGTGTTAAAATGAAAAAGCTCCTGTCTACACAGGAGCTGCTAACGGATATCACCCCAGAAGAACATCCTCTATGAACATACAAGTCAGTGTGGACTTAGTCTCTATAATCCTGCCCTATAGTGCTGGGAGAATAAGAGGTTTTGTAGCAGAGGCAAAATAACCATAGCAACAAGTGTAATAATAATAAGTATGTACTATGCCTCATTGATCTTTAGAGCAACTTCCTAAGAACCAGACATGAAGCTTGGTGTAGGCTCCTGTCTAGTAAGTGAGGCAGCCCCAACTCAAACCATACATATTCAGCACATTGCTCTGCTCTTTCTGGCTATCTATGGATCAGTCAAAGATCCTCATGATGAAGACAACTTTGATCCTTCACCGACTTCATTATTTACCAGTTGTTATACTCTCAAATCACCAAGTCTATCCTGGACCAGCAGACTTCTCAACAAATCCATGGCACCATGAAAGAAAAGGAGAACCACATGACTTTCCTTTGCTAAAGAAACCATTAATAGCTCTAAAAAGAAAATGGTTCCATTTTAAATCATATGAAAGATCTGTTATAGGAATAGAATCATCTGATAAAACTCAAATATATAATCGTCACCAACTCAATATGGCGCCACCAATTCTAATCATGAGAAGGCCAGGGGCCAGCAAGTTAAGAGGAATGAGCACCGAGTGCATGCTTTGCAAGTAAATTATCGGAAGACATTTGACACAGCATTTGACACGTCCATGGCTCCTCTAGTGACCAGCGTCAGACTGAGGACTTGTGACAAACACCATGAAATCTCCAAGTCAAAAGTATTTACTATCTGGCTTTTCACAGGGGAAAGGAAACAAACAAAACCCCAGGTTTGCTGGCTTCCTCAGTAGGTAACACAGAGGATTTGCATAAAATGTGTAATTTATCCACCTGTGACCAAAACGTGGCTAATGATATGTATCTATTATCCCAGGCTGTAACATAAAATGCCATGAACCCTGCTGCTTTTACCGTGAAGCTTTTCCTTCTGCAACAAAGAGTTGAGTTGATTCATGCAGTTGAAGATGAGAATGGATTCCACAGATGCTCTGTACCGCCCAGAATGTTCCGTGTTCACATTTAGCCCCAGGCTCTGAATTCCTTGGCCAGTCTCTATTCCTTCTAGGAGCGGGAGCTCCTGGGGGAGAAAACTGGTCACTATGCTATGAAGAGTCGGCTCCTTAGAATCTGGATCGAGGAGCCAGCATGCCACCTGAATGAGACAGCAATTAGATAGTTTGCTTGATTTTCTTCAAAGCCACTTTTGCATTTTTACATTAAAACGGGAAGACAGAAAGCTCGCTATAATTTACTGCATTTCCACTTAACACCACTTAGTGGTCCTTCCTTCCACCCTGCAGGGCTCTGGCTGGCCTGTCCCACAGCAGCCTGGGTGCCACGGACCTCTCAGCTAAACAAAGGCAGGTGTCTAGGAATGGAGATGAAGGTTTCTCTACTCTGACTGATTCAAACTAAGCTACATAACAAAGATGTGCCTCTGTGGTTTTAGGTTTACTTAGTTCTTTTTGTTTGTTTGTTTGCTTTTCAAGACAGGGCTTCTCTGTGTAGCCCTGGCTGTCCTGGAGCTCACTCTGTTGGCCAGGTTGGTTTCAGACTCAGAGATCACCTGCCTCTGTCTCTGAGGGTTGGGATTAAAGGCGTGCATCACCATAGAACATCAAAAGTGGTGCATACATGTTTTACCAAGGAAAGTTAGTTCCCAGGGGCTGGGAGGGAGCTGATAAACTGGTAAACACACTGGTAAAGTGCTCGTTGTGCAGGCGTGAGGACCAGAGCTCAGTCTCCAGGACACACGGAAACAGCTCAGAGTGGTGGGATTGCGTGCAATCTCAGCGCCAACCTGTCTACCTAAATGTCACAAACAAGGTGGAAAGCTCCTGAGGAATGACACTTGAGGCTGCCCTCTGACACCACACACACTCCAACAGATAGCATCCAGAGTACCAGCAGCCTTTCCTCTGAAGGGGAGGTCTCTCACCAGAACTAGTGGTCATCTGAGTGTTATTGTTAGCTTCCACATGAGGCTAGGATGCCTGTAGTTTCTATTACTACGTCTAACAGATCATGAATTGGATTTATAATAAGCAAATCTAGCTCTCTGAATCTTTTTAATAATTATGGTGACTCAGTTGTTTCTTCTGCATGTTTAGAATGAAATTTTGAACATGAAATGGTGGCTTACAGAAGCAGTCTTAGCACTGGAAGGCTGAGGCAGAAAGATGCTATGGATATGAGGCTAGCCTAGACTACATGGTTGTTTGGTCAAAAGTGAAACCCCAGCCCCCTGACACCCTATATCTAAGGACTCTGGGATGATTGGAGGTGTCACCCCAGTCCCTGGCATCCATCCTAAGCCCCTTCCCCTAGGAGATGCCGTGGTCCAGACTCCACCTCCAGGAAGCCCGCCAAGCCCTGACCCCTCCCCAGGGAGGGCCAGAACCACTCTCGCAGGCTGTTTAGGCCTTGGCTGAGAAAAGAACACTGGTCTCAGGTTTCACGTGGTTCCCCGTTTCCTCTCCCAGCCATGCTCTCCTGGACATCCAGGAGCACTGCATTTATTGATTCAGTTTAATTTGGTCTGGCTGGAATTATTTGTGTCAGCAGAGAGGCTCCTCTTAAGATTATACCTAACAATGGTGAGTTAGCCTAGGCTACAGAGTGAAGTCCTGCCTCAAAATAAATAAATAAATAAATATAAAAAAGAAAGAAAAAAGTTTTATAAGGGAGTACTGAATGAGAGAATCTGACATAAAATTACCATTTCTTATTTTAAAATGATATTTTATGAATAGTTTACTTTCTTATATCAAAATACTATGAGCAATAAAACCATTAATGGAATATTCCAAATAGTATAATATTTAATGAGAATGTCCTATGTAATCTAGAACACTCCTGCAGCTGTAATGAGAGATTCATATCACCCACATTCTTGCTTGAATTCCAGAACATCAAAATTAAATGATAATTTTTAATCTAGTAAAGGTGAGTTTATAATCTTTGTAATTCTCTCCACACAAAACACAAAACAAAACCCTGGAGAAATCAGAAACTTGGTGGAGATAACCTAGAGGCAAAGAGCTTACAAAACACTGGATTCGATTCCCACCACTCTACTAAAAAAGAAAGGCCCCTGTAAGCCCTAGTAAAAGTAGAAGTAGTCACTAAGAGTCCCTCAACCAAAAAAGTCCAGGGCCAGATGGTTTCAGGGCAGAACTGTACCAGACTTTCAAAGAAGAATCAATGCCAATATTCTTCAAATTATTCCACAAAACAGAAAGCAGGAACACTGCCCAATTCATTTATGAAGCCACAGTTACTCTGATACCCAAACCACATAAAGACTCAACAAAGGGAATTTCCTTTATGAACATAGATGCAAAAATACTTGATAAAATACTGGCAAACCTAATAAAAGAACAGATCAAAAAGATTCATCCATGATCAAGTAGCCTTCATCCCAGAGATGTAGGGATTGTAGGGATGATTTCACATACAAAAATCAGTAAATGCAATCTACCATATAAATAAAATGAAAGGAAAAAAAACACATGATCATTTCATCAGATGCTGAAAAGTCTTTTACAAAATCCAACACCCTTCATAATAAAAGTACTAGAGAGACTAGGGATACAAGGGATATATCTACACATAATAAAGACAATTTATAGCAAGCCTATAGACAACATAAAATTAAATGGAGAGAAATTCAAAGCTAAAATTCTAAAAGAAGAAATATCCTATTTGACATTTTGCTAATAACGGTCAAAATAGTATAATTTTCAACTCCATTCTGTATAGTTCATGCATCTGTTAGCAACACATGGGAAGACATGGAGTATCTTTAAGTAATCTCAGTAAGGCGCTGAAGTTTCAACTGTATACTATGCATAATTAATATAAGCTATCCCTCCTTGACGTCTCAGCATCGTAAAGGAACATCCCACTTCGATCTTGTGCAAAACTGTTCTCAGGAACTAGTGATGCTATTGGCCTCTAAGCCCTAAGTGTTATCATTCCGCTGACCTTCCCTGTCACCTGGGTACCCTGTACCTTTAAGAGACAAGATCCGCCCATCCCCAAATCTCCCCACCTTTCCACCAAGTCAAGCTGATCTAGTGCCCGCCCCCCTCTTCTGAATAGGTAACTACTGCCTCTCTACCTTTTCTCCTTCCCTCTTCTTTCTTCTCTTTCTTCTTTCTCGGTCCCCCCTTCTCTCTCTCCCCTTCTCCCCTCCCCTCTATAACCCCTTCTTCTTATACTGTTCCCAATACCCACTAAATAAACTCTATACCCAAGCCCTCTCTACATGACATATCTGTCTCCCAGGGGAGACAGGGGACCTGCCAGGGTTGTGCAGCCATAAATCTTTCACTAAGAGCACTCCCTTTTGATATCTTATTCCACACTTCTATACTCTCCTATACCCTTACAATAGCTGAAAACCCTTGTATTGTACTCTTAAACCTAACAGTCCATAGTTCACTTCTAATTTACTGTAGTATAAAAATTCTTAACTTATAACTAAAACTAAAATTCCTCTTTTTAATCTTTGAGGAAGAACACAACCTTTAATGTTTAGAATTTGTGATATTTCTGCATTTACCCACAGAGGCATTTGGAAGACAATGATATATTCTGGGTGGATGAGAAGTGTCTTGTTTGAAAATGTTACACTAAACTGTTGAGGCTAAGGACATGCAGAGTGATCTAAGCATTAAGGACGTTGCAGTCTATAAAGTCACAGGTAAGACAGAACCTTGGGGTCTTCATAGCTGGGTTCCAGGGAGACGCCACAGGACAGGAGGAGGACCTTGTAGCTCTGGATGAAGTCATAGGTGACAACAGTGCGCTCTTTGTCAGATTGATTTTGCAAGCAGGATTGAAGGCGCTCCATCCTCTCTCCCACAGTCAGTGTTGCATCCAGAGGAGGCGGGGCCAAACTGGAACTAATTTCTTGGAAGACAAACAAAGTCTTAATGTAGAAATTAGACTCGTTCATTTGAAGCAGTAGTCTTTAGTGGAAAGACTGAGAAGAGTCAGGAACCCAAGGACCTGATTCCAAACACTTGTGTGTTCGGGTCATCGCAACTACATGATGAATCTCTTCATGTAGAATACTTCATAATCTAAACATAGTGGTTCGGACTAGATTTATAATATTCTACTTCATTATGTGAGTGAAGATTCTAAGTTCCAAGATTTCTAACAATAAAAATTATTTTCAGAATAGAGTTCAAGAAAGGTAGCCGCTTTAGAAATTAAGTTTAAGGCGAGACATATAATGTTGTATCAAAAAAAAGAAGTTCAAGTGGCTACTCAGCTAACACACTGCTCTACAAAGAGAGTGGAAGGACCTCACTCAGGAGCTGACACTGTGTACTATCCTCACTGTCCAGATAGAGGTGGGAGGTCCTTGAACTTCCCACAGGTCCCCTGATTGCTCTTCGAGCAGATGAGGGAGGGGGACTTGATCAGGGGAGGGGGAGGGAAATGGGAGGCGGTGGCGGGGAGGAGGCAGAAATCCTTAATAAATAAATAAATTTAAATAAAAAAAATAAAACTAAATAAATAAAAAGCAAATAGCCAAGGAGTGGATACGTAATCAGATCCCAAGGCATTTCTAGATTGTATCCTTCCCTGCTAAAGATGCCTCCAACAGCCCATAACTCAGCAACATTGTTCTCTAGCTCAGCACTACCCCTGCCTGGATGAACCCCAGACCCAAGAACAGGAAGAGAAAGACCAAGAAGAAACTGCTGTGGTCCCTTGTTAATGACCTCCTGAAGCAGGCAGTACGGTGCAAAGAGGTTGTTTCTAAGAGCATCTATTCAGGTCCGTGGGCATGGCTCCAGGGAAGAACACTTGTCTAGCAGGTATGGGGCTCTGGGTTCAGTCAACACCACAAGAAAGGAGAAACAGAAGGAGGGTGTAAGCCAACCCGACCACTCTGTGCACACAAAGGTTTACTGGGAATTCAAACTGCTAGGCTGTCTACTAGGGGCTGAGAATAGCAAAAATAGTAGGAAAAGAATGGGCGGGGGGGGGGAGGGGGACAAGAACAGCCTGGGATTTAAGAGTAGCAAGAGGTGGGGTGGTGGCCAGAGCAGCCTGGAAACTAGTGTGGAGGTTTTGCTAGCTGTAGGCTTGTTTGAGTCAATTGCAACCAGATGTCCACTGCCAGTGACAGGTGGCTGTAAGGGGCAGATGAGGAAGTACTGGCTTTTCCTGACAAACAGAAACCCAAGATTTCTGAGGAATGCTGAATTTAGGTTTTTACTTACTCAGAATCCAGCCTGAGCTGAGCCCAAACTGTCACTTAGGACATTGGCAGTAACACTGCCATTTCTGTAGCCTACTTTGGACCCAACAGAGGGATAAAGGGAGGAAAAGAGGGATCCATTCTAGTTAATATATGTGATTATGCATACATTTGCTATTCTCTTAATATTTTAATTCTAAAAATAAAGTCTATATAATATCAGAAAATTATTCTCAAATAATTTCAAAAAATATTAAAAAAAAAATAACTGCCTTAACAGACATCATAGTGCATATGTGGCTTAGCCCAGTGCCAATGCCTTACCGGAATGCTTTTGCTCCTTCTGCAGTGACAGATAGTAAGCGTCCTTTCCACCCCAGCAGACTGCTAGCCCAACGACCACAATGCCGTCAGAGCCGTGGACAGGAAAGCCGTCATCTTCACCAGGGGTTTCCTGAGGGGAGCTGACTAAATGAATCCAAGGTAAAACTGTCACAAGATCTCCAACATTCAGGCATCAAGTAATCTACTAAAACTGTGATAACCAAAGCCCTTATTTCACCCGTCATGGTGGCACACACTTTACAATCTCAGCACTTGGGAAGCAGAGGCAAGATGATTATAAACTCAACACCAGCCTGGGCTATATGGCTAGACTGTGTCCCCAAAACACGCAGAACAACAACAAAACAACCTGTTTGTCCTAGTTAGGACTCTACATTGGTGACAAACACGTGACTGGAGGAAGGGAAGGGTTGGCTTCAGCTTACTGCTTATGGCCTATAGCCAGGGGAAGGCAGAGCAGGAACTAACAGCAGGAGCTGAAGAAAAGATCATGGTTTCTTCTGCATGGTTTGATCAGCCTGCTTTCTTATACCACTCAGAAAGAACACCTTCCTAGAGCGGGAATGGCCCAGTGGGCTGTGCCTTCCCACATCAATCATTAACCAAGAAAATGCCCTACAGACTTGCCTAGAGGCAATCTGAGAGAGACAGGTTTTTTGTTTGTTTTTTCTCAACTGAAGTTCTGTTTCCCAGATAACTCTAGCTTACATCAAGATGACAAAACACTAGCCAGCACAATACTTACTGGGCAAAAACCCTGTAATTGTAAAGATGAATTATTTGGGTGATCACTTGCAGGTGTGCGTAAGCATTTCACATCAATTAGGATACCTATGGCCATGCAAACAACGCACCACAGCTTAACTAATAGGTCTATAAGGACTAAAGAGAAACCGCTAGGTGGAAAAAGATGTTTTCAAGTTCTATAACAAATAAAGACTATATGGACACAGACACAAAATTTTATGGCAAATTCACCGATTCTTAATCAAAGGCAGCAAGAGTATTATTGTAAACAAGTATAATTTTTGTGCTTATAGCCAATATTTTTTTCTAAATTAACATCTACTTAACTTTACAAAAACCAATTTAATTTACAATCACAATCTGAATACTTGGAAGATACTGGAACATAGGGAGACAATCCATACTTACTAAGTTTAAGTGAATTTATGCCTCCACAAGAAGCCTGGACTAGAACATGGCTCAAATTTATGCTTGATGGGTTGGGAATAGGAAATGCTATACACTAAGAGTGCATAGAATCTACCATTGATGCACATGCTCCAAGAACTTCAGACAAACAGTAGCACCTTACTGACAAACATAAACACAGTTTTATGAAATCTATCAAACCTCCGATTTCCACAACAGGTTGACTAGCTGACTGTGGCTACTCCCCAGTCACAGGACAAAATGTTCATGGCATCATTTGACCAAAGGTTCAACTCTGGAACCCTAGGAGGCTCTGTAAGGACTTAGAACCAGGATTTCAGTACAGATTCATCAAGAGCACTAATACTCGAGACAATTCCTGGGAAGTTCAGCTAAGTACTTTGTGAGACAGATCTACAGTACCCATCTGCTATGTACTTTTATTTGTAAGTACTAATGACTAATAAAAACCAATTGTAAATTAAAGTACCTCAAAAGTGTGATACCATCCAAAACATATATTATCTTTATAAATTTAAAACATGCTACACAGACCTCTTATAATGGAGGGCATTATTAATAACTGAGCCAAATAAAAGCTACACATATATCCACCTATAAGATGATTAAATGGATATATTTATTCAATTTGAGTAAATTATATATAATATCTAAAATTTAAAATTTAGATCTCAAGCCAGCAATGCAGAAAAATTAAAAATTTAAAGATCCTTACCTTGCTTCAACCTTCCCCCTATGGTAGAGGTTTTGGAAGATGTCGAACTTCTAATCTTTTCACAAGCCAGACAGATGGAAAAGCGCTTTTGGCATCCCCACTCCTTTACAAATGTTTGAAACAGAGTCTGGTCACTCGCTACATCGATTATGGCCAAGCTTTCTGGGCTGCATGAGGCTGGAGTTAAGTGCGGCCCATCCTGAGAGAACTGCAGAGGAAAACTCGTGTCCCCAACAGAACTGTCCTCCTTGACGCTGGCTTTACACTCTTGACTTAAATCGTGGTTGTGAATATCTGAAGGTGAGCCAAACAAACAATGTTCGCCTGGCAGAAAAACACTGCCAGCCTCCTGCCGGTTCACAGATGCTCCAAGGATCTCTGGAAATGCCAGCTTAGAAGCAGAAGCAAGAATGGGTGTAGGAGGAATGAGGCCATTGTCATCAGCTGGGGCACTTTCTTCACACGCTGAGGGAGATAAGGCCACACTATGCCTGGTCTCATTCCCTACCCCCTCGAGCCTGCTTTTAACTTCATTATTGGGGAAAAGAGAAGTTCTCCGAACTTGAATGGTCTCCAAATGTGAATTCATTTCCTGTCTCACATCTAACTCTGTGCTGTTTTCCTCAAAGCAAGGCAGGTTTGCGTGTGTTAATCTGGGCCTTTCATTTTCTAGAGGACTAGACACTTTGTCTAAAACCCTTTGCAGTTCTGGACTTAAGTCAAACGATGATCCTGACCACGTGAATGAATTCTCTATATTTGTCCCAGTGGGTTTGGACTTCTGGGTTCTCTCGTTTCCATCTCCTCTGACCACTTCTCCTTGGGGACACTCAGTGCCCAGCACTGCAGAATCACCAAGTTCTAACGTTTTAAAGGCTACTGAGCTACAATTCTCTTGAGCACGAAAAGGAGCCATATTGTCCAAGGCTTCAATCATCTGAGTAGAATCCATCTCTGAAAATATAATAGACTCACCGCTGGAGCAAGTCACCAGCTGGGGAATACCCTGACGTCCGCTCACATTTGCCTTCATGGCCAGCTCTTCTCCTGGGCCCAGGGAATTGCTGAAATGGTTTGCTGTCCTTTCAGAAAGGAGGGGCTGCTTTGCCTGTACATCAGGTGACTGTCCTTTTACTAGGCCATCTTCACCAAAACTGTCAAATAGTATACTGTCACTCATATTCAAACTGGTTTCAGGCAGACTTTCTTCCTCCAAACCAGTAGGAGTTCCCATTGGAGGAGCCAGAGGTAGGACTGGTTTAACCATTTCTTGTGTTTCAAAACCTTGAAGAAAACTGTTTAACTGGGAGTCAGTGACAGACTGCTCGCTCTCTTTAAAGCAAGGGCCACATTCCCCCTGTGGGGAAGAATGGAAGACGAGGCTTGCTGGAGTTAGTCTATCAATGCCCTCTCCAGGGTTTTCTTTCACGGTCGCCATACTCTTACTGTCCAAATGGTCTGTGTTAGCTGCTCCTGGAAAACGCTGTTCACTTGGAGTACTGTGACCCTCATCCCGAAAACAGCACTCTGAGTTCCGAGTGCCGGAGCCCTTCTCTGTGACCCCTACCGCCTTTGCTCCCTGCTTGGCATGTTCGGCTGCCACCTGATCAATGATTTTCTCTGACTGAGTATCCAGGTAGAAGCTGTCTCCAAAGTCACAGGTGGCTGGGTTAGAAACATGATTACGTTCACTTTTATTTGTTGTGTAAGCATCTGTTTTTTCTTGTACTCCAGAACTTACAAGATGCTCACGCTGGTCACCTGCTTGTCTGAGTTCCGCAGATGACTGCAGTAATCCGGTAGGTGCCTCAGTTCTGCCCGCGTTATTTCCCAATGCCTGACAGTAATTTGACTCATTTTCTTTACTATTAAGCTTTATAGTTTGACATTTGCTAGTCGCAACATCACTCGAGTCTCTGCCCATATGATTAACTGCTTCACAGGACACGTGTCTCTCTAGTAATGTTTTCTGTTTGGTGCAAGTGTTTGTCTGTTTGTCACACTGATTTTCCAGGCAATGGCTAACTGGGTGGGTGTCACGGAGTTTCACAGCAACATTCTGGCTTTTTGTACCGTTCTCTATGAGTGCCTCATCTAGCTTTCCTGTCTCAGTATCAGCCAATCTTCTTCCACTGCTAGCAACACCAGTCACATTTTTACTCTGAGATCCTGCAAGGGAATGCTCCATAGCACCATCACTTTCTGGTGTTTTCCTTAAGCAAGGCTGCTGCATTTGTAAAGGGAATGAGGCTTTGTTATATTTTTCCTTGGCACAAAAAGATACATTTTTTCTAAGTAGGCCTGGATTTCTAAGTTCCACATTCCGTTTGTCTAAGGAAAACAGGTCTTCACATAGAGTAGATCTAGACATAGTCTGTGCCTGGAAATCATCGCTAAGATGATCAGCCCCAGAGTTGTGCACTGGACTACTGCCCAAAGATTTTTTTCGATACTTTCTGTCTCTACAAGATGGAAAATTGGTGTTCATCTGCTCAGAACTAGGACTCAAAGCAGCTTTTCTTTTTTTCTCCAAAGAGAAAGTTTGAATAACATCCCTAGTGCTTGGTTTTCCTTCACTCACAGACATCCGAAGCTTTTCTTTTTTTATACCCAAAGAAGTCCGTTTTCTCACCCTGCAAATGGATTGTGACTGATGCCCGTGATCCCCCTGGAACGAGCAGAGAGAGTCTAAGCCTTGTGCTGTGTCTAGTGAGTGTTTACCACTAGACTCACTTGCTCTCATGCTATTTCGGTTATTTGAGGTCAGCTTTTTATGAGCACTCTTAGCTTGAGATTTGAATGTGCATTCCTTTACTTCTGACTCACTACTGCTGGGTGAGTGTGTGCTAGAACTCAAGGGTGAACTTGGATCCCACTGCACTCCCATTTCAATTAAGTCCTGCTGCAGAATCATTTTGGCTTCTTCCACTATTAAGGCTGCTGCTTCCCTTGCAGATAAACCCTTTCTGCCAGTCACCCAAATGGTTTGCATAGTGCGACGTTCTTCAGCAGCTTCCTCTTCTTCATCCACTGCCTTTCGGGCACTATTCAAGGACATGAGAAAAGGGGGAAATTAATGCACTGATTCACACTCAGACCTCTAACACGTTCTATCTGATCTGGTTCAGGAAACTGAAATGTCAGCACAGCAAGAGAGAGAGGGAGAGATATACAGACAGACGGAGGCAAAAGCCTTAAAAACTGAGGGTCAAGGTTGGAGAGATGGCTCAACAGTTAAGAGTAAGCACTATAGCTAATATCTACTTTTGGTGAGTACATCCCATGTTCATCTTTTTGGGTCTGGGTTACCTCACTCAGGATAGTGTTTTCTAATTCCATCCATTTGCATGCAAATTTCAAGATGTCATTGTTTTTTACCACTGAGTAGTACTCTAATGTGTAAATGTGTCACATTTTCTTTATCCATTCTTCAATTGAGGGCATCTAGGTTATTTCCAGGTTTTCGCTATTACAAATAATGCTTCTATGAACATAGTTGAACAGACACTTTTGTAGTATGATTGAGCATCTTTTGGGTATATGCCCAAAAGTTGTATTGCTGGATTCTAAGGTAGGTTGATTCCCAATTTTCTAAGAAACTGCCATACTGATTTCCAAAGTGGCTGTACAAGTTTGCATTTCCATCATCAATGGATGAGTATTCCCCTTACTCCACATCCTCTCCAGCATAAGCTGTCATTGTGTTTTTGATCTTAGCCATTTTAACAGGTAAAAGATGGTATCTCAGAGTTGTTTTGATTTGCATTTCCCTGATAGCTAAGGATGTTGTAAGGATAATGAGCCAATTGTTCATGATCCTAGAGAAGCTAAGTAACAAGGTGAACCCTAAGAAAAACATACATAGATCCACCTGGAAAGTCAAAATAGACAAGATCACCTGACAAAATTGGGAACATGGGGGATGAGTGAGAAGGGAAGGTGGAAGGGGAAGAAGAGGGGAGAAGGGGAGGGACGAGGAAAACTTGAGGGAATGGAATAGTTGATATGGAAGAAAGAAAGAGATGAAAGCAAGGAAAGAGATCTCTTGATTGAGGGAGCCATTGTGGGGTTAGCAAGAAACCTGGCTCTAGAGAAATTCCCAGAAATCCACAAGTATAACCCCAGCTAAGATCCTAGGCAATAGAGGAGATGTGGTGCTCGAACTGGCCTTGCCCTGTAGTCAGACTGATGACTATCTTAAATATCACCATAGAACCTTCATCCAACAGCTGATGGAAACAAAGGCAGAGATTCGCACTGGAGCACTGGACTGAGCTCTCAAAGTCCAGTTGAAAAGTGGGAGGAGTAAGAATATGAGCAAAGAAGTCAAGACCATAATGGGGACACCCACTGAAACAGTCTGCCTGAGCTAATGGGAGCTCACCAACAGCAGCTGGACTGAGAAAGAATAAACATAGGTTCAAACTAGACCGGTGCATAGCTGGGGCAGACTGAATGAAGGTGATGGAGGAAGGTCATTGGCTAATAAAGGAACTGCCTTGGCCCATTTTATTGGTTAGAGCATAGGTAGGTGGAGTAAACAGAACAGAACGCTGGGAGGAAGAGGAAGTGAGCTCAGACTCCACAGCTCTCCTCTCAGGAGCAGACGCCTCAGAGAGACGCCATGCCCCGCTCCCAGGCAGACACACGCGATGAAGCTCCGACCTAGAATCTTCCCGGTAAGACCGGTGCTCACAGATTATTAGAGATGGGTTGATCGGTATATCAGAATTAGCCAGTAAGGGCAAAAGCTAAAGGGCCAAGCAGTGTTTAAATGAATACAGTTTGTGTGTTGTTATTTCGGGGCAAAAGCAGGCGGCTGGGGTGTTGGGGACGCAGCCCCGCCGCTCCTATTACTACATGAAGGGCTACTGGCAGAGGCACCAGGATTTGTTCCTACTGCTTGTATTGGTTTTTTGGGAACCTATTCTCTTTGGATGGGTACCTTGCTCAGCCTGGATAGAGTGGAGAGGGCCTTGGACCTTCCCCAGGGCAGTGCACCTTGCCCTCTCTGTGGAGTGGATGGGAGGTGGCAGGGGTAGGTGGAGGGAATGGGAGGAGGGGAGGGAGTAAGAATTGGATTGGTATGTGTAATGAAAAAGGAGAAAGGCAGAGTTAGTTAACTGAAGAACTCGAGAGGGCTGCTAAAGCTGACAGCAATGAGGATTATCAGCTGGTCAGCTCACTAAGCACAGTGGCAATGCACAGGGGATTGAAAGTCACTCCTGTAAGTACCACAGCTATGCAATAGCTCATATCACAAGAGCAACCAATGCCCTAGCTGATATGACATTGTCAAGAAAAATTAAAATATATTGGTTTACAAATATAAACTACATTCCTAAAAGGCTTGAAAATATACCCCTAAATGACTTAAAGTAAACACAACTCTGTGTAATGCCCTAAATGAAATAAAAAGGCTGTAAATTTCTATAACAACCCATATGTATTCCTTAAAAATATCATGCACTGCAAACTCACACACTAAACCCTGTGGGTTTAGAAGAAAGACAGTTGAGACGGACTACTATACACTATATAGATATTGACAACTGAACACTGGTTAAAAAAAGTCATATGAGAGACTGCCACAGCTAAGGCTCTACAGCATTTGTATCCGTCACCAGCTCAGAGGTATCCTTCTAGACGACGTTAACTCCCAAAAGAGCCATGCACTGAAACCAGAAACCTGGCTCATTATATAACTGTCTTAGTCCCTGTTCCTGTTCCATGGCTGTAAAGAAACACCATGACCAGAGCAACTCTCACATGGGAAAAACTTAATTAGGGCTTGCGCACAGTTTCAGTTTAGTCCATTATTATCATGTGGGGAGCACGGTGATACACATGGCACCGGAGCAAAAGCTAAGAGCTTTACATACTGTCTGTATGCAGACAGAGAGAGAGAGAGAGAGAGAGAGAGAGAGAGAGAGAGAGAGAGAGAGAGACTGGGCCTCGCATGGGTCTTTAGAACCACAAAGCCGAACCCCTGTAACACACTTCCTCCAACAAGGCCACCTCCTAACCCTTTTCAAACAGCACCACTCCCTGATGACCAAGCATTCAAATATATGAGCCTATGGGGGTCATTTTTTATTCAAACCACTGCTTGGGGCACAGAAAGCTTTGTAATTTTTTCCAGCATTAGTAAGGATGCAATAAGAAGCCATGCACCCTAAAATATCATGAAAATGTCCCTTGAGAGAAAGACGCACAATGTGGACACAGGCCTACATTCAATACCTAAAAGCTACGGAAACAAATATCACTCAAAACAACTTTCTGCCCCTTTAAATGTCATCCCACCTCAAACCTTAAATTACTAAAAAGTAAGCACCGAAGACACATAAAGCCAAGAGGCTTGTGAAAGGTCACACCCCAACCCTTACCACACTTGTTAAAAGCTTCAATCCAAAAGTCAGGCCTATCATGAGTAGAAGGGAAGATAAACTGGAAACGACATGGGCTTTCTGATTTAAAATACATTTTTAATGTTCCTCAAAATAAAATTGTTAGTAATTGAAAGTAAAGAGCTGTAAGTCTGCCTGATCTTTTTGTTTTGGAAAGTGTTCAAACAGAAAGCAATTAAGTCATTCCTTGATTATATGCTAGTCAAGTCTTATGTGTTGTTAAACACCACCCCCCCACACACACACATCAAGGATTCATTCCCTCACAAACTTCATTAAGGGTCTAGTGTTCCAAAGAACATTTAAAGGCGCATACCGAACACATGAGCCCTGGAGAACTAACACATGGGAATCAGATTTCCCACAGCCAAGAGCGCCTGGTGCCATACTCAGACTCAGCCCACAGGAAGATTCCCCAGCACTCCACAAACGCCTTTCCAATCACACAGTGCATGAGCAGAAAACAGAAAGTAACCCTCAAGAGAAAAAGGCAGCCACATTTCCCTGTGCCCTAGGGTTGATGAGCTGCCTTCTAACAGCCCTAAGGCGGACACAGACTGTGATACCTTTTGAAAGGCAGAGCATTCTTCAGAACCACCTCCACCTCCTCAACGTTGGCTCTGGCAAGGTCTGCTACGGTGAGAAAGCCAGAGGCATACAGGAACCTGGCTCTCTGAGCATTCAGTAAGGACACCCGGATGAGGTCACACAGCTCCCTCTGGATGCCAAACGTGAGCCGCTTCTGAAACTGGGAAAGCAGTAGTTCCATGTTGTGCCAGCCCAGACGGTTGGAAAACACTGTAATCATTCCTAGAACAGCCAGAATGTTTGCTGAGTTAAAAATTGTTTTAGACTAATTCTCCAAGAATGTATATATAACCATATGTGAACGTGTATAGATACATATGTGTGTATATACATGTGTGTGCACATGTATTTGGTTTGACTTTGCTTTTTCTGCAGAACGTATGGTTTAACAGGGCCAAGGCACAAGTTAATGGAACAGACACATATCAGAAGTCCTAGATAGCTCATAAAGAACAAAGTAAGCACATAAGATGTCATCCCATCTATTCTTTCAGGTTTTACTTTATGTGCATGCATTTTACCGGTGTGTGTCTTGAGTGTGCACAATTAGAGGCAAGTGATCACTATCAGGCATCTTCTTTTGCTCTCCACTTTACTTTTTGAGGCAGAGTCTCTCACTAAACTTTGGGCTCACCAACTGCCTGGACTAATTAGCTACTAAGCCCCTGGGACGTCTGCCTTCCAGCACTAGATTATAGAATAGACATGCACTACTGTCCCCATCTTTGTGTGAGGGTGTGGGGATCTGGATTCTGGATCTCATGCTGGCATAACAAGTCCTCTCTCAAAGCCCTTCTCATTTGTTCCTAATTCTGAACTTAACATTTAGATACGGGGGCACAGCACATACACACAAAGGAACAAAAACCCCATTCTAGCCCATTCCTCTCACTAGCTCTCTTAGTTCTTTTTTCCTTTCTTAAGGAAAAGAGAACAATAACAAAACAGGTAAAGGACTCAGTTTTACCTGTTTTGATTTAAAAATTCAAATGTTGATTTTATTTTTATTTTTTTAAAATCTTTTTTTTATTGAGAAAATGAGAAAATAAAACAAGTTTCCACCTCCTCCCAGCCTCCCATTTCCCTCCCCCTCCTCCCACCCTTCTCCCCCTCCTCCCACCATTCTCCCCCTCCCCCCACTCCTTTCCCCCTCCCTCTCCAGTCCAAAGAGCTGTCAGGGTTCCCTGCCCTGTGGTAAGTCCTAGGTCCTCCCCCCTCCGTCCATATCTAGGAAGGTGATTGAGAGAACTGCAGAATGACATTCCCACTACTATTTTCTTCAAAGAGAGACTTCTTCCTCTTGAAATAAAGAGATCACAACAGCCCAGTAGCACCCATGGACAAAATCACTGAGGCCAGGCACTTGAGCACTGAATCCTTCCCTTCATCCAACCCTCTGCCCACATCTTCTACACAGCATCCCCCTATGCATGCATTCACAAGGAAGTTCTTATAAATAAAGACACAAACCTTTTAGTAGTCCTGGGTTTCCTTCCGAAGGGCTAACAAATTAGTAAATCAGACCCAGAATCTACCTGTTTGTGTAACTTGAGTGTTTCCTAAGGCATGATAGTTAGAACAGTCAGGTCTACAAAACTCTCTTCATCTGCAGACTCTTTCTCAAAATCTATTATTAATCAGAACTAAGAGAAAAGGGATTCCACTGAGAACTTTGCTTCTCCCCATAAGGAGGGAAGTGCCAGAGAAAGATGTACCATCGGCAAGTCACTAAGGAACAGAAGGGGGAAGGGTGAGCCCCGGCCTGATGGCGGCTCTCTACAGACCACTACTGTACTGGTACTGTACTGCACCAGTGTGATGATGAGAACACTGAGGACTCTGTATGACTGCAGCAATTTCAGAGGGGATTAAATAAACAGACGTTCTTAGGAAAGTAATCTAAACCAGGCATGGTGATACACACCTTTAATTCTAGTACCCAGAGAGCAGAAGCAGGTGGATCACTGTATTTGAGGACAGTCTGGTCTACATAGGGAGCTCCAGGCCAGCCAGAGCTACCAATGAGACCCTGCTTCTTTTTTCTTTAAAAAAAAAAAAAAGGAATCTTAACAACCTTAATGATAGAATCTTAGATAAAGTGACACACTTCATCTAACTGACCTGCATAAACAGCAGCTGACTGTTGCAAAGACTGAATCTGTCCACGATTACATCCATATTTCTGATTAATTTCCTTTAAGGGAATTTCACTGATTAAATCCAATAACACAAGACTTGTGAAAAACCTAAAAATAAATCAAGACTAGTGTAAGAGATCATTTACAGCTACTCTGAAAGTGTAACATATACTGCAAACCAACTACAAACCAAAAAGGTAGCAGAGGGTTCACTCCCATCCCCCATCCCACCCCCCCAGGAGGACAACAGGAGGGGGACTGGTGGGCAAAGATGACCACAGTTATTTCACACACCTTAGCCACAGCTAAGAACTAACCCAACAGAGCAAAAAGTTCCCACACTGCAATGTTTAGTAACTGATTTCCAGAAATAATACTTGGTTTAAGAAATGAGGTAGCAAAAAAGTCTAAAAGATTTAATACATGGGTATAAAATGAATAGAATTTTGGTCAAATGACAGTATGTAATTATAAAATCTAGATTTGATTTGAAAGAAAAAGTTGGCACAAATAATCCAAGCACAGAGATCCTTATAAATTTGCACTTGACTGTGATGTAAATCACACACACAAGTAATTTTCCTGTGTTTTAAAGAATAGCCTGTCCCAGTTTCCCCCATGTGAATCCTAACACCTTCCAGGTGGTAAGAGACTACTTCTAAAGGTGCTACAAAGCACAACTCCAATAAAATTGCCACAAATGGAAGTCCCCACTCAAGAAGGGGAAGTAGTTAAATATTTGACTTTAAAAACCTGCAGGCATAATGACTAAATGTCAAGTTGCAAGAAAAATTAAAGTGTCAGTAAATTAAATAAACAGAGAAATTTTAAAATTTACTATAGTCATCAAAATGTTTCCACATTGTTGACGATGAGAGTGCCCCAGACAAGTGGATATGGACCTTAAGCCCAGCAGTGATAAACGCTGCAGGCTCCCCACCTTTTATGGATGGCCATTTGCCGATGCTGTCTCTCAGTTCTGGCTACTACTTTTCCTTTCACACAGCGAGCCAAGAAGCTTTCCTCAACTCCAACCAGTTCTGCCACCCTTCTCATAGAAGCTGGCAATTTTTCCCATAGACAGAAAAATCGATACCAATCAATTCCAGTCCAGTCTTCAAACACAGGTGTAACCTAAAGAGAAGAAGCATCATTTTAACTGTGGGAGCTCGGTGGCCAAACATGTGCCTGATATGTGCAGGGTCATGGGTTCAAGCCTTAGCACTGGACAAAAACAAACAGACCCATTACCCTGCATAAGTAAGAAAATTATAAATGTAAACTGCATAGTAAAGACAAAGGCCTCAGGATACAGAAAACAACTGTGATAATAACTCATTTATAAGAAAACATTTATTCAAAAGAAACTTGCTGAAAGAACAAACACAGACAGAGAAGAAGAGAAAGCCAGAGAGTGGCAGGGTAAGGGGAGGGGGTAACGACTGCTAACCATACAAACTGGATTTCATGGAATGTAAGTCTTTAATCATTGACATTTTCAACTTAAGTAGGACTGACTCAAAGTATTATCTTACCTATTTCATGTATTCAAGAATGAATGAGTAAAATGAAAAGAAGAGATAAGGGGGGCGGTTTGGGGAGAGTCAACAGTCACAGCTGATATATTTCTTTAAAGGTTCAGGATTCAACAAGAAAGCTGTGAGACAAACAAGAAAGAGACAAGTGTCCTAAGCATGGAGAAGAATGTAAGCAAAGAAACGCCTTTAAAAGTGTCCAGATATTAGTACACGAAAAGACGTCAAAGACAAAAACAGTATAAATGTGTAAAGACAAAACATTATAAATGTATACAAAAGGATTAAAAAATGCTTAAAGAAATAAAAGGGTGAGTGTCTGTAATACCAGCAGTTGTGTAGCCGAGGCACTAGAATACAAAGTTTTAGACCAATCTGGTAAGTTCCAGGCCAGCCTAGTAGTATACCTAGAAAGTTTGAGGGTAGCCTGGCTTAAAAAAAAAAAAAGGCCATTTAAGAAGAAAAGAAGGAAGGAATGGGGGAGCAGAAGGCAGAGGTAAGGAAGAAAAGAGAGTGCTGTGGAATAAACTTTGTACACTGTAAATATGTATACATATGTTTTTTTCTCCTCCTGGATTCATTGTATATATGAAAAACTATGGAGAGTTTTGAAGTTGGACTGAATGCATCTTGCATTATCATTTGGTTACAAGCTAACGGGGACCAGGGAGTGAAATGTGGTGGTTTAAATGAAAATGGTCCTAATAGGATCACATATTTGAATATTTGATCCCCATTTGGTAAAACTATTTGGGAAAGATTAGAAGTTGTGTTCCTTGCTAGAGGAAATGCGTCACTAACTGGCCATGTGAAGTCTATCCCTCTGAAATTATAAGCCCCAAATTAAATCCTTTCTTTTATAAGTTGGCTTGGTCATAGTGTCTTATAATAGCAATAAAAATGTGACAGCATCCCAATTTTTTTATTTTTTAAAATTATTTTATTATTTATTTTGTTTTCATTTTTAGAAAAGGTCTCACTACATAATTTTGTCTGGCCTCAATATATAAATCACACTAGATTCAAACTCAGAGAGATGCCTCTGCATCCCAAGGGATGAGACTGTAGGTGTGTGTATACCACATCATCCTTGGCAAGCACCCCAAAACTGGTGAAAAACATTAGTCTACATATCCAAAAATATTTCATGAACTGCAAGTAAGGAAAAATGTAGGGCTCTTCATCAACATGCATCATAATAATGTCACAAACTGAGTGAGAGAATTTTGAAAGCAGCCAAGACAGTGTCCTAGTTAGCATTAACTATCACACCACCTAAATCATCTTTAAAAAGTCCCAAGAGAGTGTTTCCTTCATCAGTTTGGTCTGTGGACATGTCTGTAGGGATCACCTCCATTATTAATTAATTCACGGGGGCCTCAGTGCACTATGGGCAGCACCATCCCGAGGCAGGTGATCCTGAGCTACATAAGAAAACCAGAAAACCATGAGCCTGCCTCATTGCCTCAACAAGCAGCATTCCTCCATGGTTTCTACTTCAAGCTCCAGCCCTGACTTACTCAATGACAGACTGTGCCCTAAGAGTGTGAGCCAAATCAACCCTCTCCTCAAGCTGCTTTGCTAAGTGTCTTATCATAGTAACAGAAGGAAAGAACTGACAGAAAATCAAGTCACCTTACACAACGGAAACCCAACAACAGCAAGTTAACTTCTCATCAGAAACACTGGAGACAAGAATGGGATGAGAAGGGCACAACGTATTTGAAGGAAGAGTAAAAACGCTGTGAATTTAGAATAAAGGAAAGGTGTCTTTCAAAACCAGAGATAACAGGGACATTCCTAGACAAACACAATCAGAAAATGTTGTCTTTAATCCTAACTAAAGTTCTTCACATTGAAAGAAAGCAGGCTGCTCAGGTACATGCTGGTGCACACCTGTAAGCCCAGCAGCCAACCGACTAAGTGGGGAGGCGTGTAAGTTTGAGGTCAGACTGGACCACATGGTAAGCTGCAGGCCAGCTTGGGAGGGAGACAAGTAGGAAGGGAGAGAAAGGGACTGGGATAGAACTCAAATATTCTGATTACACCTTAAAAAACAAAGCTAATAGAGGTCACTTTGTGAGTACATATTAAAAATAATTGGGGCTAGAGAATTTAGCTCTGAGGAAGAGTGTTTACCTAGAATTCACAAAGCCCTTGGCTCCATTCTCAGCACTGAAAATAATTAATAATCACAACAATAACAACTGCATATTTCCTCATTCTTCTCTTGACTTACTTAAAAAGCATTATATGACCTGCAAGAAGCAGAGGACAGAATACAGTTGAATAGTAGTTACCAGAGAACAGGAAGCAGTGGGGATGTCAAGCTGAACAGGGGTTTTCTTATCTGAAGTTGTTGGTTACTGAATGTTGAAGGCAACAGTCTGGATCAGGAGCTCACACTCATGCTTGCTATTAATATGTGGGACATCGTTAAGGCCACTGCAGATGATTGATAAGACCTGCTTTAAGATTATTTCCACTCATATTAGAAGGCACAGAACATTGGGCCTGATATAATCCATGAATTATATATATGTTTGTAAAAGAAAAAAATAACCTCTACAGTTATTTTATTGAACACATTTCCTGGTAAGACCTCATTCTAATGAAAATGTCAATGTTATTCTCTCCCTTCATTTACTCTTCAAAGTGCACACATCTCCTTTTCAGTGACAAATTTATTTCTGGTTAGTTCTTGCTAAAGAATATGATTAAACTATTCAATTCATATCAAAATGGTTATTATAACTGTAGAGGATGATCTAATGTAAACAAACTTTCTATGATAGTTAGTACCGTCAACTCCACAGGATAAGGAATCACAAAGGGGACAAGCCACTGGGCATGCCTTTGAGGGACTACCTAGACTAGACTGACCTAATACAAGGAGAAAGGGGCGGAGCTCCAGCACTCATCTCTCTCTGGTTCCTATGATGCAATGGGCCCAGGTACCTAAGCTTTCTTCCTTCTGCACCCTCAAACTGTGAGGCCAAATGAAGGCCTCCTTCCTTCAGTTCTTTTGTCAAGGTACTTTGTCAGAGCGTCAAGAAAAGCAATGAAGGCACTTGTAGAATTCCTCCTGCAAGCCTGGCACACATCTCAATATTCAGTGGCTAGAAGTGAGAGGACTAAACATCCAGGCTAGCCTTGGCTAACCAGTGAGATCCTGCCAATAGGAGGTAAATAGTTTTGATTTTAGATAGAACTTACCAGGTAGACGATATGAAGGTCATTCTCTAAAACAAAGCCTTTCATTGCTCTTTGGAGATCAGCAAAAATGTCTAGGGTATCAGTTGGAGAAAGTGAGGAAGAAAGAGTAGCCGATCCAAGATGAGTTGGGTGATATACCTTTCCTGGAGTGGGGAATACAGGAGCAAAGGTTAAAACAAATCAAAGAAATGTCCTTCTCTACTACATATGACCCCTCTCGGCTCTCATCAAAGCAATAATCAGAACCTTATCTAAAAGGTGAGTCTAACATAAAGGGTGAGCATTTTTACATGAGAGCTTGTGTTTACCTCCTGACCCGTCGCTGGGCTCTGCCACCTGGATGAACTCGTTTTCTAACAGCCATGTCACACAGGCATCAATTGCTCCAAGGTGAACATCATCTTCATTTCTCTGCTTTCCCCGACTCCCTTCCTTTATACCAGCAGCCAAGAATGTGCAGGAGGCATAAGTTTGCATATCTTGTGATGTACTTGCCACTCCGCCAACAATTATCTGAGAGAAAATGTTCAGTCTGTAATTTTTATAAGCTGTGTAGAGCCTCTGGACATCAAGCAATAGAAGTGACTTTATTTTCTTAAGGCATCTTCAGTCTCTATGTAGAGATGCTTTATGAAATCTTTTGTCATCACACATTACAAACACAGATGATACTACTGACAGCATTTTCCTGGAAAGTAAATATAATATTTTCTCATAGACAAAAAGAAACTTAGGTAACTAGTTACACATATAGAGGAGGTGGTAACACATGCCATGAGTCTAATCAGCCTCTGCTCCTTTCCCTAGAACACATGGCCATGTAGAAATGCTACTCTTGAATCCTTCCCATTCAGAAGGACAACAGGGCAGGAAAAGATGAAGTTAGTATTCAGTGTGCATTGCCTTGGCTGGCATCTAACTTGTGAAGTTCATGCCCCAGCCTCCAGTAGGCTAGAATAAGAAGCCTGCACCACAGGTCCAGCCCTTCTGCAAACTTAATTTTGTATAACTTGATTTGATTTTAATGTTCACATATATTTATTATCTGAATAGAAGAACTATGGTTCACTTTGCCATCTTTTCTTTAAACTTAAAAAAATAATATATCAAAAGTAAAAAGATAGCTACTAGAGTATACACATAGCCTGCGTTCTATTCCTCTATTCCCTATGCCACAAAAAAAAGATATAAAAAAGAACTATAGTTCATTTGGTTGCATAACTGTTTTGAAATAGATTGATATGGTAGAATTTTAAGCTATTTTAAGCTCCAAAATAACTACATATTCATATATATATATAACATATAGGCATGTTTATATCAACATATACATGTATATATATATATGTATGTGTGTATACATATGTATGCATGTATCAGAATTTATTTATCAACTTATTTCGCAGAGCCTGAAGAACTATGTATATCTGTACTACGTTTAAATATATGTGAGAAACAGTCACACTTGGGAAGGCTATAAATATAACAATCTTGTTTTGCTTTTGTTTTTTTTTGGGGGGGGGTGTTCTTTGAGATAAAGTTTCTTCGTATAGTCCTGGCTATACTGAAACTCTATCTGCAGACCATGCTGACCTCAAACTCAGAGATCTGTCTGCCTCTGTCTCCTGATTGCCAGAAATGAAGTGGGCCATCACTGCCGGGCAACAATCTGTTTCTTTAAAAAAAAAAACAAAAACAAAAAAAAAAAACCCTCAACTCAGATTTTCACATCCTCAAATTTCAATGGGCATAAACAAGTAATGGTGGTTCCTGAACTCCTACCTCCAGAACAGCTCGTTTCATGCTAGCAGTGATGTCTCCGTGTCTCTGCAGACAGCTGTGCACAGGCTCCAGAGATCCTTGGAGCAGAGCAATGCCTTTCGATTTCTCAGCGTTCTTACAAACTAGGATACTTTCACCTACAAACAAAGCCACACGTCTGAGTTCCAGCCCATTCCTGCAAGTCACTGCTGAAGACAAGTTCCGACCCACTGAGGAGACAGGAGGTTCTAGAGGCTGTGTTGGTCACAGAGCCCTAAGTCACAGCTCTGGATCTGAACTCTGGGCAGGCGATCAAAGTGTCACCAGAAAACATACGTCCCAGCTTCTAGATGACTTTTAGCTGAAGGCCAGAGAAGCAGCAAGCACAAGAGCTCCTGTCCTCTATAAACACTGTCCTAGGAAGACAGCTGCTCCTTTGTCCCACCACTTCTCCACACTCTACTGCCCTTTGCCAAAAATACCTTAACACCCACATCAAACAGCAGGCCTCGCACCTTTTCTATGCAGCCTCCATGCACCTAACAAACTTTAACACATATAGAGATTATAAGTCTTTCCCTATTCAACTGTTTTCTCTCTCTCTCTTCCTCTCCTCTCCTCTCTCTCTCTCTCTCTCTCTCTCTCTCTCTCTCTCTCTCTCTCTCTCTCTCTCTTCCTCTCCCCTCTCTCTCTCTCCCTCTCCCTCTCCCTCCCTCCCTCCCTCCCCCCCTCCCCCCCCTCTCTCTCCTCAACCTGGTATTGTAACAGACTTTTGCTAGGGAATCTCTCTCTCTCCCACGCACACACGCACACACACACAACTGTAGTTTTCCCTCCCTTCTCTCTTCCCATTCCCTCCCCCCACACTCTTGCCCCCACCACCATTATCCCACCCCTATACCCCCACCTCACCCTGATCCATTCCTCCGTTTCTATTCAGAAAAAATCATGCCTCCCATGGGTAACAACCAAACAAGGCATACCAAGCTGCAGTAAAACTCCCTTGTAATAAGGCTGGGCAAGACAACCCAGTATGAGGAATGGAGTCCCAACATCCAGCCAAAGCATTAGGGACAGCCCCTGCTCCCACTGTTAGAAGCCCCACAAGAGGACCAAGCTACAGAAGTGCCTAGGTCAGTACCATGCAGGCTCCCTAATTGTCAGTGCAGTCTCTGTGAGCCCCTATGGGCTCTATTTAGTTGATTGTGTGGGTTTTCTTGTGGTATTCTTGACTTCTTTGGCCCCTAAAATCCTTCCTCCTGTGCTCCAAACTTCCAAAGTCCTTCCACAATGTTCCCAAAAACATGGTCAGATCTGTCACAGCAGTACCGCACCATCGGGGTACCAGTTTGTCTTAGCTAGGGTTACTATTGCTGTGATGAAACACCATGTCCAAAACCAAGTGGGGAGGAAAGGGTTGATTTGGTTCACACTTTCTCAATGTAGTCTGTCGGTGAAGGAGGGCAGTAACTCAGTAGGGCAGGAACCTGGAGGCAGGTGCTGATGCAGAGACCAAGGAGAGGTGATGCTTACTGGTTTGTTCCTTGTGTCTTGCTCAATCAGATTTCTTAAAGAACCCAGAACCACTAGGCCAAGAAAGGCACCACCACCACGGGCTAGGCCCTCCACACTCAATCACTAATTAACAAAATGCCTTACATCTGGATCTTATGGAAGCATTCATTGAGGTTCCCTCCTTTCAGATAACTCTAACTTGAGCCAAGTTAACTTAAAATGAGGCAGCACAGTGCTGGGCGGTGGTGACACACGCTTTTAATCCCAACACTCGGGAAGCAGAGGCAGGCAGATCTCTGTGAATTTAAGGCCAGCCTGGTCTACAGAGCGAGTTCCAGGACAGGCTCCAAAGGCTACACAGAGAAAACCTGTCTCAACAACAACAACAACAACAACAACAACAACAAAAAAAAAACCTAGCCAGCACAGATCTCAAACGATGATCCATGATCCAGAAATACACCCTGGGGTGTATTTTAAAGGTGATAGCAGTGACCAACCAGTAACTCTTCATTTTTTTTTTTTTTTTTTTTTGGTTTTTGGTTTTTCGAGACAGGGTTTCTCTGTGGCTTTGGAGCCTGTCCTGGAACTAGCTCTGTAGACCAGGATGGTCTCGAACTCACAGAGATCCACCTGCCTCTGCCTCCCAAGTGCTGGGATTAAAGGCGTGCGCCACCATCGCCCGGCTCAACCAGTAACTCTGATTGCAGAATTCAACCAATATGACAATGGAGACCAGGCACTCAAAATTAAAGTCAGCAACCTAATTAACCACATGAAACAAAAGTAGGCCCAGTCTGCCCAATCATTCCCAGCTGTGCCACTCAGATTCCCAGCTAGACTAGCAATACAGGCCCATTCCTGCCAAACCAGAAAACCCAGAACTGGCTGTCTCTATACATTTGTGATACAATGACACAAGATTGCAAAGAACTGGGACACCATAAGACTTTAAAATATACCAACAAAATTCCAATGATGGACCCTAAAGAAACAGGGAGCAGGAAAGAACAGATAAAGGTTACACATAATCCTCTCAAAGATGTTCTATGAAGTATAAGAACATTAAAATGAAATAAATTTAGAAAATGAGATATAAACAGTGAGAAATTTAACAAAGAAACAGAAACAATAAAATAAAAACAAATTCCAAAGAAGAAAAGCATGGCAGCCAAACTGCGAAATGAAATAGTGAGGCTCAACCGGAGCTCAGACAGATGGAGAGCCAGTACACTCCCAGACTGACGGAAATGAACTTAAATGACGTATAGTCAAAAGACTAATTTTTGCATAATAGAAGCTAAAATGGAAGAGATAGGGACTAAAAAGCTATTAAAGAAATAACGGCTAAAAATGTACGCAAATCTACGGAGAGAGGGTGACAGCAGGTACGGGAAGCACAGAAGTCTCTATTCTAACACAACCCAAAAAGCTCATCAAGACACATAATACCAAAACTCAGACCACCAGAGAGATAGCTCAGCAGTTGGGAGCACTTGCTCTTCCGGAAAACCTGGGTTCCATTCCCAGCACCAATAAGGCGGGCTGCTCACAGTCATCCAGTTCCAGGGGATCCTATACCCTCTTCTAAGCTCCGAGGGCACCAGACAAACAGAGTAAGGCAAAACACTCATACACATGAAAGTAATTTTTTTAATTCAAAGGCAGAGAGATAGGGCATAGCTTGGTGGTGGAGTGCTTGCCTATCATGTGTGAGGACTTGGGTTCAATCCCCAATAGTACAATACAATAGAACCTTAAAAAAAAATTCAAAGGCGAAACTCAGAGAAGAATTTGAGCAAGGTGCAACATCCTATGAATTTCTTGGTGACTTCAAGCCTCAAAAAAAGGTTCTTCAATCTATAAAGATCTCACAATGGAAACAAATTCTCATATGATCCCAGGATCTCAAGTTCCCCAGGATTTTCCATTGGCACCTGGTCTAAAAATGATTGGAAGCTCCAATGTGCATCAGAGTTACAAATCCTCAGCATGCCAGTGAACCCAGTCACCCAAGGTTCTTTAAGTACCTCAGGTTCACCATATCCACAAGATTCTCAGGCCCCTCCAAGGACACATTTCTCCCAATGATCCAAGGAGGCAGCGGAAGCGCACAGTGTTCACCAAGGAGCAAAAGGTGGTCTTGCAGATATTGTGAGAGAGCATTTCTTCACATTGCTCAGGATGCGTACACATTCTGGCTATCCTCTTTCTGCACACAGAGTTGTGAGTTTCTCAGTGTGAGCTAATACACCTGGCCTATGAGCATCTCTCCTGAATTAGCGAGTTGTATTAATCTATTGTGCTATTCATACCTTATCCTTAAATCAATAAATTGATTTTAGTGGAAAAATTCAAAGGCAAAGGAAACATTCTAAAATCAGTAAGAGTTAAGAAATCTATACACATAAGGGAAGCCCATGAAATGATGAACAAGTTTTAAACAGAAGCCCCACAGGCCAGAAAGGTCAGATACTACACTCGGTGCAGAAGGACAAACCTGGCCAAATACACTTTACCCAGCCAAGCTGATCTTTGGAAATGAGAAAAAAACCAAAAATCTTCCCCAGACAAACAAAAGTTAAAAGAACTCAGTGCAATGAGGACTGCCTCACAGGAATTATGTAACAGTCTTCTTCAAATTGTGTTAATATTAATTAATAGCATAAAATATAAGAAAGTTCAGAAATCACCAGTTTACTGAGAAGCATTCAAAATACTTTGTACTAAAATGGTATTGTATGAAGTGATTTTACCTCCAGTGTGACAACCCTATTAAGACAGTATAACTAAAATATTGTCTAAGGATATAAATTACAAAATTATGTTTTGACATTAAAATGTATGGGTGGAAAAATAAAAGCATAGAGCTGTATGCAATCAAACTTATTAACTTTGTTATTTACTGTATGAAAATTTTTATTAAAAAACATTTTACACATATATATGTATTTGCTATCATTCATGTCTGAGAACAAGGAAAACTACTTATTTCCAGTTCAGCATGGGGAATGGGTTCCCAAAAGCCAGTTCAAGCACCAGGGACAGGTCTTGATCCCACTGCTAGGAGCCCCACAAACACAAGCTACACAACCATCATACACACATGGAGAAGGTCTAGGTCAGTCCCAGGCTGGTTCCCTAGCTGTCAGTCCAGAGTCCATGAGCTCCCACAAGTTCAGATCAGCTGTCTCTGTGGGTTCCCCTGTTATGACCTAGAGCCTCTTAGCTCATAGGATCCTTCCTCCCTATCAACAGGACTCTCAGCCCAGTGCTTGGCTGTGATCTCTGCATCTGCTTCCATCAGTTACTGGATGAAGGCTCTCTGATGACAATTAGGATAGTCACCAATCTGATTACAGGAAAAGGCTAGTTCAGACACCGTCTCCACTATAGCTAGGAGTCTTAGTTGGGGTCATCCTGTGGATTCTTGGGAGATTCCCTGGTACCAGGTTTCTCCCTAACCCCAAAATGGCCCCCATCAAGATATCTCTTTCAATATTCTCCCCTCTGTCTCGCCCCCAATCATAGACTTTTTTTTAAAGGGATGTGTTATTTCCTCTTTTATATCCTCTATCATATTCATCAAAACTACCTTAAGGTCTTGTTCCTGTGCTCCAGTTATGTTGCAGCACTCAGGGCCTGCTGTGGTAAGGCTGCTGGGCTCTAAGGGAGCCATTGTTCTGGCTGTTAGTGACGGTTTTTATGCTGGGTGTCTAGGCATCTGCTTCCGTGGCTAGAGAGCTTATTATCAGCTTTATCTAGCCTTTTATATTTTATGTAAACTTTATAATGGAAAAAATCTAAAGCATACACTAGGGAAAACCATCAAACCACAAAGATAGAAACAAAGGAAGAAAGTATATACAAGAAAATAAATTACAGGACTGGAGAGATGGCTCAGTGGTTAAGAGCACTGCCTATTCTTCCAAAGGTCCTGAGTTCAATTCCCAGCAACCACATGGTGCCTCACAACCATCTGTAATGAGATCTGGTGCCCTCTTCTGGCCTTCAGGCATATACACAGACAGAATATTTTTTTAAAAAAAGAAAATAAATTACAAATGTCAGTAGGAGGTCCTGGTCACATGGTCCAAGACTAGAGTCAAGTGATGGGAATTCTGAGTGCTGGTTAGAAAACTCCAAGTAAAATGAAGAAGTTAAGCTTTTGTTATTTACAGATGATATGATAGTATACATAAGCGACCCCAAAAACTCTACCAAAGAACTCCTACAGCTGATAAACACCTTTAGTAATGTGGCAGGATACAAGATCAACTCCAAAAAATCAGTTGCCTTCCTATACATTAAGGATAAGGAAGCAGAGAGGGAAATCAGAGAAGCCTCACCTTTCACGATAGCCACAAATATCATAAAATATCTTGGGGTAACTCTGACCAAGGAAGTGAAAGATCTATTTGACAAGAACTTTAAGTCTTTGAAGAAAGAAATTGAAGAAGACACCAGAAAATGGAAGGATCTCCCTTGCTCTTGGATTGGGAGGATCAACATAGTAAAAATGGCAATTCTGCCAAAAGCAATCTATAGATTCAATGCAATCCCCATCAAAATCCCATCAAAATTCTTCACAGATCTGGAGAAGACAATAATCAACTTTATATGGAAAAACAAAAAACCCAGGATAGCCAAAACAATCTTATACAATAAAGGATTGTCTGGAGGCATTACCATCCCTGACTTCAAACTCTATTACAGAGCTACAGTATTGAAAACAGCTTGGTATTGGCATAAAAACAGAGAAGTCGACCAATGGAATCGAATAGAAGACCCTGACTTCAACCCACAAACCTATGAACACCTGATTTTCGATAAAGGAGCTAAAAGTATACAATGGAAAAAAGAGAGCATCTTTGTGCTGGCAAACTGGATGTCAACCTGTAGAAGAATGAAAATAGATCCATATCTATCACCATGCACAAAACTCAAGTCCAGATGGATTAAAGACCTCAATATCAGTCTGAACACACTGAACCTGATAGAAGAGAAAGTGGGAAATACTCTACAACACATGGGCACAGGAGACCACTTCCTATGTATAATCCCAGCAGCACAGACATTAAGGGCCTCATTGAATAAATGGGACCTCCTGAGACCGAGAAGCTTCTGTAAAGCAAAGGACACTGTCACTAAGACAAAAAGGCAACCCAATGACTGGGAGAAAATCTTCACCAACCCCGCAACTGACAAAGGTCTGATCTCCAAAATATATAAAGAACTCAAGAAACTAAACCGTAAAAGGCTAATCAACCCAATTATAAAATGGGGCACTGAGCTGAACAGAGAATTCTCAATAGAAGTTCAAAAGGCCAAAAGACACTTAAGGTCATGCTCAACTTCCTTAGCGATCAGGGAAATGCAAATCAAGACAACTTTAAGATACTATTTTACACCTGTCAGAATGGCTAAAATCAAAAACACCAATGATAGCCTTTGCTGGAGAGGTTGTGGAGAAAGGGGTACACTCATCCATTGCTGGTGGGAATGCAAACTTGTGCAACCACTCTTGGAAAGCAGTGGGGCGGTTTCTCAAGAAATTTGGAATCAACCTACCCCTGGACCCAGCAATACCACTCTTGGGAATATACCCAAGAGAGGCCCTATCATACAACAAAAGTATATGCTCAACTATGTTCACAGCAGCATTGTTTGTAATAGCCAGAACCTGGAAACAACCTAGATGTCCTTCAATGAAAGAATGGATGAAGAAAGTATGGAATATATACATATTAGAGTACTACTCAGCAGTAAAAAAACAAGGACTTCTTGAATTTTGCATGCAAATGGATGGAAATAGAAAACACTATCCTGAGTGAGGTAAGCCAGACCGAAAAAGAGGAACATGGGATGTACTCACTCATATTCGGTTTCTAGCCATAAATAAAGGACATTGAGCCTATAATTCGCGATCCTAGAGAAGCTAAATAAGAAGGTGAACCCTAAGAAAAACATATAGGCACCCTCCTGAATATTAACCTTCATCAGGCGATGAAAGGAGACAGAGACAGAGTCCCACATTGGAGCACCGGACTGAATTCTCAAGGTCCAAATCAGGAGCAGAAGGAGAGACAGCACGAGCAAGGAACTCAGGACCGCGAGGGGTGCACCCACACACTGAGACAATGGGGATGTTCTATAGGGAACTCACCAAGGCCAGCTGGCCTGGGTCTGAAAAAGCATGGGATAAAACCAGACTTGCTGAACATAGTGGACAATGAGGACTACTGAGAACTCAAGATCAATGGCAATGGGTTTTTGATCCTACTGCACGTACTGGCTTTGTGGGAGCCTAGGCAGTTTGGATGCTCACCTTACTAGACCTGGATGGAGGTGGGGGTTCCTTGGACTTCCCACAGGTCAGGGAACCCTGATTGCTCTTCCGGCTGATGAGGGAGGGGGACTAGGCGGTGGCGGGGAGGAGGCAGAAATCTTTAATAAATAAATAAATTAAAAAAATAAAAGAAAAAAGAAAGAAAAAGAAAACTCCAAGTAAACAAGACAAGAGGCTTGTAATCTCTGTTCTTGCACAGCAAGGGTTATTCCTGGAATGTGCTTTTGGGCCCCTCCCAGGCACAGTGGCAAGAAGTCAGTTTACTTCAGGTTGTCTATTACAACCGGCTAATGTCATTTGTCTATGTGCCTGTGTGCCTTGTCCTTTTGATTGCACACTTTGCTCAGATGACTTTTCTTAATCCGCAGCACAGTAAAAACGGGTTGATGCTCTGAATAAAGCTGACTACTGCAGAGACTTTAGAGTCCCTCGTTTTTAGACTCCATCTCCCAGGTCCCACCACCGTAAGAGCAGTAAACACTGACTACCATTTAGCAATTAGTCTTACACTGAATAATAAGATGTGAAGTAACTTTGGCTTCTTTTTTGGTATTTAATTCAAAAACTACTTCATTGCTTAAGTCAAAACTTTTGTTTGGATTTCTGACAAAAGCATCATTACTCGCTGGTGCAAGGCCAGAAGCTGTCCCAGTTCAGAGACTAAATGCAGTACTTCTTAGCTCTTGGCACCCTGTCTGACTTGAGATTAAACACTCTAAGGTCCACATGAGATGCTAGGGAGAGGGATCCATGGCTCAAGTGCTTACAGCGCAGGCATGAAGAACTGAGTTCATACCCAGCCCCCATAAAACCCAGGTGGTGGCTTGCATCTGTAGCCCCAGCACTGGTGAGGCAGAGACAAACAGAACCTGGGTGCTTGCTGGAAAAATGACAAACTCCAGGTTCAGTGAGATACTCTGTCTCAAAATTCAAGGTGGAAGAAGCCTGGACAATGCCTCAATGAGTGAGAAGACTTGTTCTTCCAGCTCAAAACTGCATATGACTCCAGTTCCAAGAGATCCAGTGGCCTCTTTTGTTCTCTGCAGGCAAGTGCACTCACATGTGCATACCCCATCAGACATGCACATATACATAAATCTATAAAATATTTGAAATAAGATGGAGAATGAAGAGAACATATCCAGTGTGGACTCTGCTCTACATATGCACAGCTGGGCATGGGCAAGGGCACCCACAGCCACATAGACCACACCTACTAAAAAAGAGGAAAAAGAAGCAGACATAGAAATTGAAATCATCTTCTAGCTAATAAAATCACAAATCTTGTTCTTTATATAATATTGAATCATTTTACTACATATAAAAGAAAAACCTTAATTCTCTACCAGAAGAAAACCAATAGCTAACAAATGAAAATCATATTCACTATAAATATTAAATAACCCAAGAGGAGGACATTAGTGCACTGCACAATAAATAAATATATCACAATAAGAAATAGCCAGGTACTAGTCAGCTTCCAAGTAGACTGTCTGTCCGCAATGTCCTGACAACTATATCCAAACTCACCCATTGTGTCTACACCTTTCCTGCCAGCGCGGCCAACCATCTGCTTGTAGGTGAGGATATCTAAAGGCTGGCCACCGAAAACTGGAGTGCGAATAATCACCCGGCGGGCAGGAAGATTCACTCCCGAAGAGAGAGTAGATGTTGCTGCCAAGACCCGAATAAGACCTTGGCGGAAGGCTCCTTCAATGATATCTCTCTCCTCAAACGTAAGACCTAAATAAAGTACAGATCACAAAACATATTACCACAGAAGCAATGTACTTGACTACGTATAAGCAGATTTGAGAGTCCACACAAGCCTTTAAAGATCTTTTAAACAATAGTTAAAATTATAAACAAACACATCATCAGTCTACCTATTTAAGAGTATAATCTTCCATCTTTACACATGTGTAGGCAGGTCAGCAACATTACATATGTTTTAGGTGGAACTGGTGGTTTCTCCTGAAACTACTTATCCTGCTGCTGTTAAAAGAAAACAGCAGCAGGTCAAGTGAGTGGGGCTGTGTTCCAATCCAATTTTAGTTATAAGAATGGACGGCAGGCTGAATTTAACTGCATACTACTGGTTAACAGCCCTGGGTTTTGTGTGTGCATATGTAAGTACACATATACATTTTTAAATTTATTTTAAAATTTTATTATGGTTATTTATTATTAAAATTATATATATATAATTTTATATATATATATATATATATATATATATATATATATATATATATAATGAAAGTTGAATAAAACTGAAAGGATTAAATTTCCAATCTTGAAAACATTTTTTTTTCTTCCCCATACCAGCATTTATTAGTCAACAATTTTCTCTGGAGCTCACAGATTTTCTTTAATGATCATATTTCATCTTTATAACAACCTCTGGCAAACTCGTTGAAGAAAACATTCCTATGATACAATCTTAACACACATGATCACAGATCAAGCACTTTACCCAGTGACTGTCACACACTGGAGATTCTGACAGCCCATCCATCGGATTTTTCACTTCTAGTCCTCTTCAATTCAATGACAATTTCTAAAACAAATTTAACTTTGCTGTGTCTGTGAGCCTATGTCAATTCTTGACGTAAGAGGAAACGAAGTAGCATCAAATTTGAGTAGAAATTATTACTCTAACATAAATTTTAAGGAAACAACATATAGACAAGTAAGACTTTTAGAATTTGCTTTCCCAGTGGTTAGAAAAAAATTGATTATCTGATGTAGTTGTACAATTAAGACAAGTAAGCTTAAAATTTTTGCTTTACTCTGGTTTGACTAATCCACTGTTTCTTAAAATGAAATATACAAATATTAAATTGATTAACAAGAAATAAATTCACATAAACACAAAAATGAAGAAATTATAAAAGTCTGGTGAGGTTTTTTAATTTTTTCTTTTTATTATTTTATGTGCTTGTGTGTGAACCCATATGCACATTATGTATGTACAGGAGCCCAAAGACTAGAAGAGGGCCTATCAGATCGCCTGGAAGAGGACATACAAGTAGTTCACAACATGAGTCTTGGGAATTAAACTCAGATCCTCTGCAGGAGTAACAAGAGCTCTTGATCAGAGCTCCAGCCTGTGCTGAGAACATCTTAACACAAGAAGATGAACCAGGAATACCTGCATGATGAAACGCTACCCCCCATGGCACAGTGTTCTTCAGTACAGAGTCGAGTCCTGAAGGCGAACGCTTTAGATGATCCATCACTTCCAGAAGGCTCTTGTGCTCTAGATTCACGGGTGGAAATTCAGATGGTTTTACTAATCCTGTCAAACATACACACACAAATAAATAAATAAATCACCAACTGTACAAGTTTCTTTGCTTCATTGGTCAAGTGATGACAGAAATAAATATAAGGTTCAGAAACTGCCACATACTACCCACTATGCCACAACCGTGGTCTTTTAAAGCCACTGACCCAGAACACTATGATACAAACAAGACAGGGTTGCAAAGCTTCAGAAACAGTTCTAAGAATGTATCCCAAGGTTAGGAAGATCAGCTTTTCAAAGGAGGGGATCAAAGGGATCCTGCTGGAGAAAGGACAGATCACCACGGGTTACGGTTTGAATAAAAATGCTCCCTGCAGGCTCATGGTTTAATACCTATCGTCAGATGGTGGCAGTGTTAGGAGGTTGTGGAGTTTTTGTAGGTGAGGCCTGGCTGAGAGCGTGGGCCACTGGAGGTATACCTTTAAGAGTAAAGCCCACCTGTGGTTTTAGCCCTTGCCATCTGCTTCCTGTCTGCTTCCACAAGGGAGGAGCCTGACTCACTTGCTTCTGCTTCCATGCACTCTCCCACACTTGGACCCTGTGTAACCACGAACCAAAACAAACCTCCCCTTTCTTTCTTTTTTTTTTTTTACTTTATTTTATTTTTTATTTATTTATTTTTTTTTTTTTTTGGTTTTTCGAGACAGGGTTTCTCTGTGGCTTTGGAGCCTGTCCTGGAACTAGCTCTTATAGACCAGTCTGGCCTTGAACTCAGAGATCCGCCTGCCTCTGCCTCCCGAGTGCTGGGATTAAAGATGTGCGCCACCACCGCCTGGCATCTTCCCTTCCTTAAGTTGCTTCTGTCACAGTGACAACACACAAGCAAAGTCCAAACGTCAGAGTCCTTGTTCAAGACGTGTCCCGCCAACCAGCACAACAGCTCTCCCTGGAAACTGTCTGGTTCCTCTGCCACCAAGCTAACAGTCAAACATAGGTAACCAAGATGCAGCGGGCGGTGGTGGCACACGCCTTTAATCCCAGCACTCAGGAGGCAGAGGCAGGCAGATCTCTGTGAGTTCAAGGCCAGCCTGGTCTACAAGAGCTAGTTCCAGGACAGGCTCCAAAGCTACAGAAAAACCCTGCCTCAAGAAACAAACCAAAAAAAAAAAAAACCAACAAGATGAAATATGCCTTTTAGAGTTACTTTTAAACACAGAAAGTCTATCTTCTTAAAGAATTGCCCAGACTTCTAGATTCCTAAACTTACAAAGCTTCATTAAAAACCTATTTTAATATATATCTTATATTTTGTGTGTTTTTAATTTTTAGGCAAACTTTTCTTAAAATTCTGAGGATACACATAGGATTGCCTATGGTTTTTTCTACTAAAAACAATAAAAGTATAATAAGTTATCACTCAGCAGTATGTGTGTGTACATGCATGTGCTCATGTGTGTGAAGGTGAACATGTGTGCACATGCATGTAGAGATAAGAGAACAACTTCAAGTGCTATTCCTCAGGAATCTTCACGGCTCCATACTAGCCTGGAAGTTCTGAAGTAAGTCAGGCTCGAAGGCCAACAACACCTGTCTCCACCACTCACCCTATGTGGGATTACAAACATAACACTAAGCTTGGCTCACCATTTTAAAACATGGTTCTAGAGATCAAACTCATGTCTCTGTATTTGCAAGGCAAGCACTTTACAGCTAAGTGACCCTCCTCAGCCCAAAAGAGGTCATTTTAAGGTTAAAAAAATTGGTAAGAGAATTCCAAATTGCAAACTTCAGTATATAAAAAATGTGCTACTCTCTTTTCATGGAGAAAATAAACAGAACAGATGAGGCTCCAATCCAAACACTGCACTTAGGAACCACTACTCCAAATCACAATAACAAAACCTAATAGAACACGATGAAGACTCCAGTCCTTCAGGAGTAAGCTGCCATAGAACGATGTAAGCATATATTTTAGCCTGGTACAGACAGCACCAGGGAAGATGGGCCTGGATGGGATGCTGCATTGACAATTAGCCACATTACCTATGAAGAGGACAAAAAGGGATTAGAGCGACAAAAGCAGCCTTGCCAAGAATACCTAGATGACACACAGTGACAGTGACAGAGCAGGAACACACTTTGCTATGTCATCCCCAGTACCACATCCACACAGCAGGATGGAGCCTTCTACTGTCATCCCCAGTACCACATCCACACAGCAGGATGGAGCCTTCTACTGTCATCCAGTACCACATCCACACAGCAGGATGGAGCCTTCTACTGTCATCCCCAGTACCACATCCACACAGCAGGATGGAGCCTTCTACTGTCATCCCCAGGACTGCATCCACACAGCAGGATGGAGCCTTCTACTGTCATCCCCAGTACCACCGTCCACACAGCAGGATGGAGCCTTCTACTGTCATCCCCAGTACCACATCCACACAGCAGGATGGAGCCTTCTACTGTCATCCCCAGTACCACATCCACACAGCAGGATGGAGCCTTCTACTGTCATCCCCAGTACCACATCCATACAGCAGGATGGAGCCTTCTACTGTCATCCCCAGTACCACATCCACACAGCAGGATGGAGCCTTCTACTGTCATCCCCAGTACCACATCCACACAGCAGGATGGAGCCTTCTACTGTCATCCCCAGTACCACATCCACACAGCAGGATGGAGCCTTCTACTGTCATCCCCAGTACTACATCCATACAGCAGGATGGAGCCTTCTGCTGTCATCCCCAGTACTGCATCCACACAGCAGGATGGAGCCTTCTACTGTCATCCCCAGTACTGCATCCACACAGCAGGATGGAGCCTTCTGCTGTCATCCCCAGTACTGCATCCACACAGCAGGATGGAGCCTTCTACTGTCATCCCCAGTACCACATCCACACAGCAGGATGGAGCCTTCTACTGTCATCCCCAGTACCACATCCACACAGCAGGATGGAGCCTTCTACTGTCATCCTCAGTACCATATCCACACAGCAGGATGGAGCCTTCTACTGTCATCCCCAGTACCACCGTCCACACAGCAGGATGGAGCCTTCTACTGTCATCCCCAGGACTGCATCCACACAGCAGGATGGAGCCTTCTACTTTCATCCCCAGTACCACATCCACACAGCAGGATGGAGCCTTCTACTGTCATCCCCAGTACCACATCCACACAGCAGGATGGAGCCTTCTACTGTCATCCCCAGTACTGCATCCACACAGCAGGATGGAGCCTTCTACTGTCATCCCCAGTACCACATCCACACAGCAGGATGGAGCCTTCTACTGTCATCCCCAGTACCACATCCACACAGCAGGATGGAGCCTTCTACTGTCATCCCCAGTACTGCATCCACACAGCAGGATGGAGCCTTCTACTGTCATCCCCAGTACCACATCCACACAGCAAGGATGGAGCCTTCTACTGTCATCCCCAGTACCACATCCATACAGCAGGATGGAGCCTTCTACTGTCATCCCCAGTACCACATCCACACAGCAGGATGGAGCCTTCTACTGTCATCCCCAGTACCACCGTCCACACAGCAGGATGGAGCCTTCTACTGTCATCCCCAGTACCACATCCACACAGCAGGATGGAGCCTTCTACTGTCATCCCCAGTACCACATCCACACAGCAGGATGGAGCCTTCTACTGTCATCCCCAGTACCACATCCATACAGCAGGATGGAGCCTTCTACTGTCATCCCCAGTACCACATCCACACAGCAGGATGGAGCCTTCTACTGTCATCCCCAGTACCACATCCACACAGCAGGATGGAGCCTTCTACTGTCATCCCCAGTACCATCGTCCACACAGCAGGATGGAGCCTTCTACTGTCATCCCCAGTACCACATCCACACAGCAGGATGGAGCCTTCTACTGTCATCCCCAGTACCACATCCACACAGCAGGATGGAGCCTTCTACTGTCATCCCCAGTACCATCGTCCACACAGCAGGATGGAGCCTTCTACTGTCATCCCCAGTACCACATCCACACAGCAGGATGGAGCCTTCTACTGTCATCCCCAGTACCACATCCACACAGCAGGATGGAGCCTTCTACTGTCATCCCCAGTACCACATCCATACAGCAGGATGGAGCCTTCTACTGTCATCCCCAGTACCACATCCACACAGCAGGATGGAGCCTTCTACTGTCATCCCCAGTACCACATCCACACAGCAGGATGGAGCCTTCTACTGTCATCCCCAGTACCATCGTCCACACAGCAGGATGGAGCCTTCTACTGTCATCCCCAGTACCACATCCACACAGCAGGATGGAGCCTTCTACTGTCATCCCCAGTACTGCATCCATACAGCAGGATGGAGCCTTCTACTGTCATCCCCAGTACTGCATCCACACAGCAGGATGGAGCCTTCTACTGTCATCCCCAGTACCACATCCACACAGCAGGATGGAGCCTTCTACTGTCATCCCCAGTACCACATCCATACAGCAGGATGGAGCCTTCTACTGTCATCCCCAGTACCACATCCACACAGCAGGATGGAGCCTTCTACTGTCATCCCCAGTACCACATCCATACAGCAGGATGGAGCCTTCTACTGTCATCCCCAGTACTGCATCCATACAGCAGGATGGAGCCTTCTACTGTCATCCAGTACCACATCCACACAGCAGGATGGAGCCTTCTACTGTCATCCCCAGTACCACATCCATACAGCAGGATGGAGCCTTCTACTGTCATCCCCAGTACCACATCCACACAGCAGGATGGAGCCTTCTACTGTCATCCCCAGTACCACATCCATACAGCAGGATGGAGCCTTCTACTGTCATCCCCAGTACTGCATCCATACAGCAGGATGGAGCCTTCTACTGTCATCCAGTACCACATCCACACAGCAGGATGGAGCCTTCTACTGTCATCCCCAGTACCACATCCACACAGCAGGATGGAGCCTTCTACTGTCATCCCCAGTACTGCATCCATACAGCAGGATGGAGCCTTCTACTGTCTTCCCCAGTACCACATCCACACAGCAGGATGGAGCCTTCTACTGTCATCCCCAGTACCACATCCATACAGCAGGATGGAGCCTTCTACTGTCATCCCCAGTACTGCATCCATACAGCAGGATGGAGCCTTCTACTGTCATCCCCAGTACCATATCCACACAGCAGGATGGAGCCTTCTACTGTCATCCCCAGTACCACATCCACACAGCAGGATGGAGCCTTCTACTGTCATCCCCAGTACTGCATCCACACAGCAGGATGGAGCCTTCTACTGTCATCCCCAGTACTGCATCCACACAGCAGGATGGAGCCTTCTACTGTCATCCCCAGTACAGCATCCACACAGCAGGATGGAGCCTTCTACTGTCATCCCCAGTACCACATCCACACAGCAGGATGGAGCCTTCTACTGTCATCCCCAGTACCACCGTCCACACAGCAGGATGGAGCCTTCTACTGTCATCCCCAGTACCACATCCATACAGCAGGATGGAGCCTTCTACTGTCATCCCCAGTACCACATCCACACAGCAGGATGGAGCCTTCTACTGTCATCCCCAGTACCACATCCATACAGCAGGATGGAGCCTTCTACTGTCATCCCAGTACCACATCCATACAGCAGGATGGAGCCTTCTACTGTCATCCCCAGTACCACATCCATACAGCAGGATGGAGCCTTCTACTGTCATCCCAGTACTACGTCCACACAGCAGGATGGAGCCTTCTACTGTCATCCCCAGTACCACATCCACACAGCAGGATGGAGCCTTCTACTGTCATCCCCAGTACCACATCCACACAGCAGGATGGAGCCTTCTACTGTCATCCCCAGTACTGCATCCACACAGCAGGATGGAGCCTTCTACTGTCATCCCCAGTACCACATCCACACAGCAGGATGGAGCCTTCTACTGTCATCCCCAGTACTGCATCCACACAGCAGGATGGAGCCTTCTACTGTCATCCCCAGTACCACATCCATACAGCAGGATGGAGCCTTCTACTGTCATCCCCAGTACTGCATCCATACAGCAGGATGGAGCCTTCTACTGTCATCCCCAGTACCACATCCACACAGCAGGATGGAGCCTTCTACTGTCATCCCCAGTACCACATCCACACAGCAGGATGGAGCCTTCTACTGTCATCCCCAGTACCATATCCACACAGCAGGATGGAGCCTTCTACTGTCATCCCCAGTACTGCATCCACACAGCAGGATGGAGCCTTCTACTGTCATCCCCAGTACCACATCCATACAGCAGGATGGAGCCTTCTACTGTCATCCCCAGTACTGCATCCACACAGCAAGGATGGAGGCTGCATTTTCACCTGTCACTTACCCTCAGGCTGATGGTGCAGATTATAAAACTCTCGGGCAATGATATCTGCTACCTTCTCACACCACTTTTTTGATGGACAGAAGAGTAATACTGAATGGTTATCACGAACAGTCTCATAACATAAACTAACAATGTGATCTTCATCTCCCTAAAAAAGAAAGAGAAATAGCTACATCAGTCATACATACCTTCAGAACATCTTCACATTGAATCAAAATTCTACATTTTGATCCATTAAAAAGATTTTTTTAACTCAAAGGCAGAATAAAAATCATTTACAATAAAAACAAACTTCATTAATGATGATGGTAAAAAGAAAACATGTTCTATGTATTCAACTCATGTTTATGAAGTCCTAAACTCGGGTATTAGAGATACAGTGGTGGCTACACATAGCCCTAATTGGCAACGGGTTTGTTCACAGTCTCACTGAGAAACACGGGAAGGAACTCAACCGCCACATGATGTGCTGGAGAAGAAATATTTGCAATGTTTTAGACTCATAGATTTGAAAAGACCTAAAGGAGGTTCTCTGAGAAAATGGGTAAGCTCAGACGTGAAGGAGGAGATGCACTATCTCAGTGGCAAGTACATATTTCAAGCACAGCAAAGAGTCTGTGTGAATGCCTATGGAAGCCCCTCCATGCTGGGATGTACATCAAAGTGTGCAGAGGTATCAGGGAGTAACTTGCATATCAAGGACTTTACAAGTGCCACACACACACACACAATCATATTGTATTCTTACCAAAACCAAGTATTATACCCTACCTTATAGATAAAGATAGAAGGGTCAGAGATTTTTCATGACTGAAATAATAGTACCTCAGCCATTTTGTGTAACTCTCTTCAGTGTCAGAGAAAGGTTTATCTGGCTCTTGAAACAATAATCTTCTCATTCGTACACTTACTATACAGATCTACATTCAATAAATGTCAGTGTTCCACCTGAGTGTTTAAAGTAAATTAAACCATAGCAAAATCTCACTGACTAGAAAAAAAGCGACTTCCATTATATACCAGGAAATGATGGTCATTTAAATTAAAAGCATGCTACATTCTCCTTCTCACAATTCTCATCAAGTGATTTAAGGTAAAACTGAATAGCTTAATATCAATTCCAACAAATACATAATATACATTCAGTTACTATGCAACCTCTAATTATACAATTAAAATTGTTAACAACTTGTAGAAAACTCGAAGGCACTGGCAGTGGAGATGTAAGAGCAGTGACTCACCTTCACTTGGAGTAGGGGCTGAAATTCTCTCACAAGCTTCATTGACGAGTCATATATGGAATCTCCTATTTTTATTGATTCCAAAAGTGGAACTGGGCGAAAGTCAGTACGGTAGAGTTCGGCATTCAGCCAGGAAGCTACGAGCTGCAGATTAGGAAGAGTAGCACTCATGCCCACAATCTGCACAGCATTGGACAGAGCACTGCCTGCGTCTGCCTGGCTGGAAAGACCAAAAAAAAAAAAAGTACATTAGGAAATATGCAGAAAATAACTCATACTACTGCTAACGATATTCTTGTCATGGCCTTGGTGCACAAATGCAGACATTTCTTTGGATAAAATTACTAGCTCACAGATTACTGGCCAGATATTCAAATTTAATGAATGACACAAAACTGATTTCCAGGAAGACTGTACCAAAGTAGCACTTCCTCAATCTGTGTGTTCTGCTGTCCCACAATCTTGTCACCATCTGACAATCATTTTAACAATAAACACTATGGAGACACTATAGCAATACTTAAGAAGCAATTTCTCAGATGATTAACAATGCTTTGTGCCATTTCATATGGGCAGACCATTTGGAACCTCTCTTGCAAATGCCTGCTTAAGCCTCTCACTAAGACACTGGGATGTGTTTCTTAGTCAGTTGTAACATTTTTTTACATGTTTGACACAAAATTTAGTCTGCAGTGTATTTATTTAATTTTCAAACTTATAGGCATTTTCTAGTTATGTTTCCCTTATATATACTAGAGATTAGTATGTAGCACAGTATACAGAAAACCAAGCCATCAGACAATAAAGATATGTAATAGTGTAAGAAAAAAAGGGGGCTTTCAAAAAGTAAAAACAATCATAATATACAATAGCTGAGTTAACAAGGCCATATCACTGTAACACTGAAAAATGATCAAAACAAAATTAGAATCCTATCTGGGAGAATGGGAAGATGGTGGGGTGAGTGGATTTAAAAAAAAAAAACTGAAGAGGATGGAAGGAAACTGGGTATAGGAGAGTAGAAAATATAAAAGAAAAAAATCTTAATTTCCCATAGAAAGAAATCAATATACAAAAATTTTACAAATATCAATTCAAAATGGATCAACAACCTCAATTTGAAACCTAAAACAAATTTTAATCCCAGCACTCAGGAGGCAAAGGCAGATGAATCTCTGTAAATTCAAGGACAACTTGGTCTACATCGAGATCCAGGCCAGCCAAGGCTACATAGTGAGACCCTGTCTCAAACAAAACAAATAAAAAAAAGATTTTTGCCTTTCCAAATGTCTTGAAAGATATCCTCTATGTTTTCTTCTGTAGATTTCAGAGATTCAGGGGGTTTTTTTTGGATTTTTCGAGACAGGGTTTCTCTGTAGTTTTTGGTTCCTGTCCTGGAACTAGCTCTTGTAGATCAGGCTGGTCTCGAACTCACAGAGATCCACCTGCCTCTGCTTCCCGAGTGCTGGGATTAAAGGCGTGCGCCACCACCGCCCAGCTAGAGATTCAGGTTTTTGTTTTGTTTTGTTTTTAAGACACAGTCTTTAAAATGTAGACCAGGAAGGCCTCAACTCAAAGACCCTGTCTCTGCCAAGTCCTGAGACTAAAGGTTTGTGTATGGGCTTTCTGAATAACACATCAACAGCACACAGAAACTGACCCAAGTATCACAGGTGGGGCCACATGACACTGAAGTTCCTATGCGGCAAAGAAACAGAGCGCACAACCCACAGAGTGGGAGAAACCCTTCACCAGCTACACTGCAGACAAGGGGCTGACATCCAGAGTTTACAAAGAACTGCAGAAACTGGACACCAAGGAAGTAAAACTACCAATCAACACCAACAATAGGCAAATGAATGATAGTTTTTAAAAAAACGTAAATGGTCAATAACTATTTTTTAAGTATTCAATTTCCCTAACCATCAAAGAAATGCAAATTAAAACTACTTTGAGAAAGCACCTCACCCCACTCAGAATAGCTATCATCAACAAATCTGACAGCAAGTACAGGAGACCCAACCAATGTTGGAGAGGATTCACTATTAGTGGAGGTGCGGCCATTGTGGAAATCAGTTCAAAAATTTCTCCAAAAGTTAAAAATAAAACTCCTTATGATCCCTCTATTTCACCCCTGGGCATACACCAAGAGAACTCCATAACCCTACCATAGAGACCAGAACCCCCAAGTGTATTGATGCTTTATTCACAATATAAAGAATGGGATCAACAGATGAATGCATAATGAGAACTTGATGTACACACGAATACTATTCAGCTCTAAAAAAAAAAAAGGGCAAGGTCACACAATCTCAAAAAAAGAAACTTACATTCTCTTTCACATACATAATCTAGCCAAAATATGTATGTATATATGTATGTGTGATAACAAATGCAAACACAGACACAGAATAATATGTAGAAAAGCAAACCAGTGGTGCAGTGGCGCACGCCTTTAATCCCAGCACTCGCTAGGCAGAGGCAGGCGGTTCTCTGTGAGTTCAAGGCCAGCCTGGTCTACAAGAGCTAGTTCCAGGACAGGAACCAAAAGCTACGGAGAAACCCTATCTCGAAAATAAAAAAAAAGAAAAAGAAAAAGAAAAAAGAAAAGCAAACCAGAAAGGCCATCTATTAATAGATTAGGAAGGACTGAGTGCAGGTAATGGACACAAGTTTTGAGAAAGAACATAAAGCTCATTGTTTTCCTAGTTCTAATTCTATCACGGAGTTGTCATTTTGGTCAAAATGAGTGGTCAGAAACATTTAAATGCTTGAAAGTAGTCTTACACCAGTTAAGTACTTCTTTTAGAGCAGTGGTTCTCAACCTTCCTAACACTGTGGTCTTTAATACAGCTCCTCATGTTGTGATGACTGCCAACCATAAAATTATTTTCGTTACTTTTATAACTGTAATTTTGCTACTATATGAATCTAAAGTGAATATCTGTGTTTTCTGGTGATCTTAATCAACCCCTGTGAAAGAGTCATTCACCCCCAATGGGGTCACAACCCACAAGTTGAGAACCAGTTTTAGAACAAAAGCAAACTACTATTCCATGAGTTTGTGTAAATAAAAAAGGTACTACACTACTATAAATCTTACTTTTTCACTTTTATAGATTCTTTTTCAACATTTTTTCAAATACCAGAAAAGCAGTCATTTCAGGTACTTACCACGATACTGATTTCCGAGCAACAAAGCAAATCTTGGTCAGTAAAAGTTCCAGAAGATATCCTCGGTGAGAGTCCCCCAGCATGTGTAACTCATCCACAACCACCATTCCTAGAAGGATTTTCCAGATTGACCTTTTACAAAACTGCACAGTTCTAAGCATTTTTGGACTCAGAAGCCCACATCTAATGGGCAAATAACAGTCACAATAAGATCCTGCAGGCAATGCTAAGTCCCAGCATGAAGGAAAGGCCAGCTTCTGTGGAACTGCCAATTCTCTTCCAAGATGTTTCAGGATCTTAAGCAATCTATTCTATATATGATATATATTCTAACTACAGAAAGTCAGTGATTAGCTTACTCGGGGCTAACAAAACCACCAAACCCAGTATCTTAGTCTTCTTTCTATTGCTATGATAAATGCCATGACCAAAAGCCAGTTAGGGGAGAAAGGGTCTATTTGGCTTACACTTCCTGATCACAGCCCGTCATTGGAGGAGGCCAGGCAGGAACTCAAGGCAAGAACCAAAAAGCAGGAACTGGAGCAGAGACCACAGAGGAGTGCTGCTTCCAGGCATGCTCTGTTGGCTTTTTTATACATCCAAGGACTACCTGCTTAGGGATAGCACTGCTCACCCTGAGCTGGGCTCTTTCATATCAATTATCAGTTAAGAAAACACCCTTACAGGCTGACCGTCATACCAGTGTGAGAGGAGAATTTCCTCAATTGAGATTCCCTATTCCCAGATATGTGAAAATGCCAAGAACCTACATTGTTTGGGTACCTCTGAGGGCTCCGAATTGTAACTTATAAGGAAGTATGGCATACCTGCCAATGAGACTTTTTGCTTAAGAGCCCATGGTTTCCTATCTGCTTATTCTGAGTTTAACTTTTCCTTGATCTTCTGAAATCTTAAGGTGCCTTGTTAGGTTACTTCAAATCGCTCTGGTTTCTTTCTTTCTTTCTTCTTCTTCTTCTTCTTCTTCTTCTTCTTCTTCTTCTTCTTCTTCTTCTTCTTCTTCTTCTTCTTCTTCTTTTTAAGGATTGTGTTTATTTTTTTATTATTATTCTCTCATAGATTACTTGCCAACTGCAATTTTACCTCCCCCTAGCCTCTCTCCCCCATCTTCCCTTTCCCCCAGATCCAACCCCAACTCAGCAAAAGCAGGCCTCCCAGGGACATCAATCAAACGCGGCATAACAAGCTACAGTAAGACCAGCCCATCACATCAAGATTGGATGAGGCAACCCAGGAGGAAGAACAGGGTCCACAAGCAGGCAAGAGTCAGAGACGTTTTTAATGTAGGCATTTATAGCTATAAACTTCTTTCTTAAAATACCTGTATTGTATACCAGTGAGCCAGGGTTGGGGCTCAGACTGTTCTCTACTTTTCTTGTCACTTCGTTTCCCTTCTTTCTGGCCTAAGATTACAGTCTCCCTTATTACTCTGACTCTTTCACAATCACATGAAGAAGCACCTGACCTGTTAATCCTGGAAGTCTTGATGCTTTATAAAATCATTGTTTCATAAGAACCTTTAAATTCCCTAATGACATAAGAAGAAATGTCCTTGTCTGTAAGCTATCTCCAATTCCTATTTTATGATATGCTCTATCAACACACTTTCATTCTTCTAAGAGAATTTATTCTGCTTAGAGTGCAAAGCAAAATCCTCAATATAGTTAAAACCACTGAGGTCACAAGTTATAAGAAAATTTTGATATAAAGTGACTGGGAGCATCAGAAGACAGTCTTACCAGGCCCTTCTAATCACTGATCTCTGCCCCATTTCTCTCCTACCACAACTGTGCTGTAGCTCACTGGGTTCTCAGTGAGCAAACAGACTCAACTGCTTCTACTGCTACTATGGTAGTTTTCTTGCTGCTACCTCTGTACAGTGACCTTTCCTTCACGGTAGGAGAAAGGTATTATTAAGACAAAAAATCTTCAGTGTATCAAGCACAAAACCAGTTTATGTGACTATCATTTCCTTATTGAATGGTAGCTTCTGATCCAGTCCTAATCTAGATACCATAGTACCAAATTATGATAATGAACACATAAAGTTACTAGTTTTAAAGATGGTAGGGACAACCCCAGCACGCTTCCTTCTCTCCAGGCAAAGTTGAAACAAGAAAGTACAATGAGGAAAAACAGAGGTTCAAGGATATCCTGTCTTTTATAAAGTTCAAAAATGCAAGATAGGAGCCAGTGAGATGGCCCAATGGGTAAAGCTTACTGCCAAGCAGATAACCTGAGTTCAATATCCAGACCCGCATCCGAAAGAACCAATGCCCACAAGCTGTCTTCTGACCTCCTGCTATGTGTCATGCCACAAAGACACTCAAATTCATAAAAATAAATAAATGTGAAAATAAATTCTAATTCAAGATAGTAAAATCAATAACAGAAAGACATAAAACATGAAGCTCCCAACATTACTTCTGCAATTCTTGCCTCCAAGAACAGATGACAGGAAATAAACATACAGGTCATACAGGAATCACAGTTTCACTTTATTCTATCAGAAACAGCAGCAGGAAACACTTGTTTAGTTGTATAACTTTCTTACCTAACAGATCCATCTTATTTTCCTCAATGAGGCGATTGATCAGCCCATTGGCCCTCTCAATAGTGCAAACAGCGATGTCCACGGAGGAGAAACGCCTAGAAGGTGAGGTACTGCCCATGTAGCCATCTACTTTTATCCCTACTTCCTGAAACAGACTCTAAATTAAGCAAAAAGAAATAATCAGATGAAAACTTAGATTTTAATGAGTTACAGGTGGGTTCTACCCCAGAACATAGACAAAGTATTTAAAGATGGTTGTTTCTAGTCAAAACCCAATGGTTTTAATAATCACATACTAAAAATTGAATCATATACTAAAATATGTTTAGAGTTAACAAACCTCAGCACAGATATTTCTGTTAAAAAGAGTGAAATAAATATTTTAATAGTCTAAGTTCTAGCAGCTATTATAGAAATTAAAATTGGAACACTGAAGTTCTAGATGTTTAATTCAATAGCAAAAAGTAGTTAATTTTTAACACTAATATGTTCTAAAGAACAAATGTATACTTTACAAGGAAAATATTCTTATCCTACTAAAGATTAGTTTTTCATATGATGGAAGAAAAGTTTTCAAAAGTTAAATTCAGTGGGATTGGTAATAACTTTTTTGGTTTAACTTTTAACTAACATACCTTCTCAATAAAAGGAATCCTTTCATCATTTTGTTACTTTGGGTCTAAGTTGAGAAGAGGTTACTGAGTAGGACCAACTTTGTTGGCTATTTGGCCTCTGAAATAACCGTTAAAAAGATTTGTAAAACCACAGAACTTTACAGATGTTCATTTAATCAATTTTCTCAGTAAGTCTGAGCTTATTGAGTTATAATACTAAGAGTGAGCAGCCTCAGTTTACAAATAAAAACCACAAGGTCCTGCAGGTTGTGTGCCTGGCAACACAGGACTGAAATCCAGACTCCTGACCATCTTTACAGAGATTTCTATTCTGGCAGCACACTACTTCACTGGAGAAACCACAACTGTCAGGTTTTTCTATCTAATGGGCACTATATTTGTAAAAATGCCTTAAAACCTATGGACCATCGCATCAGCAGAGACTATGACCTACTCAACAATCAGAGGTCTGACTGCCAGCTTGGAGCAACCCCTTTAAGAATAGAATCTTCCCTCCAGTCCCTGCGTTTTCTCAGTGGTCCTCAGCTGGGGTGGCTAGGCTTCCTTAAACACGCTGTTTCTTTGCAATTACGTGCTATTCTTTACTTCCTATAAAAAGCTTATCATTTTTTTACAGTATTCCCCAACCTACCCTTTTAATTTGATGTCCCTTTCTACTTTACGCAATAATAATTTTTAAATTTCTCTCTTTGGGGTTTGTTTTGTTAGTAATACTGAGCTATACTGTTCCCAGGCCTCTTTTTACTTTTTGATACAGGGTTTTACTAAGTTGCGCAGGTAATCTTCCCACCTAAGACTCTCAAGCAGATCCAATCCCACACCTGTGCCACCAGGCCCAGCTGTTCTGCTAAAGTATTAAGACATTTAACGGTCAGCTTTTAAGCTACATACATGTGATAAAATAAACTTCGTTTTCCATTTGATTTTACACCTCCTTCAAATGAGTAAAGCCAATGCTACCAATGATGAACCTTTCACTACTTCAAACAGCAGAAACCCTTACCTGGAGGTAGCATTTCTTCTCTTTAGCCACAGACACAAAGGGCAGAATAAATAAAGCTTTCTTCCGCATTTCCAAAACCCGCTTCAAAATAAGTAACTCTGCCACAAGAGTCTTCCCGGCACTTGTAGGAGCTAAAATGTGATTATTCCACATAATTATGACAAACATTTAGTACACTGCACTAATAAATGTTGTAAGCCATAATCGGTATTACAGACTCTAGGATTAATACATCATTAAAGACTCAATCTGAAACCCATGCCCTTGCCTCTACACTAGGTTTCCAAATAGTCTCAGAGTAAACAGAGAGGGTTTTAAGTCTTTGTACTACAAATTAATGATGACTATCACCGAGTACCGCATTAATTCTATGTTTCTTTAAGAATTGACTGAATAGGTAAAATCCCCACTATGCATCTGTAAGATAATACAAGAGACAGAAATTGGGAGGACTTATAGGGAAGCTTCTAGAAAGGAAAGAAACTTATGGGGAGAGAAAAGGATGCCAAGCATCGGAAACATCATGTGCAGAGACCTGAAGGAGAGCCTGGAATGTTCTGATGACAGAGATTTCACGAGTCTAGAGTACGAAATCCTTCAAGGGAGAGAAAATAAAGAGATAAAACAAAAACAAACCACCACTGGTTGTAACTGGGGCTGGAGAGATGGCATAGCAGTTAAGAGAGTGTGCTGTTCTTAGAGAGGGCGTGAGTTCAATTTGCAGCACCCAACCAGAGTGGAATTCCAGCAGCCATAACAGACAGCTCACAACTGCCTGTAACTCCTGCTCCAGAGGATCTGACATCCTCTCTGGTCTCTGTGGGTACTGCACTTTCAGTCCGTACCCACACATGGACACATATACACATAATTTAAAGTCTTTTAACTGTTTAAATGCTACACAAAGAAGACTGTTACAATCCCGCCATCTAAGGGTTTTTTTTTTAATCTATCCTGAAAGCAATTCAAAATGACTAACATATTCTTAAAAACAGTGGAAATGGCTGGGTGGTGGTGGTGCACGCCTTTAATCCCAGCACTCTGTGAGTTCAAGGCCAGCTTGGTCTATAAGAGCTAGTTCCAGGACAGGCTCCAAAGCCACAGAGAAACCCTGTCTCGAAAAGAAAAACAAAACAAAAAACAAAAAAACACTGAAAGGCTAGTATTTATAGTGAGCACCTGGGCTGCAGAAGCAGGGTACAACAACAGAAAAAGATAACAAGGATATTGACAAATCTAGAAGGAAGACAGTGAGATACACCAGGCAATGGATCCAAGAACAGAAAAGTCCACAGATCCAACATACATCTTGGGCAGACATGTCTTTATAACTGTGAGTTGCTGACCAGTTCAGAAACTGATATGACCAGACCACACCACCACATAAACCAACGAACATTACTGTGCATTTAGAAGGACTTTCTGGGTGCCCAACAGTTCTAAGTTTGTATACTTAGGAAACAATTTAACTCTCAGCACTGCAAAGTCAGCTAGCCTCCCCTGTCTCCTCCTCTCCCTCCATTTGAAAATTCATACAGCCAGTAAAAGATAAAGTTCCCAAACCCAATCAGTCTAACTCCACAGTGTAAACTTTTATGTACTTAGCTAATATTCTAGTTCTTTATTATAGTCTTAATAAAAAAAAATCCAAATGACTTTAGAACTTCAGAGAAAACTGATACAAAGGAACTGTATCTTATATTTGATCATTCAATCATTAAAGCAAACACAGGCTTAAAATTGCACATATCAAAGTAGCCCATGAAAACCCATATAAATCTTATAAAGTATACTACATATTGCTTTGTCCATATGATTCTGCACAAACAACTCACTTATGAATACATAAAGTCTACACCCTGAAAAGCAACTGAGATCAAATGAGGAAGAGCAGGCTGGCACCCCCATTATAAATGCACTGAGACATATGTTCACTAAGCAAGAGAATTGTAACTACATAAATTACCAGTGTCCTTGTTTCCTCTCCTCTACCACATAACGGAACTTCCATGACATTAGTGTGAAAATGATGACACGCCACATATCCGCCACTCTCCTTAAAGCATTTGCTCGTCCACCTATTTAAAAGCTGTGACTGCCCCAATAAAGAATCGCTCACACTGACAACTTTAGGGAAATGAGTTTGCATAAATTTGAATACCTGAATAAACTAGATTCTTTCCTTCCAGAACTTGTCCAAGCAAAAGACACTCTGCCTGCCATTCGAACATCTTCCGTACACCAAAACTATGGTATTTCTCCAGAACTGCTTTAGGGAGTCCCCAGTTTGCCAGTAGCAGCTGGTCTAGCTGGTCTTCGGGAACTCTTTGCTTGCATGTCCCTTTCAAGAAAACAAAAACAATTTAATTATCTCCAACAAAAACTTTAATAGTTAGCCCTCTACTGTTGGAACTCCTTCATGCTGAAATAAAACTTTAGCACATCTTGACTTCAAAACAATTACAAGAAACTGATCTTGTACACAAAGACGCCAGTACATTAGTTGCTTGATACAATTTTGTAAACTCTTAAGATCCACAAACAAAAATGTGTGCTATACACAATGAATAAAGAGTTTGGACAGATGGGGAGGCAGGAAGAAGACACTCCGTGAGTGATGAAAGAGCATTATAAACCGTTAGAGAAGTTTCGGTTTACATTTTAGTACTAACCAAAGACAAAGAATTATGTGATGAATTGGTGCTGGCCTGTAATCCCAGCATTTGGGAAGCAGAAGTAGAATCAAGAGTTCGAGACCGCAGGCCAGCCTGACCTAGAGTAAGCCCTTATTTCAAAAAACAACAACAACAAATAAGAGTTAGGCTGACATTCTGAGGAAACAACCCAGATCCCTTCCAGCTTTGCTCTGGCTTCCTACACTACACCTGGCAATGGGGTGGAAGATCCGAAGTTGTACAGGATATTATTCGAAGCAAATTCTTGACATAATGACAGGATCTGGCTAACTGGGAAGTTGCTTCTGTGAATCTGTAAAGACCCCCAAAAAACAACGCCTATATCTATACAGCCAGTGGTGGCCTAAAACAGCTGGGCATGCTGGCGGCTAGCAGGGAGGCCCCAGGTGTTGGAGTCCCAGCCCCGGTAATGAAGTGCATGCCCCTGCCGCCCTCGGACCGTCCCAGCCCCGGTGTTGGAGTGCATGCCCCTGCCGCCCTCGGACCGTCCCAGCCCCGGTGTTGGAGTGCACGCCCCTGCCGCCCTCGGGCCGTCCCAGTCCGGGTACTGAAGGGCATGCCCCTGCTGTCCTCCAACCGTCCCAGCCCCGGTGTTGGGAGTGCAAGCCCCGGAGCTGCCCTCGGACCGTCCCAGCCCTAGTGCTAAAAGTGCATGCACCAGCAGCCCTCCGGCCGTCCCAGCCCCGTTGAACGAGTACCTGCCCCTGCGGCCCTCGGGCCGCGTCCCAGCCCCGGAGGTGGACTCAGCACCGGTCCAGACGGCAGCTGAGGGCTGACATAGCTATCACCGTCTCCCGAGAATGAGTCGGAACCGGACGCTGAACGCCGCCGTTTCACACTCCGGCGCGGAAGACTCATTGCAAACAGCCTCCTCTCGGTTGTTCAGGGCACGACACAGTCCCAGAGGCCTCCCACGCGGGAGAACGCCAGCCTGGTGACAGCTGCGGCCACCATCTTCCCGCCTCGGCCTTCAAATTCAGACCTCCCAGCCCGCCCCGGAACCACAGAGTTCTCGTGGCTAGAGTAACCCGACTACCATAGAGTCGCGAGGGAAGGACCAGCCCGCGCTGAAGTCTGGCTTCCGGCCTCCACCGGCGCTAGCGAATGAAAAGGTGGTAGAGCGCCTGGATCTGCGTTCATAGATTGCCCTAAAAACATTACTTCTGTTTATATCTACTTCTGGTTTGAATAGAGAGGCTGTGCTGCCGATGAAATGAACTAATGAGCTGCCGTATGTGGGTAGATTAGAAACGTATCTGTTCTTTACTATTATTTTTGTTTGTTTCAGGTTTTTTTTTTTCCGAAAACTATTCCAAATTGTGAAACAGAACTGTGGAGAAGTGTGTAAAACAGGAAAATTTAAGATTTCTGGTAGAGCGTAATGTGTGCTGCTTTCCTCTTGTAGAATACGTGAACTAAAGTAACTGGTGGAAGATGGGGATGAGGTGCGCAAAGGGTTATGGGGCTAAACATTCCAGGCAGGTTCGGTGCCGAATTATTTTAGGCAATCTCAGCCCTTTAAATAGCTACTTGTTTGGTCACACAACTCTGTCACATACCTGTGACTATTAAATACATTCTTTTTGGAATGTACTTCCACCGACTGAAAAGGTAAGCTCAGCATCTGAACCCAACAGCAAGAGATTTCTCTTGATTTGCTTTATCCATCCTACCTGATGTTTCCACCGATGCACTTTGTTCTGTAAATATATCTTAAAAATAAAAACTCCGTGAAACTACTGCCACAGAAACATATATAGAAATGTATATAGAGCAGGGCGGTGGTGGCGCACGCCTTTAATCCCAGCACTTGAGAGGCAGAGGCAGGCGGATCTCTGTGAGTTTGAGACCAGCCTGATCTACAAGAGCTAGTTCCAGGACAGGCTCCAAAACCACAGAGAAACCCTGTCTTGAAAAACAAAAACAAAACAAAAAGAAAGAAAGAAAGAAAGAAAGAAAGAAAGAAAGAAAGAAAGAAAGAAAGAAAGAAAGAAACGTATATAGATATATAAATCTATGTTCCTGGGGCCATGGTCACTCATATTTAGTTTCAGAATCTCTTATTCCCTTTGAGGTGAGAGCTGCACTTTTCGTGTTGATGGTTGATAGAGAAGGGACTAGCTCTGCACTCAGGTGCTATTTGAAGCATTACAGGCTAAGGATCCTTGACCATCCTGGAGCTTCTGGACAGATCCCTATGGTGCTGAAAAAAGGCACTGAAAGGGCGTGAGGGGTCATTGAGAACAAGGAACTCATTAACAGATGCTCTGACCAACTTCAGGACATAGAATGCCTGTCAGTTGCCTAGTTCCACAATTCTTCTCACCAAGCCAACTAGTGGGTGTCAAGCCTACCCCGGAGAAACTATGTCCATTAACTTGGGGAAAAGAAAACGGGGGTTGGGGGTGAACTTAAGAAGCCGCTAAAGGACAATATTCTAAAATCCCACCAGAGGGAGGCATTACTCCATGAAAAACACTATTCTTGCGTGCATCTACTCAGAAATTATTGGGCTTTAACTAGATACCAGACTCGCTACTCAGAAATTATTGGGCTTTAACTAGATACCAGACTCGGGCGGCAGTGATGCAGTGTTGGAATGGTTCCTGCTCTGAAACACAGCGAGTCTAGAGAAGGATGCAGACTAAGTTGTGACTGCTACTCGGGGAGAAATGAACAGAAGACAATCAAAGGACTCCTGACTTACATTCACAGCTGGAACCGTGCAGACCTCCTGCAGTCCAGCTGTCGACCCCCACAGTCTAGATTTAGAAACATAACCGCTGTGCCTTCTTGGGTAACTTGCACAGCCCCTCTGTGCTTATTTCCTCATCCTATGATGGGAGAAGTAAGAGTCTATTTGGATGAGTGTGTATGCAAAGTGCTGAGCCCAGTGCTGCCACATAAATATGTTCAGAGAAAATCACATTTAAAAATTCCAATACACCTCTATAATAATTCAACATTGTAACAAAGAATAAGCCAGAGATTAATCTTGTTCTCAACATTGGCAGAGAAACCTCTTTCTGTAGTTATTGCAGAAACTCATAACTGGTCATAGAACTGAGAATGAGCTCCTCCCTAAGCACCCCAGAATAAGCCAGACACAACAGTGAGCAAGCACCTCTAATCCCACCACCGGGGAGCTGGAGAGAGGGAGATCCTTAGGGCTTGCTAGGCAACCAGTCTTGGGTGAGTTCCAGGTTCACTGAATAAACAAATTTATTTATTTTAAAAAAAAATAAAGCGGAGCCGGGCGGTGATGGCGCACGCCTTTAATCCCAGCACTCGGGAGGCAGAGGCAGGCAGATCTCTGTGAGTTCGAGACCAGCCTGGTCTACAAGAGCTAGTTCCAGGACAGGCTCCAAAACCACAGAGAAACCCTGTCTCGAAAAACCAAAAAAAAAAATAAAAATAAAAAAATAAAGCGTAAGCTGATAGAAGTGACTGAATCCCTGGGTCTCCATAGCATGTCCTTTTTGTTGCCATTTCACGGACTTGCTGACTATGAGGGAAGACAGGAGCTAGTTAAGTCTTAAGTAGGTAGATAGCCAGAGAGAAAGGTCCTAGATCAACCCCATCAAGGCTTAGGGGACATCCAGGAATGGGGACAAAACGGATCTACTTTAAAGAGCTTTGTTGGAGAATATTATTTTAAGGTGTGTGGCTTGTTTAGGCCGCATTTGTTTAACTGTGAAGCTGTGATTCTTTGCCTGTCTAAAACACCTGATGGTCTAATAAAGACCTGAATAGCTACAGGTGAGGCAGGAGCAAATCTAGGTGGGGCTGGCAGGGAGTATGAATAAGGAGAGGACACTAGTGTCTAGCCACCCAGCCACCCAGCCACCCAGCCACTCAGCCACCCAGCCACCCAGCCTCCCAGCCTCCCAGCCACCCAGCCACCCACGGAGTAAGAGTGAAAGTAAGACATATAGAAGTTAAAAAAAAAAAGGAAAAAGCCCAAAGGCCAAAGGTAGTCAGAATAATTTAAGAAAAGCTGGCAAGTGTTTTCTATTTCCATCCATTTGTATGCAAAATTCAAGAAGTCCTTGTTTTTTACTGCTGAGTAATACTCTAATATGTATATATTCCATACTTTCTTCATCCATTCTTCCGTTGAAGGGCATCTAGGTTGTTTCCAGGTTCTGGCTATTACAAACAATGCTGCCAAGAACATAGTTGAGCATATACTTTTGTTGTATGATAGGGCCTCTCTTGGGTATATTCCCAAGAGTGGTATCGCAGTGGGTTTTTGATCCTACTGCACGTACTGGCTTTGGGGGAGCCTAGGCAGTCTGGATGCTCACCTTAGGAGACCTGGATAGAGGTGGGCGGTCCTTGGGCTTCCCACAGGTCAGGGAACCCTTATTGCTCTTAGAGCAGATGAGGGAGGGTGACTTGATTGGGGGAGGGGGAGGGAAATGGGAGGCGGTTGCGGGGAGGAGGCAGAAATCCTTAATAAATAAATAAATAAATAAATAAATAAATAAATAAATAAAAAAGAAAAGCTGGCAAGAAACAAGTCAAGCTAAGTCAGGCATTTCTAAGAATAAGCATCCATATTTGATTTATTTGGAAGCTGGGTGTCAGGGTCCCCCAAAAAAGCAAAAATCAACCTACAATAGGTCTTACTCCCGGACTCTTGCCCCCAAAGAATACACTCACTACTGAGACTTTGAGATTTTTTTCCTCTCTGACAGGCCATTGGGCTAACTTCTTCCCACTGCTAGTCAGAGATAACCCACTGGCTTGGCTAGCTCCCTGCCAGCTGGCTAACTTTTCCCCAACCCAGCTGCACCTCGGGCCGCTGATAACAAGGTCAGGTGGATTAGGAGAGCTTTATTCTCCAGAGAATGTCAAAGGACTACACACCAGTCATGCCTCACCCAGTCTGGTCCTTGCTGTCATTTAAAATAACCTAAGCAGCTAAAGCATCCTGACTGGTCCAATTCCAGGAGGAAATAGAGCCAAGTTTTGCTTCACACCCTGTTAAGATTATATAACCCACACTCCCTAGGAGAGAGTGTCATCTCTCGGGCCCCCTCCCCTGTGTGTTATAGAGGTGGCTCACTCTGGCTTTGGGTGTTGTATGTAATTGTATGCTACCTCTGCTGAGATAAATTTTATATGTAGTGGACTGCCAATTTCTTGTCCCATAATTCTTTACTTGACAAAAATCAGACTGCAGATGGAGCTAGCCAGCAACAGCTAGATCACTTATTGCTAGATTACAAGTGCTGGGGAGAAAACAACAGAGAAAACAAAATTAAAGGCAGCAAAAAGTATCAAAGTGATAAAACCACATATCTGACATTGTGGCTTAGCAGGTGAAGCTCAGGAAGTCGGGGAACAGACAACAACTGAAAAATAGAGCAAGAAGCCACAATAGGGATTCCAGAAGAACAGAGCTTAGGATGGTCCAGAATTTTAAAATTCAAGTGCATTCAGATTAAAGACATAAAAGGAACATAGATAAGATAAATAAAAAGTCCTGCTTAGATACTTTTAGATAAAAATAATCTATGTTGTGGGAAAGGCATAAGTATATTAAAAACCAACTATATATTAAAATTACTTCCAAAGGAAAAAAAAACATTGACCACTAGAAGATTTTTTCAAATAAATAAATTCTATGTTTGCCTAACCTACTGTTTGAGAACGAAAATATATTTAATGCATTTGAGGAAAGTTTGAGATGATTTACGATTAACAGACCATCACTAAGTGGCGTACATCTGAGTCTACACCAGAAAAAAAACGGGAGAAAGAGATGAAAGAAACAGCGGTGATCCAAGAACTCAGGCAGGACTAAGTCTAAACAAATAGTGATGGCAATAGAGCACGAGAGCGAGCTTGATCTGAAACAGAAGGCAAACAGAACATGAAAGATTGAATTTAAACATGAGTTCATTTTTTAAAAGCTGAGTTTTTAATGGGGGAAGCAATACAAAGAAAGTGAGCATTTTTTAACTCTAAAAATATATTTTTTTAATTTAAAAAAAAACTTAGGAGGGATCTTAGAGTTGACTCAAGGTAGAAAGCTTGACATTAAAAAGTCTAGTTTTCATTTCAGTTGTACAAGACTCTAAGCATATGTTTATGGGTTGAAGGAAGAAAGGGAGAGAGGGAAGAACACAAATAGAGAGGCAAAGATGGGAGAGGAAGGGAGATGAGTGTATGTGTTTGGGTGGTGATGGTGTGTATTAAAAGACATTGAGGGTCAGAACATGGGCCCTGATAGCCTCAATAAATCAGGTTTAGTCAACTTGTCCTTAAAAACAATTAACAATTGTCAATTAAACAAACAAGAATAGCAGAAAAGGAGCAAGTTACTCAATGTAACAATACTGGGAAGAGGTACAAGAGATTAGGGGATGCACCTCAGGTCCATCTTCAGGGTCCTAGTATGAGGGCAAAGTTCAAACAGAAGACAATGATATCCACAACTAAGCCATCCTGGACCAGGTGTGGTCCTGCCTGTCACTGAACCATCGCCAGCCCTCCAGCCAAATGGTGTGACAAGCTGTCCACAATGTATGACATCTCTGTGGGTAGACAAGTTCCTCTGGCTGGCACGGGGCTTCAGCTTTTCCATCCAGCATGATATTTCTAGGGGATATTCAAATTCCCTGGGTCTCTTGTTTCGACAGTGTGGCTAGCCAGAGCAAGGGGCACAAATGTCTCTAAATGATCTCCATTGCTCCCAGGTATGTTGGTTACATAACTATATTAAGAAATTATACTTAAATTCAAGCTCTTTTACCATAAGGATAATATATGTGTGTGTGTGTGTGTGTACATACATACACACACGTGTGTGTATGCATGCATGCGTGTGTGTGTCCAGAATGAAACTCACCAAGCAGGACTGGAAATGGGCATTCCAAGGGGGTTAATGATAGCTAAGCTGGTAGAGAGGAGAGGCAGAACAGAAATGGGCATCAATGTGGGACTTAAGAGATCTAAAATAACTCAAAAATCCAGCTTAAAGGATAGCAGCCACGAGGTTCCATTCATGATGAAGGGAGATAAGAAAGGATGGGCCTCTAGGCTGGCAGATCAGAAGATCTGACTGGGTAGTCAAAACAGAGGAGCAAATGAGAAACCCTGTTACAGAAAGAAGTTTCCAGATTTCCCAGGCTATGCTCCCCGGGGTAAGCTACTTGCCAGTCACTGTGTTTTATTCATCTCAGAGTCACCAGACATAGATCAACACCCACCTGAAAGAAACAAGCAATAACTATTTTCTGAGTAAGCACCGTATCCCTGCTTGGCAGTTCTATCCTGTTTCAACATAGCCCCCGTGGGGGAAACATTCTAGCCTACTTGGCTCATTAGGTTCTTGTTGAATCTACTAGTGTTAGCTGCAGACTCCCAAAGTCCTGCCTAGCAGAGTGGGTAGGGGTTTAGATTGTGCATTACAGAAATTGGTGTGTCAGTGCTATAACCGGCCAGACTGTTTGAGTCTCTAGCCATGACTGACGGAGGATCTGCTAACTCATGTACAGCATGCTGTTTAGGTATCATGTTCTAGTTGATCTTTGTTTAGGATGAAAAATATAGATCTAATTTCATTCTTCTGCAGGTATGTATCCACTTTTGTTTTGTATTTGTTAAATAAGTTTGTTCCCCTACTGCATGTTTTTGACACTTCCGTCAAAAAAAAAATCAGGTGGTGATAGTTTTATTGTTTATTTCCTAGTCCTGCCTACCTGTCCATCTGTCTGTCAGTCCCGGGTCATGTTTATCACTATATCTCTGTAGGATAATTTGTGTCAGGTATTGTGATGCCTCTATCTGTTATTTCTCCTTAGAAGTCTTTGGCTATTCATGGTCTTTTATGAATTTTTTCCAGTTCTGTGAAGAATTATATCGGAATTTATAAGAATAGCACTGAATCTATAGATTCCCTCTTACTGCAGCTGCTCTCACAATATTAATTCTGCCAATCCAGAAATATGAAAAGCCTCTCCATTGTCTAATATAACCCTGATTTTCCTTTTTCCAACTCCGTTGTAGAGGTCTTTTACTTAATAGTCTACATTTGTTCCTAGAAATTCTGTTTTCTGGAGCTCTTATGAATGAGACGTTCTCTTTAACTTCTTTCCCTGCAAGTTCACTTTTGGTATAAAGGAAGGCTACTGATCTTTGTATATCAAACTTGTATCCTTGAACTTTAAAGGATTTATTGGATCTAAGAATATTCCGACAGACTCTATGGGGTCTTAAGTCTAATCATATCATCTGTAAACAGACATTTGGAGTTCTTCCTTTCCTATTTTACCCTTTTGGTCTTTGACTGGTCTTGCTGCTCTAGCTAAGGCTCCAAGCATTATACTGAACTAGGGAGATGATTTTAGAGGAAATTTTCTTGGGCTTTCTCCATTTTCTATGTTTTCTATAGATTCGTTGTATATCACTTTAGGGAGTTTCATCTATGATTCGTCTGCTGTTAATGTCTTTAGAACTTGTTGATGAAGCCATGCTCAACTTTGTCAAATGCCTTTTCTGTATCTATCAAGCCTCCAAAGCTTACCTGAAGAACCTTTATTTCGGCCACCCAAGCTTACTTCTTCCTCCCTCTCCCACTTCCACTCCTCCTCTTCCTTCTCCTCCTTCTCCTCTTCCTCTTCTTTACCCTTCTCTTTTGACTAGGACTCACTATGTAGCACAGGCTAGCCCTGAACTCCAAATCCTCCTGCCTCAGCAGGTCTCTTTGTGTTTTCTTTGTATTTGTGTTTTTGCGGGACTAGAGAGTCTAACTAACCCAGTGCCTTACACAAGGTAGGTACCACTGAGCTATATCTCCAGCCCCTATCCAAATTCCCCAGGAATACCCCTTTCTCTCCCCACTTCCCTCTTCCCCACTCTCTGTTGTGAAGTCCACACAAGCAGAACTGTCATAATCTATAGTCTCTTCCCACTTCTCAGTCCGTACTGTGGGCACTAAACAGAAAGCAATGACCTCTCCAGAAGGACTTAGGGATGTGGAAAAATATGTAATGGGTCAAATAGAGAGCTGCTGTCGCTACACCTCCCACTCTACATGACTAAGAGTTTTGTAGCAGCCCCAGCAAAATGGATTGTGGGTGTAAACAAGTTTGGGGAACATGCTGAGAACTGAATGGGCCAAAACAAAGATCTGAAAGCCTGGATGATGGTGGATATTATATTATATACCTGCTCTCCAATGCCTTTTACTAACAACATCACTGGTTTAAAAAACTAAGCCTTTGCTATGGTTCCTGAGTCTACCAAGCAGCTGCATGGTGGTTCTGGCTAAGACTAAGTTCTCTGGAATGTTTGAGTGTTGGCTGGCTCTAAACTCATTTAAAATAGCCTAGGTTGGGGAATGTGAGCCCTTCTCAGCGAGGGGGGTGATGGGGGGAAGCTACAATCTGTATAGCCTCTTGAAGCTAGCACATAGGCATGCTTCTGTTTAAATTATCACTCTCTCTGACTCAAGAAGGAGAGACTGAGAATGAAAACAAGACAAGAAAAGAAAAGACAGAGAGAAGGTCTCACAGAACAGAACCTACGAAACCACTCAGGAAGAGACAACCGTTCGTTTTTTTTATTTTGCCAACTTTTCTAATAGAAATGTGTTCCCTAAAATCAAAGCAAACAGGGTGGTCTAGTCTAGTAATGAGGTGAGCTATGTTTGCATACTTAAATTTTCATTCCCACCCCTTTCTCTAACTTGTAGAATAAAGTCACAGTGAGCTGTGCTATGTCTCACTTCATGTAGTAATAATAATCACATCGTCCTATGTGCGGTTTAACTAGACAAGAAAGCACTTCTAACTCCCTTCAAAATGGATCATAATGCCAGGCACGGTAGTTCATGTCTTTAATCACAGTACTCGGGAGGCAAAGGCAGGTTCATCTCTGAGTTCAAAGGCAGCCTGGTCTCCAGAGTGAGTTCCAGGACAGCCGTTTGTTTTTTATCAGCGATTAAATCTGAATCTTAATAGTTACATCTTAATCTTCTATTTTTCCAACATGTTGAACTGTTTTGTAAAATTTTCTCCAGTGAGTGTTTCAAAGACTAACCCCTCCTCCTTCACCACCAATAGCAACACTTTTCCACTTTTCCCCTTCATTTCAGGGCTGCTCTTTACTGAGGTCTTGTTGCCTTTGCCAGGCACACCAGCATAGCCGGGCACTGTACCTATGCCAGCACATTTTGCCATTCATTTCCGTTGGTGGGAATGCTTTTATGTTTCTTCATTAACTGCTTATTCTTCTGATGCAACCCTTGGTTTAGAATAAAGTGAAGCCCCATGAATGGAAGTTCATGGAAAGATCCACACCTTCCATTGGACCTTCTGTGAGACTGCTGAACTGAACAGAGCTGCAGTGGTTGTAGGGAGGTTGGGATGTTGCAGGTTCAGAGCCAAATTCCAATTTGTTTTGGCTGTCTTCTTGTCTGGGGGGCAACTGGCATGGCATAGACTCTGGACTTGTTGAGAAGAAGGCTTGAATTGTTGGATGATGCACAGCATGCCAATGTCTAAGTTTCAGAAAGAAATCTGCTCCACAAGAAGGGAGTTTTCCTAGAATATAATTGGGAGTCACAGTATATAGATATATAGATACAGAAACATATATGCTAAATACATGCAGATTGCTAAATAGATCAAGATGTTGTTCTTCCTTGTCACACTGGCTTGAAAAATAACTTGGCTCCTGCTTAGAATTAATTTGTACCTGAAAGTCTACCCTGTCTTTAAGTGTTTCGATTTTCCTTATTTAATGCCAGATTGACCTATGGTTCCCCTCCTCTTCATCCTCCCTCCATCCCTCCTTTCTCTCCTTCCTCTGCACTGGGTATCTAACCCAAGGCCTCCTGCGTGGCAAGCTCCAGCCTTCTGCCACTGAGCTACCGCTCTCTGGCCTACAGTTTCTTTCTTTAATTTTCACTTGAACTAAAGCTGACTGAAAATGTTTTGGGCCATCTGATTTCTATTTCCACAGTTCCCCTGCTGAGGAGAAAGCCTCCTGTGACTCCTTGGCAATGCACTTGCCCAGTGATGTGGGAGTGTCATATATCAATCTGCTGATTTCATTGGTTAAGCAATAAAGAAACTGCCTAGACCCATTTGATAGGCCAACCCTTAGGTAGGCAGAGTAAACAGAACAGAATGCTGGGAGAAAGAAAGCTGAGTCAGGGAGTCGCCATGATTCTCCCACTCCAGGCAGATGCAGGTTAAGATCATTCCTGGTAAGCCAGCTCGTGGGCTACACAGATGATAAGAAATGGGCTAGTCCAGGTGCGAGAGTTAGCCTAGAAGAGGCTAGATAGAAATGGGCCAAGCAGTGTTTAAATGAATACAGTTTGTGTGTAATTATTTCGGGTAAAGCTAGCCGTGCGGGCGGCCAGGTGCCGGGGACGCAGCCCGCCGCTCCTATTTCAACAGCCCAGCACAAACAAAAGTAGACTTAGATGGTGATAAATACATGTGTTGATTTGCCTGGGTTTTCTTGGAAGGGAATCCATGTAAGGGAAAGCCAGGTGTGTCTCATTCTCTCACTGGTACTGCCTTTGGATCTGACAGTTCAGATTGGGCTCTTCTGCCTGGAGCTGCCCAACCATGTCCTTCATAGTCTTTACCTTTCGAAGTGACATGTAACCAATTTGGGCTATCCCCACCCCCACACCTTTATTTAACCTTATTTTTAATACTATTATAAAGAAATTAGAAACAGCTGATTTTAAAATGTCAACATCTCAGGGCTGGAGAGATGGCTCAGCGGTTAAGAGCACTGACTGCTCTTCCAGAGGTCCTGAGTTCAATTCCCAGCAACTACATGGTGGCTCACAACCACCTATAATGAGATCTGGTGCCTTCTTCTGGCCTACAGGCAGGATACTGTATGAATAAATAAATAAATAAATAAATAAATAAATAAATAAATAAATAAATCATTTTTTTAAAAAAGTCAACATCTCAAGCTCTCCTTGATAATTTATGCCTAGGAAATCACTTTTAGCTGAATAACAACTATCAAGGAAACATCGCCATTATATACACTTATACATATAAACTGATTGACATAAAATGAAATGTTTTGTTTATAAACACATTATCAAATACGAATTAGTGAGTCACAATAAGTGAACATGGTTTTAAGTTAAATTAACCCATTTCTAATTTGTGCTGCCTCGAGGCTCATTTTTCTCATCTATACACTATTCATCCTGCTTTCCTGCTTCTCCCACTTCCGGCTGGTTGGTCCCTGACTAGCAGACTGGCTCCCCTTTTCTCTCTGCCTGCCAACCCTGCCTATCCCTCCTCTGCCTAGCTATTGGCCATTTAGCTTTTTTTAATCAGACCAATCAGATGCCCTAGGCAAGCAAGATAAAGCAGTAACACATCTTTACCCAGTTAAACAAATTCAGCATAAACAAAGCCACACATCTTTACATAGATAAACAATGGTTCTGCTGCACAAACAAATGCAACACATTTTTACATAGTTAAACAAATATTCTAGTCCACAGCACATCAGTCCCTTTGGTAGTTTATTCTCAGCCCAGAAATCCGATACCATGGAAACCTCTCTTCATATCTTCCAGACATAAACCGTGGAGAACACAGTTGTTGGTCATAAAGATTCCTCCTCAGCATGTGTCTATTCTATTTCTGTAGAAAGATGGCTAAAGGATACATTTTATTATCTATACATATTCAAATAAAAGAGAGAAAAGACAATAATGAATTCTCACAAGTTTACCATTCAATCTTCACACTTTTTTTCATTCATCATGTGTTTGGAGTTCGTTCTGGTGTAAAATGAGTCAGCAACATATTCCTGTTTATGGTCCAGTGTCATTTTATTGTGTGGCCTGACCACATTTTGTATGGTCATTGCACAAGGACGTGCAGACTGTCCTCAGTGTTTGGCTCTCGCAACCATTGCTGCTATGAATAGTGGCGAACACATCTTTTCAAGGACTCATGCTCTCATCCCTTGTGGGTAGATTTCAAGGAATGGAAACTGCTGAATCACGAGGCAAGTTCATGGTAAACTTTAAAAGAAATTATCAGATTGTCTCCTCCATGTGTTTTATACTCCTTCCCCAGCTTATGAGGGTTCCAAGTCGTCAGTCTCTCTCCATGCGCCCTTTAATATTTTTCATGGAAATATTTTTCAAATGTTTTTGTCCATCCCTAACTGGTTTGTTTGTATTCTCACTTCTGAGTTACAGTCATGCAAATTGCTCTAGTTTGCTTTTCTGTGGCTGTGATTAAACAATGACCTGAAATAACTCGGAAGAGGGAGGAGGGGGCTTACGTTAGCTTACAGGCTGTTGTCCATTGTCAGGGAAGCTAGGGTAGACCTGAAGCAGAAGCCATGGAGGAATGCTGCTAACTGGCTTTCCCTTCTGCCTTGTTCAGTTATCCTGTTTCCCTAATGGTGAGAATATGTGTGTTTAGGATTAGCCAGCTGGACTCAGTTTAGAGGATCCCAATTTTATTGGCAACATCCAGAGCATTATAATCTGGAGGCAGTCAAATATACACCCCCTTTTCTCTTAACAGGGCACTGGCTTTGGCTGTATCAATGTCAGAGTCTCTTCACAGTCTGTTTGATTTGGTGGCTTGCTGGCCTTGATGCCCACAGCAAACATGTATCTCTGTCTTCTTCATGGCTGACTCGGTGGTCTGAGGAATTTGATGATGAGGTGGCAGTTAAGTTTTTTGCTCCTGGGCCTGCTATCATCAGGGTATTGGCTCTAGCACCACAGGGTCTTAGGCTATGGGAAGGTGGATGGCTGGTGGATCTTCCTTTTGTGGCTGTGGACAACTTTCAGCACCTTTGTCTTGGTTTTCTGTGTCTTTATTTTGGCTTTGGTCTGGAGGGGAACAGGTGCTTCCATCTTCCTGTGGTGGCACCTTGGGAAAAGCTCAGCTACTTTTCTAAATAAAACCACCTGCCCGGGATGGCACTGCCCACAGTAGTCGGGTCCCTTCTACATCAATCAGCAGTAGGAAAATAACTCACAGACATGTCCATAGGCAGATCTGATGGCAGCAATTCTGCAGCTGAGGTTCCCTCTTCCCAGGTGTCAAGCTGCCAAATAAGATTAATACATCCTTGATAGAAGCTCTTTGCCCTCCATCTAAAAGTCCTCTTACACCTCTCTCGGAGCAGGTTTCCTGTGAGATGCTTTCAGCTTTGCATATCTAAAAACATCTTTGTTTTCTTTTTTAGAGGATTATTTGCTCATTTATTTGTTTGCTTGTTGAAAGAGGGTCTCTCTATGTAGGCCTGACTGTCCTAAACTCACTGTATAAACTGGGCTAGCCTCAAGCTCACAGAGATCTGCCTGCCCCTCTGCCTATGGAGAGCTGATGTGAAAAGGGTGTCTCACCTCACCTGGCTGTGCTCTTCTTTGATTCTAGGTGAGCACTTGGTTGTCGTTTTGTTTGTTTGTTTGGGGTTTTCCCATTCTGATGATTTTTAAGGCATATTTTTTTGCACTATCGCCCTGTCCTCCCTTCAGGACCAAGCTCTGTAGCTCATACTGCTGTCTGGCTCAATGGCGCACTCTTCACTGGCTATCAGCTCTAACTCCAGTTCCAGGAGAATCACTGCTGTCTTCTGTGGGTGCTGAACACATATGTACATAGACATGCAGGCAGACAAGATACCCACACATATAATAAATAAATCTTACAAAGTCATAATAGTAATAATGTACTTTTTTGAATCTCTGTATCAGAGACTCTTTAATGTTTGTGTGTATACCTGTTCACATGTATGTGAGCATGTGTATGCATGCACATGTCTATGTGTATCTGTGTTGGCCTGAGGTTGATGTTTCAAATCTTTCTTGATCATCTTCCACATTAGACACTGACTGAGGGTCTTTTCATTGGGCCCAGAGCTCACTGATGTGGGTAGTTTAGCCGGCCAGCTTGCTCGAGATCACCTAGCATTTCACGTGGGCTCTAGAGATCCAGACTCAAAGCTGTCATAGTTGGCTCACAGCAGCACCAACACAAAGCAGCTTCTAATGTAGCTGGAGACTGCGCTGATGTTTCCCAGCCATCCAGACCTAAGTAATCACACAGAAACTATATGAATTACAACACTCTTTGGCCAATGACTCAGGAGTATTTCCAGCTAGCTCTTACATCTTAAATTAACCCAAATTTCTTATCTATGCTTAACCACGTGGCTTGCTATCTTTTCTCAGTACAGCATTTTCATCTTGCTTCCTCTGCATCTGTCTGGTGACTGCAGACTGAGGCTTTTCTCTTCCCAGAATTCTCCTAGTCTGGTTGCCCTGTCTATACTTCCTGCCTGGCTACTGTTCAATCAGTGTTTTATTAAACCAATACAAGTGACACATCTTTACAGTGTACAAAAGCATTATCACACAGCACTTCCCCTTTTTTATTTTCAATTTCAAAACAAGAACTCTATATCTAATCTCCTTTGTGTAGCTTGTTTCCTGACCAACTAAACACTCTAAACAAAGGCAAACATTCATAATCCATTGGGGTTTTTTTTTGGTAATGTGGTCATAGTTTTCTAGGCTACTTCCTGCTGATTGGGGGCACTGATAATCTTATAGGGACCTAAGGAAAATTCAGGATTATGGTCAAGTTCTGACTGGAGTATTCTGTCAGCCTGGATCATCTCAACCAGCAGTCTTGAGGCTGTTCTGGATGTAGAACTCAGATGGAACTGCAACAGAGGTGCTCTAAAACATGAGATTATCTGGGCTGTCAGTTCCCATTGGATATTTTTCATGGAGTCTTTTTTTCTTAACCCTGAATGAATCCACATTCTAATCCAAGGCTTCTGTATTCTTTGAAACCTCGCACACTCCAGCACACCTCAACACGCCCCCTTCCCTTCTTCCTTCTCTACGGTTCCAGACCTGATCCTCATTGATCTTTCTTTTGGCCACTCTCATGCCTGATCAGGTGACCAGAGAGGGTTAAAGTCTGGCTTGTTTTCACCCAGAAGTTCCCTAAGGCTTCTTCACTAACAGACCCCAATGCCCCCTCTCCTCCTGGTTCCAGAATAACAGCCAACAGACCCTGAAGCAACCAAACCAGATCTTTACAACAAAGATCAAGTCCGCTTTACCCAGAATGTCCACCAGTCTTCCTCTCTCTCTTTTACCATCAGAGTCCTACAGCTCCCTTCCATCCCAACCCTCAGGAATGCTATTCTCACAGAGTCTTGAGTGATTCTCAAATGCAGGCATGCCCCCACACCCAACATTGGAAAGGTTCATGGTCCCTGCTTCTATGTACTCTGATGCTTATGATATGGGTCCAGTTGTACATGTACAACTCTCCTGGTGAAGGGGAGATGTCCATTCTTTCTTCCATGGTATCCTGTCTTTCACACATAAGGTCTCAGCCATCCCATAGGTCTCAGTCCTTAGACCCTGTGCTGGTCCAGTCATAAGTCTGTTCTGACTGGACATGGTATAGCATAAGAAGTCCAGGCTTTGCAGTCTGCACTGCACTCTGTCTGTCTGTCTGTCTATGTATGTATCTATCTTATCTATCTATCTATCTATCTATCTATCTATCTATCTATCTATCTATCTATAGTACTCTGTCTGCATGTACACTTTTATGCCTGAAGAGGGCATCAGATTCTACTATAGATGGTTGTGAACCACTATGCGGTTACTGAAAATCAAACTCAGGACCTCTGGAAGAGCAGACAGTACTCTTAATTGCTGAGTCATCTCTCTCTCTCTCTCTCTCTCTCTCTCTCTCTCTCTCTCTCTCTCCCCCTCTCTCTCCCTGACATGGTCTCATAGCCCTGGCTTGCCTCAAACTCATTACAGAGATCTATCTGCTCTGTCCCCTGAGTGCTAGGATTAAAGGTGTTCGCCACCATGTCTGGCTTGATCTCTGGTCTCTGTCAGTGTTCCATTGATTTCTGTGGAATAAACATTTTCATTTCCTAGTTTATCTCAGTGGGCATGATTGGCTGCTGGATTCTCCGCAGAGAGGCCTTTTAGATTGCCAGGAGACTCCAAAGTTCTCCTCCCCCAAACTACCTTACACTTTTGACCAGAGGGATGGCAGATTCAGGGTCATTTACTTTCAATGACTGGAGGCTGTAAGCTTCTGTTTCTTTCATAATCTTTAGTGTGAAGGCTTTCTCACTGGGAATTTCTAGTCAAAGGTTTTGAGGGAAGCACCATCGCTGGTGATTTCAGTGCAGTGCGGGAGTTCAGACACAGGAAGAACCAGAGGAGCCAAAGTAGAAAGATACAGATTTTTAGGAAGTGATGTCTGGGAAAATTTTAAATGGTCTCAGTACATTTTCAGCCACACAACATGCATAACCAGAAGCATTTTCAGTGCTTGTAATAAGATGAGAACTTCTCAAATAAAATCTGAAAAATGAAATAGAAAAGATTTTGAATAAAAAGCATTTGGGAGTCATAAAGAATAAATCTAAAATGAGATAAACAAAAATATATTCTTCAGGCACAATGGAATGAAATAAGAAACCAGTCGCAGGAGAAAGTCTGGAAAATCACAAATGTGTGAATATTAAACCATGCACTCCTATGGGGAAATTGGGGTACACTTTGAGATGAGTGAAAGCAAAAGCACAACAGGAATCCCTGCAGCCTTTCTAAATCAGCAAAGGAAGTGACGGCTGCAAACCCTGCACACAGGGAGGAAGCTAGTGTGGCATCTCAGTGCCTGTCCAATCCCTGCACACAGGGAGGAAGCTAGCATGGCATCTCAGTGCCTGTCCAACCCCTGCACACAGGGAGGAAGCTAGCATGGCATCTCAGTGCCTGTCCAATCCCTGCACACAGGGAGGAAGCTAGCATGGCATCTCATCTGTCCAATCCCTGCACACAGGGAGGAAGCTAGCATGGCATCTCAGTGCCTGTCAAATCCCTGCACACAGGGAGGAAGCTAGCATGGCATCTCAGTGCCTGTCCAACCCCTGCACACAGGGAGGAAGCTAGCATGGCATCTCAGTGCCTGTCCAATCCCTGCACACAGGGAGGAAGCTAACATGGCATCTCAGTGCCTGTCCAATCCCTGCACACAGGGAGGAAGCTAACATGGCATCTCAGTGCCTGTCAAATCCCTGCACACAGGGAGGAAGCTAACATGGCATCTCATCTGTCCAATCCCTGCACACAGGGAGGAAGCTAGCATGACATCTCAGTGCCTGTCCAATCCCTGCACACAGGGAGGAAGCTAACATGGCATCTCAGTGCCTGTCCAATCCCTGCACACAGGGAGGAAGCTAGCATAGCATCTCATCTGTCCAATCCCTGCACACAGGGAGGAAGCTAGCATGGCATCTCAGTGCCTGTCAAATCCCTGCACACAGGGAGGAAGCTAACATGGCATCTCAGTGCCTGTCCAATCCCTGCACACAGGGAGGAAGCTAACATGGCATCTCAGTGCCTGTCCAATCCCTGCACACAGGGAGGAAGCTAGCATGGCATCTCATCTGTCAAGTTAAACTTCCAGAGGAAATATGTGATTAGACAGAGATCAAGCAGCATAGAAAATGCCAAGAGGGATGATTAACTCATGACAAATACAATTCTTAATGTATTATATAGCTAATAGCATATACCCAGTCTGTGTGAAGCAAATGTTAATCAAAGTTTGGAGAAACTTGAGTAAATATAGAATCACAATGCAAAATTGTCACACAGCAGTCTCTAAAACTAAAGGTCAAGTAGATAGCAATTTTATTTGAGTGGAAAAGATTTAGCTACATAATTAATGAGGTTGATGCAATGGTAATCAAGGCTAAACAAGTGAAGAGATCTCAATGGCTTCCCACAGAGGAAAGCCTAGCCCCGCGTGGCATCAACAGTAAATCCTACCAAATGTTTAAATCTTTATTGTGTCCTCCCCAAACCAGAAGAGGGATGTGATGGCTATTCTTAGTTGCCAACTTAACTACACTGGAATTAACTAAAACCAAAATGGCTGAATGCCTGTGAGAGTTTTTTTCTTAACTGAATCATTTGAAGTGGGCAGATCTACTTCTAATCGGGATCTTTGTGGTATGAAAACATACCTTTAACCTAGATCTTTGGAGGTGAGAAGGCCCACCTCTAATTTGAGCTACACCTTCTGCTGGGAGCCTACACAAAGGACATGGAAGATGGAAGCTCTTTCTCTCTTTGCTTGCTTCCCACCCTCAAAACAAGGTTCATTTCATCACTGGCATTAGAGTCTACTGCCTCAGGATTCTGGTGCGTACTGAAGACCAGCTGAGACATCCAGTTTTCAGTACTGAATAACTACTGGACTCCTGGGCCTTCTGTACATAGGCAGCCATTGTTGGATTAGCTGGATCACAGCCTGTAAATTATCTAATAAATCCCGTGTGTGTGTGTGTGTGTGTGTGTGTGTGTGTGTGTGTAGAAAGACAGACAGATAAACAGATAAAGTCATTCTATAAATTCTGTTACTATAAAAAAAATCCTAAAGAATATACAGGAACACTTCTTAACTTGCTCTATGATACCAGTATTGCCCCAATATCACACCAAACAAATGCAACCCAAATATATTACAGGCTAGGTGTAAAAATCCTCAGTAAAATATTAACAAATCAAAGCCAGAAACACAGATGTGCTGGCTAGTTTTATGTCAACATAACACAAGCTGAAGTCATCTGAGAGGAGGAAGCTTCAGTTGAGAAAATACCTCCAGAAGACAGGGCTGTAGGCAAGCCTGTAGGGCATTTTCTTAATTAGTGATTGATTTGGGAGTGCCCAGTTGTGGGTGGTGCCATCCCTGGGCTAGTGGTCCTGGGTTCTCTAAGAAACTAGGCTGAGTAAGCCATAATGGGCAAGTAAGCAGCACCCCTCCATGGCCTCTAAATCAGCTCCTGCCTCCAGGTTCCAGCCCCGTTTGAATTCCTGTCCTGACTTCCTTTAGTAAAGGACTATGATGTGTAAGTATAAGCCAAATAAACCCTTTCCTCCCAAACTTGCTTTTGGTCACTGTGTTTCATCATACCTGTAGGGCAATGGAGAAAGGGCTATATACTAGACCCAGAAATAGAAGTTTGGTTCAAAATTCAAACACCAACCAATGCAATACAAGAGGTACAGAAAAGTCATCTGGTAAAGGTCCACAGCCTTCATGATGAGAACAGTCTCTAGACTAGAAAAACTACCAATCTGCCCCCTCCCCCCCAGCAACCCCACCACCACCTTCAACTTTCCAAAAGCTATCTGAAAGATGCCCAGGCAACTTGCATTTGTCTGTGAAAAATTCCACAGGTGACTTGCCAACGAAAGAGCCTGATGTCAGGGGCAGCCACTGTTGCTTCTCCTGTTCAACCTAGCATACGATGCTCCAGGCCAGGCAACAGGTGAGGGGAGGAGATAAAAGTCAGCCAGTCTGAAAAGGAAACGCGAATACCTCAATTCATAGAGGATTATCTATAGACAGCCCTAGAGAATCCACAGAAAAACTGCATTACAAATTCAGCAAAGATTTGCAGTGCAAGATGCATGTAGAAAATGTTATGATCACCCAGATGAGTTTACCAACATGAACAAACGTGCCCGGGAGAATAGGGGAGGGGATTTCAGTGACTTCACACATCACAGCAGATTTAAGCACCCCTGTTTCCCTCAAGACACATCCACATTCAGATAGCAGCTAGACGGAGCACTTTGTATGCAGTAGACGTTATTCACCTGCTATTTTTTCCCCTCAGGAAAGAGGTGGAAAGAACGGTTTTGAAGTGGCTAGGATAAAGAATACCAGGCTATCAGAAGTCTTTCCTTTGGCTCTGAGCCTTGTGATTATGGATGAGTGTTTACCTTGCCTGATCCTGCATCTTCTTATCTGTAACAAGAGGGAAACATAGGAAATGATAGCCAGGCTGCCTACCACCTCTAATGCTCTCCCTTGAACTTAACTCTGTGCTAGGCTTCTCCTGACAAACGTTCCCTTCTCCCAGCCACCTGGGAACGGCAAAGGCCAGAGTGGGCAGATGCTGAGTGGTCATGAGAAGAAAGAGAAACAGGAGCACCAAACCATGTCACTCACACGAGTTGCTCTTGAGGAATATTAATTTAAGATGTGTTCCATCCTTTTATGCTGTGGAACATTTGTTTAATGATGCAAAGATGTGATGCATTCTTTAATGTTGCATTTGTTTAACTCTACAAAGCTGTGTTACTTTGCCAGCCCTAAAACACCTGATTGGTCTAATAAACAGGTGAACGGCCAATAGCTGGGCAGGAGAGGGATAGACGGGCCTGGCAAGCAGAAAGAATAAATAGGAAGAGAAATCTGGGAGGAGAAATCAAGGAGTGAGAGAAGAAAGAGAACCCCAGGGATCAGCCACCAAGCTACACAGCAAGCCACAGAATAAGGAGTAAAAAAAGATATACATAAATAGAGAAAGATAAAAGCCCAGAGGCAAAAGATAGATGACATAATTTAAGAAAAGCTGGCTAGAAATAAGCCAAGCTAAGGCCAGACATTTATAAGAAAGAATAAGACTTGTATAATTTATCTGGGAGCAGGGTGACAGGCCCCCCAAAAGAGCCAAAAAGCTAAAGACAAAAACAAACAAACAAATAAACTACAAGTTGGGACTTGGGTGAAAAACAGGGTTATAATTAGAGTAGGAACCTGGCTGCTCCCCACTCCACCCCCCTCCACCCCCAGCACAGCTGGACCTGCCTATGGCACACACAGGATCGTGGCTGTGCTGGACTTGCACTGGCTCTTCTTCCAAAGACTTTCCTCCTTGCTCTGGTGAAAGAAAGTCCGTTGGTACAAAGATCCACTTCCCCTGGGCTCGGCTCTGCCCCGCTAGCCCTTAGACACCCGAGTGTTGATAACCTACAGGCGAAGTAAGTCGTAAGCTGAGCCTGGTCACATTGCCCTTGTGATATAGTTTTATTTTTAACTTTGAAACACTTGAACTATGTCAGTTGACGTTTTCTCCCTTTCACTGGCCTTTGCAGCAGAGCTCGGGACTTCTGCAGCAGCAGAGGCATCAGCAGCCACCTCCTTGAGACCTCCTTGTTCACCATCCAAGAGCACGTTAGCTGCAGATGCTGAGCCGGCTTGGACCACTTCGGTAAGATTTTCAAACGTGGGCAGGTGCGTCCCAGATCATTCCTTGTGCCCTGGAGACACGGGTTGTTAAACAAACTTCGGTATGTGTGGGTGATGGGGGAAAGGCTGGTACTAGAAATCCTCAGCCCTGTGTAAACTGTTTTGCATTTAAAATCCTACGGCAGCTTGCGGTGTCAGCAGCCCTCTGCAGGCTTAGGCCGGCTCTTCCGTAACCAACCAGACAGTTCAGTGTTTTCTTAGTTACAGAGCGGCGAGAGGAGAGGGCAGTGTGGTAAGGAAAGAAGTGGAGACCCAGAGTTAGTTCAAATGCTGCAACATTTTCTCCGACCATCTTTGCTGCTCTAACTGCAAGTCATCGCCACCAGGCTTAAATTCCATCGACTGTGGCGCACGGCACGCTAACGGACCGCAGCTGTATTCCACTGCTCTAGCTTCTCATACTCTGCCTGCCAGCTGAAACCCGGTGGTTTTGCCTAACAAAGCTGCGACTTCTCTTCTGCACACTCTTTTTTATTTTAAATTTTTATTTTTAATCCAAAACGCAGCCATGAAAGGGACAGTGTTCTGTAAGCTGAGAATCCTACACAGACTTATGTGCCTGAACTCACAGCGGTGACTGACCTGAATGTGCGCTCAGAAGAGCAGAAGTGAGGTGAAGAGAACCATCTAGGCTCTTAAAAGCTAGGAAGGCAGATAAATCACTCCTAGCTCCTGAAATAACTATACCGTTGTGTGTGAGAAAAACGTTGGCAGCAGCAAGGGGGCCCTGTTTATTTTCTTCTATTTCTTCAGTTCAGAGTTCAACTGAGGACAACCTGGGAAGTGGCCTGAGCAGAAAGGGATCTGGGGTGCTTGGGTTCAAGCCGCCAATGCTGAGTCAAAGGAGATCGAAAGTGACTACTCGGATGCCCTAACTTCTGGCTCCATCTTGTCACCGTCTGTAACCTCCACTGTACCCCCAAGTCTGTAGAGCAGTCTATGTTAGGATCATACCTATTTGCTTAGGACAACCAGTCTCACTGTGGCCTTGTTTAAATGCATTTAATTTGGTCAGGGTTCCTTTCCCATGGCACGGAGGCAGGAGTGTATGTTGGGCTGCCGTCCTCATGAGACTTGGGTGTGATAGCTTTGAAGTCTTCAAGGGAAGAACCTACCGGTTTTTTTCCCCCCACCTCCAGCAGTTCAGTATCGACTGTGAGAATTAAACGCTAATAAGTAAAATACTTTAGAGTGACTTCTAGAGATGAAGGCTGTCAATTGCAAAACTGACAGGATCTGGGGAAACTCATTATATTTTAGTGTGTGGTGAAGTTGTTGGAAATACAGTCTAGAGGACTGTGGACCATATGTGGGATTTATCCATAGATACCTAGGTGAGTTAAAACTTCAAGGGACAGGGAGATGAATTGAATGGTTAACTTTACACATTTTCTTTCTCTTGAGTGAAATATCTCCACGGCAGGGAATTGAGTGAACAAGGGATCCCTATGTGACTGGTTGGCGAGTGGTTAGGAGTTAAGGAATACATTTGATCTTCGCCTTTTCTCTTTCCCACTTTCACTGAGGTTCGAGGTCAGAAATCAATTGTCATTTTGAGTGCTGGCCACAGGAGGACCCAGAAGAGCCACAGCGTGTAGGGTGGCCACTGAAAGGGCCACTTGCCTAAAAATACCTTCCTGAAATCAAACCTCTTTGTCACTAACTTTAAAACCATAGCAAAACGTGTGAAAATTAGTGTTAATCCCATTCTGGCTCACTTGATATAAATGCAGCTGCTATATGTGACCTTATTGTGACGTTGTGGTCCCCGTCTCCTCCAATCCCACTTTGCTCTTGGCACACCGCGGCCATCTCCACTCGGGGGCTGGCTGTGTGGTGCTGGGGTGTCTACAGACTTAATGGCATATCTAAGTGTAGTGAGAGCAGAACGTGTGACTAAAAGCACAGTGTGTCGGAACACAGGCGAGACACGATCCACCTCAGAGCCTCAGGTTCTCCTCTGAAAACTGAAGAGGGAAACCTTGGACCATCAGCATTGCCTGGAGCTTTATGGGAAAATTCCAGGCTTCCCTCCAGCCCACTGAACCACAGTCTGTTAAAAGACTGATCTAGAGAATGGTATATGCCCTGAAGTCAGACAAGCCCTGGAAAAGGGGGTTCCTGGTTTTCTGCCTGGTATGGAAGTGTCTGGATATACAGCTGCAGGGGTTCCAAAGAACACGGCCTGGTAAAAATTCTGGCAGTGCTCAGCCTGTGTGTTCCAAGTCAGGCCCACTCACTCAGGGCAGGTTTCATTTACCATAAGGGGTTGAAAAGCTGTCTTTGCCTGCCCCTCTCCTCTTTAATAAAAGACCTTAAAGTGACAAATATCCACCATCACTATAGTTTCCCCCTAAATTTGCTTCATTTTCAATTCAGGGCTTTTTTAGAATGCCACTTACTTTTAGGTTCTTTCTGGTGCGCTACAATTCAGTCCTATTCCATAAAGATCAGTTGAGGAGGCCACACAGCCATCACTTTACTAGACCAGCATTATCACTAACTGCATCCTAAAGACAGAGCTACTGAAGTACATATGCTACTACTACACCCTAAGGGTTATCATGCCATGCTGGTCATTATTGTGGTTCATTGGCACCATAGTATTCCACAGTGTAATGTAGCACATTATCATTCTCCAGTTGTCAGCTCGAGGACATCTAGGTTGTTCCCATTTTTCAGCTATTGTGACTGGAGTAAGCAAGTGTTTGTGGAGTAAGATGTCAGTTCCTTGGCCATTCACTAAGAAGTATAGCTGGGTTGTATGGTAGATTTATATGGTTTTTGAGGATTCTCCACACTGATTTTCAGAGTGGCTACAACCCCACCAGCAGCGGACGAGGGTTCTCCTTTCTCTACCTCTTCCCCAGCATTTGTGTTAGTTATTCTGTTGGTCTTTGGTGTCCTGACTGGGATTGGATGAAATCTCAGAGTTGTTTGATTTGCATTCCCATAACTGTTAAGGGTAGCGGGTGTTTTCTTAATGAATAGGTCAATATGGATAAGCTCTAAAAGCTGCAAACTTCAGCCGAGGAAAGAGAGAGAGGGTCCTTGAGTTAACTCTGTGACTTCTAAGTACCTGATCTTCTTTCTGATGACAATGGGAGACCCTAGACACAACACATCAAAGGCATGAGTGTACTATCTGCGGTCCTTCAATACTTAAGGAATGTTTTGTGGTGACCTATGAGGGAGAGGACGTGAATTTCTATTCTTTAAAAAGCTAAGTAAGATTAAGTGGGGTTTAAGGATTATTAAGTGGGGTTTAAGGATTTTTAAGTGGGGTTTAAGGATTATTAAGCCACCCCCGGTCTGTAAAACATTGGAGCAAGGAGGTCCTGCAAACTGAATGAGTAGCCAAGAGCTACAGAGATGATGCAATGAGCAAAAAATAACCTTCTCATTCATGATGGATTAAAAAGGTGACCCGGGCATGAGAGTGGCCAACAGAAATATCAAACGAGGATCAGGTCTGGAACCCTAGAGAATGAAGAGGGGAAGGGGGTGTGATTTTATGTTTTAAGACACTTCTTCATTTTGTCTCGGGTTACCTCCTCGGGTTCTGTGGGGTGCTGAGATCCACTTGTTGGATAAATAGAGTAACCTTGGGAACATCAGATAAGCACGTAGGTAACAAGGGGAGCACTAATTGGTTTGTCTGGCACTAGAGCTGTCCCCTAAGCTTCTCTGCAGAGGTGACATATTCACTGAAGTACAAACACCAGGAAGGGGCTCATGATACAAGTTGGGATGAGGGGAGCATGGTCCTGGTAGAAAGAACAAAGGTGGTCCCTTGCTAGAATCAGTGACAAGCCAAAGCAAAAGGTGCAAGATCAAAGGTGAGGTGAAAGGGTCAGAGACAGTTCATGCAGGGGCTTGTGAGCCACAGAGATAGCTTGGCACTTTCTGCCTTGTCTTGGAATGACTGAAGGCATTAAGCAGAGGAGTGATAGCATCGTGTTATAGGTTGTTAAAGTCATTATTTCTGCCGGGAACTCTGGATTATGGGATGCAAGAAAGAGAAGTGACCCCGATTATATAGCCATGGTGTTAGAGCAGGTAAGGATCACAGACTTTGGCAGTGGTGCTAGACACAGAGGTGAACAGAGTGCCCACCGCCTTTCTAGGTCTTTCATGAAAACCCTTCACCTAGCAGGCCAGCCTGGGCAATATTGCAAGACTATCCCAAGAAGGAAAATATAAGCCTTTCTGCTTATTTCCACAAACTCAGCAGTGGCTCCCTTGTGTTTTAAGCACTGTATTAAACTACCTATAATTCAATGCTTATCAATTTGAATTTCTATAAAATTAGTGAGAATAAGTAGGTCTGATTCAGTAGATTTGGGTTTGAAACTCAAAAGAGACTTCTAATGAGTTCACAGAAAATGCTGCTGCTTCTGCTGCGGGGACCTCTCCTTAAAAGCCTTAAGAGCCCCTGCTCTACTTCCCTTGCCTTGGCTTAGCAACTTTGTCACTTTCTAAGGGATCTATAGAATGCCACCACCAGCACCTGGTTAAACTACTGTCCCTGACCCCACCAGCCAGGTTCTATCTATCTATCTATCTATCTATCTATCTATCTATCTATCTATCTACCTACCTACCTATCATCTATCATCTATCTATGTCTATATATCTATATCTATCTACCTATCTACTTATCATCAATCTATACTCTTTATCTATCTACCAATCATCTATGTCTATATCTATCTATATTTGCCTATCTATATATCTATTATCTATTATCTATGTCTATCTATATCGACCTATCATCTATCTATCATTTGTCTATATATCATCTATCTATATCTATCATCTATCATATATCTATCTATCAACTATCTTAGATAGGGTCTCTCTTTTTAGCTTTTATTGTCCTAGAACTCCCTCCATAAATAGACCAGGCTGATCTCAAACTCACAGAGATCCACCTGCTTCTGCCTCCTGAATGCTGGGATTAAAGGTGTGCTCCACCATGCTCAGCTCCTGCAAAGTTCTAAATGCTCCATTTCTTTATAGAGCTACTCATCCTTTAACACACACCTGCTGCCCTCAACCTCACTCAGATCATATCCAATAGAGCCAATAAAATTGAGTGTGTATGTATCGTTGGGCTAGTAAAGTCTAAATCATGTTAGTTATTACCTCTTTTGGAGAGGGGAAATTTAAATTCCATATTTGATGAAGGCACATTGCACACATTTTGACTAAATTTAGTTTGTTAGAAGGTCGACTAGAGAGTTTAAGGGTGAACACAAGAGCATAGAAAGGGAAGGGGTCAGGGCCACCTGGAAGTCACTGTCTCGGGTGTATCTTTTTTATCATCACTCCCATAGTGAAGAGTTTCTATTATATACATAATTGATACAGCAGGTGTTTCACCTCAAGTATCAGAACCAATATTGTAGTGTAGCATTTTAAAGCTGAAAGTTTCTCTTTCACATCTGTGTTCTCTGAAACACGACACCAGCAGACATAGATCATTCTCTTGTTTGTTCTGCTCAAAGGGGATACAATGTAAGATCTGATTGAAATATCTCCAGGGAGACAGAGACGGTTCCTAATAAGGATCGTCTAGCTCCCTTCTACTCTGGAAGGATTACACATGTAAACACTGTACTTGACTCAAGCGAGAGTCATCAGAGAGGAGGGAGCCTCAATTCAGAAAATGCTATAAGCTCCAGCTGTAGGGCGCTTTCCTTTCTCCCCCCCCCCCTTTTTTTTCTTTTTTTTTGTTTTTCGAGACAGGGTTTCTATGTGCAACAGTCCTGGATGTCCTGGAACTCACTTTGTAGACCAGGCTAGCCTCAAACTTAGGAATCCACCTGCCTCTGCCCCCCAAGTGCTGGCATTAAAGCCATGCATCACCACCACCTGGCTGTTGGACATTTTCTTAATTAATGACGGGGAGGACCCAACCCATTGTGGGTGGTGTCACCCTGGCTTGGTGGTCCTGGATTCTGTAAGAAAGCAGGCTGAGCAAGTCAGTAAGCAGCACTCCTCCATGGCCTCTGCTTCAGCTCCTGCCTCCAGGTTTCTGCCCTGTTTGAGCTCCTGTTCTGACTTCCTTCAATGATAGACAGTGATGTGGAAGTACTGGCCAAATGACCCTTTCCTCCCCAACTTGCTTTTGGTCACATAGTGTTTCATCACATCAATAGAAACCCTAACTCAGACACTTCGCTTGTCTTCAGCCGAGGTAAATCAGACAAACTCCAAACAGAAGCATCTAGGCTCTGAGCCCTGAATCAGAGGATGGGATGAGAGCAGCCTTCTTACATCACAAGGAAACCGATGCTGTATCTAATTTCATTCATTTGGGGCCAAACTCCCTGTCTGAACTCAAGGTAATCAATTCACTGTACAAATCTGCCTGCCCCTTCGGGGGTTTCCTGGGATGTGTGACTGTCAGTACTAAACCAGGAGAATCTCAGGCAATAATTTAGACTCTCAAGAGTTCTGGCTTGGCCTTTGTCCCAATGAAAAGAATCTCCCCCAAGTGTGTAATGAAAGGTTGAGGTGTGACATAGGTGGGCTACGTCGGTCTTTTTCCTTTCCTTTATGGCCAAGCTTCTCCAAGGTGACCTTTGCTCAACAGTACTCTTATCTCAAGGCCACTCAGCTGGTGACACTCTAGGGTTTGGAATGAGGTCTTTAAATAGTGCCATTTAAAAAGGAAGGGGAGCATCTTTTTTGGCAGGTGTGCTGTTTTCTCTTAGAGATATTTTCAAAGAACCTCACAGGACTAGAGAAAGACAATGTATATTCCCACCTTCACTGATGGCTCCTCAGAACTCTAAAACACTTAAGGGGAAGGGTTGGGCTTAGAGCCCATCACAATGCCTGTAGTGGAGGGCATCCTTGGTGGGGAGCATAGTTCTTATGCTGGGCTCCAGTAAACTAGCCAAACTCTTTGCTTCTCTTCCCAGAATTCGAGCTCGGCATCATGACTAACGACATTGCTAACAAGTATTAAGTATTCCTGGTGTTAGTGGTTTTATACACCTGTCCTCCCACCCTTTGTGATCGACATTTTTTTCTACCGATGCAGGGTGTTCCACACTCTATCCTTACTGACCAGCTGCTATTCGGAACAGGAAAGAGATGGTGCCGTTCCTCCTGAGAGGCCACAGTCCTGTCACCATCGAAGTATATGCTGCTCCCCTTTCATCAAATACCAGTTTCAAATGGGCGAGGGTCCCACAGCTGAAATGCCACGAGAACTGTTTGGGAATTGCTCATAAGCACATGTAGTCATGGCTGTCACCATTTTTTGTTTGTTTTGTTCTGTTTTTTTTTTTTGCAGTAGTATAGGTGGCATTACTACATTTCTTTAATATCTAGGACAACATAACCCTAATTTGCTGAACATTTGGTCTCTCCTCTATCTGCCCTTCTTCCTAACGTCCCCAAAGTGGTCACATGTGGCTGGTATTAATACTTGATGTCTCATATCTATTCAGTGTTCTCATTTCCCACTTAGAGCTTTCTCTCTCACTCGGGAACTTCCAACATCGTCATCTCTGCCTCCAAGTTCCTCTTCTCGCTGCAAGATTGCCATCACCTTGAACAACTTACATCAAACTTGTTGGACTCATCTTGCCTCCTCAAGTAGTTTCTTTCTAGACTTATATTTTTCTCACAACATGTGGCCAATATCCCTTTCTCTTGGATTAAAATCTTGACATCAACTTTAACTCATTTCCACATCTCCAGTCAGAAATAAACCAGAGTCTCCTTTGCAATGCCTTTCCTCTGATTCATCTTCCTGTTTCCATGGTCTTCAGCCCCACTGTGCAACTACGGCACATTCTCGACAATAGTTTCTAAGTCTAGATCCTCTTACTCCATCCCACTTAGCTCCCAAACCACAAATAAAATGCTGCTTTATTGTGTACCAACTAGTTTGATTCCTTAGTCTAATATCTAAGAATTTCCACATGAAGTCTGCCATGGACTTTTCCCTCTAGAAATGATCCCAAATATGGCAGGAATCAACGACCAGTTAGGTAGACAATTGCATACAAAAGGTGTGCTCTCTGCACAGTCTCTCTTCTAGCTCAGTCTATCATAGTTCATTTTGGTTACTATGACAAAACACCAGGGGCTAGGTAACTTATAAAACAACAGCAATTTATTTCTCACTAGGAAGTCCGAGATCAAGATTATGGCAGATTTGCTGTATTTTGAAGACCTGCATGCTGGTTCACAGCTATCTTGTTTTTCTGTGCTGATAGGACAGAAGTCTTGAGGGTCCTTTCTCTCAGGCCCCTTTTACGAGGGCACTGATTTCATTTATGAAGACCCAATCACTCTCTCAAGACTCAATCACTTCCCAAAGACTCCACCTCCAGATGTGATCACAATGGTGATTAGATCACAACAGTAAAAGCTTTGGTGGACGTAACATTCAGGCCATAATGAAGTCCAACCCTCTCAGCCCTCTGACCCCACCCGGCTTCTCTCATGCCTTTGGTTTTCTACTACTGGGCCCTGAACCCATTGATGTTCTGAGCCATAGCTTCTTACCTGTTCCCTGGCTCGAGGTGATAGGAGAATAGAGCACTCTGGGATGATCCCCCTTCTGGATTGCCAGTGTGCCTGAACAAAGGTGCAGGGGTAATCAGATGGAAGTGTGTTGCCTTAGTTTGGTTTCTACTGCTGTGATTAACAGCAGGGCCAAAAGCAGCTTATGCAGGAAAGTGTTTATTTAAATTTGTAGTTGATAGCTTATCACAAGGAGAAATCAGGGCAGCAACTCAAGACAGGAAACTGGAGGCAGGAACTGAAGCAGAGACTATGGAGAAATGTTGCTTACTAGTTTGCTCCTCATGGCTTGTTCAGCCTTCTTTTTTACAGAGCCCAGGACCATCTATCCAGGGGTGGCCCTATGCATAGTTTGCTGCCTCCCCACATCAATCATCAATCAAGAGAATGCCCTATAGATTTCCTATAGGCAATCTATAGAGGCATTTTCTCAGTTGAGGATCCTCTTTCCAGATAACTCTAGCTTGTAACAAATTGACAAAACAAAACCAAACAAAAATCCTGAAAGAACACCAGGACATGTGTTGAGGGAATAATTCCAGTATTGATCCCACACGCAGCCACAGGGGCAGTCAGATTCTACAGTAGCACAACATAACTCTCCGTGAACATGGAAATGTCCTATTCTGTGTCATCCAACAGAGTAACTGCTTGCAGATGTGGCTACTGAACACTAAAACACAATTGGCATGAAGGAGGAATTAGTCCGTTTTATTTCATCTTGATCAAATTGAAACAGTCACATGTGGCTGACTACCAAATAGAACAATGCAGATTTACAGGTCCACGAGGGTCACAGCTGATTCTTATTAAAGTGTCTGAGACTCTGTTTGAAATCAGCTTGTGTGACTCATGGGCATTACTGACTTATAAGGTACAATCAACAAATATTTATTGGATGGATAGACAGATAAACAAAAGCAAAAAGGAAAGTCAAAGTAAAAATTCCTTGAAAATGTAGGGGATTAATGAAGACTAAAGATAAAAAAAAGACTTCCCCAAGTTCAATACATTGGTACTGAAAGGAATTCTGTTTCAAGTTAGGTGCAGTGGTGCATACTTTAATCCTAGCACTGGAGAGGTAAAGACTTTTGATCTTTGTGAGTTGAAAGCCAGCCTGATCTACATAGATAGTTTCAGGACAGCCAGGGCTACATAGGGAGATCCTGAAACCCTGTCTTGTGTGTGTGTGTGTCTATGATGTAAGATGGTTGTTTTTAGATTTTTTTTTTGGATGAGATAATGGTACCATAAATTCCAGAGGCAAAGGTCCATGCTGAAGAGCTTAGGGATGAAGTATCATTAGCATCTTATTATCATGTGGGGTAACTCTAGCCATTCAAGGAGGAGACACAAAAAATGTCAAGATTCTAGCAACTGTTACAGTGGCGTAGGACTGCACAGAACAGAAACTTCCATCTACACCCTCCATAGACAGGAAACTCCGTGGGGCAGCAGAGGAGATTGGGGCTGGATGGACGATAGAAGGCAGACAGTAAAGAAGGGTTTCAAGAATCAGAAGTCACAGGTTCCATGGTTGGAACCCCTCAGAGGACGTGTGGGTCAGTGGAGAGACCCTGGGCTAGCATGGCCTGACTTGGAAACCTGACTCCATACTTAGAAGATGAGTGACCTTGGGTAAGTTAGCTTCTAAGTCTCCATTTTCTTAACTGTAAAATTGGACAGCTCCTCCAAGGCGGTGAGCAGAATTTAATGAAGACCATGTGAAGTCTCTTTGACCCTTGATCATATAAATAATTACAACACATTTCTTACTAATCATTCATATTTTCATATTTCCTCTACAGCTAAGAAGCCAGACGTTGGGAAGCCATGGTAAGTATCAGGATCTTGTTGGAGCTTCACTGTTGGCAGGTCCAGGTCCAACTCTATTTATCCTGGAGCCCTAGTCAATGGTTATAGATGTGGCTGTGTGAGTTAATGATATTTGTTATTGAAAAGTGGACACTGATTAAGGGGAAAGATGAGAAAGATTTGTGAGCAAAGATTTGGTTAAAAAATGAAAGTGAATTGCTCAACACATAGAAATAATGAGCAATGAGATAGGAATATTAGTTACTCTGATGTGGTAACTAATATTAGCCATTGTAATATATGTACATAAACAGAATTATTATGAAATGTCAATGAAATTTAAAAAAATAATAAAATATAAAAAAGCCAAAAAGAATCTAATTGGCTAACAGTTGTTCCTTCATTCAGGAAGTATTACAGAATACCTTAAGTAGCTTATGTCAAGTGCTAGATGCCAGAGAGGAAAATGTAAGCAAAACCAGATTTGGTCTTGGCCTCTGGAATCGTTGGCTGAATGAGTAACCTCATATTCAGGAGTGTTACATGCACCACGGTTATAAAGAAAGCTCACAAGGAATAAATACTATTTTGGTGTTGAATTAAGTTATATGCAAAATATAATCTCAATATATTGTAGATCAAAATGGAAAATAAAAATAAAATAAAGACTCTCAAAGCTACATAAATCTATATCTCCATGACCCTTAGGTAGAAATTTATAAATAATACCTTCATTAATTCTTAAAGCATTTCATACAACATATCTTCATCATGTTTAGTGTTCCCCATCTCTTCCTACATCTACCCTCTCCCCTTTTCATATCGTCTTTTCTTTGTCTTTAAAAAGGGTTATCACAGAAAAAAGTAATAAGTATAATGAGAAATATAGGTAAATTGGAATCCAGCCTTGTGTCTAAAAAGCAGTGTTCAAAATCATATTGACAATTGTGCTGGCTAAGACTCTCAACTTGGCACAAGCTAGAGCTATCTAAAAAGAGGGAACTTCAATTGAGAAAATGCCCTCATAAGATCCAGCTGTAGGGCATCTTTTAACTAGTGATTGATATGGGAGAGCCCAGGGCCTTGTGGGTGAGACCACCCCTGCTCTGGTGGTGCTGGATTCTATAAGAAAGACCAAGCAATCCATGGGGAGAGGCAAGCCAGTTCGCAGAGGCAAGCCAGTTCGCAGCACTCTTCCATGACCCCTGCATCAGCTCTTGCCTCCAGGTTCCAGCCCTGCTTGAGTTCGTGTCCTGACTTCCTTCAGTGATGAATTACAATGTAGACATGTAAGTCAAATAAACACTTTCCTCCCCAACTTGCTTTTAGTCATGTTGCATTGCACAATAGTAACCCTAAGACAATAGTATTATGAATGTGTTACAAATCACCCCTAATACATGGTTTGGAAATAACAGTTGTCAAATGTAGTCTGTCAGGGCCCAATCTTTGGGATCTGTTTTGAACATACTTACCACTTACACAGCATAAACTACTGCAAAGACTGTTCTGGACTGCTGTGTTTCCGATTGCCTCTGCATTAAGAGGTTGCCACAGAAGTCTTAAAGAGACATGAGATAAGTGCGTCAAAAGCCACTGCAGGGGTGTATTCTGTTCCCCCTTCCTGCAGTCACCTGTCTCCTCTGCCTTTGTCCCCACTGTGTCCAGGGCTGGGCGCGCAGGCCTGCACCTGAGCAGCACAGACATTGTGAAGGATGCATCAACCGCCACTGCCATGTTCCGGTGGAACCCAGCATCTCCTGCCCGGTGGTAAGCTGCCACCTACTCTGTGGCGCTACCTTCCACATGTGCAAAGAGGCAGAGCATGCACTCCTCTGCCCTCTAGAGCAGGTTCCGTGCCTCAACTCGGAGTATGGTTGCCCACTCTCCATGGCGCGCCACAAGCTGGCGAAGCACCTGCAAGTGTGCCCAGCCAGCGTGGTCTGCTGCTCCATGGAATGGAACCGCTGGCCCAATGTGGACTCAGAAACCGTCCTTCATGAGAACATCATGAAGGAGATCCCCAGCGAGGAATGTTTGGACACTGCCCTGGCCCTCCGGGACCAGAACGTTCTCTTCAGGTCCTTGAAAATGGTAGAGCTTTTCCCAGAAACCAGAGACGCCACCGAGGAGGAGCCAGCCACGAATGGTGACACCAGTTGGGAGGAGACCGGAGGTGCGGTGGGGGGCGTGGATGCCAGGCCAGTACCACACTGTTGTCTGCCAGCAACCAACGGGCAAATGATGGAACTCAGTCAGGAGGAACGAGATGCACTGGCGAAAACCAAAGAAGGGATGGACCTGGCCAAGTTTGGCAAATGGGAAAGTATGTTCAGCAAGGAGCATGCGGCCTCGGTTTTAACGGGTTCCTCGGGGAAGAGCGCAGATGAGGGTGGGAACGTGACTGGGAGAGAGCAGTGTTCCCGTGATGGTAGCACGGGTGATGCAGAGGCATCTTCAGGAGGAAGAGAACCACAGGAAAGCCCGCAGCCCCAGGATCTTCCCGCTGCCTTGGAGATGACAGGGCTTGCCCCCTGGCAGGATGGTGTTCTGGAAAGACTAAAAACGGCCGTAGATGCAAAAGACTATAACATGTATCTGGTGCACAACGGGCGGATGCTCATCCACTTCGGGCAGATGCCAGCTTGTACGCCCAAGGAGAGAGACTTTGTTTACGGCAATCTCGAGGCTCAAGAGGTGAAAACGGTTTACACCTTCAAAATCCCTGTGAGCTACTGTGGGAAGCGAGCTCGCCTGGGAGATGCCATGTTGAGGTGCAGACCAAGTGAACACAAAGCCGTGGACACGTCCGATTTGGGCTTCTGTGTTGGAGACCTGCCCAAATCCGATCTCATCAAGACCACCCTCCAGTGTGCTATGGAAAGAGAACTCAAAGGCCACGTCATCTCGGAATCCAGGAGCATCGATGGGCTCTTTATGGACCTCGCCACCCAAACATACAACTTTGAGCCAGAACAGTTTTCCTCAGAGACAGTGTTGGCTGATGTCCTGAGCACTGCCCAAGCCACAGGCCTGCACGTGGAGCTCCACAGTGAGTGCGTGACCCGGAGACACAATAAAAGCAGCTCGGCCTTCACGTTCACCTGCAACAAATTCTTCCGGAGGGATGAATTTCCCCTGCACTTCAAGAACGTACACACAGACATTCAGTCGTGTCTCAATGGCTGGTTCCAGCATCGATGCCCTCTCGCCTACTTGGGATGTACCTTTGTCCAAAATCACTTCCGCCCCCCTGGACAAAAAGCCAAAGTGATCTATAGCCAGGAACTGAAGACTTTTGCCATCAAGCCAGAGGTTGCTCCGGAGCTGAGTGAGGGATGGAAGAGCGACCAGCTCTCGGGCCATGGTAGGAAAAGCAGGAATTCTCTAACCAGTCTGCCCCTGGAAGTTTTGCAATACATTGCTGGGTTTCTGGACAGTGTCAGCCTGGCCCAGCTTTCCCAGGTGTCGGTGCTGATGAGAAACATCTGTGCCACTTTGTTGCAAGAGAGAGGGATGGTGCTCTTGCAATGGAAGAAGAAGAGGTATTCTCATGGAGGCTCCTCCTGGAAAGTTCACAGTCAGGCAAGTAAACATTTGTTTTTCTTTTTCATTCATCCAATAAATATTTATTAGGAGCTCTCTTGGGGACAAGCACTATACCAGGCACTGGGACAGCTGTGAAAATAAGAATCACTCAGAAAGTTCAGTCCAGTAGGAAAGTGGACATAAACATGTGTTCTGCAGTGTAGTGCCAATGCCACGTCTGCTTATATACAGGCAATGTCTCTCATTGGCTCGCCCATTCTATACTGGTTCTCTCCAGTCTCCATCCTTCTCGATCCAGGTCTATTCCAGAGACTTATCTCTGCAGCTTGCCTCTGCTGCCTCCCCTGCCCTCCTGCTTCTAGTTAGGCTGGACCAGTGTGAATGTTTCAGGAGAAGGGAGGAGGGGGAAGTGCTGACCGAATCACTCTTTAGCATGCCCTCCCCTCCCCTTCAGGACACCATGAAATGGCTGTGTCCCTCCTCTGAAGGTGGCTACACCAGGTGACTTGATCCTCACAGCTGTTTGTTCTGAGTGTAGTGACCAGTTTCCCTCTTTCCATGAAACTTTAGGCTAATAGCTTTGGATATTGCCCCCAAATTTGCAAACCATGCCTCCCCAACCCACCCAATTCTAGTGTACCACTTGCTCCCAGCTTGGCTCTGATTGGTGTAGTAGACAAACAAATTCCCCTCAGTCTCATGCCAACGGACTTTTAAAAATAGATTTTATTTTGTTTTTTTTTTGTTTTTTTTTAAAGATTTATTTATTTATTATGTATACAACATTCCTTCCATGTATGTTTGTATGCCAGAAGAGGGCACCAGATCTCATTATAGATGGTTGTGAGCCACCATGTGGTTGCTGGGAATTGAACTTAGGACCTCTGGAAGAGCAAGCAGTGCTCTCAACCTCTGAGCCATCTCTCCAGCCCCCTTTATTTTGAAGTTGTACTTGAGTTTAGTCCACCCACTTCCCATGGTCGAATTGCTTATTTAATATAAAACACCGACCGCAGTCTATGAATCAAAGACTCTTTTCCTTCTGAAAAGCTATGTTCCTTTTCTCAGTTGAGTCATCTTCACTGACTTACTTCTCCAGAAGTTAGGCTCCTAATTCATCATATTCAAAGTGTCTGTGATATCTTTTATTATAACAACTGTATATGAACCATGAATGTATATCTATTGAGTTCACTAACACCACTGCTCTGTTTGTCCATAATACATGGATGTTCTCAAGTGTATGGAGGAACTAGAGTTTTTGCATCTATTTTTATTGATTATGTCCAAAGTATTATGTATCTACTCCCTTAATTTTTTTCTTTTTTTTTAAAGATTTATTTATTTATTTATTATGTATACAACATTCTGCCTCGATGTATGCCCGCAGGCCAGAGGAGGGCGCCAGATCTCAGTACAGATGGTTGTGAGCCCCCATGTGGTTGCTGGGAATTGAACTCAGGACCTCTGGAAGAGCAGCCAGTGCTCTTAACCTCTGAGCCATCTCTCCAGCCCCTTAATTTTTTTCTTAAACAGTATTTCTGGAAAAATAATTTTAAGACCCCTTTATGTATCTGTGCCCACATCCATGAAACCACGTTGGTGATAAACATTCATGAGAACAATACACTACTCTAGGAGTGCATCTGAGACCAGTAAACATATCTTTCTCTATAAAATCAGGTGTCAATTGTAGCATGACTAATAAAAACCCAGAGACAGGCATTGGGGTTCAACCTGAAGGTCAGAAAAACAAAATAGCTAGCCACTGGCTCTTACCTCTACCTTAGTCTGAAATGGCGATCCTGCCTCCAGGAATCCTCAGAATGAGACAGAGCTGTCTCCTTCCATTTTCTATTCCTCTCTAGTGCTGGGATTAAAGACGTCCACCACTACCACCCAGTTTCTATGGCAAACTAATGTGGCTACTGGGATTAAATATGTGTATCACCATTGCCTGGTCTATAGTGCTGACCAGGGTGACTGTTTTACTCTCTGATCTTTAGGCAAGCTTTATTTATTAAAATACCAATGAAATATCACTACAGTCAATAATTAAATTTATATACTAAAAGAAAATCTCATTTTGAGGGGCTCAATTTTGCCCCAAATTCAAATATGTCTGGTCACTTTTTTAAAAAATCAAAAGGCTTCAGGTAAGACTTACCCTGGCAGCTCAAAATGATCTTTTTTCTTAACCCCACTTCTGGAATATCGGCTATATTCTTAGGCAGTTCTCCCTCAGTGTTCCTGGTAGCTGCTGGGGGCTCCTGGGACCTCAGCTTCCTCTTAGTGCAAGTACAGACAGAAGGGAGAATCTGCTCTTGGTGCCTCACTCAAAAGTCCCAGAGCGGAACCTGTTAAGTGCTATGCATCACCATCTGTGTGCAGACCCGCTTTTCATTGCTCAATAGGGGTACTGGGGAAGGTGCCTATCAATTGTAGGTTGGCATCAGGCATGATGATCAACCGAAAGGCTGGCTGGGAAGATGATTAATTAGCAAGGCATTGGGCATTAGATGCAGGAACAGGAAATAACGAATGTCCAAGCAGACACTGAGCACCGTGGAAGCTGGACACAGAACGGGGCCAGCTACCCCACACACTGCGCAGAACCACTCAGCCTCGAAGCACTCAGTGCTCATTGCGCATGTTCACCTTTGAGCTTTCTCTTTCCCGGCAGACCTGGCAGTTCAGCAGCCTCTTCTCCAAAATCAAGAGCTGGGAGTTTAACGAAGTCACCTCCATGTCTGAACACCTGAAAACCTGTCCTTTCAATGTCGTGGAGCACAGGACTGAACCGATCCGTTTGACCAGCATGTGTCAGTCCCAAGAGCAGACCCGGGAGAGCTTGGTGTCCATGTTTAGGGCCCGACCACGGGGTAGACGCACCTAAAGGTTTGCATGCCACTGCTCCTGGCTTCTCAGGGTAACGGAAAGTGGGACACTACGGTGTGAGGACATCCCTCTGAGGCCCACGTATCTGCTTCACTGGGTCGCGAGAATGTGTGAGATCCTTCAGGCTTTAGCGACTGCACTAGGACACTAGCTTTCTGAGCTATGGCTTGTATGATGGTGCCTTATCTTAGCTCTTTCCTCTTTTCATTTCCTAAAACAGGTCAGTCTGAGAGAAAATAAGTAACTGAAGGCCATTTGAAAAATGAACCCATCCTTGGTTGACTAGAGGGTCAGGAAATTCTGCAACCATCATAGTCTAGTGATTCTACACTGTGCTATCTAGTTTACAAACCACCTTCAAGTTCTTGGAGCAGGCAATATGGCAACAGGGTCGGAGGTACAATGGCCTCAGGGTATCTCAGGTGGCGGGAACCCAACTGGAAGGTTCTAGAGTGTGGTCTTTCTTGAGAGTTAGTGGCCATTTAGTAACTCTACTGCATCAAAGCCCAGATGGTTCCAACACAACCCAACAGGATGGACCGCACTGGGTGAGCATGGCTGTTTCATGGAAACCACAGGCCAAAGCAAAATAGTCAGTTGCGTAGTGTCTTGTGTAAGAAAGAAAGTCCTTAAAATGAAGGAAAGGCCAAAGGTCTCCGAGAACAAAGTCACTGCTGGTTGGCAGCCACTGTTCTAAAGGATGCTATACCAGCAATGCTAAGTCAGGACGTGCTCCCCTTTTAGTGGGACAAATCAGATCTCACGTAGCTACTCAATGGCTATAATTCAATGCGACTCTTACTTGTTTACAAAATAAGTTTTAAAGATGTGGTGATGCTAAATTGAGAACCACATGGGGCTGATCTACTCAAGATGGCTTTGTGTCCTCTGGCCACAGTGAAAGAATATAGTCTCCCTCCCTGGCCTATTTAAGGAAACTGGAAACCTGGAACCAGAAAAGTAATTTATCTTAGGTTAAGTTCCTATTCCCTTAATAGGTGCCATTTCCCAGCAATCCTAGAAGTTCTCAAGCTAATGGAAAACAAGGCAAAGGGAGGCCAGAAATCACAGGGAACCGGCCAGGCAGCACAGGGAACCACTAGCCAAGAATGCAAATAATGGAGACTTGCCAACCTGTGAGCTTGTTGTCTGAGCATCTGTCTGTCTGACCATGGTTCGAATCAGGGCAGAGGAAGAAGCTGGTGCAGAGGAAGAAGCTGTGCAGATGAAGAAGCTGTGCAAATGAAGGAGCTGGTGTAGAGGAAGGAGCTGGTGCAGAGAAAGAAGCTGGTGCAGAGGAAGAAGCTGGTGCAGAGGAAGGAGCTGGTGCAGAGGAAGAAGCTGGTGCAGAGGAAGGAGCTGGTGCAGAGGAAGAAGCTGGTGCAAATGAAGAAGCTGGTGCAGAGGAAGAAGCTGGTGCAAATGAAGAAGCTGGTGCAGAGGAAGAAGCTGGTGCGGATGACGGAGCTGGTGCCTCTGCAAGGGGTCAGGCAGGCAGCAGCAGAGCGAGCCCAGACTGAAAGTGTGCTCACTGTTCACTATGTTCCTCTCATCCCATTGTTAGCACGATGCTAGGACTCCTAATCTTTATAGTTCGGTTTGGATTTCACCACTTTTTTGTGAGTCATCATTTTCTAAAACTGTATCTAGAGTGTTCTCTTGATACTTTGTTCAGTGAAGACGAGTAGCTGAAAACAGCTAAACAAAAAGTAGGCAAAAAGAAAGCAAGGTCTTCAGGCATCAGTTCTGGCTTCTTCCCACGCAGCGGAATGGAGTTCTCAGAGAAAGAGAACTACAGAGCTTGGAAACAAACCCAGAACTCTATCTCTATGAACTAGGAGCTGCAGAGAGACAGAGAGGCCACAGGACTCTGACCTGACAACGTGCACTGTGGGAGGCAACCTGGCCAAGGAGAGCAGTCAGGGCCCCCACCCCGATTGGGGTGTGGATGGGTCAGCCACACGTTCCCCCCACCAATTCCTGTCTCAGAGCAGTACAAAGATGACATCATCAGACATTTTATAAGGGAATTCATTGTTTATGTTAAAGGAAATCAAGATACCCCAGGCATTCCGTGATCCCTAGAGATACGCTCACTTGGTAAGAAGAGGGAAGACATAGCAAAAAGGACCTTTTCAGAGGCACCAGGCTTGATGAATGGACATGAGCGGTGGGTTCTCTGTGGTGGAAGCAAGGCAGCTCCATGTGGCTTTGGTTTAAGCAGCAGCTGAGGAGGAAGAGGGATGTATAGCAAGCATAGAGCCTAGGCAGGAAGACATCCCTGAGCAGAGTCTTTGATGAACATCACCCTTGGGAAAGACAACTGAGAGGTGGAAAGTAGCAGAATGTGGGGGAGGGGGGGTAGATAGAGCCACAAATGACTTGTTCCCTGAGCAGCATAGGGACTTGAGAAGGAAACTTGTCTAAGAAGAGAAGGTCAAATGAGAAGCAAGGTGAGAATTAGAGGGAGATTTAAAGCAACAGCAACAACACTGCACAGTCTAATGTATGCATGATGCCAAATCAACTTGAAATGGAGAACACAGTTTTATGTATCTATGGTCACTTCTATACACCAGCAAACCCACAGTCTCTCTATTGGGAAATAAAAGCTGCTTTGTACTCTGAAAGGGGTTATGGGAATTTAACTGTATGAAGATGAGTTATGCTTGTTTATACTGTCAAATATTACTTTAACTGTGTAAAGATGTGTTCCATTTGTTTATGCTGCCTTTGTTTAACTATGTAAAGATGTGCTGCTGTTTTACCTTGCCTGCCTAAGGCACCTGACTGGTCTAATAAAGAGCTGAATGGCCAATAGCTAGGCAGAGAAAGGATAGGTGGGCCTGGCAGGCAAAATAAACAGGAGAAATCTAGGCTTGAGGGAAGAGAAGAGAAAAAAGAAGAGAATAAAGAGAAATAAAGGGACACTCCCAAGGCAAGAAGCCAGGCAGTCCACCAGCCAGACACAGAGATGGCAGGATGCTCAAGGAGTCACTTTTTGATGATCGTGGCTGCCTGGGTGTCCTCATCTCTTTTCCTATCCATTCTAACTCTGGACCGCACAGACTGTCTCTGTCTACCCTTTCCTGGACATGGGCTCCAACGGTCCTGGTACCAGGGAGTCTGGACCTTTCCCCAGTCACACTTCAGCTCGCTTGATTTTGTTCAACTCACTCTCCTTTGGTGTTAGTCTTTTCTTTCTTTCCTATTTTCAATTCTCTAATCTGAATCTGTGCTTTTGCCTCAAGAACTCACCATGTTCCAGGGGGTGAGGGAGATGGCTCAGCTAGTGAAGTGCTTGCCTACCAAGAATGAGGACCTGAGTTTAATCTCCAGAACCCATGTAAAATGCCACATGGTGGTGGCATTTGCTGATAATCTTAGAACTAAGGAGGCAGAGACAAGAGGATCCCTGGGGCTCCCTGGCCAGCAGAATCTAGCCTAATTGGTGAGCCCCAAATCAAAGAGAAATCCTTCTTTAAAAGAAGTGGGTTACATTCCTGAGGACTAACAGCCAACGTTGCCCGCTAGCCAACACACACCTGTATACACTCGAACCCACAAGTGCACCTGCACATATTTACACACTTACACACACGCATGCACGCATGCACGCACACACAATCACCATGAGCTGGAAAAGCCTGGTTGTTTTCCCAGCTGGGAAGCTAACTTCATACAACTGCTAAAGCCTTAATCTGGATGTCCCCTGACCCTGCTACTCCACATTGCTGCCATTGGGTGTGCTGGTTTTTCTCAACTTGACAGACTTAGACATACCTGGGAAGTAATGTTAATTGAGAAAATGTCTCCATAGGATTCCTCCATAGGCAAGTCTGTAGGACTTATTTTCTTAGTGGTTGATGTGGGCAGTGCCCCGCCCACTGTGGGCGGTACCATTTCTGGGTGTGTAAGAAAGCAGCCTGGGCAAGCCATAGGGAGCAAGCTAGTAAGCAGCATTTCTCACTGGTTTTTCCTTCAGTTCTTACCACTAGGTTCTTGCTCTGAGGCCCTGTCCTGACTTCCCTCAGTGATGGAGTATGATTTGAGAATTGTAGACTGAAATAAACCCTTTCCTTCACAAGTTGCTTTTGGTCATGTATTTTTATCACAGCAGCAGAAACCTTCAGTAAGGCAGTAATAGGCTTGTCTGTTTTGGACAGACTAAGGTACAGCCACATAAACAGGCCTAGCTCCTGACCCCTAAGGCACAGGATTTGGGCAATGGTAAGAGCACCACATCCTAAACACAAGACTAGAGGGAGTCTTCTGTGTTCATGTGGATGAGGGATGTAGAGTCAGGGCCAGAGAGGCCTCACTAAGAGCACCACTTACCCCAGTACAAAGTGTTCAAAGCCACAGTCTTGCTTTATTCTCAGTTTTATGTCTAAACGGAAAAGACAGTTCCAATTTCTATCTTATGGGAAAAAATGAGCAAAAAAGCACAACCAGGCAAAATCAGGCTGCCTAGCAAGAGCTTCCCTGATGGCTAGCATACAGGGGAATGCCAGCACTCAAGAGGGAGGAGAGCAGAGGGCGGTGTTGGGAGGGAGGCAGGACCACAGATGATGCTATGAGTTATCCCAGGGAAGAGTGGATGCAGAGGGAAGGCCCCTGCCTTGTGCTGCCTCTACCTAAAGCTCTTAATAAAGCAGGAGAGGGAGGTCTGTCTGAATCCAGGTGCTCCATGGCATGCTATTAGGTCCTTTGCAGCAATCCTGTGGAATGGGTAGGAGGAGGCAGAGCCGTTTTGAACCTGGGGAATTGGAGTAACAGAAGACAATGGGGCTGCTCACTAGAGGAGCTTGACATAGTTTGCAGGAAAGAGTCCAAAGTAGCCATGGCAACGGCCCCGCCACCAGCCTTCATCCACCATCTCAATGTCAGTGATGATGTCATCTGGATCAAAGGAGAGCTCATCGCTTCCCTCTGGGGAGGAAGTTGAGGAGACATTAGGATGGTTAGACAGGAATCCCCTAGTGCCTGTCTGTGCCAACTCTAAGCCTCAGGGAAGGAAACAGGCCCAGTCTTTTAGGCTCTTCCTTGACCCTCAGAACCCACCATTTTTCCTATGTATCAGGGGACACAGGTGTGCCAGGCCCTTCAAGGGGCTTCACGCTTACCTCCTTGGTAATCATACAGGGCTACAGCAGAGGTCCCTGTACCACCAGCCTCAGCAGATGATTCTGAATAATGAGAAATATAAACATTACATGGAGAAAGCAAAAAGACATGATCTCACTGGGCAGAAAGGGGAGATTCCCCCTCCATCTCTGATGCCCAGAAACTGACCACATTTTGGAGCTGCTTTCCCCTCCCCATTACCCCACTCACCAGCCTGGTAGGACAGAGAAGGGGTGATCTCGGGCTCCAGCACATCCTCATAGTCTCCCTCTTCCTCCTCCCGCGGATCGAGCTCCCCAACGTCCTCATAGTCGTTCTCAGGCTCCTGCTGAGGCTCCGCTTCATACACTGGCTCTTCCACCACCTGGAGGCCTTCGGGAGTCCTAGGGGGCAGGGCTGGAGGCTCCTCGTCCTGAGGAGAGATGTGTGAGCCAAGAGGATTCAATGATGACCTAATGGGGTTGCCAACACCCTTGCCACCCAACCTCTTCCCTCCTTTCCTCAGAAACGGTCTGCTCTTCATTCCCAGTCTCCTAAAACATTTGCCCTCTCAAAGGAAGTGACAGGAGGGAACTCAAGGTGTGAGGTGAGGGGTATGGAAAGCAAGGCAGAGCCTTTGGAAAACCAGAGGAACATCAAAGCAAAAGCACACTGTTGGCCTACCACAGCTAAGAGAACCAACTGTCCAGGTTTGCTCGGGACTAGGGAGTTTCCAGAATGCAGGACTTTCAATGTTAAAACCAGAGTAAGATTGGCTGCCCCTATACAGTCCAAGACATAACAGGATGGTGTAGGGACAGACACTCTCTGGGACACTGCTTACCTCCGGGGAATTCTGTGGTGGAGTCTGCATCCTGGGCAGAGAGGGAACGGGGTGTTCTTTTCTGCTTCTCATGGGTTCAGGTTCTGGGGGTGGGTGACTGTCTGCTGGAGGCCAGACCTGAAGAACAAGGGGATGATGGCTCCTTCATCTTTAGTTGGTCCAGCAAAGGGTACCTATTGCAGCTGGTAACCACTTGGCACAGCAAAGGCCACCGGTTGTTGCTGGTGACCTGCTATCTGTTAGACTCTTATTACAGAGACTCTAACGGGTAGAGTCTATAAATCCTGATGGCTTTGTTGTTGTGTTGTTGTTTTCTCTTGACCTTCTGCTACCTGGGACCAATTACACACATGGAATCTTCGCAAAGACAAGCACAACAGACTCTGCTCAGACATCTGCCTTCTATTTATTTATTTATTTTTTGCCCATCACTTGGACACCTGGGACACCAGTCAGGTCAAGAGATCTTGGACCCCCAATAAGCATGCACTCACCTCTGAGGAGATCTTCTTGGGCACTGGGGCTGGCACTGCTGGCTCTTCCACAGGCCTCGGTGGCTGCTGAGCTTCGCGGCTCATCTTCACCACAGCCTTTCGCTCCTGTTGCTGCCTGGCCATCTGCTGGGCCTTCTCTTCTTCCTCTCGCTTCCTCTTCTCCTCAGCCATGGACTCAAATTTTGCTTTCAGCCCACGGGCACCACTGGAAGCTGCAAACACAGATGAGGAAAATTAAGGGTGTCTTGGATTGTGAGTGGAGAGAGGAAATAGAGCTTTTAAAAAAAGAGAGAGATCTGTTAACTATACAGGAGGAAAGAAGATGAGGAGGTGACTCATGGAGGGTGTTGGAGGCGGCAGACCCCTGGCCCCTTGACTTTCTTTGCCTGTCTCAGACCCTTTGCCTGCTGGACTGAACGGAGTAAACAACTTGTTCTCCTGTGCCTGCAGCCGCTCTGAGCACGAGACCCTCACGAGTTCCTGATGGCAGGGGAAGTGGCTTCTGGTGGGTTTTACAGCTGGAAATCCCAAGAGCTGGGGCGTGGCTACCAGTTAAGGATCCCAATGGAAGCTTCCCTGGAGCTAAATAAAGTTGGCGTTCTTGTATCACAGATGATCCATGTCTCCATGTCTCTGCATGTGTGCATATGTGTTTAAATCTCCAGCCCCTTTCCTGGCTCGTATAAGGTCCTGTAGTGCAGGTGCTACAGGAGGGGAAGGTACAGAGGTTTTGAGAGGACACTAGGACTTGGGCATCACATGGCACTGAAGCTCAGGTTCCCTATGACCAAAGCACCAGCTGTCCTTTTAAAATTATGAGTTCCTGAACCAGCATCTTTCTCAGCCCATAGTCTTTAAATCTATGTATCTCCACCCGCCACCACCCTATCCCCCATCCCAAAGGTCTACTCTATCTGTATTCCCCAGCTAACGCCTCACTCTTGTCTCTCTGTGTCTCTGTCCCTAGTTTCTTCCCGAATGCCGCTCCTCTTGCCATCCAGTAGGTCTGGATTTTCTCGGAGACAAGACCCTGGACTGGTGAGAGTAGTGCTCTCATCCTCCTTGGCTTATCTCAGTGGCCAAAGGAGGAGAGAGTCAGAAGAGAAAAAACACTGAAGGGCACTGAGAAGGGAATTAAGACTAACCGGCTTCTATGGGGGTGGTCTTCTTATAGGCTGTGGTTGGGGCCTCCATTTCATTGAAGCCAACGGCACTCTGCAGGCAGAAGAACAGTGTATATAGTCAGGGGAAGCAGAAGGGTAGTGATCCATGAGCCAGCACTGGGGGAAAGAGCCACCCTGGGAGGCATCCGTAGCCATGTAGTAGGTAACAGTTGGACTGGGTCTGCAATATTATCTGGTGGGAGAGTGATATAGGAATAGGCGTCATTCTGTAGTAATAGGAGCGGCGGGCCGCTTCCCGCCACCTGGCTCCCGCACTGGCTAGCTTTACCCGAAATAATTACACGGAAACTGTATTCTTTTAAACACTGCTAGGCCCATTAGCTCTAGCCTCTTACTGGCTAGCTCTCACATCTAGATTAACCCATTTCTAATAATCTGTGTACCACCACGAGGTGGTAGCTTACCGGTAAGATCTTAACCTGCATCCACCTTGGAGAGGAGAGCTATGGCAACTGCCTGACTCGGCTTTCTTTCTCCCAGAATTCTGTTCTGTCTACTCTGCCTACCTAATTTTCTGTCCTATTAAAGGCCAAGATAGTTTCTTTATTAACCAATAGACATATGACCCTCCTCCATCAGAGAGAAGGGTAAAAAACTCTACTGGCGAGCTCAGCTCCCCCTTTGAAAGCTCAATGGACTTAGAATTGCAAGTTTCTGAGCCCATTTATACCCAGAATGGAGCAAGGTCCTTGCTCACACAGGAAGAGGAGTCACTGAACATACAGTATGGTAACACAGAGCAGGAAGAGACCAGACAGGACTAAGAAATGCCTGAAATGTCATGTCCAATCTCCCTAGTATCTCCCTTTCCGTGCTAACTCTCTGCCCCCTCCACTCTTCTCAGATAAACCTCAGGTTATAGAATTCATGCTCCTTGGTGACCCAGCTCCAAGAGTTCCATCTGGCTTCTGGCTTCTCCTTTCTCTTGCTATCCTCCGTGCAGCTCCTTTACCACAGAGAGACTCCCGAGACCATGGTATCCTCTGTTTACCTTATCCACTCGGTCCTTCTGGATTCCATATTGGCCACCAAAGCCCTTGGCATAGTCTGTGGGAAAGAAAATTCTGAGAGTGAAAAATAGGAGATTAGAGTGTTGGGAATGGGTCTGGGAGAGGGAGCAGACGGACAGGGAGACAGGAATGTGGAAGGCAGAGAAAGAGGAAGAAATGTCAGAGAGAGACAGGGATGCCAGGAAGAAAAGGAAGAGTTGAGGATGGAGGTGGGGGACTCGGGAGAAAAAGAAGAGAGAGATGGAAAAAGGAAAGACAGTAGAAGTGACAACTAAGGCAAAATACAAGGAAATAAACAGGAAAACAAAGCAAGCCCTCCAGCCATAGCTGCTGAGTCCCAGGGAAGAGCTCTCTGTCCCCACTAAGGCTGACTGGCTTGTGATCCTCACACCAAGCAGCCCATTACCCTGCCTGGCTCCACTCCTTCCTCAATCCCTTTCCTCCTTGCCCCATTCTCTGCCCTGCTTCCAATTCTGCTGTCCTTTCCATCCGTGTTGACTCTCCTTGTCCCTCTCCTTATTCTGGGACCTCCCTCCTCCCAATCCAACCTACTTACCTCGCTGAGACTCGTGCTTCTCCGTCTCTCCCTTGTAGTCATATCCTAGAGCTGCTTTGTCCCGTTTATCCTTCTCTACTCCATAGCGGCCACCAAAGCCATGAGAGTAATCTGCAATAGACAGGGGAGGCCTGAGAGCCTGGCCTCAGCCCGCTGGAAAACGCGCGCATGCGCGCATAAGAAGTCTACAGGAATGAGCGCAGGGTGGGAGGGCAGGGAAAGTTCGGAGCTCAGATAGTGGTGAGCTAATTTAACGGGGACCACGCCCTCACCTCCATCCCAAGACAAGAAGATCCCCTTGATGTTTTCCAGGAAAGGCTGTGTATAGAGAATGTGAGAAGAGATCTCTCGGATAAAAGGCAGACATGGGAGATAAATGCTGTCCCTCCACCCCCATAGAAACCGAGAAGTCTCAGCCAAATATAGTAACTTTAAAGTGGTGAAACTCAGAAAGAAGAAGGAGGAAGAGAGGGAAGAAAGGAACAGATACAAGAAAAGGAGGAAAAGAGGAAAGATGGGGGAGGATGAAATAATTCTAGCTCCAGAAAGAAATACAAGAATTGGAGCTACATAAATAAGTACGAGAGTAACAGTCAGCGCACGTCACAGAAGCCCCAAGGGGTTTTCAGTCAGCGCTCAGCGAAATGGGATTAAGACCTAGGGTCTGTGGTTCTAAAATCTACTCGAGTGGGCATGGGAGCTGGAAAGGAGGTTCTGCCCAGTCCTAAGAAAAAGATGTCTAGAAAAATGCTGCTCACTTGTACACAAAATGGCAAGGTATCTTGTAGTCTGTTCAGATTTGACAAGAGGAGATTTTACCAGTAATATTTGGAACTCTAGTTCTACATCTGAGCGTGGAATGTAACTACTCATTTTTTCCCAATTAATAGGATTTAGGAATTCTAAGGGAAGAAAATAACTTAAATACTGGTCTCAGAAAATACATACTGAGAGGGAGGGTTCTAGGAGGTGTGTCAGTCAGTACAGTTCCATGTAAATATGAGGACCCGCGTTCGAGTCCCAAGAGTGCAGATACAAAGCTAAGTGTGACAGTGTATGCCTGCGACTCCAGAGTGGCAGAGACAGGGACAGGCTGTCTGGAGCTTGTTGACCTGCTGGTCTTGTCAAATCTATGATCTCCAGGTTTGGGAGAGACCCTGTCTCAATAGATAAAAGTGCACAGCGATCAAAGAAAATAGCTAACACTGACCTTTGACTTCTGCATGCCCCAGCACATACTTGCACTCACACACATGAGCAAGCACGCACAGAGAGAATATATATGCGGAAAGAATCTCATAAGAAAGGTAGCGTGAACACAACACAAAGTAGACTTCAAGAAAGAATGCATTCTAAAAGGCAAGGGGGACAGCATCGTCCATCAGGAATAAGTACAGTGGAAGAAATCTAATTCATGAAGCAAAACCTGAGAGAAACAGTAAGATAGATAGACAAATTTATGGTCATTGTTGAAAATTTGAACCTCCTGAGCAAAAAGAGCCATCAGTAAAGTTATAGAAGATCCAAACAACTTTGTCACTAAGACCTAGTTGGCTAAATGACTAAGAACACTCTGTCCCAAACTACACAATCAACTCTTTGATCCTAATGCACAGAGGTCATGTGCAAGACGGAAATACTGGAAATCATTTTTTGATCTCAATAAAATTAAAAGCCAATATCAATAAAATGATATGGAAAATTTCCTCAACTTAAGAAATAAAAATACATAGTTTCAGTTTACTAGACACATGGCAGGCTCCATGTTCTAAAGCCAACACAAGTTGGATTCCATGGTTTTGTGTATGTGTGGTTTTGTATTGTTTGTTTCAAGAGAGAGAGCATGAAGTTGGGTGAGCAGGAAGGATCTGAGTAGAATTGGGAGGGGGAAAGAATATGATGAAAATATAGTTTGCCATGGCCAAAACAGTGGGGGGCTGGAGGGAGCCATGATAAGCTGCTGGAAGGGAGCTGTGATCAGGGGAGCGACCCTCCAGGTGGCCAAGGCACTGGGTACTCACCTTTCTGAGATGCGTGCTTCTCCACTTCTCCTTTGTAATCAAAGCCCACTGCTGACTGAGGAAGAGAGAAATGATTGGTCACCTCTATGTGCTTCATACCCTTGCCTTCACTGCAGTCCCAGAGGCAGTGTTGGGGACCCGTGGCTAAATTTGGAAGTTGAAAGTAGGAACAATGCTACAAAGCAGTCATCATGGCCTCTGGACCAGACCACTCCAGATCCAAATCCCACTTCCCTCATTTATAATTGGTTAGCTTTGGGATTATTCAACACCACTGAGCACTGGTCTCTTTAAATGATATTAAATGTGTCATACCCACTACAGTGGCAAAATTGAGAGAAATGCTCTCTCTTCATTTGGAATAATATGACAGCTCCAGAGAGCAAGGTATAGTATCTGCTGAGTTAGCAAGGAATCAGCATCCCCCCCCCCCCCCCACGTGAGCCTCACAAACTAAGATGAGGCAATAGGTAGCAAAGACCCTGCAAACTAAAAGCTATGTGTGCCTCTGGGCGCCTATGGGCTAGTCACCTCACTCCCCCTGAACTGTGCTGATCTCAGCATGGCCTCACAGGGATGCAAGGCACAGATTTTGGTGGGATGGGATCCAAGTTGGTCCCAAGACCTAATCCATCCTGGGACCTGTGTCCCCATCTGCTCAGTAGCTCCAGGTTTCTAAGCAAAGCTTGGCTTTGTATCTTAAGAACTGGTCTCTTGGTTTCTCTGCTCCCCTCTTCCTTTCTCTCCCTCCCTCTTTCTCGGGGTCTCCTATACCTGAGGCCGGCCTCAAACTCCCTCTGTAGCAAGGATGACTTTGGACATGAGGAAGACAGAAGATAGTTAATTCTTAGATAACCAGAGACAGAGGGAGCGATCAGGCTAATGCCTGGGGGCCTCCACTTTAGATCCAAGGCAGTTTACTCCAGGACTCTTGTCCAGAAGAAATCCCCCTATTGCTGAGGCTTTTCCTCTCTGACAGGCCACTGGCCTCACTCCCAGCCAGTAGGCTGATTTCCTCCTTACCCCACTGTGGGCCACAGATAACCCACCAGGCAGGTTTGGCTGGGCAAACTCCATGTCAGGAGGCTAACTGCACTGTGGGTTGCTGAAAAGGAGGCCCTGTAGAATCCTGTGGGGTTTATTCTCTGCAGTTTCAAAGGTCCCCAAGAGTGTCACACCTAGTCAGGGTTGTGATGTTAATAAGACACAACCAGCTAAATGCATCGTGCCGAGACCAGTTCAGGCAGAAGTGGAAGCAGCTTTGCTCCACACCCAGTTGAGAAGTAAATAAACCCAGGCTCCCTGCACATCAAGCCGATCATGTTCTCCCTCTAGACACACACCTATTCATCATGCGGGGGCTCTAACTTAGTGTGTCCTATGCTGTCTCTGCTGCAATAAATCTTACATATGACAGACATGGCAGGCATACTTCTGCTGTAACTCTTGATGGACAAATGGACTTGTGGGAGGAGGGCTAGCAGGCAGCGCATTTCTGACCCTCTACTTCTACCTGGGAGTGAGTATGTCCAACATCCCTGGTTTATGAGGCACTGGGGTGGTCCCCATACCCTAGGCTAGCAGCTACCAACTGAGCTACTTCCCCATCCTCTAGTCTTTCATTCAGGGTTTATGGACATGTGAACTGCTTAGGTGATGCAATTTGTGCTTGTAAAATAACAACTAGCAATAAGGGCTGGGCAAAGACCACCAGAAGGAAGCCAAGACCCAGGAAATCCTCCCTTGTTTCTAGCACCACATATGCTGCACGTGACATTATCGTCTTTAATGTGTTTTCTGTACTTCTTTTCTCTTACAGCATGTTTTGAACTTTCTCAGTTTTGTTCGGGGTGTATTTTCTCCTACAGTGCAAACAATTATCATCCTAACACTTTGCAGCTTGGATTCAGGCCTACCTGCAACAACAACAACAACAATAAAAATAAAAATAATAAACCAGATGTGAAGATTCTCTAGCCCATTCCTCTCTCCCTCCCCCTCTACTCTCCCTCCATAGCTCCCTTCCCCTTTCAGATGAGACTCTAACCTGTGCCGTGAAAGGATTCAGCTCCTGATATCCCAAATTGGAATTTAAAGCATTGAGGATCGCCAGCCTTGCTCCTTCCACAGAATGAGCTGCACCCATTTAGAACTGCCTTTTGTTCTCTTTAAAGCTACCCTTGTACACAAAGGAGTCTCCATCAACACCCCAGCTTCAGGGATCATTGCTCAATCCTTCCCCTTCTCAGAGCATTGCCATCCTAATGAATTAACCGGCTTACTTGCTGATTTGAGGAATTCTTCTCTGCTAATGCCTTGAGACATTCTTACTCGGAATCTTTGCCTATTAACTGACTAAAGGAGGCTTTGCTGATGAACCCTGGGCCTCTCCTGGGCGAGGCCAGAGCTGCACTGCAACCCCAGCCCTAAGGAACTTAAGTGGATGATGATGTTACACACACAGCCTCCCCACCAGCTGCTGAGACCGGTCATGAGATCTGTCCTGGACTCAATGCCAGTACCAGACACACGTGGCCTCTGCTGAAGAAGCATGGACCTACATTTAGGACTGAGTGTTGGTGAGGCCCACATAATGTAAGGGCTATGGCAGAGGGGGAACGTTGTCACTTACCTTGTCTGCCCGGTCCCTTTCAACTCCATATTTGCCCCCAAAGCCTCTGGCAGCATCAGTCTGAGAAGAGTGTTTCTCCACATCAGCGACATATTCGTGGCCCACGGCACTCTAAGGAAAATCAGGAATGGTGTATAAAAGATCGCAATGACCTTAAGAAATCGAGATGGCAAATGGATGTCAGGATACAAGAAATTCCCTTCCGGGTCAGATCTGTAGCCTTTGACAGGGCCGCCAAGGAACCGATGATGGGGGACACAGTAACTTTCTCTAGAGCGGGGCCCATCCTAGAATCCTTTTCACATCACAAGAGAGCCATTGCTCAGAAGCCTCCAGGAATGTACTGGAAGTCAGAAGATAGAGAAGAGATGGCCAGAGCAGTATTGAGCCAAAAGAAGCGAGAGGAGAGCTCAAACAGGGGCACTGCAAAAAAGGAGCAAAAAGGAGCAAAGCTTGGGTGCATCTAGAGGCACTGACTAGATGCCCTGACCGAATGACGTCTCCACTCCAGCAACCAGGTATCTCTGTCCTAGATCTTTAATCATTGGAACAACCAAAGTTCAGAAGTGAATTCTGAAGTTTTCAATGTACATATAAAACATTGCTAAACTGGGCAGTGGTGGTGCACACCTTTAATCCCAGCTCTTGGGAGGCAAAGGCGGCTGGATCTCTGTGAGGTCAAGGCCAGCCTGGTCTACCAAGTGAGTTCCAGGACAGGTTCTAAAGCTACAGAGAAACCCTGTCCCAGAAACAAAACAAAACAAAAGATTGCTAAAGGTCTGAGCAGTGGCTCAGTGTATAAGAGTCCTTGTTCTTCAAACATGAAGACTTAAAATCAAATCTCTGGCACCCACCAAAACAGTGAGGCATGGCTACATGTACCTATAACCCCAGCATGGGAAGGTAGAGACAGGTGAATTTTGGGAGCTCCCTTCCCAGCCAGCCTGGGTGATGTGATGAGCTTCACACTCAGTGGGAAATCCTGCCCCAAGGCACTAAGGCAGAGAGCTGCAGAGGAATACATTTGACATCTTGCTTGTGCACATACAAGTGCACTCACTGCCCCCACAACCTGCATGCACGCATACACCACATACAACATATGCATACAACACACATACACACATAATCACATAATACACTAAGGCAGTGGTTCTCAACCTTCCTAATGCTGTGACCCTTTAATACAGTTCCTTGTGCTATGGTGATCCCAACCATGAGATTATTTCATTGGTACTTCATAACTGAAATTTTGTTACTGTTATGAATCATAATGTAGGTATCTAGTATGCAGGATATCTGATTTGTGGACCCCAAAGTGTTGTAACCCACAGGTTGAGAAAAGAAAATAAGAGAAGTTGCAATACAGACAGAATACACAGCATTTAAAGGCAACAAATAAGTCTATAGCTTATTTTCCCTCCTCCACTAATGTTCCCTGCTTCCTCAGTCTGAGTATGGCATAGTTTCATTTTGTTTCTGTGATTACAATAGCTTCCAAAAGAAGCTTTAAAGGAGAAAGGTTGTATTTGGCTACAATTCCAGGTCAAGGCAGAAACTTAAAGGAAACAGTCACATTCACAATCAAAAGCAGAGAGAATAAATGCATGTAGAATTGCTGATTAACTCGCTGTTTCTATTCTTATATAACACAGGACCCAAGCCCAGAGGGTGGTGCTGCACACAGTGGGCTTCTCACATCAATTAATGTAATTAAGACAACCCCCAACAGACATGCTCAGTCTGACCTAGACCGTCCTTCACTGATGCTCTTTTCTCAGCTGGTTCCAGATTGTGTCAAGTTGTCAATTAAAACTATCCATCACCCAGGGTCACAGTATACCTGGAGCTGCAGAAGGCAGCTGCTCTAATGTCTTGACTCTCTTTCTGCCTTCTGTATTTTGTGTGTTGAGATGGGGGGAGAAAAAGATACTAACAGCACATAGGTCATTCTCCTTTAAAGCCCAAATGGACATCATATTTGGAACAAATTTTTAATCAAAGCCCCAATAAGATAGTACTTTGCTTTTGATCAATTTTTCTCTAAAACAGACCTCTCCTTTTCTACTCACCTTGTCCATCCGGTCCCTTTCCACTCCAAACCGGCCTCCATAGCCATGGGATGCTTTAGGCCCCGACTCCAATTCCTTCTTCTTTAGAATGTCATGCTCCTCGGACACTTTGTTCCTCAGCTGGTGGATGCTGCAAGTAACCACACACTTGATGCTCACTCACCTCGTACAGGGAGGTCAACAGTCCCTTTCCCAGAAAAGTGGAAATCTTTTATAGCAAAACTCTTGAGACCCCCAAATGTATGAGTGACAGGTTTGGAGTAAGAAGTTGGTATTCTCTAGAAGCCAAGATCCTGTGATCTCTTATCTTTCTCACTAACATAACCTTGTCATCTTTAGTCCCATTTTTCATGTTCTCATGTAAACAGATGATACCTATATACTTACTGTAGGAGCCAGCCATGATAAGCTAAATATGAACATATCACTCAAAGGAAGTTCTTTACTTCCAACCATTATCACCTGCCAGAGTAGTACTCAGCCATCCATAAGTTTAATAAGAGGCCTGAGCCTCAGTGGTTTACCCTGAAGCAATGTCTAGCTGCAGGAAGAACCAAGAACTGAGATTACCCACGCACCACCCAAAAACAGACCATCCAAAGGAAATGCCTAACATTTCGACTGCTGTAGATAGTATTACCTACCAGCACACTCTCACCAGGACGTCCCTAGACAAATGTCAGCCAATCAGGGGTCCTGAACTCTAGGCCCATATTTCTATATGATATGGCAGCCAGGCTCTCAAGCCATAGTTTGTACCTGAAGTAGTCATGTAACCTTCCAGACTGGCTGTCACTACCCTAACAAAAGGTTAGGATGTTGTTTTGCTCCTTCCTTTGGAATTTGGAGGATTCCTGAAAAGAGGTGCTAATTCAGCCTAATTCAGAGCTGGGGGCTCTCCATTTATTACAGTACGTTGGACATGTGGGGAGACCAAGTTTGCAAGCTTGCATAAAATAAAGGCTCTTTGCTTTTACATACGAGACTGGGTCTCCTTGTTGGCTTTTTGGGGGACTTCGCAGATTTGGGCATAACACAACTGAGAAGTTATCGCTCTCTCTGAAAAGGCCAGCCTTCAATCACTTAGGTGGTCTGTCTCAAGAAACATAAAAATATGCAAATGCATTTAGACCATGGTTCTAAGAATCTACCCCAGAAAAACATTTTTAAATATGGCAAAGCTTAAAGTCTAGTGATTGAAACATTACAGACAGTAGCAAAAATAACTAATCCATATACCTAGTAATTGGGAAATAGCTAAGAAAATAGAAATGCTATCTTTCAAACAACATAATGGAAGTCATTAAAACTGATGCTTATAAAAATGTAGATTTGAGTAAGTTTATTTATTCATTAGTATCAGTGTAGTTTTATTAGTGTATTTTTTTTGTCAAGCAATAACATTCTGCAACCTAAGCCTGATAATTTTTGAGAATAACAAACTCTCTTAGAACAGTTAAAGTTTGATGGAGGAAGGTCATTGGCTAATAAAGAAACTGCCTTGGCCCATTTTATTGGTTAGAACATAGGTGGGGGGAGTAAACAGAACAGAATGCTGGGAGGAAGAGGAAGTGAGCTCAGACTCGATAGCTCTGCTCTCTGAGACACACGCAATGAAGCTCCAACCCAGGATGGACGTAGGCTAGAATCTTCCCGGTAAGCGCACCTTGGGGTGCTACACACATTATTAGAAATGGGCTAGTCCAGGTGCGAGAGTTAGCCGAGAAGAGGCTAGATATAATGGGCCAAGCAGTGTTTAAATGAATAGTTTGTGTGTTGTTATTTCTGGTGTAAAGCTAGCCGTGCGGGAGCCAGGTAGGATGAAAAGCAAGCCCGCAGCACCTTACAACAAAAGGTCCCATAGTTTAGGACCAGAACTCCACCTCTGACAGTGACACTGGCGGGGGAGGGGGGACAAGGGCACTCACTCCTCTACTAAGTCCATGCTCTTTTCTATGTTTACTACCATGGAGGCTGCAACACCGAGGAGGGAGGAAGCCACAGTCTGTTTAGTCTGAAGATCTGAGCTGATCGATCAGCACTATGCCAACAAACAACAGCAAGAGCTCACAAATTTGGAAAATATGCAAGGACCCTGGACCATATAGAAATATCTGGGTGTCCAGGGACTCCACAGCTCAGACCCAGCAGAGACTGGTTTCAGGCAGAGTGACTGTCTCACAGTGGAGATGTTCTCCTTCTGTGGAAGATTAGACCCATCTGCTGGTCTAGCGGGATAATCTTGCTGAAGCCTTTGTAAAAGCCTTTCAGCCTTAGCCACGGTTTATTTTGGAGAGCTGGCTAGGAACCAGATGAAATCAATCCTCCCGGCCCACAGGCACCCGGTGTTCCCATGCCTCACCTGACCTCTTTGGCAGCAGTGAAAGCAGAGATCCAATGAGCCTGCAAAGGCCTCAGAGCTGCCTGGGTCTGAAATGGATGGACGGGGCTTCAAGAGGCTCCCAACTGAGGTATTCAAGGGAGAAATGGAGGGCTGGGGACAAACATTGTTTGCAATTGAGAAAATATGCAAATCTGCCTACTGAATGGCTGGCTAGTTAGGGGAATGTACCAACAGATGACCTTATTTGAATGAAATTTTTTAAACAACAACAAAAATATTTACAAAATTGGTTTTGTTTTGTTTTGTATCTCATTTTTGTTTGTGAGAAACAGTTTCACGTAGTCCAGGCTAGCCTCTACTTCAGGTAGCCCAGGTTAGTCTCTACTCCCTGTGTAGCCAAGAATGACCTTGAACTCGTGAGCTTCCCACTGTTTCCAAGTGTTAGGATTACAGGCATCTGTAGCCACATCCAACTGAAAATCAAACTTTTTATAAATTTCTTTACCATATAGCTGAATCTATCTGAGTGGGTCTTAATATATAATCATTTTATTTGGTAAATATCAGTTAAACAACTCTGAGTGTAAAACATTGCCAGGCTCTAAGAACACAAAAGATCTCATGTATGGCAACAGTGGACAGATGGAAGAGACACAAAAAAGCAAAACGTTACAGCCAGGGTGCCAAGTGTCACATCTAAGGGGCTTTTGACACGCTGTCTCCGCTCCAAGCTTTCAAATGACTTGTATTGACAGTGCAAGAGAATCAAGCAAAAATTCGGGACTTCAGAGGTAAAAGGGAGAAAGGGCAGCACTGTTGAGTTTTATAAGGAAATGAAAATAAAGGTATAAAGCTGAAATAATTCAGACCATAAAGTCTTTATTCCCAAACAATATGAACATGTGCTTAGGAAAGCCTAAATAATCCACAAAGTTACCGAACTATTAAGTACTTACAGCAAGGTTACAGGATGCAAAGACTATCAAGGTCAACTGCATTTATCTACCAGCCAAAGACATTTGAAAACTGAAAGTCAAAAGTAAGTTATACTCATGACACAACACGAAATGCTTTAGGGGAACTTTAACAAAATATGAGTAAGACGGGAACATTAAACAATACTTCTAAAAAAAAAAAACACCCTCAAAGAAGACCTGTATAAGTAGAAGAATAGCTCAGGTTTGTAGATCAGAAAACCCAATACGACCAACATGTGCATTCCCCCTTAAATGACCTCCACCTCCAGTGGAATCCCAACAAAATCCCAACAGGCTTCTTCTTTTTCCAGGAGCTGACTTGCTGGTTCTACATGTATAAAATTATAAAAGTCTGGGATAAACAGGTCCTTCCTCTCATAGTTCAGGGAATTCTGAGGAAGAGAGGAAGGAAGAATTGTAGGAACCAGAGGTGTCAAGGGCACCAGGAGAAGATGGCCCACAGAGTCGACTGAGCAGGGCTCACAGGTACTCACAGAGACTGAAGAGGTGATCAAGCAGCCTCCACAGGTCTTAGCTAGGCCCTCTGCATAAACGTTCTGACCGTGGAGCTGGGTGTTCCTGTGGAACTCCTAACAGCAAGAGTGGGGAGTGTCTCTGACTCTTTTATCTGCTTAGGGCCCTTCTCCTCCTGCTGGGTTGTCTGGCGCAGCCCTGAAGTGCGGGTGTGTGTCTAGTCTTACTGTATCTTGCTATGCTGTGTTCCCTTGATGTCTCTGGGAGGCCTGCTCTTTTCTGAAGGGAAATGGATGAGGAGTGGATCTGGGGGAAGGGGAGGTGGGAGGGAGAACTGGGCAGAGTGCAGTCAGGATATATTGTACAAGAGAAGAATTAAGAAAAAAAAAGACTAAATAGGAATTACGTTTTTGTATCAAAATAAAATAAGATAACATAAAATCTTGGGATAGTAAGAAAATATTTTTAAGGAGTACACTGTTGGAGTCCGGTTTGGTTTCAGCGACCTACCACACAACTACAACAGTCCCTGCACTGTGGTAACTACGCTGCCAGGGCAAACACACTGCTTAGTGAGGCAGAATCAAGTTCAGAAATCAACCACACAGAAGGTCAAAGAAACCTGCTAAGTCAGTGGGAAAGGGACAGTTGGAATTTTGTTTGGCAAATGGATATCCATAGAAAAAGACGAAACTTAATTTCAACTTCATATTGCACATAAATAATAAAAGATAAAATCTTAAATAGAACCAAATGTTAGAGACAATCTTCACACCTTTTTTAAATAGTTACTTTTTTAAAAGATTTATTTATTTATTTATTATATATACAACATCCTGCCTCCATGTATGCCTGCATGCCAGAAGAGGGCACCAGATCTCATTATAGATGGTTGTGAGCCACCATGTGGTTGCTGGGAATTGAACTCAGGACCTCTGGAAGAGCAGCCAGAGCTCTTAACCACTGAGCCATCTCCCCAGAAACTTTAAGAGAACTTTTTTCTTAGACAAAAAGACAACAACAAATAAAAAAACTAACCCAGTAATTATAAAAATCTTTTAAATAAATTAGACTTCCTCAGAATTCAAATCTTGTGCCTATGAAATAATGCCATCAGGAAATTAAAGAAACAATCATTACTCTTGGATAAAATATTTATAAAACATACATCTCACAAAATATCTATTTCTAAAATATATAGAGAACTCAGTAGGAAAATAGTCCATTGTAAAGGTGAGGAAATATTTGAACAGACACTTTATAAAGAAGATGGAAAAAGAGACATTCATGACATGCAAAAAGCACTTGATGAAGTTTACTTATCCAAGAAATATAAATTAAAAATACCGCATACCCACAGAGTGACTAAAATTCAAACTACCAACAATAATAAGTGTTGACAAAGACATGGACCATGTGAAACAAATACATTTCTGGCAGAAATAAACTTGGTAAATTCCTATTGGAAAACAGATTGGCAGTTTCTCAAAAGTAAACACACACTGACTATATGAATAAGCAATTAGATTTTTAAGAATACCCTGGGAGATATAAAAATATATGTCAACAAAGAGATTTGTGTTCAAATGCTCATAATATGTTTGTAATAGACTTAGAAGTCCAACAACAGAGCAATGAATAAACCAAACTATAATGTAGGTACACAGCAGATACTATTTGACTACAAGAAATAAAAGACCAATATATACAAGGCTCTAGCTAGATTCCAAAAACATTATAAGTAAAAGAAGACCAACACAAAAGAGTATAGTCTATGTTATCCATTTACTGAAGCTCTCGAGACACCAGGCTAACCACCCTACAAGATACAGGTCAGTGTTTATGTGTGTACTGGCCAAGGAGACCCTGACTACGGAGACACGGAGAAGTTTCAGTGGTAACTGAAATCTTCTATGTTCTGACCGTACTGGTGGTTACTTGTAGTATTATCAAAATTCATCGAACCATTTGTTTATAATCATTACACATTACAACAACAATTTCTTTTTAAATAATAAAATAATTAAATGAATGATAGCTTTTATGTCCTCATAAATAGGCCGCTGCTTATGCGGTGAGCACGGCATGTCAGGAAGGCCAGACTGTTTTTGTGAGATCGTTGATTATACTGGGTAAAGATATGTCATTGTGATTGTTTAATAAAAAGCTAAACAACCAACAGCTAGGCAGGAGGTATAGACAGATATTCAGGACAGAGAAAGCTCTGGGAAGAAGAAAGAGGGAGTCGCCAACCGCCAATGTAGACGAGGCGGGACATGCAGGAAGAGAGGCAAAGCCATGAACCATGTGACAGCAAGGAGCTGAATAGAAATGGGCTAATTTAAGTTATACGAGTTAGTTAGACACCAGCCTAAGCTGAGGCTAAGATTTTATAATTAACAAGAAGTCTCTGTGTTGTCATTTGGAAGCTGGCTGGTGGGCAGAGGAGACTTATTACAGACTATAATGTACTTGGCTGCTTTAAACAGAACAGCAACCTTAGGGAAAGAGGTAGTGGTCGTGGGAGGTCACATTCCATTTTAAAAAGAGAAATGTGGGCATGACAAATTAGGTCTATGAGAAATGATATGACATAGGGACTAAGGCCCATAGACCCAGGCTGAGCTGAATTCAAAGCATTTGTGTGTGTGTGTATATGTGTGTGTGTGTGTGTGTGTGGTGTGTGTATGTGTGTGTGTGTGTGTGTGTGCGTATGTGTGTGTGTGTGTGTGTGTGTGCGTGTGTGTGTGTGCGTATGTGTGTGTGTGTGTGTGTGTGCGTGTGTGTATAATATATATATATATATGTCTACATCCTTAGACAGATTGTGAAGATCAAGAATGAATACCTTACTTCTCTGTGCTATGAGAATGATATCATCGTCTATTAAAGACAGGCATGTCTGCATGATGGGTCTCAGCTCAGTTCATGTTGCCATTTATTCTTATCCATAGCTGTGGTTTTCTTCACAGGAGCCCTGTGAGGTAAGGAGGCTGGTACTATTAACTCCAGTCACATGGTTAATGCCCCGAGTGCTGGCATAGCCGAGCTGGTTGCCGTCCCTGGACCTCCAGGGTTCTACTTTGAGGTATTGTCATTCTTCATTTCTACTCAGCGTAGAATGGTAGGACCCAGAAATCAGGTAAGCCACTGAGATGGGTACCTCTAGCTACTTCTCAGGAAGCACCGAAGGCCTTGTCCAGTGCAGTGCTGCCCACAGTACTGTTCATAGTACGTTCTGGGAGCTGACTTGTTCACAGTGCATTTTGGGAGCTGACCTGTTTCTTTTTACAGCGAAAGAAGATAAAAATCAAAAGTTTGATTTTAGAAACACAAGCAAGAGTTTTGCACGGTGACCTCATATCTGTTGAATCTAAAAGTAAAAACTGTGCTTATATCTTTGATGTCATGGCTTTTCAGTTGTATTTTATTTTACAAAAGTGTCAATATGTTACGAATTTGATAATAGACACGCAGAAGACAAAACCCTCGGTCCTCTCCCGCAGTGAGTTTAAGAATCACTGTCTGAGGGTGATAAGGATGCTTTACTAGTCAAGGGGTAAGACAGCAGGCAGAGGAGCAGGCAAGCATAGGAATGGGGAGACAGCCCTTGACCACTGGGCCATTTCTCTACACAGTTGATGAGGGACGGAAAAATCACTTAAGCTGGTCTCTGAATTAGAAAGCCACCCCCAGACTAAACTAATTCAAGGCTGACCTGAAAGATACGAGTGGTGAGGGGGGTAGGCAGCCCGCCTACTAAGAACCACAGTCACTTCCTGTTCCTGTTTTGAGTCAGCTCAGTCTGGCGAGCCCTCTCCACTCCAGTTTCCCCTCCGCTCCCAGTGTCTTGGTGATTCCCACTTGACCACGGAAGGTGGCTCAGTGGGCCCTGTCCAAAGAAAGAGGCTTCACATTGGCATGTTCCCTGGAGGACTGTTTGATCTGGGTAGGAAGACTGAAGATCAGAGAGGATAAAATGTTTGCCCAAGATCACCTAGCCTGTTCCTATAGGGGATCCAAGCTTCTGTACCTTGAAGGCTTTAACAAATGCACACAAGTAAGCCTTTGGGGAAGTATCTCCAGTTATTCCAGTGGTTATGGATCCAGTTAGTTGGATATGTAGAGTTACCACAATGTACGGCCTCAGGGACCCAAGTCAGAGCTATATGTACAGTGCTATGCCATGTAGGGAGCCATTTAGGGAGAAGGAAGTCTTGGCTGTTGCATAGTTGTATTAACTTTGCGGGCTGGGACTCTGATAAATCTCTATTAACGGAGCATAGAGATAATATCACCAACATGCTAAGAAGTGCTACGTACCAGCAGACGCTCAGGTAGACAACTCAATGAACTCTCAACATGAACCTTCGGGTAGCTGCTATCATCCCCGTGAATTAATAAAACGAGCTAACTAAATTCATACTGCTAGTAATGACAGAGCTGTGAACTGAATCAAAATCTTCCAAAAGCAAGCTCCTGGTGGCAGGACTCTAGAAGTCCTTAAAAGGCTCTGCTCTCACTGAACATGCAAGATGCAGGCTCCGGGATGGGAAAACAGCGGGATACTGTTTCCCCATCTCAGCAGGTCTCAGAACACCAGGACAGGTGGCTTTCACTCAGAAAAGGAAAAGCCTCCCTCAACCTTCTTAAATCTGTGAGCTTTCAGGGGAATGAGCATTAAAGAAGCTTCTGGAAAGGCCCTGTTCCTATTCTTTTTCTTTGTCACACTGTGTACTTTCCAGACTTGGTTGATTTGTTAAATATTCAGTTGGGGCTGGAGAGATGGCTCAGCAGTTAAGAGCATTGGCTGCTCTTCCAGAGGATGTGGATTCAATCCCAGCACCCACAAGGCAGCTCACAGCTATCTATAACTCCAGTCCCAGGGGATCCAGCATCCTCTTCTGGCCTCCATGAGCACCAGAACCACACATGGTACATGGCCATACATACTGACAAATGACCCTTACATATAAAAGTAAATAAAATATAAAAATAATATTTAATATAGCTACTTAAATCAAACCATTTATGTCTGAATGGTGTTCAGTAATATTCCAGATCTGCCCAAATGTGTGCCAAGTTTCCTAAGACTATGGCAGCTGCAGTGTGGCCGTCACTGACACCTTTAAAATCCAGGGGGCCAAAATATTGTTAGAGTGTGGGTGGAGGAGTTGGGAATGAAGCCGAAAATCGTCTTAATCTTGCCAAATTTAGGAATGGCATTGATTAATTATTTTTCAGCTTTTTTTTTCTTAAAGCATTGCATTTACTTTGCTACTAAAATATGACAGCCTAGTACTACAATGCAATAGTCCTGGTGAGATGGTCTAGACTAGTCTGTGGAAGAGAAGTATGTCTCTAAAGGGCCAAGGACAATAGTCCACAGAAAACCCTAGCTATGCCCATATTTGCTTCTCTCTTTTTGAGACATAAGAGTCTCATGTATTGTGGTGATACGATATTCTAAAAATATCTCCTACATCTTAAGAGATTAAAACTTTTGCTGGCCCTCACAGCCAAAGTTAATAGGCCTTGAAATCACTTAACACTTAAGACTGCAAGCCTGTTAAACCTGACTCTAGGAGAACAGTGTAACAACCAAACTTACTTGCCATCTGATCAATTCTTACAACCTAAACTAATGCACAGTTGCGATCTTAAATCATGTCCTCTTCTATGCCCCTGACCCAGATAATGCGTGTGCATCATTTGCTGAAAGCAGCAAATACAGAAGTTGAAAGCAACTTCCTGAAAAATGCCATAACGGTTGAAAGTAACCATTGTGGATATTGGTTGATTAACAATGATATTTGTTTATCTGGGTCAGTTGGAGCCAGAGACTTAATCCCATGTTAAACTCTGTTAAAGATTTTTGCCAGGTGTTCCTCATTCCTTTCCCCACGTAAAGCTTTCTATGCAGTTCAATTGAGATAGAAGAGAGCTTTTAGTGAGGGGGATCCAGAAACCAGGTACACAGTCACAAGGCAATCATCTGCGAGACAGATAGACACACAGAGACAGGAACACACAGATTCACAAGTCAGCCTTCACCCAGTCTAAGGGACTGAGACACATACAGCAGACCAACAGAGGAAGGAAGACAGAGAGAGCATGAAGCAGGGAATTCAAATCTAGACTCTCTGTTGGTTAAACAAGGGGAAGTGCTTTTATTTCTTTCCTTGATGGGATACCAATGCATTATTGGTAACTAACACACAGTGTAACCTAGCCTAGCCTTGACATTGAACTTCTGACCCTTCTGCAGAAACCACTCCACCAGCAGCCACCTCCCTCCACCCTTCGGTGCTAGGATTACAAGCATAAGCTATCACGCCTAGTTTCTTTGGTGCTAGAACCAAACACGGGCCTTCGTGCATGCTAGGCAAAATTGTTTCCACTTGAGCTACATTGCCACATTTATTTCAGATAAAAAGAAAGTTGGATCATTGTCTTGAAGACTAAACATCATTACTAAAGTAGGATTAATCATGAGTTTCCAAATGCCTTGTTTCTTTATAGTAGCAGTAATGGTTCCCAATTTCCATCGTGTAGTCCAATGCAAATTTGTTTCTCAAGTCACTGCCCCCACTATGACAGCAGATATTATCTTCACTATAGAATTTATGGGGGAGTCCTTAACCTTGACATTTTACTGATGCCTTCTCTTTTTGAAACAGGGTCTTATTATGTAGTCCTGGCTGACCAGAGATCAGCCTGCCTCTGCCTCCTGAGTGCTGGAACTAAAGATGCGTAAGACCACACCCAGCACTGAAGTCTTCTTAACTGAAGTCTTCGCAACCCATTGGCAGTCACCTTACACTCTAAACACATGTTCTACATTTATGTAAAGGGATAGGTGAATGGCATTTTATAGATAACTGATAGAGATAGATGGATGGATAGATGGATGGATGGATAGATAGACAGACAGATAGATCTTCAGCATTTGTGCCTCTTCTCTGACTATCTCATGTCTGATTGAAGGAAGGGAGATAGCTAATACAGCAAACTGCCGGGGGGAGGTGGTTCATAGAGCTGTCATACATAAAAGACAGATAATAAGACAGATGATAAGAAGAGAGAGATGAAGCAAATACACATGAAGACATAGAAACACACAGAGACTGATTCTAGAACAAACAAATAAACAGAAAGATTCCTAGACACGGCTATTTTCTTGCTGCACACTGCCCAGAGCCCGCAGGCTTTTCATCAGCTCTCCATAGACCACCCCTCCCTCCCAGTCTCCCAGCACCTACTTGATGTGCTCTGTCCGTCCAGAGCCCTCGATGGTCTTGGCTCCCCACCGCTGCTCCTTCTCGGAGATGTCATTCTAAAACAGACAGCAGGCAATGTCGTCAGCAAGAAACGGGCTAGACTGCAAGGAGCCTCCCAGCTGACCCTCCCCATCTCCGTCCCCTGCATTAGATGCTTCTTCAGAGTCTCTACTGTCACTCCCAGCTGCATTTATCCTATCTCAACCCGCATGAGAATTAAAGTTAAGCTAATGATCCTTGGCTTACTCTGAATCACCCACCCTTTCCTCCTTAGATCTCTCAGGACATCTCAAATCAAGCACCATAGGCCAGAAGAGTCCCAGGTTCAACTGATCTTCAACTTCAGGATGGAGTGACCTAGTCTCTCAATTTCACTACCAAATACACTCGCACCTGGGCCCTTCTATGTTCAACACCAGTGATCACGCATTCCTAATAATGTCAGCTAGTGGTTCTGCAGATCTGTCTCACCACGAAGACTATCCTAATCTCAGATACTCCTTCCTAATCCCTCTCAAAGGCCAGAGTGGCTGAGGTGTCCCACACCCCATTGTCCCAGTGAAGTTTATGCCCTACTCACCACAAAGTCAGGGTCTGTATCCCAGTCATCACCCTGGGTCTCCACGGAAACAGACACATCATGCCCCACTACAGACTTCCACATCTGAGGGCGACAGACAATGGAAATAATTAGGAATGATGGAGGAATCAAGAGGAAGGATGATCAGAATGCTGAAGCAATCAAATGTTTCTCGCCATTCTTAGAAGGAAACAAGAGCTGAAACAAGCAGATAGAAGTTCTAGGGAGAGTTCTTAGAAGAGAAGGGAGCGGGAGTTATTTAAGATTTCAGAGTGGTCTGAGTCCACCCACATCTGGAGGGAAGTCAGTGCAGATGTAGGCAACACTGAGCAACCTCTGTCAACGCGCCGTGACCACTCACTGCATCCACAGCTTGTAGTACTTGACAACACCTTCTGCAGGATTGGGGTGGCATTTCCCTCAGATTTCTCCATGGTTTCCTTTCTAGTTGTCAGAACATAAATGAATCCAGGGTGCCTGCTGTCTGTAATCTGCTTAGCTACATTGAAACTGTTTCACCTGTCTATGGGATACTGTCCTACGTTCACTCTAAGACACACTCACAGAAGAGCAGTCGGGACAGTTGGCTGAAAGACCCACACTAGTTGATGCAAGGGGAAACATTGACGGGAATCTCAGTTTCCTAAGGGAGAAAACACCGAGGCTTTATGTTTTAGCACTCAATTGAAAACACTGTTCAACTGCATTTAAAGATATACATATTCAAACACCGCATGTAACAGATCCCCTTTTGGAACACATGTGGGATTTACCAACCAAGTAAGCAAGCGTTGCGGGGGTCTTTGGAGAAAACTAATTTGGCAGGGGAGCAATCATTCCTCTACTGGATACCCGTGTTTTCCTGAGCCTTGCCAAGGGAGTGTGAGGAGGAACTGCCTAGTCACACTGTGGACTTCTGAACAGTGGCGTGGCAAGGTAACAAGGGGCAGTGCCCACCTGCTCTGGTAGTCTTTGGGATTTCCTGGCTCCGCTCTTCCCTACTGGCTGGCAAGTCCCTGCTTACCCTTCTTTCTCAGAGACTTCCACCACCGGGAGGCCGTTCTGCTGTTCATCACTGTTTCCCAGAGGAGACACTCTTCAGTTCCTATCTGCAGGACTCTGTCCATTTAGGCCCCAAGTCTCCACTGAAATGCACCTGGAAACTTCCACCCTTGTCTCTGTTTCCTAGCAACCCCCAGAAGATCATCCCTGGGGAATCTGAGGAGGGGAATTAAAGATCTGCTAAGGGGCAGTAAGGGAAGTGGTGAGCTAACCAGGCCAAGGGTCACTTGAGCTGCTAAGAACATTGCCTTCCTTACTTAGCAATAGCTACTGATAGGGCTTAGCACAGGTAAAGATGACCTGTGAACCACATCCTATGGCCTCTCTTTGACATGACCTAGCTCTTGCGCTGTTCTGCAACAGAGTGAAACTGGAAAGGAGAAGTCAACTGTATTCATAAGCAATAAGGAAGCAGTGAGGTCCGATGGTCTCATCTTCTGTCTTATCCCCTGCCCCCAGGCCTCAGCCATCTCTCCCATCAACCTCACATACCCATTTTTAAGATCAAAATAACTTAATATGCTCGTACTCTTGATGACTCATCAGTAAGGTTGCTAACTTGAAGCAGAAGGCTGGAGAATAACCCAGTGAAGGACAGAGAATGCCAGCACATCCAGTGCCTGAGGACTGTGTTGACTTATGACAATAGTCTACAGACACCTCAATAATGTAAGAGTAATGGGACCACAGCCAGTAACACAACACTGAGTATGTACCTCTTAACCAGATACTAGACTAAGCCCTTCACAAATATTAAATACTTTGACAACTCGCTGATTCCTGTAATTTTGTTCCCCAATGTTAAATAATGAAGGGCTTAGCATAGCTGTTTGTCTCTGACACTCTGGGATTCCCACAAACACAAAGTTACCCCAGCTGAATAATCATGCCTGCATTTGTCCCCTAAAAGCACTTGGCTCAGCACCAGTGTTCACGTGGGTTAATTCCTGTTCCCTTACATTTCCCATGTGCCGTCCCCATAGACCATACAACAGTCTTCATCTTCTGTGGGACTCCTTTAGCTTAGTGCCCGGGGCCAACCGGCCCTTAGAGTGGGATTTGTAGATCCTCAATAGAAGCCAGGGTATACTTAGCTGGGCCCGCGGTCCTAGATGGCTGATCAATCACGTCCCTGAGTGCAGGCCATTTCCTTGTTCCTATCTTCCCATGCTCATTGTCAACCACTGCACACAGACCTGATGGCCGTCACAAGTTCAGCACCAATTAGCAAACTAAGGGCTGTGTGGATTTCTATTCCACACTTCCCTGTGTCCCCCAAGTCTCCCAGAGCTCTGAGTACCCACCTTCACTACTGTTTGTTCAAGCTCCCAGCTCCGGCTCTTCAAATCCACACCCGGCGGCCCCCGCCAGCTGCTGCCACTTCAGGGCAAGAAACTGAGCAGCGGCTTTAGTTCCGTTTTCAGGTTTTCTGTCATTTCCTGCCACACTGTCCTCACAGCTACTTCCTGAAGTTTGAGTCAGTTCCTTAAGCTTTAGGTACTTAAAAGGGTTAAGTGTTTCTGTGTCTAGTATTTTGAAAAGTTTTTGCAAGTCATGGGATAGTTATAAAAGTGACCACATCAGAGCCACGTCCCTAAACAGTTAAGACACGTTCAAGAATGTTGTAGAACTGCTCTGTGTCCTACGTAGGACAGTTGCATCTAGGATAGTAAAAGAATTCAGAACAAACCAGAGGGGGATGTGGTAGCAAACATCTGTGATCCCAGTACTCAGGTGAAGCCTGGGCTACAACATGGTTTTAGAGGTCTAGTCTGAGAGAGGAAAACAAAAACAACATTTGATGTGGGCTGGAGCAATCAAGAGAGGCTTCCTGGGAGACTGATCTGTATGTGAATCTTGAAGGGCAAGCCTGTAAAACACCTCTTCATTACCTGTAGCACACACAGAACTGATGTCAAAAGGATAAGTCACGGGAAAGGAAGGAGGAAGTCCTAGCTTGTTGGGAAACTGTGTGGAGCCTGAGCTCACTGACAGAAGTCTGACTCCAGATGAATTCCTCCAAGAAGCAGGAGCTGTGAACTCTGACACACTCCGTGCTGTTAAGATCTGTGGCCCTTCCCTTCTATCTTCAAGTTGGACATGCTCAGGTGACTTGTTTGGGCCAATGAAATAGACCCTTTCTGAGGTGAAGGCCACTGAGAGTTTGGAGGCGTTTACAGTTGGCTGCTTTACAAACAATCCCCCAGGGGGACTCCTCTGGCAGCCTGAGGCCCTCAGTGACAAAGAGGATTCAAAGAAACTCCCAAGATCATCCTAAGACTTTGTTATAGAATCTGACCCAGGCTCTTCTTGGAATTGTGACCTGATTGCCCTAGAGATAATGAACCCAGAAAGGGTCCCAGATGGGTTTCTCCGCTCTTGGACTGTAGAGAGCATTTCTACAGAAGAACAGAGCGTTTCTACAGGAGGACAGAAAGCTCCTAAGGTCCCTTCCAAATGGACGCTAGACTCTGGACATTTCATTTGTTCTGTTAAAGCTGTTTTAAAGTAGAGACAATGTAGAAAAAGGAAATCTTCTAGCTAACCTGGAATTCTAATTCAATGTCGGAATTAGAGTATCAGAGCAGACATTCTAGCACATCATATGGCAATGCAGTTCTCTGGAGAAACTGTAGAACTTTAGAGATGAGACCGAGAAAACTCATTTCCCCTTTACAGATACCCCACGTTCGTCCCTTGAGTGGAGTGTAGCACGCAGGAATAACTTTGAAACCAGAGTGTTCGGGTTCAAAATCCACTTGTTCAATGAGATAGCCAGCCAGCTTTTCCCAAGCAGCAACTTCATACAAATGCGTAATTATACCCACCCTACCTGCATGAGCTACGAAACCCCCACACTGCGTGTCCTGGGAGACTGATTTGCTGTTGTGTTCTGTTCTCCTGAGACAGAGTCTCGCTATGTAGCACAGGCTATCTTCAACTTACTATACGGACAAGACTGACCTCGAACTTACGATCTCCGGTCTCAGTCTTCTGAGTGCTGGGGTTATAGGCAAGTGCCCAACGTTTTCCAGTGTTCTCTCAGCACTATACACAAGGCTTCAGGACTTCACCCTGGCACTCTGCTCCTTTAACTCAGTCTCGGGATGGCTTTCTTCACCTTGGCTCCATCAGCTGAGGCTAGAAGGATGCTCACAGCCCTCTGAGGCTGGTCAGTGAGAAGGGAGGATTTTCAGGACTCTAGTACTCCGGGAACTATCCCTCCACCCTCCACTCTCCAGAGTGCAGACCCAGGTACGTAACAACTGTGCCGACAGACAGCCTCACACAAATCTCCATTCCGAAAATAACGTTTTATTATTTTACAATAGTTCAGGAAAGTCCTTGGGATGTTGTGACTAAAATGTAATCACCATAGACGGTAGAGCTGATCAGTGAACCACCAGTCCTCTCCCTTCTTCAGGTGATGAGCACAGAAGGGAAGACATCATGTCCACAATGAGAAAGCGGCGGTTAGCAAGGGGAGGACAGGCACAGTGATGTCACTCGTGACCACTGCTCTCAGGTCTGGATCAGCTGTTTTGTCTTCTCTTCCCATTGCCTCAGCCCTGTTTGCAGAGGCAGGTGACAATGGCGTTGAAGACAGAATAATTCACACCGCATGCTGTAGCTCAGGGGGTTCTCGGGGCTAGAAATTGTGATGCTCTGGCTCCCTAGTGGCTTCAGGACCCCTATGGAGGGATGCACTAGGCCTTGTGTTCTAACCTGTCCTCACAGCCACCTCTGTTGTCATGGGAACTTTCCAAAAAGATGCAGATGGATTGGAAGTGGGAAGGCTGTTCTAAAAACTACAATTCTGACATTAGAGATGAAGGAATTACAAGTTCTGAGAGCTGTGGTGGAGTGAGGAGTTTATAGATGACCTGTGAAACACAGGATGAGGAGGACGTGAACCATCAGGAAGTAGATGGTTGCAAGCAGTGGCACTCGGGTCCGGAAATGGCAGAGCTTCCATCCACTCCGGGTCTGAAACAAACAAAACAACAACAAGATGAGGAAGTCAGCTCCACCTGAAGACACTTTCTCTTCACCAGTAATTCTGCATCTCAGCCCATTGATCCCACCCTCACAGCAGAGGGGCATCCCGGGAGAAAGTTTCCTCAGTGGCTGACCACCAATAACACTGCCCATCTCCGTACCTCAGCCCGTTCCCACCGCAGAGCTCTCCCTGCGTCCTTCCCTCTTATCCTTCGGCAGCTACTGCCAGGATGTCTATCCACATTGACGTCTCCTGAGAGCCACGGGCACCAATGATAGGAGTCCAGGCCAAATTCCATTCACTCGGCTCCAGCCTGTGTTGAGAGAAAGATACAACACGGTGTCTGCTGCATGAGAATCTTCCCAGTTGGTCTAGTCTAGATAGGTCTATACTGATCTGAACCACTTGAGACCAGTCTAAACCGGTCTGCTCCGGTCTGGACCCATCTGAACTGGTCTGAACCAGTCTAAACTGGTCTGGTCCGGTCTGAGCCGGTCTAAACTGGTTTGAGCAGGTCTGGACCGGTCTGATTCTGTCTGATCCTGTCTAAACTGGTCAGGACCGGTCTAAACCGGTTTGAACAGGCTGAGACTGGTCTGATCCAGTCTAAACCAGTCGGGACTGGCCTGAACTGGTCTAAGCTGGTCGAGACCAGTTTGAACCAGTCTAGACCTGTTTGAGCCAGTCTGAACCGGCTGGGATAGGTCTGATCTGCTCTAAACCAGTTTGAACAGGTCAAGGCCAGTCTAAACTGGTTTGGACCGGCCCAAACTGGCTTGAACTGGTTGAGACCGGTCTGATCCGGTCTAAACCGGTCAGGACCAGCCTGAACCGGTCTAAGCTGGTCGAGACAGGTCTGAACGGGTTTGCACCAGTCTAGACTGGTTTGAGCAGGTCTGAACCAGTTAGAACTGGTCGAGACCGGTCTGTACTGGCTTAAACTGGTCTGGTCCCATCTAAACTGGTTTTGAGCCGGTCGAGACTGATCTGGTCTAAACCAGTCTGGTCTGGTCTGAGCCAGTCTAAACCAGTCTGGTCCAGTCTAAACTGGTTGGAAACGGTCTGGTATTTGGCAGAGCTTTTTGCAGGGAGGAGGTGGTGGTAGATGAAGATTCTCAGCTGTGGGGGAGCACAGGGAGCACTATACCCAGAGCCACATGAGTTGGTCTGGTAGTGTCACTCCCTTTTGGACAGCCTATAGAAAAGCACTGTGTCACTGACAGCCTCACAAGGAACTCCAGAAGGCAGTGACATGCACAGGAGTAATGCAGACCAGGGTTTGAAGCCATAAGGATCCATCCCCGGTCAGAAAAGCTGCAGATGCAAATTTCCAAGCCAGTGGGTCACATCTGGAGCAAACTCAGTGCGCATTATACGACAGGTTTGTTTGTGTTGTTGTTATGAGTCTTCGGAGCAGTTCAGCTTTGCTTCTGTGGAAGTAAAATCAGTGGCTCTCTGTTCCTGTGAGTTCTGTGGGCCAGAGCGTCTGTCGATTGCTGTAACTTACTCACTCCTTTAGGACTACTGAACACTTACACAATTTAACATGCAATTTCAGTGAATTAAAAAAAAACAGTATTAACTGGTGTGTAGGACTTGGCTATCCCTGGGATACTTTGTATCTCCTTTTTCCTTAGGAGATTTAAAATTGACTCACACACAAAAAATCCTTCTCAGCTTTGCCCTTTCCTGTCACAACTGTGATAGCATCCGCAGTACTCCAGTTTCAAAGGGATTAAACAGGCATCTGAGGGCTCATTTGAAAACTGCCTCATTATTTACATAAATTAAAAAAGATCTTTCCATGGGACATGGGAGAGGAACATTGTTGCCTCAGAAATGGCTTCTTCCAGCCAAGGTCACAGAACTTTCTGGCCTGGAACAGGAGGAAAAAGGGAATAAGTTGGTTGAGCAGATTGTCTCAGGGCTGTGCAGTCATCCATTGTGGGACCCGCAGAGGGCAGCTGGGTGCTGGGGAAGAGAGGTGTGAAAGAAAGCCCTCCCTCCCCAGGGCCATGAAAAGATAGAACTATAGGACCATATCCACAGATGTCACAGATGCTGACTGTGTTCGGGACTGTGCTCTGCAGACAAAGTCCAGCGGGATTCCAGCGTCTGGAGTAAGGAATTGAGCATTAGCAGTAAAGAGGCTGATGGTACGTACGGCAGAGCCACTACTCGAACCAGAGACAAAGCATTAAGTTTTACAGTTGTATCCTGGTGTCTTAGTTTGGCTGGTGACTTCCGAGAGCTCAGCAGTTAAGAGCATTTGTTCTTACTGAGGACTCAGGTTCAGTTCCTAGCACCAGCACGGTGGCTCACCACCTCTGTAACTCCAGTTCCAGAAGATCTGATGTCCTCTTCTGACCTCCAAGAGCGTCAGGCACACACATGGTGCGCATGCATGCAAGCAAGCACAATACTCACATGAAATTTAAATACATATGTAAGTTTAAAAACAACTGACCAAAACTAACTTGGAGAGGAAATTTGGTTTACATGTCTCCATCACGGTCATTGAGGGAAAACCAGGATAGGAACTCAAGGCAGGAACTGAAGACTATGTAGAAACAGGGCTGCATATCAGAACCACTGGGGAATCCTGCAAAGGCTGGTGGCGGAGTCCTGAACATCTGCAGCTGCCTGTGAGCAGCCGCGTCTCTGGAGCTCCTAGCTCAGCCTGAGAAACATTGCCCAGACCTAGCGGTGTGCAGCATTGGTTTCCAGGTGTCCATCACACCGTCCTCAGCAGCTGTTGAAATGGATATGAGTGTGCGCATCTCAAAAGTAAACTTTCATCTCACTTAAAGTGTAGATTTACATTGTAGGGTCTGAGTGGGAACCGGCTATGCTTCTAACAAGCTCCTTGAGGTGCTATCCCCATCTGAGAGCAGCAAAGGCCTAGACCAGTGTGGTTCCCAACCTGGGAGTCATGACCCCTTCCATGAGTCATGATATGGGGTTGCATATCAGATATTTATATTGCGATCTATGACTAACAAAATTACAGTTATGAAGTAGCAACAAAAATAATTTTATGGTTGGGGGTCACCACAACATAAGGAACTGTATTAAAGGGTCTCAGCATTGGGAAGGTTGAGAACTACTGTCTTAGACTAACAAAACGTGTTCCACCATTTGTAATTTTCTCCTTGCTACCGAGACACACTTGTCATATCGGCATGTCTTTATTCTAGCCTAAATTGAGTGCGTCTCCTGTGCCCAGTCTTTTATTTTCCTCTCCCAGTTCAGCATTGCGGCATGTAAGATAACTTCAAATTCTCTGTAACTACTTTCGAATGAAATATCAATACATAACATCTTACGTAAGTATTAGGTAAAGACAATATGCTATGAGTTGTTGTTGTTTGTTTGTTTGAGACAGGGTTTCTCTTTGTAGCCCTGGCTGTCCTGGAACTTGCTCTGTTGACCAGGCTGGCCTCTAATTCAGAAATCTGCCTCCCAAGTACTGTGATTAACTGTGTGCCCCTGACTGCCTGGATCCTCACTTCCCACCCCAACCCCCACCCAAGTAATACTTGTCGTGAGTCTGTAAACAGACTGTGTCAGCTGTCTAGGACATTGTAGAAGCATCCATCCTCAGGTCCACCCAGATCTACGTTATGAGAAACTTGGCAGAGGGATCCAGCAGCTTTGTTTTTGTTTTGGTTTTTTGGTTTTTTTGAGACAGGGTTTTTCTGTGTAGCCCTGACTGTCCTAGAACTCTCTTTGTAGACCAGGCTGACCTTGAACTCACAGAGATCCACCTGCCTCCGCCTCCCGAGTGTGAGAATTAAAGCCCCCACACCTCTTGAGAACCTCTACTCCTAGAAATAACCAGCAATGTGCTCATCAGAGCCTTCTGGGCAACCATGAGGCTTCATTGGACTTCCTGCTAGGGCTCTGGGGACTGAGCTCTGGTCAGCCAGGGACCGACAAGGCTTCTCGTGCACCGACAGGGTTAAAGGGCTGTTTTTCTTTTGTTTTGTGTGTTTGTAATTTTGATCCACCAGAGAACAGAAAATTTCTGTCCTGGATATCTTGGGCTATGTGTTTTATCTCTTAGGGACCAAAAAGGAAAGTCTTAATGAAACTTGGCTTCTTTGTGCTCTCATTTTGATTATAAAATCAAAACAGTAGCTCACAACTGTCTTCAGTAGTAGTGACATTTAAAAATTATTTTTACACTAGTCTGTTACATTTCTAATATGTGTAATTGATCATATGTTCATCAGCATTTATCCTTTGGAGAAGTAGAAGTTACTGACCTAGTGTGAAGTAGCAGTGAGGAAAGTCGGGGAGATGTTTCTGATCTAGGTCTTCAAACCCCAGCCCCACTTTTGTCCGGGGTACCTCTCTGGTCTCATAGTCTCTCCCATCGTTTACCCCCTTCTGCTTTCTCTGGCCCCTTCGTGGTCCCTGAAGCTACAAGTAACATTCTCAAAGAGACTTTCCTGACTAAAGTATCACACACTCATTTCAGACACATACATGTCGTGTCCCAGGGTCCTCTTTCATTTATATTTTTCCTTTCTGGCACTTAACTTCTGACATATGTATATATGTATGTATATATATACACATATATATGTATATATGTGTGTGTGTTCACACTAGAATGTAGGTCATAATGGCACAGATTATTATCTGTTCTATATATTGCCGAAAGTGTCTTGTACATACATACACATAGTATATTCTTTGTTACTATCTGCTGGGTGAGTGAATGACTTTCTCCACATGCATTTCTGTTGCTGATAACTGCCAAGTACTCCATAGGCTGGTGTTTTTGCTTTTATTATTACTGCTGAACTGTGTGAGTGGCCGTCTGTCTTCTGTTCTCTTTGGAAAGGAGCTGCTGAGGAAACAGTTGCTGCCTTTCCCCCATTTTCCGTTTAGAGAGCAAAGTCTGTCTAGTGAGCTCCACTTAACGTGCTCCAGTCTAGCCTTGCAAAGAGTGTGTCCTTATAGGTCACTTTAAATCAGTGGCTTCCTGGTTTAACCAAATCTACTTGGTACAGCTGGGTCAGGCACTTAAAAGAGGTGAAATGGCAAGTTTAATGTTATATATATATATATATGTGTGTGTGTGTGTGTGTGTGTGTGTGTGTGTGTTTTATATATGTAAAAAATGAAATTTAACATATGTATATATGTGTGTGTATATATGTGTGTGTATATATATATATATATATATATATATATATATATATATATTTGGTTTTTGTTTGATTTTCAAGGCACGGTTTCTCTGTACAACAGTGCTAGCTGTCCTAGAACTCACTCTATAGACCAGGCTGGCCTCAAACTCAGAGACTGCCTACCTCTGCCTCCCGAGTGCTGGGATTAAAGGCATGAGCCACCACTGCCCAGCATGCTCTATAGATTTTCCCACCACTGGTAGAGGTGGGGTACTAGATTCTCAAAGCACAGTTCTGCCAGCAGTGCTCCTACACCCTAGGAGTTGTTAGAATTGTACATTTCCCATGAGTATGCCAGTTCATTCTGCTATGCCAGCACTGAGGGGTATTGCTGTAAGTTCACAGTCAGTGTGGGTTCCATTATGAGACCCTGTGTGATAAGAGAGGAGAAAAGAGAAGAGAAGAAAAAAATGAGCGGTCACTAGCTGTGTAGTATGTTTCAAACAGGCCTGCAGCTAACTCGGGTTCCACTGAGCTTTGAGGATCTGAGCAGTGTGTGCTTTTGTCTGTCCGATGAAGAAGAGAGCGACCCACAGAGAAGTGTTCACTTGATGGAGATTCCCTGTGTGGGGAAGAAACATGAAGAGAAAAGGGGCTTTGCATGCTCCCCACTCCAGTTAAAACGTCTGCCCTGTGGGCAAATGAGTGACGAGACACGCCTTATCCTGTTGTTCTCAGAGGCCACTGAGTAATGGCAGTTTCTCCTTAGATGGAGAATTTCCAGAATGAAGTAATAAGCACATCAGTAGACATCAGAGCAGAAGCTGCAGCAGCTGCAGCTCAGCCCATGCTAAGAGCCTGACAGAATTTCTTGAGTTCTTTTGCCTATTATAAATTGAAAAAAATATCGAGTGTGATGGTGCATACCTGTAATCCCAGCCCTGGGAAGTAGAGCCAGGAGAATCGTAAGTTCAAAACCAGTCTGGGCTACATAGCAAGTCCCTTTCTCAAAAACAAACAAAAGACCAGGGTGGGGTGGAGAAGGAAGGGGAGTGAGAAATGAGTTTCTGAATGAAATGTGATGGGGGAGGGGAGAATATGATGCATAACGGGCACTGGGGTCTAGGTCTGTTGATTGTTAGTCATGCTTCCATGGGTAAGACTCTAACCAATATCCCAGCTGGAAGCACCCAAGCCAGCATCCTAGACTGGTCCAGACTAGACCAGAATGGTCTCCACCAGTTCAGACAGAGCAGAATGGTCCTCAACTGCTCAGACCAGACCAGAACAGACAAGTTTAGACCGGCTTAGGCCAGTTCAGACTGGACCAGACCAGTCTTGACCGGTTCAGACTGGTTTAGGCCGGATCAGGATGGTCCCGGCCAGTTCAGACTGGTCCTGACCGGTTCAAACTGGTTTAGACTGGTCCTGACTGGTCCAAGCTGGTTTACATCAGTTCAGACCAGTCCCGACAGGTTTAGACTGGATCAAACCAGTTCCAACCGGATCAGACCAGTTCCATCTGGTTTAGACCAGATCAAACCAGCTGAGACCGGTTCAGACTGGTCCCAACCAGTTTAGACTGGCTCGAACCAGTTTAGACTGGTTCAGACTGGTCCTGACTGGTTTAGACTGGCTAAAACCGGTTTAGACCAGTTCAGACTGGACCAGGCCGGTTTAGACCAGACTCGACAGGTTCAGGCCGGTTTAGAAACTCCACAGGTATCCTGCTTCTTGGTGATGGCTCTCAAGTTGCTCCAGGACCACATCAAGAGGAGATAAGATCTTAACTCACCCTGAGCCTGATTGCAGAAATGTGCAGGAGCAAGGCCAGAAAGGGTGAGAAGTGAGCAGAAAGAGCTTCCCCACACCTTACCATCTGATCTGCTCCTCGGCCAAGAAGAGCTCATTCTCAATGGCCAATCTTTGGTCTCGCTCTTCTAGCAGCTTCTGTAACTCACTCACTTCTTGTTTCATGCTGCAGAGCTGCTGCTGGACTTCAGACAATCTGGAGGGTGAAAGGCAGGCAAAGGGCATCACTGGATGTAGTACACGATCTTGAATACATCGTCACATGGCTGGAAGCATTTCCCCAAATAGGAAAATTAACTAACATAGAAGTACAGCTACAGCACAATTACAGCGGAAAATACCTATGGGGAGATGCGAGCCCGTCGGAGCAGCTGTAATTCTAGCATTTGTAGTGCTGTGTGTGTGCACTTGTGTTACAAGTACTGTTCACTTCTTGCACAACATCTGTTAGGTACTGTTGCATTCAATCTTTACATCATTCTGTGATGCTAGTCAGATACTAGGACTCACTAAGAGTATATGGTGAATTCTGCTCCACCAAGATTGCAACCCAATTTCATTAAGATAGCATACACTGGCCATACACAACAATAGGTTTCATTATGACCTTTCCATACACGTAGATAAGATCTTTTTATCATATTCTCCCATCATCCTCTCATGTCTACCACCCAATTTCTTTGCACACAGTGTATGTGTGGAGGAGAATCCTGCTCCTCTACCTTGGTTGTGGCTCCCTTGTGGCCTCTGGATCCCTCTTTCTCTTTCCATTCATTTCCTAGGGCGCTCCGGGAACATCATCTACATTTGGTGGCCCCTAGAAGAAACAACAGCGGAGCAGTTGTGATGGAAGCTCTTCAGACACCTTGTGTGTGTGCAAACTGAGAGCCTGTAGGGAAGCGACAGTCCCTAGCTATCACTCTGAGCACTTCCTGCAGCTGCCTTGCTGCCTGCAGCTCCTGCACCTGCTTCTCCAGGACACGCAGTGCTTGGAGAGGTCACTGGAGTGATGCTGGTTCTCGCGGAGACTCTGGCTGGCGTCGCTGAGCTGGATGGAGAGGGTGTTCTTCTCCTCCAGCAGCTGTGAGAACTGCAGCAGGGGAGAGGATGAGTACCACCCCAGGACCACATCACTGGAAGCAGTGCTTAGGCAACTGGCCTGAACTTGTAGGACCTGCTTTGCAATATAGAACCTATCTTAGAATCCTACCACAGTATGCTTCTTCAAAGGGAAACATACCTAAATGTTTCAGGCATGAAAGGAAACTAATTCTGGAAGAATAGCAGGAAACTGGTTTATTTTTACTGGTTCCAAGGTCTATGAACTGAACAACGATTAAACAGAACACCCTAACAAAAATTACAGTAGAACAGGTTATTCCAGGAATGTCAGCAGAGAGCAGAAGGTTGGGTCTATGCTTAAATTACTAATAAATAACAAGCCCTAGAACTCAGTATGGACAGAGAGCAAGCTCACACTTAAAAATGTGTGTAATAGTATTACTGGGTGGACATGTTTCCAAGAGAGCAGACAGAAGTCATATGTGTCTATGTGGACTTGAGAAGCGGGAGTGGGAGCCCAGATGCTCACCAAGTAGAAACAGTACAGTCCCAACGCCAACCTTTCCTCTAGGTCCCGAGGAACAGGCAATGATCAGATCTGTCCCTGTACAAGTTCAGTGTCAGGGACAAAGCGATCTAAGCCTTTGGTTTCTAAACCAGAAAACCTTTTTACGATGAGTGAAAACATTTAGCTGCTGTAGCTTCTACCAGCTGACTGGGGCTGGACTCCTCTGGAACCAGAATTGGGATTCCTCACTTGTGAACTGTCATTTTAAACTTTAGTCATGATTAACACCCAGATACATTGGTAGCCATGGAGACGTCCTCCTGAGTACCCACCACGGAGACACGAGAAGGCCTGGGTCACAGGGAATGGATGGAGTTTGCTAGGAGTCTTGTGTTCCCTTGAGGATTCTTTTCTAAGAGTTTGTGTAAGAAAGTTCATCAATGCTTCAGAGAAAACAATTTTCTAGAGACATCTGGGAAAACGCATTGGATGCACATAGATAGCACACATGATCACAACGTGCTCCGTAACTGAACATGGCTCCAGATGACTTTGTGTGTGGTTGTGACTCTGAAGATCAAGTTTCAGTTTACAAAACATTTGGACATTGTTCATTGAAAGAAGCAGAGAAAGGACCTCCCTCCTTTTTTACAAATGGAAAAAAGAAATAAGCTTACATTACTCCAGGCTATGGCACCAGCAACTCCCAGAGCAAGACTCACAGGTATGGGTCTCAAATGTTGAGTCCCACTTGCTTTATGATGTGGCCCAATCTGGGGAGGCGTGGGTGTGGGGAGAAAGGCTGTCACCGAAGAAAAGGGTGTGAATTTTTGGGAAGCCAAACTTATTTGAGGGTGGCTGGCTGAGTACAATAGGAACTCCAGGGTGAGGACTAACACCATGCTCTCCTATCACAGGAAAAGCGTTCCTAGCTGGAATAAACAGCCCAGGGCACACCAAACACAAGCAAACACAAACAAAACAAATCTCCCCAGTGTTTAAAACTGTCTTCTCATTTTGTCTCTAGTAAATCTAGAAACAGAGGGCAGACCCATAAACTTGTTGGAAGCGAAGGCTTATGAACTACAAAGACAAATAGTTGATCACTAATCAGCCACTCGTAACCTGTCTTGGCTGTCTGCATTCTGTCTCGGTTTCTGGGGTTAGGAGCAGGCATAGGATCCAGGGGCACGGCCCTCCCAGTGTCCATGGAGTCTCACTGGAGCAACCACTGCTCATAGGAATGGCTGCTGTGGGGCTGCCACCACAGAGATGTGCAGGGCACAGACGACTTAGGCTCCTCAGCTTCTGTCTCTACTTTACTCACAGGCTAACTGAATTCAGCCCACTAAAGCTAGACTAGCACTACACCATTGGACTCTCAGCAGGCGAATGACAGTCACTTGTTAACTAGTGGATGAGCGGGCTAGGGAGGTGCCTTCCTCACAGCCAGATTCTAAAGAGAACTATTTCTTATCCCCAGTGACAATGGCCTCTAGCAGTGTGTTCATACTGCAAACGACTCCACTTAGTTCTCAGGTAGGTATCTGTGACTGGAAGAGGAATGGTGGACTTGTGGGGGTGTGGGACATCCTGGTTTTCTATCTTGACCGCTTGTTATACAACTCTTTGTGAACATGTAGCCTGCTATGCCAATGATCTGTTACTTTTATGTGTTAACTGTTGTAGAATATTACTTTAAGGTGTGTGGCTTTTGTTTATGTTGCATTTGTTTAACTCTGTGAAGCTGTGATTCTTGGCCTGTCTAAAACACCTGATGGTCTAATAAAGAGCTGAATGGCCAATAGCAAGGCAGAAGAAAGGACAGGGGGAGCTGGCAGGCAGAGAGAATACATAGAAGGAGAAATCTGGAGGGAGGAGCAAGAGAGAATAAGGAGAGGAGGATGGCAGAGGCCAGCCCCCAGCTACGCAGCAAGACACGAAATAAGAGTGAAAGTAAGGTATATGGAAGTAAGACAAGGAAAAAGCCCAGAGGCAAAGGTAGTCAGAATAATTTCAGTTAAAGAAAAGCTGGAGAGAAACAAGTCAAGATAAGGTTGGGCTTTTATAAGTAATAATAAGCCTCCATGTGTGTATTTATTTGGGAGCTGGGTGGTGGGCCCCCAAAAGAGCTAAGCATAAAAAGAGTAAAAGACAACCAATTACATTTTACTTCAATAAAACATTTAAAATTTTTAGCTCTTATCATCTACAAAAATTATTTATTTCATCACCTATAAACAGCTGTTTCAGTTTAAAATGCTGTCACAGAAGGAGAAGCCCCGACAGAGCCACAGACTAGCATTTAGAGAAAAACAAGAACTGAGCTGTGAGCGGAAGGAGTCACTGGGTCTTCACAGCCACAGAACAGAACCTCTGTAATAGGTCGGTGAGGGGAGACCCCTCCCCACCAAACAAAACTAAGCCACTTAGTTCATCAATTCATTTGGATCCAAAGCCAATGGAGTCTCTGACGTTCTAGTAATGGTTGAATTTATCATCTAATGAGTCCCTTCTATGTGTGGTAAACACACTAGTCACACACATGACCAATGACTTCAGAATGACTGCAGCCTTGAGCAAGTGGGCTTTTCTCCTCATCTGGGAAAACCGTCTCCTGATTTTTATGATTTTGAATCACAATGTTATTAGTATTTGTGTGTGTGCATGTATGTAATACACATGCACGAGTGTAGGCATGTTCATTCTATAACACACATGTAGAGAACAGAGAAGAACGCTCAGGAACTGGTTTCATCTTTCCTCTGCGGGATCCAGAGATGAAACTGAAGTCATCAGGATTGCAAGGCAAGCACTTTCCCCCCTGAGCAGCCTCAATGCCCGTGTTCCGTGACTTCCTGTGACAAGATGCACGCATCCACCCCACACTGTGCAGACATTTGCGGGCATTCACAACTCTTCTCACAGACCCCTGGACCCACTATCCACTAATCTTATGAATGACGTCTAATTTTGGCAGACACTACCTATCTAGGTTTCTCTGAAGAGGGCAGGACTGGGAGGAGCCACTGAGAACACTTGGACCAGTCAGAGCAGCAGGAAGACAGTGACTGATGGAGATGCTGACACATTACTAACACGTGATAAGATGGGGTGAAGTTTCTGCATGGGTTTCCCCAAGTCACTCTCAAGGGTGAGGGGAATGTGGCCCGTGTCCTCTGCCATGGAATAAACACTCGCTCTTATAACTTCTGTTCCTAAGTTCTGCTGGAGCTGGTGCTTGTGCTGAATCTTACCTCCAGGAGGAGAAAAAAAGAAACTGAATTTCAGTCTAGCACAAAACACGTACCTTGCTGTTCAGCTGCTGAATTCTTAATTCCTTCTGGTGAATTTCCTTTAAGCTGTCATTGAGCTGAGCCCTGAGAAGTTCTGTCTCATAAACTAGGTTTTGTGAGCCATCGATGGAGACTGATGTTTCTGGGGATGCCTGCCAGGAAACAAACATCCCTGACATTGTTTCCTAAGACGGTTCATACTTAACTCCTCCCCCTAGAAGAAATCATGTCCACCCCAGAAGAAGTTAGGAGGAGGCTTGCCTTATAGTTGCAGATGGGTGGTTAGTTATAGGAGGATGATGCTTTTTTTGGATCATGGCACCCTGAGTAGCAAACTCTATGGATATCCTCACCTGTCTCTGGTACTGTGCAGAGAGACTCGTGTTTGGGAGGAAGACCTCAGGAGACTCTGCAGATGACTGAGCTGCTCATCCGTATATGAAAGAATACACTGAGTGTGTGTAAATACCAACTGAGAAGGCCACACACACATGCAAACTAATGAATGAGTAGATGTGGAAGTAAAGGAGAGAGGGAGGGGCAGGCAGGGAGAGGCCGACTGATGAGAGATCGCTACTGATTGTCTAGAAAGAGGCATTGACAGTGGATAGCCGTTGGCTCGTAGTGATTTGTTAAGCTATAATAACGAGGTGACTCACTCCTACCTTCACGGCCTGTTCTGACTGCGCCTGGTGAAGCTGGGCTTGCAAACGGCTAATTAATTTCTCCTTCTCCTGGAGTTCACGTTTATTTCTTCTACGTTATCTCTTCTTCTGTGGAATTCTTATCATGCTGAAAATTGCAATAGATTGAAGTCGCTTACTTAAGAGTTAGAATTAATATATATTTTATCTTTTACACTATTTGCCTTTTAGAGACATTTAATTACAGCTTCACTGAAGTGATAGCACTCAGGAGCCAGAAGCAGGATGATCTCTCTTAGTTAGAAGCCATCCTGGTTTAGAGTCCCAGAACAGTCAGAACTACATAGAAAGCCTAACTTGTATCAAACAATAAAACCAATCAACCACCACAACAAAATTAAACAACAACAACAGAATCAAGAAGAAAAAACTAAAAAAAAAAAGGATGAATTTGGGCTGGGAAGATAGCCAAGTTTAAGAAAGCTTGTTCTACAGCCGCGAGGACTAGGGTTTGGATCCTAGAACCCACAAACACCTGTTACTCCAGCTTCAAGGGATCTGTCACACCCTCTTCTTGTCTCTGATACCCTTCTCTATCTGTCGCTGTCTGTCCATGCCCCCTGCCACACAAATGCACGCTGTGCTAAGCACACCATGGCACACCATGGGTACAGGGCTGCTGTGACTGACAGCTGGAGCAGACTGGGACAGCTGGACATCATTTATTGAACATGGAAAGGAAATGATGATGTAAGATGCTGGCACGTTTAAGGCCTGGGGGCTAAGTAGTAAGCTAAAGTGAAATGCAGAATAGAAAATGGGTAAATAAAAAAAATCTAACAACACGACTCAAGGGAAGTCTGAAAGAATCAACATGAAAAGGCAAAGGTTAGTGCCTGCCACCACAGCCGGGGAAGAGAGTTGCCATAGGAACTATAGAGGAGGAAAAGAATTCAAACAATGAAATTACTTGCTTTTAAAACCAACTTTGAGATGCTAAACAACCCTATTCTATACCCCTCCTTCTTGTGCCCCTGCTGTAGGAGGGGCTAAACCTAGGGCCTTATCCACACTGCATAGGTGCTCTACTCCTGGGCCACATCCCCAGGGCAGACAAGGAACAGCAGTGTCCCTGAAAGGTAATAAGCAGGGCACTGGGACATAACAAGTGCCCTCAAAAGCTCCCCTCAGAACGAACATTTCTGATAACGTAATACCGGGGGCAGGGGGAGTCGAGGCTGACGTACAACCGCTGTGAGCCACAGTGGCCCAGCAGCACCAGCGTTATCTGCACACGACCCCAAAACCTGGCGGTCCCTGCTCTCTACATAGATACCGGAGCGAGGCTCCGAACAGAAAGGCCAAGAGGACACCTGGAGCAACACCACACTCCTCTAAAGACAGCTTTAGTCCCTCTGCATCCCGACTAGACGCTGCTCTGTCTTCTTACACACCAGGGTGGACCAGGCAACTCAGCTCATAGTTCATAAAACATCAATGAACCATTATTCACTTACAGAAACAGAGAATATTCTTTATTAGTTAAGCAATAAAAGGATTTCAGAGCTGGGGAAAAACCTTAGAGATCACAGTTTTAATGTTCTAACCAATAATCAAACTCATCCACAAAGTATATGTTTCTCCTCTCTGTCTCACTCCAGGACTCATGTCTGCCTGTCAGCCCTTTGAGTTTCGCTTTTGCATGAAGTTTTATTTTTTTAATTTTGTTATCAGCAGCTTCACGCTCCTCCTGCCGTAGAGCAATGAAGACAATAAACAAGTTTACCCAGCACACAACTTGCTCGCGGCAGGCAGCGCGATATGGCACTTAGGAATAAGAAGCAGGGCTAACGCTCTGAGCGGACGACCTGTCTTTATCAAATGCTCAGCAAACAGCGAACGACAATACCTGCAGAGCTTCGTCCTTCTGGCTGATGACGTCTTTCAGCTCCACCACTAACTTCTCGGCTTCAGCCAGGCGTTCCAGAGCATCACTTTGCGTGCTGTTATTCAATTCCATGCCAGATTCCTGGGGTAATTCCTGGGATTTGGACAGAAAGCAATAAAAATAATGCACAGGGGAAAGGCAGTGACTCCCCGCAGGGACTGCTGCATCCTCACCTCAATCACTGGCCAACTCCTCTCTTCTGAAACTGAGCCCTGACTAATCCCACAGCAGTTATCCTTGCCCTTACAATATAGTGTTTTGTCTAACTTACAGTATTTGTTTCAAAACTTGATTTATTTCTTATACATGAGCACTGTGCATGTACACCTGCAGACCAGAAGGGGGCACCAGATCCTATTAGAGACGATTGTGAGCCACCATGTAGTTGCTGGAAATAGAAAACTCAGGACCTCTGGAAGAGCAGCTAGTGCTCTTAACTGCTGAGCCATCTCTGCAGCCCCAGAACTTTTATTATCCTAATTTTATCCAAGAGGAAAATAAAGGGAGGCCAGGATTACATAGTAAAAAGTGGAGGGCTGGAGATGTGGCTCAGCTGGTGGAGCGAAGGCCACGCTTGCACAAGGCCTGGCTTCAGTTCCCGGTCCTGCATCAACTGTCATAGATGGTATCCCACACCTCGGACCCATCACTCAGAAGGCAGAGGCTGAGAGATCAGGAGCCCAAGGTAATCTTTGGCTAGCGACAGAGCAGGTTGGAGGCCAGCCTGGGATACCCAAGACCCTGTCTCAAACAAAACAAATTAAATTAAAATAAGTTATTTGAAAATTAAAATAAAACAAAAACCCTTAAGTATTTGGCTTGCCACTTGTCTTTGAAAAAGTTAATGGACTTCTTTTGAATCCTTAAGGGTTGGAAAATACAATGCAAACTACAAGAAAGGCAGACAGATTTATAGAAATAAACAGAGGTTTTCAAACAAAAATGATGCTCCAGTCCCATATACTCTTTACACTTTCCCATGGAACAGGAGCTGTGTCCCTAGGAGGAGGAAGGGGAGGAGAAGGAGGAGGACGGGGAGGAGGAAGATGTTAACAATAACTTCTTAAGACAGTTTGGTACTAAACTGGCTAACCAGACAACAGAGACCCATCTTTCCTAGCTCATCTACACTTGGTTTCTGTCCCCACAGCTCTCAGACTAATAGTCCTTAGCAGAGGATCATTTACAGAGTGGCAGTGTTTTCTTAAACATCACTTCTCGTGCACGAGGGAGGCTACTCACATCCCTCTAGCCGAAGGTATTCTCCTCAGAAGAACACACAATGGAGGTCTTGTTATTCTGGATCTGGACAAAGTTACAGCTTCTGAGGGAGATGTCATATTCTGGTCAGCATTATATCCGATAATTCACGTAAAACAACATTTGCTAATCCTGATCATCGGCTCAGCATCTCTGAGAGTGAAATAGAAAAGAAAATGCAAAGATCAGTAAAAACAGATACAGGCTGCTGGAGGGCAAGTAAGCAGACAGGTGCAGCTAGACATCAGTACCCATACCATCTCTGCGAGAGGAGGGACTGTCACTGGATTCGGGGTGCAGCCAGCTGTGTGCATGGGGTAGCCACACCCTGTTCTGCTCGGGAGTCGTATTGTAAGCACCATCACTAGGGTCAGCTTGAAAAATAAAATGCAAGAACACAATCTTTAAATACAAGGACGTCATTGTCAAGGATGTCTTAAGGGCTGTCTTTAATGCCTTATTTTTTTATTGAAAAACAAAAATCTTAAGTTTTCCTTCTCCCAGATTGATCCTTTTCTGATTTTCGATGAAACCCCAGACTCAACAAAATTTCCCTTTTCATGTGTTCCCCGAACCCTTTCTTTTCATGCAGTTCTCCTGACAAACCATGTGGTGTCAGTGGAGAGTCACTATTCAATATGGCGTATAAACATTTATAGTAGTAAATGACTGCAATCAGTATCCTTCGCTTGTTAGGAGCAGAATTAAAAAAAGAAAAGAAAAGGCAACCTAAGCAGAGAAAAGGAGATAAAGCCTAGAGCAGATATCAGAGAATTAAACCCATGAAACAAAGGCTGCGCTCAGAAGAGCTTCCACCAAAGCCCCTAGGCTGAGGATTCAGGGCCTGTGCACCCGATGTAGTCCCTCTACCACTAATCCACACTCCCAGCCATCTTGATCCAGGATCAAGGAAGTAAAAGCAGTGTTACGAATACACATCGCTTCAAGCCTGGCCTCCTGGAGGCAAGAGTTCTACCATTTGGGTATACTTCCAGCCCCTGAAACTTTTGAGTTATTTTCCATTTTTCTCCCTACCTATTCCAAACCGTTTCGCTTTTTCTAACAGAACATTTCCGGAACCTGACCCTTTACAGCCATTCCGACCATCCAAACCTTATTAACTCATGTTCTGGAAAGGACTCTACCCTGTTAGAAACTCTTCTGCTGTCACCGTGCTCAAATCTGGAAAGCCGTCCTTTGTGTGCTTGGAGAACTTCCAACTATCTCCCAAAGCGAACGTGTTTATTATCCATTATTTCAAATATCTGTCCCAGCCTCAAAACGGTCCTCTCTACAAAGACCAACTGCAGCGCTTTAAATAAACCAGGCAAATACTTTCTCCAGTCGCCTAGGGCTCACTCTCCTGTTGGCATCCCTGCGTTGGAGCGACAAACACACCCCCACACTGCCAACCCCAGGTTTTTTCCTCCAGAACTCCCTTCGAGGCTCCTTCTCCTGCGAACACCTCTGACTCCTGGATCAACTCTCTCTCCTCATCTTCCCAGCCCATTAGCACCAGCAGGATCACGCGTGGGCCTCCGACTGCGGCAACAGCGTCGCCCTTTGCCTAGCCTGAGTCCCGCTGCCCCCGCGGGGCACAAAGTTTGTTCGGGGCCCGAGCTCAGGGCTGGGGCAGGCTCCTTCCTCGCGTCCTCGGTAGCGTGCCCAGGCTGGCTGCCACCGGCCGCTCGGACACGGGGCTGTGCACACGGGGCTGTGCACGCAGGACTGGCCTGCTCGTCCGCATCCGGGGCTGCCCCGGGGAGACACGACTCTGCCGGCCGCCCGGGTGTCTGTGCTCCCGGGCCGCGTACGGCGGCGGGCACCAAGTGGGTACCGAACGGTCACCTAGACTGCGCAGGTGACGGCGGCGGAGCCCCGAGGGCCGGGGCGGCCGGCTGAGCGTCTCTGCCCGAGGTCCCCGGGCCAGCGGTCCGCGGAGGGGCCGATGCGGAGCTCCCCGCGAAGCCTGCCGACCACACTCACCTGCAGGTGGGCGCCACCGGCAACACCCCCGTCCTCCCCGCCCTCCCCACCCACCCCCACCCACCCCCCGCCCGACCTAAGCGGCCTCAGCTCGGGAATCCCAAACTCAACGGCTCTGCCGCGCGCCCCTCAACCACCACCGGTCTCCGAGGGTCGGAAGGCGGGACTGAGACGTTGGCCTATCGGAACTGTGCACCGGCCGTTACCATGGCGACCAGCCACGCCTGTCTGTAGCCTGTAGCATCACGGTGACAGACACCGACGCCCTAAAACCTTCCGCTTCCTCAAAGTCGGAACCAAGGGATTCTAGGGAGGAGAGGCATGGCGGGTGATTGTGTGTTGGGCTGTGACGTGGAAGAAGATCCAAGAAGGCCGAGAGGGTGGGTAGTCTGCAAAGATCAGGGGTTTGCTGTGTAGTTACGGAGTTCCGGTTTACCCTAATTCCTACCTATTGCTATGGACCATGGCCCAGGCTTTTGAGGAGATTTTGGACCAGGGTCACCAGCTGCTAGTATTGGGATTTGTGTGAGAACCAACCCGGAGTAGAGCCTGAAACTTGGTTTAGTATGGCTTTTTAACTTTGTGATGAAAAAATGAGAACCAGAGATACGGCTAGCCAAAGACAACAGCAATTTAGCAAAGGTCAGACTACAACCTGACATCGCAAGGCATCCTTTGCTGGTATCGCTGAGGATGAGAGTGTAAGAGACAGTGACGAGTTGGGAAGTGGCGCTTCAGCTGGGATAGCGGACAGAGATTTAAGGGCTCAGGCGCTGGGAAGAGTCAGTGAGGAACTCCAACAAAAGACAGATAGCACTCAAGTGCTCCTTCACCCTAAAAGGCCGCCTGGCCGGCGGCGGAGGGTGCAGCCACCTAGCCAATTCCTAATGATTTCAGACATTCTTCGTAAGAATGTTACTATGAATTTATGGAATCTCATTATACACCAGCACACAGCTAGCCCACTATATTTGCAATCTCAACCTAAGGATCACACAATCTTGAGGCTCAAATAGTAGCTCGGTAAGGCATATCTTAGCTGCTTATTTAAAGTTGTATATTTGCTATATATGTTTTGCAACCTAATGTAACTATCTTATTGCCTTATCACAGTTTATTATAAGAAATCCTGAGGTTTTTGTCTCTTTTGATCTCAGTTGTATCTCCGGGTCCCAGAATAGTACATAGGGGGTACTGAATGTCCCTTGAAGCAATGAAGCAATATTATGTGTGACTATCTTTAATTTAAATGCAATATAATAAGCTTCAAAACACTGGCTTATACAAGGTGTTTGGGGGAGGGACAGAGCCAGAATAAAAGGTGTATTTTATCTCTTTGTATACATACCTACATTTGGCCTTAGATCTTTCGGTTTTAAGGTCTCTCCTTGCAGAAGTTATAAAGTTATCTAGCAGGCATGTCTCCACCTTCTCTTGGGTGGGTCCAGACTGGTCATTCCCAGAGAACTGCAGTGAATACACAGGGAGTGGAATGAGGAAATGTGGAGAGGGTGGAGCTGAGCTGAGCTCCTTAAAAGCTCCTTCAAGCATCACTGAAGGATGGGGATGGTTTAAAACGCAACCCAGCCTCAGCACCCTGACTCTGAGAGAGTGACTGGGATGGCAAACGGTAATTTAGGAACTATCCAGGTGTGTGGCACCTGACTTTAACCCTAGCACTTGGGAGACAGGCGGGCAGATCTCTGAGTTTGAAACCAGGTTCGTTTATGAATGGAATTCCAGGCCAGTCTGCTGAGTGAGTCAGTCTGTGTCTCCACTGTCTCTCTCAAAAGCAAATAATTAGGAATTGGCACCAAATGGGAGTGAAGACCAGTGGGGCTTCAGCACCATGTGTGGATTGACTGAGATATTTGACAAAGGTGATATGAACCGATAGGCAAGGAACATGTTGCCTGTATAATCTGGTGTGCCATTTTATGCAAAGACATTTGAATATTATTCTGAAACCAAAGAGGTTTGTATCACTCACGTGTCTCTTGGAGAGTGGGCATTTTGGGTCCACAAGATGGTTGCATAGGAAAAGCTCTTGCTATACAAATGTGATGATCCAAGTTTGATGCCTGGAACCTGTATAAAGGCAAAAGGAAAGAAACAAAAGTTGTCCTATGACCTTCACTTGTGCTGTGGAAGTCATATGCACACATCATACACAATGATAATCATTATTTTAAAAAAGAATGAAAGTTTCCCTAATTCCAAGTAAAATGAGGAAAAGTTGAGGGCAAAAAAAAAAATGTCCTATCCTGCAGCACACATGTAATATCGGAGAAGGAGGGCTGAGGAGGGAAGGGTAAAGTGCAGGGGTGGAGATGTGTGTGGAGGAGAAATAATGGAGGCAGAAAACCTATGTGGAAAGGGGGATGGGCATGGAGATGTTAGGAATGGGTCAGGAGACAGCTAACCACACTAAGATGTATGGGAAGCCTGATGGAACCACTACTTTGTAAGCTGATTTTTAAATATATTGTTTTTCTAAAGTGCAGTTTAAACAGAGATACTTTGTGTGGTGGACAATGCTGTTCACATACCCATGGGTTCTCCAACAAATCCCAGTGCTAGGTCTGGGATAGCTCCCTGCCCAACACGGGTGCTGGAAATCAAAGTTATGTGTTCTTAAAGAACAGGAAGTGCTTTAACAGCTGAGCCGTTCTCTAGCCCAAAGACACCATGATCTCATCTTTCAGCAAGTTCAGTGACCAGATGGCAGAAGTTCTCAAAGCATTTGGGGATATGGAATATTAACTAATCTTGTTTTATCACAGTGGAAGAAGCTCTGTTAGCCAAGGAGGGCCCAGAAACCCAGAAAATCCAAGCCACCGCAGTTGTGCTTGGTTGTCCACCAGAACTCGATGGTGAAACCATATTGTAGAACATACACACTTTCATCACAGGACAGAGGAATCAAACTGGGTCTGAACTGGAAAGCGGCTAAAGTCTGCTTACAGCTACCGGGGGAGAAAAGTTATCATTGGTCGCAGCCTACAGTGGATGGTGCATGTTCCTGCTATCACAAATCTGACCTAAAACTGTGCAGCAGCAACAGTGAACCAAATAATAAAACCCCTTTGCTTTTGAAGCTGAGGAATTGGAATTTGAACCTAATGCTTATTTAAGTTACGTTCCTTGGATAGTTTTCTTTGTATTAAATAAAAAGCTCAACCTTAATGTCTGCATAATTTTCACTTCAAGGCAGGTTCTCTGAACTTTCAGGGCTTACTGATCAACAGGGTAAGGCCTTCACAGTAAGAGAATCTGACAAACGTGCTGACTTGTTTCCCTGTTTCTCACTTGGGAATTAGAAGAATGGCTGTCTCTGTTACCTGATTTAAACGTAGAATGGTTTTTTCAGGCACATTTAAAGCCAAATTTGTTTGACAAATCTCGTTTCCATTTAACTAATGTTTATTAAGTGTTGCAGGGGCTATAAATGACAACCAATGTGGTGTCTGCCTTTGAGCTCACATCTAGCAGGAAGGTTAATTCATAAGCATAAGCCTTCTACAAAGCATGGGGAGAGTTCTGGAAGTCACCTCTGGGAGTGCAGGTGGAAGCTGGGGGAAGAACACTCGTCAAAGCCTGGGAAAGGGAAAAGGTGAGCGTTGGACTGGGCCCCGAAGGATGCAGAGAAAAGCACTACGTGGTGATGCTGGTGGGGAAGAGAGCGTGGCAGAGAACACACCACAGTGCGTGACAGTGCAGAGAAGCAAACTGGATTATAGTTTAGAATACTGGATTTTACTTAAATGTATAAACATTGTCTTTAGTAGGCTTTCTATTATTTGACTTGACTTTTAAAATCTGAAACCTGAAAAGTATCTAGTAGCCAATCTATGCACACCCCATGGGTGGCATAAAGGTTAGTGTTGATCAGTGAACCAGAGAGAAAGAGGTATAGAAGCAGAGATTAAGGATTTACAGACTGGCTTGGGCTAGAAATTCTATTCTAGAAGCTCAGTAACATTGGACCACACACTCCTTTCACGGCCAGCTGTCCCTGCTGGTTCTGAATTACTTCGTCATTGTCAATCTGCCATGCAAGAGCACACTTTTTTACTTTCTCTAAGGGGTCACCCAGCAACTGTTTGCTGATGAGAGGGCTTAACTCCATACCTGGTGCCAGATGTTCCTCTCTCTGGGCTGGTGCCCCATGGCCACAGCCTGCTGTAGCAAGGGACTGTGATCTCAAATGTGCACAGGGATAGGGAGCCATCCCTTGAAGTAGGGGAGGCAAAATTGAAGACAAATGTTATCTCTTCTTTTGAAGAGAACCTATGCCAGTTACTACTTCAAAAACAAAAAGAATTCTTGTTGACTTCATTTTAATCAGTGTCATAGTTAATTTTCTATTGCTGTGAAGAGAAATGAAGACCAAGGCAACTTGCAGAACAACTTTATTGCAACTCACTTTTTTAACCAGTAGGAGTTATGTAACTAAAAGTACATTAAACAGTGAAAGCTGGGACTCGGCTCTAAGTTTATGTCAAAACTGCAATCTAGACCAAAGGGATGAGGGGGTGATGGAGGTGCCCAGCCCTCCTGCAGCTCCTGCAGGTGGACATCCTGCTTCTGAGAGATTAGCTCAGGAACTGCAGACCATACTTTCTGGGACCACTTTTTCACTTTATTTCAGTAGCTGATTTTTTTTTTAACTTTACCCTTCATTATCCTTTCCCATTAGGGTAATTCATAGATTTTTTTTTAAAGTCTTTTAATGTATCATAGTCTTGCCACCGCTTCCTAAGAATCAAATATTGGAAAAACAGTATTATAAGTCTTTACATATCTTTGTTTTGGGCTTCTTGTTTAGCTGAATGTGGATTTTAAGATAAAATGATGACCTTCTAAAAGCTTTTGACTTTCCCATCACTTCTAGTCCTGCTGTGCGACTAAACCACCATTACGATTCTGGTACCTCAAATAGAGCCTATTATTTCACTCTCAGTTTTGGGTTTGTTTTTTTTTTTTTTGCCACAATACCTTGGTACTCTGAAAATTTGTATTTTTTAAAAATTCTTTCACATCTTCTTGTGCACAGAGTAGGTCTTTTTAATCTTGAAAACAAACATCTTTACGTTCAGGAAAATTTCTCACACAATCTCTAGGATTAAAATCCCCATTTTATAGTTTCTGCCAGTTGGGTGTTCATTAATCCATTTTTCTATTTTGTTACTGACTCTTATGACTAGTTATCTGTAGATTGTCAACCTCATCTTCTAAATGTCTAAAAACTAAAAAGTTTCTATGTTCATTCAAATAACTTGCTAAAATGTTGAGGTGGCGCCCTGTATTTATACAATCATCATTCTCTGAGACTTGACTCCTAGAGGCATATAGTGTCATTCAGGTGACAAAATGTGCTTTCTGGGAAAGATTTTGCCACCACAAGTATTTTTTATGTATATAAGGCTTAGCCAGCAAAAAACATGCCCTCATGTTGTTAAGCATAGTGTAAAATTATTTCTTCCAAATTTGTGTCATAAAATATTGGAAAAAATTTTGAGAAAAAGTACGTTATGAAAACTTGTGTCCACGCTAGAAGTGGAGATCAAATGGAAGGAGCTAAAATAAAATGACATGGAAAGGAGTCCAGTGGTCAGATCTGGACACGGCACGTGGCCTAGAACAGCTATGGCATGCACTCCTACTCAGTGAAACTGCAGATACGTGTGACTCTGTCCCCCAACTGCCTCCCGTACTCAGCTCACCAGTGCTGTGAGGTTTTGTCATCATCGGGACTGTTTGATGGCACCAGCCTTAGGAAAAACATAACCTTGGAAATACGTATGACTGAAGCAAATGGCACAGGCGTTTTCAGATCAGCATTGTTTATATAGCTGTGCAATCATGTGTGTTCATGCCATGATACACTGTGGAGGGCAGAGGACAGACAGCTCTAGGTCTTGGGCCTCGCTTTCTACCTTTTTTTTTTTTTCTGAGACAGGGTTTTATGTAGCTTTGGGGACTGTCCTGGAACTAGCTCTTGTAGACCAGGCTGGCCTCAAAACTCACAAAGATCCGCCTGCCTCTGCCTCCTGAGTGCTGGAATTAAAAGCATGCACCACCATCCGACTGACTTTCTACTTTGTTGTTTCCTGCTATGTGGCTATGCAAGCGGGCCTGTGGGTCTCTGGAGATTGTCTTCACCTCCTACCATGCCACAGAAGTACTGAATTCGGGATTACAGATTGGATACACTGCCTCCACCCCCTGCCCTGCTCGATATGGGTTCCAGGGACTGGAACACCGGTTCTCACACTTGCATGCCACTCTCCCAGCCTGGCATTTTCTATGGCAACGGCATAGCTACATGTAGTTAAGAATTGAAAGGGAAGTTTGAATTCTATTTCACAAATATTTCAAGTTTGGAAAAGTTAAAATATTACAATAGTTACATCACTGGCCTGAGATGAGACTTGGGGGGAGTACCTCATAGGGTTTGTGTGCTGATTACTTTATAAATGCAGAGCGACCGTGTATGACACATGGTAGGGATTTTAAAAAGTGGTTCCCATCGTGTGCACACTGCAATCTGTTCTACTACACTCCAGAAGTGACCTACCAGTACAGAAGCTCACTCCACGGAGCCTCCCGCTTCCCTTGTAGCACCATCTGCACCCCACTGGTTCTCACTTATCAAACACTTACCTTGTGTGGGCTGCATTCTCACTTTGTGGCAAACTTCTCAAAGATGACCTTTATTCCTCAAACCTTGCAAAGATCACAAAGCGCTACCTGCTGACTTGGGCCAAGTCAGCCCGAGAGCAAATGCAGCTGTGTCCTCTGCTGCAGGAAGTAGTTTCAGACAGATGTGCACTGCTTCCCAGCTCTGGGCTTCTCAAGGGGATTTGCAGTTTATACAGCCTGTGAGAAACATCTGTCAACTATGCACAATTTTATGACTCACTCAAAAGGATGGAGCCAAAGCAATTCTACATTTTCTTAAAAGACCTGAACACTATGAGCCTGACTTACTAAGCAGAGGGAGAACAAAGTCCTGCTCTCAGGACACTCGTGGGCCCATTTTCTGGACACCCTGACTCGCTGTGATCTGCAGCAGACATTCTCATGTGCCTCCTTTCTGCATTTCTCAGAACCAGGGGCCACAGAATTCATCCCAGTAACCCAGTCCTCATTTTCAGCAGCGGAGGCAGGACAAATAATGTGCATTTAAAAGAAACTTCCCCATTACCACTCTGTGTAGTGACTCCAATACCACACGAGGAACACTGGGCTGGCAGGTGACATCTGCAGCAAAGGGAGGCTCCTTGTCGTGGGTGAGAGTGGTCACCACAGAGCTTTCCTAGAGAAACCTGCCTGGTGATTTCTAACTTTTGTTAATGTTTTTCTCAAATGAAGTATTAGACAAGATGTTGAGAAAGTAAAACCTGAAATTGTCATGATTTAAAAAAGAAACAGTAGTATTGCAAGAAAATGTCCTTTCTTGAAGCCCTCAGAGATGTTACTATTATTTTCATTTCTCCTTATGCAGCTATGAATGCCAGGTAAAACCCAAAAATCCACTTGGTGAAGGCCATGCCAGCAACATGGTGGCATTCAATACTGAATCAGGTAATCATGTCAGTAGTGGTCCACACGGATGTGACCGGACACATTCCCAAGTGTTGGCACAGGAGGAGCTTGTCTGAAACCCAGAGTGTCTTGAATTCTGCAGCCCTTGAGAAGAAGCTAATAGATGTACTTATTATACAGTACTCAAATGTTTCCCTGCATGCCCAGAATAATGTCCATCATGCACATCGGAGAAGGAAAGTTATGAGTTCTGGAAAACTATCGGCACAGTCCAAGCTCCAATTCTCAATAAAAATCTGTATGTGCAGACAAATTTGCATAATTCTAAACTATATCAGATCTTGGTAACTTGACAATTAATAGTTTTGTAGAAAACTAAATGAGAAGGCTTTAGCAAGCACCTGTACATCATGTAAACATCCCCACCTTCTTCACCATAATACTGTAATACTAAGACTTTAAACAACTCTTCCGTGTGTGTTGTTTCTCCTCAGCTGACCCAAAAGAGTGAGCAAGCCAATTTCTGGTAACTACCAGTCTCAATGGCGACTATACATTCCAAAATTAGGTAAGCACAGCAAACTTGAGCTGAGCATCTTTCTATCTAGAGAGATAGAACAGGTATCACTCTTAAAGATATCAACATTTAGAACCCACTGGGGCGGTGCTGTGCTGAAATTTGCTTTAACTCATACACCAGTTCACTTAAAATCTGTTTAATTTGCTCACATTAAATTTTATAATATGTTGAGCCAGGCACAAACATTAAAAATGCATACCTTTGCCGGGCGGTGGTGGTGCACGCCTTTAATCCCAGCACTCGGGAGGCAGAGGCAGGCGGATCTCTGTGAGTTAGAGACCAGCCTGGTCTACAGAGCTAGTTCCAGGACAGGCTCCAAAACCACAGAGAAACCCTGTCTCCAAAAAACCAAATAATAATAATTGTTGAAATAGGAGCAGCGGGGCTGCGTCCCCGGCACCCTGCCGCCCACATGGCTAGCTTATGCCCCGAAATAATTACACACAAACTGTATTATTTTAAACATCGCTTGGCCCATTGTATCTAGCCTTTTCTCGGCTAACTCTCGCACCTGGACTAGCCCATTTCTTATAATCTGTGTAGCCCATGAGCTGGTTTACCAGGAATGATCTTAACCTGAGTCTGCTTGGAGTGGGAGAATCATGGCGACTCACTGACTCAGCTTCTTTCTCCCAGCATTCTGTTCTGTTTACTCCACCCACCTATGTTTAACCTATGAGGGCCAAGCAGTTTCTTTATTGCTTAACCAATGAAATCAACAAATAGAAAGATGACCCTCCTCCATCAAATAATAATAATAATAATAAAAATACATAACTTTAATCCTGGCACTTTTGGAGGCAGAGACAGAAGGATCTCTGTGAGTTTGAGGCCAGCCTGGTCTACAGAGAGTGTTCCAGGACAGATTCCAAAAGCTACTGAGAAACCCTATTTTGAAAAACAAAAAACACCCAACAAACAAACAAAAAATCACTTCTACTATGTTGCAAAAAAGAGCCCAAAATGTGTCTACAAACCAGCACTGCAGACACTGGTGCAATACCTAAGATATTACTGAGATTTACTTCACTAGTGACAGAAACGTAGACTGGAGTTTGTTAAACCCTTTCAAACCAATATTTAATATTTAATTCAGCCCCCAATATTTAATGCACTAAAGAAATAAGGTATCAGGAAGTGGGCAAAGAAGTCTGCAGGCTGCTTCTGTTGTAAAGCGTTTAGTTCTTCAGAGTTAAACACTGAACCCAAATCATGCGTTTTCCTCATGTAGCAGGAAGAGAGGCCATCTGGACTGAAAGATCCTTTAATTCAGACTCTTACTCCAAATGCAAATAATATGTTAAAAGGACACAGTATAAAAAAATTTGTTAGAGTTCAACTGTGTAACTCTCAGATACAAGATTTATTTAAGCGACTCTCTCACAGGTATGTTCCAATACCCTAGCCTTTCTGTGACGGTTTCAGACTCAGCACTTTATACAAATCTCTTTCAGAAAATGTTACAGACATAGGTAAAACAATCTTAGAAATAAGGCTTTAGAGCTGTGATTCGGAGGCAGACAATGAAAATGCAACAGAAAATAGTGATACCATGATGAACTTGAAGGCATAAGCAGGTGCTTGCCCAGCAAAGCTCAGTACTGTCGCAACCACCCAAGAACTAAAATCCTACTACTAATCATGAAAGGAATGTGACATCCTTAAAATGCCAGAAGGGCTCAAACCCCTGCACTATGTTTATGTCTTTTCTAGAATAGTCATATAATAAAAACCTTGTGGTCCCTCATTCATCCATCAGGTTGTATTCTGGGTTTGGTGGGTGACAAAGTACCAAATGCCATATTCCTGCTTTCATATAGCATAACTCTCCTTCCCTTCTGTAGGAAGGAGAGACACATTAAATAAATATTTAAATTACCCAAGACAGAATGGCTCAGCAGAAACAGGGGCTCCTTTAGTTGAACAGTTTTAGGGAAGGTCTGTGTGCAAAGGTATCATGTCTGCTTAGAATAAAATTTGAGAAGAATTCATCTACAGAAAAGTCTAGAACAAAGGGTCTTTGGTGAGGCAGAGGAAAAAAAGTTCAAAGGCCCGAGGCAAGACATACTGTAGTTTTGGCTGAGTTAGTAAAGAAGCTGTATTCTGACAATAACGGGAGATTGCTGGGGAGAATTATGGAGGGTTAATAATTTGCATTTTAAAAGTCTCTGTGATCTGAGGGGGAAAGGAGAACATTAGGAGGTAAGAGTTAAGCAAGGACATCAGCTGGGAAACCTTTCCTAGTGCAAGAGATGCTTGTGGCTTTTCCTCTGGGAAATAAGGGAAACGGAAAGTAAAACTATTCTTTGAAATAATCAATTATGGAATTGCCATACACTAAAGAAAAGGACATTGTTTCATTTCTGGTCCTTCAGCCCGCCTCTGACCCACCAAAGAAGGTATGCTTTCTGACCATCCCAACCAAGTAAAGGGTTTTGCAGATTAGCAAGGAAAGCAATCAGTTGACAGAAATGGCTACAGAACTGTTACTCTGTCACTAGGAAAAGAAGCTTGACTCTCAATTCAAGCTCATCTCTAGAAAAATTATATATTCTGAGAAAACTAAAATCTTTCCCAAGTTTCCAGCCTTCCTGTTATCCCAGTTAGTGTCCCTCACAGCTCCAGTCATATGGAACATGCCTAAACATCTTTGCTCCCTTAAAAATTGTTTCTACCATACAAGAAAAACATAGTATTTTCCTTAAAATGATCTATATAAAACAATTACAGTAAGTCTGAGAAGTGAATATACTCAGCAAATTGCTAAGTACATATTAGCAGCAGCTGTGTAGGGAGGACTGAAAATTTAATTCTTGCCTCAGCAGAGCAGAACGGTGGACAGTGTCCAGATCACTCAGGAAACACCTAGTTGAGGTTTTTAGTAACACATTTTGTCCACGAACACAAAAATACCAAGCGTCTTAAAAGATGCTGTACAAGACACGTGGATATCAAGAGGCTGCTGAAACTACTCTTATAGTACTGACTTGCTAAGACACATGCCAAGCTTTTAAGTCCTAGGGTCACTGTGTTTCTGGGTAAGTATCAGATCCTCTATAATTTCTAGTTTTCTCTATTGCTTTGCTTCACTCGGAGTAACCTTTACACTGAACAGCCTTCTATCTGTGAAGGGTGTGAACAAGGACATGAAAAATAAACTCTTTTTCCTCTTAGGCTACTTCAGAGCCGTTTGTCAGGAACCTGTCCAGTTTGGCGAGATAGGCGGGCACACCCAAATCAATTATGTCCAGTGGTACGAATGTGGGATCATAATTCCTGGGAAATGGTAGCTGCAGCACAGCTGTTTCCAAAGAAACAAAGAACCCGTTGAAATCCTAAGGTGTTTGTCACCCCCACTCCAAGCTATTGGTTCACTGTGTATAAGAGTCCGCAGCCTGACAGAGAGCAGCACTAGATGTTCATTATTAGAAAAGATTACTCAGACTATTAGGTTTACAAAGTCATTTTAAGAAAGCAAGATATTAACATTAACAGAGTAACATTTTTAGGGAAGCGGGCTCTCTATTCGTGATATTTTAAGAGAACGTTTGTATATTATTTATCACAATGTTGTAATGTTTTCAGATACTTTTATAACAAAATTAATGTCAAAAATCTTTAATATGCTTTATAGAAAGTGTATGTGTTGTTGGTGAGTTAATCCCATAAATCTCTACTTGGTTTAACTTATTGGATCAAATAATCTTCAGCATAGAGATGTGAAAGTAGTTCTAATATTTAAAATTATGTAAACTTCAATTTGTTAGCATCAGATGAACAGATTTTTGAGTTTAAATAGTTACGTATTCATGCTAACTTCTCCATAACCTACCAGCAAATTACTGAAAAGAAAAATCTATATAATTTTATCTCAACCAAACAGCTGATTGATGGAGGAAGGTCATTGGTTAAATAAAAAGAAACTGCTTGGTCCTCATTGGATAGAAGATAGGTGGGAGAAGTAAACAGAACAGAACGCTGGGAGGAAGAGGAAGTGAGCTCAGACTCCACAGCTCTCCTCTCCGGAGCAGATGCCTCAGAGAGATGCCATGCCCCAGCTCCGACCCAGGATGGACTTAGGCTAGAATCTTCCCGGTAAGACCGGTGCTCACAGATTATTAGAGATGGGTTGATCGGGATATCAGAATTAGCCAGTAAGGGCTAGAGCTAAAGGGCCAAGCAGTGATTAAAAGAATACAGTGTCCGTGTAATTATTTCGGGGCATAAGCTAGCCGAGCAGGCGGCTGGGGTGTTGGGGACACAGCCCCGCCGCTCCTATTACTACAGCTGATAATCTGACACGTCAAATGATAAATTTTAATTTTTTATTCTGTACCCATAATATTACATCTAAAAATACTTTCGCAAACTCTTCCTTTTAACATTCTTTTGAGCGGCTCTATGGTTCTTTTCAAGCTGTATGTAGAGACTGAGTGTACAGTCAGCATGAAAGACAACAATAGCATGTGAGATGCTATTGTTCTAGAGGATAGTATATATTTATACAGTAAGACAACGCATGTGAGATGTTGTTCTAGAGGATAGTATCTATTTATACATTAAGACAACGCATGTGAGATGTTGTTCTAGAGGATAGTATATATTTATACATTAAGGCCATGAATGAATGTATCAGAGGTTGTTTTGTGACACTGTTTACTCAACTTGTAACGAAACTCACTCATTTTCATGAAAAGAGGGGCACATATTTGGGAGGGACAAGAATATTATTGCCTGCCCTGAAAAGACTTTTCTCTATGTGTATCTTTCAATATGCTTCAGTTTTATCAATGCTACATTTTGTACTTTCCAAGCAAATATAAACTCTGCAATAAAAAGATGTAGGTTTTTAAAAAGTGATTTTTAAAATGTTCTGAATAGTTTGCCAATATGTAAATATACCTTTATCTGCATAAGGAAAATCAGAAAATTAAGAGCTGCCAAACCCCTATTGTGTTTACATTCTAAGTCAATGTAATATGCCATATACATTTTTCCCTGAATGGAAATCAATTTCATAAATTGTATTTGAAGACCATATACCAATAAGATGTCAAGTTTTCTTATGTCTGAAATAAATTACAAGACCATTATTGGATTCAATCACCTTTATTAGCCTATCAATGTTACATTTATACATAATGTCTAGTTGTCTTCTCAAAGGGCTCTACTTTTAGTACATCATGTTAATAGTAAATAGCCAAGTGTGATGGCTAAACCTTAGCCTAGCTTTTTAATATCCTCTGGGAACTAGAACGCCAATCATTTTATACGCAATAGTGTCCCAAAATAACTAGGAAGCTGCTACAATTTTAAGCAGGGGAGGAAACAATGTTCATTTTGGTCTTTTTGTGTTTGTATTCCAGCAAATTATATTTTCAATTAACAGCAACAATGATATCATAAAAATTGCTCTGCTTTTTAAATTTTTGAACTTCAATACAGTACAAATTGAAACAAAATAGTATTGTAGTCTTTTGGGAGGCAATTAGCCATCAAGAGTGTAGCTGAACCTCCTTATCGATAACCGGGTCCAGGTTGGGTATAGCCCTGACCAAAAGGAGGACGGTTACGTGCATAAGGGTTAGGCCCACTGGAAGGAGGGGTCATGGTACCCGCAGGAGATGGTGTAAAACCCGGTCTGGGTTGGTAAGCACCAGGCTGACTTGGAGCCATTCCAGGCTGAGCACCAGGGGGCACATTGTAATTAGCAGGCTGAGATGTTTGAGTAGTGTAAGTTTGTGGAGGGTAAGTGCTCGCCTGGTACTGTTGTGGTTGAGCAGGCAGTTGTTGTGGTTGACCAGAAAAGGAAGGAGCCGGTGCCTGGGAAGTTGGTTGTTGGCTATATCCCTGGAACTGCTGAGGTTGTTGGGGTCCAGTCTGCTGGCTGTAACTAGCTGAAAAAGCAAAATAAGTAACATATGTCTTGGTTCTTTAGGTGAAAGTTTTCCAGAGAATTAGTCTTACTGCTATGGACCAAAAATGATTAAAAATTTAATAAATGTATTCACAAGCATTTACATAATGAGTCCAGCACAAAATATCAAGGCCAAGTAGTTATATAAATTTTCCAGATAACTTTTAATCCTATATTCTAAAATTCAAGTTACTGTACACATCTTTTACAGTTGCTCTGAAACTAAATAACCCTTAAGCAAATTCCCATTTGCACATAATTCCTAGAATAGATTCTCAAATAATAAGTGAAAGAATTATGCTTTATAGGAAGACAAAAATCATAAAAGCAAAGTTCTAACTAATCAGGGCTGGAGGGAAGTCCTATTTAACAGTACTACATGAAAACATTAGAGACAGGAACTTTAGAAATGAAACAATGCTACAAATACGCCACATAAATGAAGTGTTTTGAACTGTATTCACTATAATACCTATGAATAACTTAAGAATAATTACTAAGTACCATTTTTACAATTCTTAAAATCTTTTATTTTGGCATCTGATACTTTGCGTTTACAACTCAAATTTTGACTTAGTATGGCATAACAAACAAAGAAACATACCACATTACCCCACAAAATCAACATCTATATTCATTATTTACTAGGATATAATTAAAAATAAAATCTGCTTCACTGAAAAACTTTTATTCTCTACCATGAAACACACCTGCAGCTACTTGCAATGAAACCTCTCCATTGACTGGAATCCTGTCAGCATTAAATACCAGATACATAAGACAATTATTAAAATATGTACAACCCTGCATTTAAGAAAAAAAAAAGGATTGAATGAATTTGAGTACATTCTGAACTCACCTTGAACCTGGGCTCAAAATTTACTTATGAAAGAAACCTTTATGATATAGTCCATGAATAAAACTGGAAAAGGTCAGAGGGAAAACTGGCAAACCAAAAGTGTCAGCGATTGGTCAGTGTCACTACCACCAGCACTAACTAGTCTCCATGCAGAGAAATTAGCTGGTTATTTCCACAGTTCTCAAAGTCAAGGGAATAGGACTAGTGGATCAGAAATAACAGGAAATTTGAAAAGTACTAAATTTAACTCAGTGAAGACTCTGACTAAAACTTCTAAGAGAAAGCTTAGAAATCAAGTTTCTAAAACATTTTACTCATGGTAACACCTGAATACTGAATTAAAATAATTTATGGTAGGACCTTAAATATCATGTAACTTCCTTCTCCTTTCTTCTATGCAAAGCTTTTAGAATTGTGTGTGTATGACCCATCCAGAGGCCAGAAGAGGGCACAGGACTTGCTGATTTCGGTGGTCATAAGCTGCCATCACCGTGGTCGCCAGAAAGTGAGCTCTGTTATTCTGGAAGACGATGAGTGCTCCCAACCTTGAGCCAACTCGCCAGCACCCATAAAAATTTTCAAGTGTAGCTTTTTACTGTAAAATTTTGGGGAACATTTTTATACTGAAAATGACTAACCCATTTGAAGGGGAAACAACAAAACAACTGTCTTTTCATTCTGCAACTGGAATCTAAATTTTTTCTTTAAATTGAATCGGGAAGCACCTGGAGTCTTCTTTATTGCCCAGGAGAGGAAACAGTAGTAAGTGCTAACAAGGCCATGTCAGTAGCAGTCTACTGAGTCCATCATAAAACAGTAATATTTCTCTATTACATCTACTTGTCTCCATTGCTGCACCCCCAAAACTCCCAAAAATGAATGTAACGTCAGGTGAATACTATCACAAATTAGAAGATATAGTTTTTTTTTTAATCAATAAAACAAATAGCTACAATCACCCCTAAAATATTGATCACTCTGCTCTATATTGGAGAATATAAAATGGTCTAAGTCAAGAGAACAAGGTTCTGTTCCAGCTCCCTCAATCAGTATCTCATGTCTTGAGTGAGGAGGATAAAACCAGTGGTCCTCATCCTGGCCATACAATGACCTGTGATGCTTTTAAAATAACAAAGCCCAAGTCCATTCAAGCAAGATAAAGTCAAAAGGAGTAGGACTCGGGAAGTCCTGAAGCACAAAGAGGGTTGAAAGGATCTCCTACATCAGATGATGACACCGTTTCTTCAGCTCTGGCAGCCTATTATTTCTATACATATATAATTTGTCCCACAGACTTTATTTTTAATTTAAAAGGACAACACTAAAAAAAAAATGACATTTTGCTTCTGCATGTGTTGTTATATTATTGATATATCCACAAATACTTAATAGTACCCTAGAATTATTGAGTGATGCAGATAAAGAAAATCTTAATTTTTTTCTCAATTTGAAGTTCTCTAAGAGATTAGATTATTAATGTTAGTAAAACATTTTTATACTACTGATTATTGCAGAATCACCTATATTACATCATATTTGCTCATTGGAAAAAATGCTGATTTGATAAAAACACAACAATTTAAATGTAAATAAGTACTGCTTCCCCTAATAAGTACTTATCACCTATTATGACAATGTAAGTATTATAGATCAAGTACTAATAAGGGAGAACTTAAAATTTAGTGAATATAGAAACAGATCAAAAGCTGCAAATTCACTCCCTTTAGCACCTGCTCACCTGAATACTGAATACCATACTGTTGAGGAGGAGCCTGAGGTTGCTGTGCCCCGTAGCCAGCCTGCTGCTGGTATTGTTGGTACATCTGACCTATGAAAGAAAAAACAGACAGAAAACGAAGATTTAATTTGGAAGAGAAATATTTGTAGGGCACCTTTACATTTCCTCCCGATTATAATACATAAGCACACTGAGTAATAATATACAATATGTATGCTATACTTTAAACGTCTATGAAGACAAGAACGAGTAATTTAAGGAGTGACTGCTTACTCTGCAGTAGGTAAACTGCTAAGACTGTTAGCTGGTAGCAAGGTTTTTTCTGTTACTCTAGTGACTACCACTTCATAAACTCCAGAAAACACATTTTTAAAACAATATACCATCAGGTAAGTAATCAGAGAAAGGGAACCAATACATTGCCATGTAGTTTCACTTATCCTTATGTTAGCAATACCTATCTGAAGATTCATAGCACTTTTCTCATTACAAGTCATTTAATTTTTAGCATTTATCAAATTATACAGAGGAAGAAAAGCACTGGCTTTTAAGTAACATTGTTCTTTTATTTTCTTAAATTATTTTCAACATGGTCACTCACTGTGTAATACACTATACTGCATCATCTAGTGATGTTGGTGCCACCTTAGTTTGTATAAAGATGCTCTAAGGCAGTATTTCTCAACCTGTGGGTTGCAACCCCCAAAGGCAGTAGGAAAACATGGCTATTTACATTACAATTCATAACAGTAATAAAATTACAGTTATGAAGTATCACTGGAGGTCACTAAAACACGAGGAACTGTACTAAAGGGTCAAAGCATTAGAAAGGTTGAGAACCACCACTCCATGGTGTTTACACAAGGCCAAAGTTATCTAATGACACATTTCTCAGTAAGGTATGTTCTGCAGAATTCTGTGTTTTTCAGTGAGGCGCCTCATTTGCTGATCTGAGATCCTTCAAACATACCAATCAGCCCATTTAAATACTAGGTTTTCAATTTCATGATTAATAAGCTATTTTGAAACTATTAGTTTAGTCCAATTTTCACATTTTTTTTTTGGATCAGTGAAAAGAAAAAAAAAATCACAACCCGGAGATTAAATTACTTATTGAAGACACATAACTTGGAGAGAAAGAAAATTAACCTAAAATGCACTGCTAACCAAATAATCAATCTAAAATTAAATTAATTTAAACTAAAATTATGCCTCATCATCTCTATTTAAAATCTTTCTAAGTGACAGAAAATATACAGTTTTTGGAAGGCAGAGTATAAAGTCATTTCACCCCACCATCTTTCACTTTGTGTTTATATTACCTTAAACATTTTCATCCTCTTTTTCTAATTTTCAATAGTCAGAACCATATCCAATATATTATTTGGTTCTATGACACCAAATCACACCATATCAGTGAAGAAAAACTATTTTACGTTTCTGTAGACAACCTATGAATATGGATTGCCATTACCAATAATGCCTCAATAAATACATCTGAACATGTCCCTTCTGAACATGGCTCTGAAGGCTATTTTACCTTCAATCTGACCTGCTTGTGTCTGAGCTCCTGTATATGGAGGCTGCTGTGGCTGAACTGCTGGCGGGTGCGCTGCTGAGGAGGAAGAAGCAATACTGTCAGGAGTCCCAGAGCGGTCTTCTGCTGGAGCACTGGGTGGCCCTGGATAGTCATGAAAAGTCAGTTAATTATCCTGTCCAAGGCCTTTCGCTAACAAGCACAGCTAAAAGTACAGGTTAATAACATTAAAAATAAAATCACTACACAACAATCACATTACCAAGAATACATTAGATTTATGTGCTCTTTATTTTTCACTTTGTCCAGTCTTTAGGATGCAAAGTCAAAATAGGAAATCATTCTCTACAATGTGTGAAATGCTAAATTCCTGAGTCCTAACCACCCATGTCAAAATCAATACCTCCTATCTACAGTCAACCAAAAACAGTACTTCTTTTTTAAGCAGGTCTCTACTGTCTATTAAGTCAATGCAATCATCCTGTTTATATTCAGGGATCCAAACATTCACTTCTCACATGTTCCTCTTTTACTTAAAATAACCCACCCCATAGTTTCATAAGATATCTAATGTTTTGGCCTCTATTTAGTGTAGCGAGCTGTGTGGAGCCACATCTGATAATCAGCTCCTAATTATGGTTAAGACCTGACTTATGCTGTGATCATGCAATGATTGTCAGCTGCTTGCATATGTGTGGTGGACCTATGGGCAGTGCCCACCAGGCAATCTGGGGTTGGTAGCCCATGCCTACTTAAGGGCTGGGAGAGGTTTGCCCATAGAGAGAGAGAGGGGAAGAGAGAGAGAGAGAGAGAGACAATTGTTAAAAAAGGTCTTGAATAAACTGCTAGCAAGAAGAGCTCCGGGTGTTGCGTCATCCTTGCAGGTTGAGGGTGGACGTGACAGTGACAGTGACAGTTGGTGGCCCATACGGGGAACCTCCAAACCTCTCTCCATGAAGCCCAGAACTTGCTGCAGTCAGGGGGTGCACCGGTAAATCCTCAGGTAAAAATTGGAGAGCCGCGCAAAAAGCGGGTTTTCCGCTCTCGCTGGTAGAAGAAGGGAGAGCAGGGGTAATAGGGCCGCGACAAAAGCGGATGGGTCAAAGTGAAACTAAAGGAAAGAATGGGATTTTAGAATGGGTGCTTCAACATCACACCTGATTTTTCTGGCTCTTAATGAGTTGTTACGGAGCACATTGAAGAGGTTTTTGGCTGAATGTGACACAACTGCACCTTGGTTTGCCGTCTCTGGCAATCTTAATGTGTCATCCTGGGACAAGCTTGGTAGAGATCTGGATTTTGCCACTGAACAAGGTATGCTAAGGAAGGGAGTGATATTTATGTGGTTTGAACTACCGAGACCTTCTGAGTGTGCAGTGGAGTGTGAGCTGCTGCAGCTCCAAGGCCAAGCGGCTCCAGGCGGTCTGTGATGGCTGCAAACCCAGGGACCTGCCTCAGGGTGTAGAAGCACAGCGCAGCACAATCCACAATCATGGTAAGACCTGGCCTGGACCTCTGTCCTAGCCTGGGGCAGCCAGCAGGGATGGGATCCACCCAACCCAGATGGGGTCCGGCAGGCAGCTCAGCCACGCCTCCATCTTCCAGCTCGGTGGGGAGGTAGAGTCTCCGCCTCTCCCCTGCTGCCACGACCTGAGTCCAGGTCCGAGTGACAATGAGACACTCTGCTCCTGGCAGCACCAATCTACTTAAAGAAGAAGACGGGCATCGAAGAGGATCCTTATGAAGTTTGATAGCCATTTGGGCAAGAAAACTGCTCTTGCCTGGACTATTGCATAAACTGGACACAGAGAACCCACAGAGAGAGGACTACTGAACTTGCCTAAAGGTGAGATGATCTATTGGGGTTCCTGATTCATGCAAGAGTCTGCAAGACATTCTTCAGGACAAGCAGATAGTGACTGCCTTTGAAATTTCCTGCTTCATGGAAATGTCTGCTGGAAACTATGGGCCTGTAGGCCGAAGATGGATGCCCCGACAGTACAGAGAAACTTTGGGTCAAGGCAGCGAGATGTCTCTGTCATTTCGAGAGTTTGAAAGTTGCTTATTTCTTGTTTGCTTAGGTAATATTGTATCTTTCTGGAGTCTTTGATGGAGTTGAAGAATAGTTAGCTATAGTTTTCCTTAGTTATGATAAAGATTATTGTAATTTTTACTTGATAACCGTTTTGTTATATGTAATTTTGCTATGTTAAGTTAAAGCCTTCCTTTTTTTTTGTTTAAACAGAAAAAGGGGAAATGATGGAGGAAGGTCACTGGCTAATAAAGAAACTGCCTTGGCCCATTTTATTGGTTAGAACATAGGTGGGTGGAGTAAACAGAACAGAATGCTGGGAGGAAGAGGAAGTGAACTCAGACTTGATAGCTCTGCTCTCTGAGACACACGCGATGAAGCTCCGACCCAGGATGGACGTAGGCTAGAATCTTCCCAGTAAGCGCACCTTGGAGTGCTACACACATTATTAGAAATGGGCTAGTCCAGGTGTGAGAGTTAGCCGAGAAGAGGCTAGATATAATGGGCCAAGCAGTGTTTAAAAGAATACAATTTGTGTGTTGTTATTTTGGGTAAAGCTAGCCGGTGGCGGGAGCTGGGTGGCGGAATGCAACCCACAGCTAGAAAATGGCAGTAAATTGCAGTAAAAACCCATAAGAATGCAATGTCCCCGCTCAGCAGGAAGTAGCCAGACAGATTGACAATGCCCAAATTCCCTAAAACAGTTTAAGCGGGGCCCTTTCAGAGCTGAAGCAGGATCGGCTGGGCTGCTAGGGAAGCCAAAGAGGTGCACGAGGGAGAAGGTGTCTTCCATGCACTCAGCTGACAAGAATGAATGTGCCACAGGGGTATGGCAGCTGGGGTATGTTATTTAAGGGACTGCTGAAGGAGCAGTGGTTTCTGACTGCTCCTGGGGTCATGGGGTCATGGCAAAGCCACTCCTAATAACAAGAGCAGGCAGAGGAAAGCTAGGGAGGGGAAAGCAAGATTGCCTCCCCTTCCTCTCCTCTGTGCTAGCCCCTCTGCTACCAGTTCTGACTGCCCTTGCTGCTGCCGCAAGCACAGCCGCGGCTGTGGCCATGACTCAGATAGATGTCCTCTGGCAATTGGCTCAGCTTGGCTGTAAATGGAAGTATCTGGGGCTGTGTGTGATATGAAAAATTTAGAGAATTGTCTAGCTGTCTTTTAGGTAATTGGTCTGGTAAATTCGAAAAACAACTGGAAAAGCTGTGAGTGGTGATAGTGGCTGCAGATTCCACAAGCATGGATACCAGCCTGGCAGAAGAACTATCTTCCTGGATCATCTAAGGGAGTGGGCGGGAGTAGGAGCCCTAGCAGGCTTGGTGGTGCTTGCCTCCCTGGTATGCCTATGGTGCATTTGTCACATAAGGGTTTCACAGCATCGCAATGCAGTTATGATCATTCAGGCCTTCACGGCCATTGAAGCAGGACAGTCTCCCCAAGTTTGGCTAGAGATGTAAGTGAGCACAGGATGCGAGGCTTGTGTACTGCACTTGAGGTAAGCATACATCAGCCTCAAGAAGAGCAAGTCTGATTGCATGTGGGTTGGTGTCTAACTCCCACCTCTGTAAAAGGACACCAGATAGGGCTAGTGTTCTCTGAGTGGATGACACCTGGACAGACACTAGTACATGTTCCATTTTTAACAGAGATCAGACCTCTACAAAACAAAAGGGGGAACTGTAGCAAGCTGCGTGGAGTCACATCTGATAATCAGCTCCTAATTATAGCTAAGACCTGACTTATGCTGTGATCATGCAATGATTGTCAGCTGCTTGCATATGCGTGGTAGATCTATGGGCAGTGGCCACCTGGCAATCCGGGGTTGGTAGCCCATGCCTACTTAAGGGCTGGGAGAGGTTTGCCCATAGAGAGAGGGGAAGAGAGAGAGAGAGATACAATTGTTAAAAAAGGTCCTGAATAAACTGCTAGCAAGAAGAGCTCCGGGTGTTGCGTCATCCTTGCGGGTTGAGGCTGAACGTGACAACTTAGCGCTATTCCTCCACTCTTCATGATTAATTACAATAGTCACATACTTAAATGACATTCTTTAAAATCTAGTTACAACCCTAACAAGCCTACTGTCTTATACTTTATTCCCTAGTCAATTTCTCTATGGCTTTTATTATGAGCCACACTGATTTCTACTTTGTTTTTCTATACAGGCTCCAGTTTCCTGAAGACTAAGAACTTTGGCCATGCTCTGGTTCTTCTGTGCTTCCACAATGTCTAGGACTCTGCTGACACGTGTTGTCAATCAAATTCGGCTAGAATAAGGAACACAGAAGAGAATACAGAAAATCTAGATTCTCTGTACAGCCCTAATACTATGACAGTCAAAGAGCATATTATTCTGAAGACAACTACAGATGGTTTACTCCTTTAAGTCATGTTAGCAACATAGAGGAGTGACTTAAGAGTTTGTGGAGTTCAATTGCTTAAGCTGCATTGCCAGAACTAATGGTGACTGCTGGTTTGGGCAGGTTACAGAATCTCTCAGTGTCACGGCCTTTTAATTATGTAACACACACTAATTCTGACTTCAAGGCCACTTGAAGGGGTTATGAGTTAAAGAGAGCTTACAGTAAAATCTTCTAAAAGCAATTACCACCTTAAAGCTTGATTTAAATCCTCACTATCATTTCCTGAAAGCAGTCTCTAACTGCTCTAGTGTTATGTCCTCAGAATTTACAATGGTTTAAATCCAAAAAGTCACCAAAGACCAAGTACTAAGGCTGATGAACTTTTGATAAGTGTCTGAAACAAAAGTGCTTGGATCTCATACCTGGATTACCCCCACTGACAAACTGACAGTTGAGTGGGCTATTAGAAGGTAAAAAGGGAGGAGGTTCTTAAAACAGGTACTTTAGGAATTTATCTTGTCTCTAGTCCCCCTTTACATGTTCATTTGTCTCCTGACCACCATAAAGTAAACAGCCTTCTGTTATACACACTCAGCACCTGTGGTGCTTTGCCTTGTTTCAGGAACAAGCTAATGGAGCCAATGGATCATAAACTGGGATTACTGGGACAAAACAAACCAAAATATATTCCTTTCCCCTAAGTCAGTGGCTTTCAATCTTCCTAATGCTGTGACCCTTTAAAACAGTTCCTCATGTTGTGGTGACCTCCAACCATAAAGTTATTTTGTTGCTACTTCATAGATGTAATTTGGCTACTATTAAGAATTAAAATGTAAATATCTGATATACAGGGTATCTGCTATGTAACCCCAAAAGGGGTTGTAACCCACAGGTTGAGAACCACTGCCCCAAGTTATTTTCTCAGGTATTCTGTCACTCAAGACAAAGCTAATATACCACCATTTTAGGCATATGATTTGCTGCTGTGGGACAGCGGCCTCTTATCCTGTCACTGTATTATTTTTTTTTAAAAAAATGCTGATTGGCCGGTAGCCAAGCAGGAAGTATAGGCAGGGAGACCAGGCAGGAAGTAAAGGTAGGGCAATGAGAACAGGAGAATCTGGGAAGAGGAAATCTCGGTCTACAGTAGTGACCCAGCTGCAGAGGAAGCAAGATAGCAAGATGTGACTGCCTCGCTGACAAAGGTACCAAGCCCCATGGCTAACACAGACAAGAGTTATGGGCTAATACAAGCTATAAGAGTTAATAAGAAGCCTGAGATACTAGGACAATCAGTTTATAATAATGTAGACCTCTGTATGATTTCTTTGGGACTTAAAGACTAAGGGAACAGGGCAGGACAGAAACCTCAGTCAACAGTTTGCCCCTTAACAGTCATGTACTAATGAGATTACTCTGGGCTTTGTAGTAATGAAAAAGCTGATTACCAGGTTAAAGTGTATGACTGACTGGTTTACCACCACTTTACTTGTGTATGTGCGCACACACACACACACACACACACACACACGCACTTTCCCTTAGAAGATATTATGCTATTAATCCTAAACAGACTCAGTGCTTGGCTCTTCTTTTCTCTTTTGTATGTAGCTTCCGACTGTCATTCATGCTGTTTCTCTAACACGTCATTCTCTTCAATTCTACATTACAGTGGTAGCTGTTTCCTTCCTAACCATATCACACATGAAGAATTAAAAAAATACTCTGGTTGCTGTCCATGTGAAGACAACGAAGTGTACAAATCCACATGAAAATGGTCTTTATATAATAGAAATCACAATCATGATATTCTGTCTGATCTATGACATTCATTTCAAGTTTCAAGGCTGGCTTTTATATAACATTTTCTAACATTTGAAGTAGCTGGAACTGTAGTTCTTATTCCAATCCTCTACATGTTTTTCTGATGTATCATTTGTTTATCTTTTGCCAAGAACAGGTAACATATTCAACTTTCTCCTTAAAATCTAACACAATATCTTCAATGAATAATCTTACAAAAGTTTCCAAGGAAATTAAAATGAACAGACCAAATAAATTCTCTATCTCCAACTGCTAAAAATGGCAAAGTAAATAGTCAGGTAAACCCTGCGCCAGGTAGCAAAAACTTGAATAAAGCCGAAGAAAAGTTATTTAAAATAACTACTAGTCAATCAAATCTCACAGAAACCAGAAGAGTTTACCCCAGGAGAAACACAGTGAATTAAGAATTTCAAGACTTGACCTCTGTAGCTTCAAAGGCAGAAAACCATCATGTTAACAACTTCATGGTTGGACAAGGAGCTGGAAATGAAGGTGAAACTCCCTGTCACTGAAGAGGTAATTCCTTGCAACAAAATAATTAATTATAAACTAGCCACTCATCTGTTCCAGGAATGGAGGTAACTCCAAGTGGGCATGGAAAGAAAAATAAAAGGGAAAGAAAGAAATCAGAATCTGCTGCTTAAAAAAAAAAAAACAAAGTCACTGTACCCCAGCAGTTTAAGTCTGGAAGGGCAATCACAACGTTCTCAAAAAAGACAATAAAAACATCAGAAAAGCACAAAGATACACTAATGAAAATGCCCACTTTACAACTAAAAACTCCAAGATAGACATAAACAAGAAAATCTGACATATTTTATAAAACAGGAGAGCAGACAATAAAAACAAAGTGCTCAAACAATAAATGTGTGAGAAAGATCCCCAAAGAAAAACAGAAATAATATTGACGAAATGATAACCAGAATGTAAGAGGAAAAATAAATCACAATATAAGTACTGTTTTAACACTAAAAACTTATTTGCATAAAGAAATTATCCAGCAATCTGTTTAATTTTAATTTCCTAATTTCAGGAGACAACAAAACCTATCAAACGAAACTTAAATCCTATTTAAACTGAGTTGTTTTTTTCCCCCAAAATCTGAAAACACTGCTGTTAATGAAATTTAGCTAAAACAAACAGTGGTTATTCATTAAGGTGGAAAGAGAGTGCTACAGACTGGAAAGGGTGAAAGAAATCACTTAGGGGGTGCTGCAATCATGTATTTCTCCATTTTCTAGAAACTTAAATACGTTTAAAAATATAACTGGCTGAACCCTTAAGACGTAGTATTTCGCTGTATCCAGGAAAGAAGGGAGATAAGAATACATAGGAAAAGGAATTGACCTACCTGAAACCTGGTCATCTGTTAATCCAAATGCTGACATGACATTTTTGTTGATTTCATCTTGGTTTTTCAGAGGATCAAAAGCTGACATACTTGCTGCCATAACCTGAGTAGACTGTTTTCCAGAAGAATCAGAAGCAGCAGTCTTCTCTTCCCTGCCATCCACAGCATCTGTAAGTATAAAGGAGTAAGCATGTTTATCTCATATACACTCAAAAAGACATAAAATTACATGTGTATAAATACTGTCAGGAATATTAGAGTGAGAATTTGTGAATACAGAACTATAGAATGTTTTACTTTATATTATGTGTATGCTTAAGGAAAACTGAGTAAAAGGAAATACAAGATAAAGAGCAGTTTTTTAAAAAGAATTGTCTCTTCCCACTACCCCCTTTTACAATTACTAGATGAAGGAAGATCAAGAGTTCTAGGTCAGCCTGAGCTGCACAGCAAGACTGTTTAAAAAACAAAAGAAAAAAGAGAAAAGGAGAAAACTATCATTATTATTAATTTTAAAGCTCTTTAACAAACACTATCATTTTTCATTTTACTTTTTTTTGGAGTCCATGCTGGCTAATCTTTATATCAACTCGACACACAAACTATAGTCATCTGAGAAGAGGGAGCCTCAACTGAAAAACTGCCTCCCTAAGATTGGCCTGTAGGAAAGTCTGGTAGTCCTGGGTTCTAAAACAAAGGCTGAGCAAGCAATAAGCAACAAGTCAGTAAGCAGCACTCCTCCATGGCCTCTGCACCTGCTTCTAGATTCCTGTTTGGTTTGAGTATCTTGCCTAGAAGTTCATCAGTGGGCTATGATTTAGGATACGTAAGCCTAATAAATTCTTTCCTCCTCAAATTACTTTTGGTTACGGTGTTTCATCACAAAGTCATAACACCAATTCATATGTGTGTGTGTGTATTCACGAACATGCATGTGGCAGTCAGAAGACAATCTCCAGTGACATTTCTAAAGAGCTGTCCAGCTTGCTTTCTGAGATAGAATCTCTTACGGCCTGAACTCACCAATTGGCTATCTGTATATCCCTGGCTAGCCAGTGATCCCTAGAACTGCCTGTTTCCTCCTCAACAGTCAGTGCTGGGTTAGTAACACACAGCATCATATCAGGAAGTTTTCTGATTTTTTTATAACATGAATTCTGGGGACTGAACACAGACACTATGTCAAATACTTTACCAACTGAGCTATTTATCCAGCCCACATCCCAATGACCTGCAAGCATATGGAAGATACCCAGCAAACAGAGTAACAAATGTTTTATTTTGTAAATCTTATCTAAATTTAGGATCTCAACTCTTATGTTTTGTCTACTGCTCTACTATTAAAATAGAAACCAAGCCATTTAAAATTCCTTATCATCTATAAAACAACACAATTTTGCTATGTATCTTATTTATTAAAATACTCATATAAAAATGTGTTTACAATGTTCTTTAAAATAATACACAAAGTGACAAAGTATAAATGACATGATTCTAACTTAAGGGAATTCTTCACAGTGAATTTGGATTCATTAGTGTTATGTCTAGTTTGATAGATGCATTTGTACTATGCCCTTGTGTCTTTTGTTCTATTGCTATGAAGACAGACATCATGACCAAAGCAACTCTTAAAAAAGAAATTGTTTAGCTGGGGGCTTTCTTTCAGTTTCAGAGGGTTAGTGCATGATCTTCAACAGCAGGAAGCAGAGAGGCACAGCACTAGAGCAGTAGCTGAGAGCTTTTGAAACCTCGAGGCCCACCCACAGTGACATACTTCCTCTAACAAGGCCACACCTTCTAATCCTTACCAAACAGTTCCACTAACTGGTGACCAAGCATTCAAGTATGTGAGCCTATGAAGGCCATTCTCATTCGAACCACCACACTTTGTGAACAGAAACACTTGAGAATAACCTGAATTTTCATGAATAATAACCTGGGATTAAGAAACATGATACCAAAAGCAAAGCCGATGTATATGTACACTGAAAATATGTTACTTTTATTGGCTCATAAATAAAGCTTCTTTGGCCTATGGAAGGGCAGAATATAACTATGAGGAAAAAAAAAACAAGCTAAATACAGGGTGAAAGAAGGCAGGGTTGAGAGAGGCACCAGCAGCAGTTGAGGGGAAAGATGTTAGAGCACTTACGGTAAGCCACAGGTCACATGGTGATACAAAGATTAATAGAAATGGGTTAATTAAAATGTAAGAGCTAATTAATAATAAGCCTGAGCTAATAGGCCAAACAGTTTATAAATAACATTAAGCCTCTGGGTGGTTATTTTAAAAGTGGCTGCGGGACCAGGTGGTACAAAAAGCCTCCAGTTACACAAAGCTTCAAAAGAGTAATCATTTCTAACCATTTACTTAATTAACAAAAAATTATTATTTTTTGTTATTAAGAAAACAATCTGAAAATATTATAAATTGATACAAAACTTACCTAAAATTAAGATCTTTTAAACTGCATGTGTTCCTCAAACCCCAAGGCATTACATCCCAAGAGCAGCATTCCACACTAACCTTGCAAATGAATCCCCTTCATGCTACTACTACCTCTTCTAATCTACTTCCCAAATAAGCCAAGCCCACCAGGAAATACAATATAGCAGAGTTCTATTTCTTAGAAAGGAATGTAGGACATTTGGGCAACTGCTACATGATAATGGCTATGTTGATTGAATTTTGTCTGTCCTTTATAATCTTTGACATGGTTATATAAATGCTATGTAAACTGCTGCATGAATTCTTTTGGGAGAATGGTCTAAAAAGTTTTTATTTGATCCTTGATTTAAAACTGGGACTTTCAGTTTGAAAGGCAAAGTTCATGGCTGGGGAGATAGCTCTGGTAATAGTACTTGCTTTATATGGAAGAGGACCTGAGTTGGAAACCCCAGAATTCAAGTAACAAGCTGGCCAGGTCCTGTAATCCCACTGTTCACAAGACAGGAGGCCAAAACAAGCAGACTCCTGGAAGTTCACTGACCAGCCAGACTAGCCTACTTGGTGAAGTTCCAGGCTAAACTAAGAGACTGTCATAAAGCAACAGGTGGAAGGTACCCGAAGAATGACACCCAGGTTACTTCTGACCTCCATATGCACATGCACACACATGCTGCACCTGCAGGCACACCATCCATACACAAATATGTACACAAAAACAAACAAAAAAGAGCAAAGTTCAGAATAAGCAAACTGATTTACTCTGAAACATATAAGCCTTCATCACAAGTGTGCAGGATCATAAAGTATTTTAGTAAGTCTCATCATAGTCTGAAAGAGAGGTAAGATTAGAAATTACTAACCATCAGCAAATATTTATTGAGCATTTAACCATTAACATAATTCCATATGGCTAGAACAAGACAAGAAGGAAATTATAGAAAATGGCTTATTTAAAACCTAATCAAATTATACAAAGTCAATCAAGGAGATGGGTCTATAACTTAGTAGTGCGTGTCAAACCCTGGGTCTACTCCTCAAAGGAAGGAGGGACAAGGACCTAGAGAATCCCGAAGAAATAAGGGAAATCGAGGATGGATAGAATTGAGAAAGGTAAACTTCCAAAATTATTGAATCCCTGAGTCCAAGACTTTTGAGAGAGTATAACATGCCACTTCTCCATATTCTCCTTATGACCCTTACATATAGCTAGCCTGGCTTCATAACAAGTTGCCACTTTGTATTTTAAACTTTTAAAATTATGAGTAATCATTTACAAAAACATTTTTAGTGAAATAGTTAAGAAACAAAAGTTGAAGAAAACAGTTGATTTTTTTAAAAAAAAAACTTTAAATCTATGAAATAGTTTTAATTTCAAGCCATATTTTAAAATACATTTTGGTGCATAAACTACATCAGCTCCAAATATGTCAATAAGCCTTAAATTATCTTTACTGTTTATACATAGTACATGCCACCAGTAAATATAAGTTTTTCCTTTGCATATTTTTCAAAATTGTATTTAAAATAAACTCTAATTACTATTTTAAAGTACTAATCTAAATTATTTTGTACTTGAAACTTAGGTTTTACTGCATAAAAATCATAAAATCATTTCAATTCCCAAGATTCATTAGTTATCACACTACCAACAACTACTGCATGAACGAGTTTGAGACACGCTGTAAGGAGTCATCACAGCAGCACTACTGACCGATGCCCCCACCTGTGCGTGCTCATGTTATTCAGCACTGGGGACTGAATCTGGAGCACTGCACATGTCAGGAAGTGCTCCGCCACCAAGTGACTTCCCCAGCCCTAGAGAGTACTGTAAAAACGGGGTTCCAGACCCTGTCCTCCTGCTGTGGAGTAATTCTGTACACTGAATATGTATTACTCTCATTGGCTAATAAAGTATGGACTGGCCAGTGGCCAGGCAGGAAACATTGTGAGGGAATATTATTTTAAGGTGTGTTGCTTTTGTTTATGCTGCATTTGTTTTAACTCTACAAAGCTGTGATTCTTTGCCTGTCGAAAACATCTGATGGTCTAATAAAGAACTGACAGCCAATAGCAAGGCAGGAGCAAGGAAAGGCAGGGCTGGCAGGTAGAGAGTATAAACGGAAGGAGAAACGAGGAAGAAGAGGAGCAAGCAACAAGAGATCAGGGGAGGCCCTCAGGGGCCAGCCACGCAGTCACCCAGCCAGTCACAGGGTAAGAAGGAATGTAAGAAGTGAAAAAAAGGAAAAAGGCCAGAGGCAAAAGGTAGTCAGGATAATTTAAGAAATGCTGACAAGAACAAGCCAGGCTAAAGCTGGGCATTCATTAGTAAGAATAAATCTTCATGTGTGATTTATTTGGGAGCTAGGCGATGGGCATCCCCAAAAGCCTAAAGAATAAAACATCTCACAACAACAACAACAAAAATAGGTGGGATAAGCAAACTAAGGATGCTGGTAGGAAGAAAGGCAAAGTCAGAGAGTGGTCAGGGAGAAGATGAGCATGCTGTATTAAGACAAAGTACCAAGCCCCATGGCAGTGAGTAGACATGAACCACAGGTTAATTTAAATGTAAGAGTTCGCTAGCAACAAGCCTGACTCATAGGCCAAACATTTATAATTAATATGAAGACTGAGTGGTTATTTGAGAATGGCTGCTGGCACAAGAAAACTCCACCAACATCCTGCCACAGCTCTATGATCCAATCCAAGAAGTAGTATAATGCAGCTTCACAGTGATCCTAACAGTTGTTGGATGCGGAAATGTACAGAAGCAAGAACAAGAATAAAATAAATTGAGTTTACCATTTTCAGGAATACTTGTGGAAGGTCCTGGTTCTCCAGGTGGCTCTAAGCAATCCAATAAGCGATTCACTTTATTTCGAAGTTCTATCAGTTCTCGACGAAGGTATTTCACCTGACTTGATTCAAGGGGTCTTGGTTGGCCATTAACTAAAAGAGAATCATTAATTTGCTTAAATTTAGGAGATAAAATTAGAAGAATACACATGCCATTAAAATAACACACACTAAAGAAAAACAAGCAGCAGAAACGAGCAGCAGTTCTACTTTCCTTCATTGATTCTAACTGTCTGTGCATGTAGAGCATGCGTGCTGTGAGTGTTCCCATGGAGGCCAGAGGTTGGCGCTGAGTATTTCCTCTATGGCTTTTTAACCTGACTTCTGGAGACAGGTCTCTCACTAAACAAACCACTCCTCACCAGCTGGCAAGACTGGCTGGCCAGCAAGGCCCTGGGATCTACCTGTAACTTCCAAATTATATTTTGTAATATGTTATATTCTTGAAATAATACAAAAACACAATATTCTATACATTAGTATTAGGACAAAATATGACTAACAAATGTTATCCAGCGTGCCTATATATGACTTAAGAAACAAACAGTTGCACTCAAAAGTAAGTTAGGTATGGTGATACATTTATTTAATCCTAACACTTGGAGGGAGTGACAGATGAAATCTTTGAGTTCAAGACGAGCATGGTTAACACAGAAATCTCAGGCCAACCAAACCTACTTTGTCTCAAAAACAACAGTAATCCATTAACAAATTATGCAGAGCTTATGAGTCAACATAATCCCTCTAACCCTCTGCTTGCACAGGTACTAGGCAGAGCCACAAGTTAATTACTTAATAATCATCCGGATTTTTTTTTTTAAAGAAGGCAACATTGCATTTAATTATCCATTCTCTCAAAATAGTGTCACAACTTGGAAAACACAAATTTAATTGTATTGCTTCCTCATTTCTAGATATTCAAGATCCAGCCTCTTTCCAGATGTTTTCAGATTTTGTCTACAACCAAATTTGATCCTATTTGAACTATCACTTTCTGAGAAAAAAGAGTTCTCCCATACTGATTCTCTGTAGCGCAGGGTTCCCTGAGGCTTAAGGATAATTCCTCTGCCCCAGACTCCCAAGTTTTCTGATTGACAACTTATGCTGGAGAGGATGTGGGGTAAAGGGAACACTCCTCCATTGCTGGTGGGAGTGCAAACTGGTACAACCCCTTTGGATGTCAGTATGGCAATTTTTCATAAAATTAGGAAACAACTTTCCTCAAAACCCAGCAATACCACTTTTGGGTATATACCCAAAGTATGCTCAATCATACCACAAGGACATGTGCTCAGCTATGTTCATAGCAACGTTGTTTGTCATAGCCAGAACCTGGAAAAAACCTAAATGCTCCTCAACCAAAGAATAGATAAGGAAAATGTAGTGCATTTACACAATAGAGTACTACACAGCAGAAAAAAATAATGACATCTTGATATTTGCAGGCAAATGGGTGGATCTAAAAAATATTATATCGAGTGAGGTAACCCAGACCCAGAGAGACAATTATCATATGTGTACTCACTCATAAGTAGCTTTTAAACATAAAGCAAAGAAAACCAATCTACAATTCACAATCCCAGAGAACCTAGACAATAATGAGGCCCCTAAAAGAGACATGCATGGATGTAATCTACATGGGAAGCAGAAAAAGACAAGATCTCCTGAGTAAACTGGGAGCATGAGGACTGTGGGAGAGGGTTGAAGGGGAGAAGAGGAAGGGAGGGGAACAGAGAAAAATGTATAGCTCAATAAAACCAGTATAACCTCTTAACTGTCAAACTTCATATAGGATAGACATTTAGTTAATTGTATTTTTAAATTTTTTATTTCCAGCTCCCATAAGAAACTACTTTTGTGTGTGTGTGCATGGAAGCCAGAGTTTGACTCTGCTGTCATCTACCACTTACTCTTAGCTGTAGTTTTGGAACAGGGTCTCTTACTGAAATTGGGGTTCACACTTTGGGTTAGGCTTGCTGGCTTCGGAGTCCCTAAGCTTAATGCTGGGGTTACAGGAACATACCACTACATCTGGTATTTTGTGGGTGCTGGGGTACCAAATTGGGGTCCCCATGCTTCTAGGAAAAGCACTTTATCCACTGAGCCATCTCTGCAGCCCCTGACACTGCTTCTAACTGGTATATTGATCAGTTTATACATATTTTGTATTATTTATTTCTCTGTATCCTTTCTCCTCCTCACCTTTTAGCATGCTCACTTTACTACCTTTTGTCCCATTTATGAAGAATTTCAAAACTTTCAATAGTCATTCTTAAAATATAGACATACTTCAGTAAAACATTCTAAAGTTCACAATAAATTTCTTTCCAAACCAGTCCTTAAAATTTTTTATTCTTAGGGGCTGGACAGATGGCTCAACGGTTAAGAACACACTGCTCTTCCAGAGGACCCAGGTTCTCAGCACCCACGTGGCAGCTCACAACTGTCTGAAGATCAGTTCCAGGGGATCTGACACCTTCACACCAGTGCACATAAAACAAAGAAAATAAACAATAAGAAATATTTAAAAAAATTTTTTATTCCTTTCATATCTTTCTTTACATAAAATTATTGCTCATTATTTCTGCCCTACTTGTTTTCCTATTTCTAGATCTATTATTTTTTGAAGATTAATGTTTGATCTGTGCGTTTCACCCACTTGTTGAAGACAACATTAAAAATTCTAACAAGTATCTACTAGTTTAGCAATCTCTTTGAAATGTTTTCACTTCTACTTTTTGCTGGAGTTTAGCAGACTATAATTTTTTTTCTTAATCATAGGAAACATGTGATTTCTATTACCAGATTTAATTACTAAATAACACATCTAGTTAGGATTTTTGTTTTTTCTTCCTCAAGACTTAATGTCTCCTGAATTTAAAGCTTCATTTATTTTATATAATCTTGAAAATTTCTTTAGCCATGTTTTAATATATTTATACTCCATTTGACCCTTTAAGTTCTTAATATAAAGTGTATGTTTCATTCTCATCATCTCCCATTCTCTAAGTCTGTAGGGTTATTATGTATGTACACTTCATTCTTTCAATTTTATTTTTCATTTCTAAAAAATTATCAAGCTATGTTTTTAAAACTAAATTATTTTTTCATAGTTTCTTTTTCTTATATACAATTATCCTTCTTTTAAGTTCTTAATAACTTTTGACACACATCAATTCTACTGACTGAAGTTTCCATCTTGCTTCAAGGTGTGTTCACTGCTTCTTGCTTACATGGACTACATTGTGTATCTTACGGATCGGATCACCAGTATACTCTGGTCATCTATGACTTGATTTGAGATTCAAAAAGTTTTGCTTTTCTTGTGCTTTTTCTTTTTTTGGGCAATATGCAGGCTCTAAAGACTCAAAACTACACAGATACATTAGATTTAAACAAAGTCCACCTAAGGACCGTGGTAATAAATTCTTAATGGACTACTCCCAAACTGCCAACACCCCAGTGTTTCCTTGATCTTTCCCGTATCAAGGCAAGAGTTGTTTTCTACAATATTCTTTTTTTGAAAGTAGAGCCTACTGAAGGATCTAGAATCCTTGACCTACACTGCTACAAAGACATGAAATGGTAGGTCTTATATAATGCAAAGTAAAAACTTCATCACAGCGACCAAGAATACTCCCAGTTTCAGGTTTTTATATTCAAGTATCTCCCACTCTGTCTCTCTCTCTCAGCCTCTCTCTTTCTGTTTGTCCGCTTCCCTCTGCCCCCAAATTTCACCTATTTTCTTTTAAATATTTATTTTATGTATGTGTGTCTGTATGCTATGTGTATGCCTCCTGGTATGGTACCCATGCAGACCAAAAGAGGGTGTCGAATCCCCAGAGCTGGAATTACAGGTGACTGAGCTGCCTAACACAAATGCTAGGAATAGACATCAGGTCTTCTGAAAGAGTAGCAAGCTCCCTTAACTGCTGAGTCATCAATCCAGACCCTTAGAAATCTCTACGTTACATCTTATTTCAAAAACAAAATAATCTTGTTTTGCCTGAATTAAACTTTTACCACTTTTAATACCTAGTTTCAAGTAATTCAATGTCTCCCAAGAATGCAAATATTTTTATTATGTAACTCTGAGACATTAAAAGTAAAAAGCCAAAGCAAGTAAAAATACATCAGGAAATAAATTCATTATAAAGTCTGCCACTCACCAAACAATGTCAGTTTCAGTATTCTACTACACTGAATTGCAAAGGAAAGGTCAGAACTATCAAAAATGGTTATAAGATCTCCATCTGAAATTAAAAAGAAAAATAAATTCAGATTTGCAACAGTAGTAAACCAGATCATACAAAAAACTTATAAACAAAAACGAAACTACAGAGCACAATTAGAATCTCTCACAAGAATCAAGTATCATGTAATAAAGATTTTTTTTAAAAAATACTAAATCAACTTTGCCTACAAATTCTATAAATATTTATCATATAATCATGAGAAAATGTAGTAAAAGTTAAACAGGGTGTGGTGGTACACACCTTTAATCCCATCACTAGGGACTAGGGAGACAGAGTCAGGCAAATCTCTTAGTTGAGGATAGCCTGGTCTACACAGAGACCTCTGTCTCAAAAATGAATCGAACGTATCATTTCTTTGCTTAAGAGGTATAACAATATTACAAATTACTAGATTAGACTGAAAAATCTTTCCATTCTAAAACACTTAAATAGATTTGCCAACTATGAAAACAAGGATTCTCAAGGTTCAAATCCTGACTTTTAATAAAATACAGTATCACAAATCTAAGGAGATTATATAAATCAGTCACAGAGCTGCAAAATGGTTGACAGGGACCACTTCAGTACACCAGAGTGAAATCTTCTAGATCACTGACCATACGCAAGATGATTTTCTACAGAAAAATATGTTCCTATGTAAATATATATAAAATAATGCATGCTGAAGAGTGAGATCATCTAGGACACAAACAGTAAAACTACTCTATCAATTCAAAGTTCCAAAAGCATTCACAAAGCTAAGGGGAGGATGAAATGAGGTAGGGGAGCCAGCTGCAAGAGTCAATCAAGGGTGCCTGCAAAATACTGGCGATGAATTCTGTCCTGAAGCACTCTACTATACCAATTTTAAAACTTGTTAGGCATATTTATTTAGAACCAATATGCCAAAATCCAGGCATAAACTAGGTACTTTGTAACTGTTTTTAGATCTTTATAAGCAGATCCTTGTACATACATAAATATACATATATAGTACTCAATTCTCAGGGATTTTGCTCATAAATACATCTTAAAGAAAATAATCTACAGATAGATGCAAAAAGAGCGAAACTTCAATACCCAGTCTTAGTCTTTTTTTTTTTATAGCAGTAACAGAATGAGTATTTCTGTTGGAATGCCATCTACGTTGATATCTTATGTAGTGGCCAATATGGACTACGAAACAATATGAGCAAATTAAAAGATTTTTTTAAAACACTACAAAAAAAAAAGGAAGGCTAGAGGGAGGCAAATAAATGTGGTAACTGCATATGGGGGACAGACTTCAATAAGGAGAGATCCCAAAGTGGGAACCAGGAACTACAACCCAACACAACCACTCCTATTTTTACAGGATAATGAACTATCAATGTCTTTTACATTTTTTAAGTTGTCAAAAATGACGGTAGCATGACAGAGGTGTTCTATGATATGCAAAGCTACAGTATTTATTATCTGATCCTCCAGTTTGCTGACCTTTCGCCAACATGAGAGGGAGACAAGAGAAAGCAGTCAATCGTAAGGTCAATTCACAATGTGCTAAATGTGAGGCAAGAGTAGAGGTCTCAGGTTAAAATGATTATTAAAATACTGAGTTGTGTATGGTATTGGGCAAAAGTCACTGGTAAAGTGCTTGCCTAGAAGTCCCAGATTTGGTCCCCAGGCCAGTAAAAAAAAACATACAATTTAAAAAACAAATTGAGCTATAAATTCAAGAAAGAGAAGGAATTCACTCAACAAAGGAATATATCTGAATGGTATAGAGGTGAAACTATGTATTTATAAACAGAGGCAATTGCTCAACAAAGTAAAAAGGCCAAACGTGATTCTCAAACATTGGTTTGGGTACTCTCGGATCAAACATACATCAAGGAGAATTTACACACGACCAGCTCAGCTGATCACCAGTTGATTTATAGTATGTAAGTTGCACAAAATAGGTGCCAAGAGAAGAATAATTTCCATTTGTAGCCCAGCAAAGCCGTGTGACCTGGTCCTGATCCCCACTTAGTATACAAATGGACATCATCTCAAACTCCATCCTACTGTGTTATCTGCACGCTGGAGGGCAATGCTCAGGGGAAGCCACAGGATGGGAGATAACACTTCTTGATTTCTTGAATTGAACCACTGAGAACTAAGGTTTCTAAAACAATAACCATCACGACTTAAAGCCAGTCCCCATAGAAATGCAGGTGTGAGTGATAAAAAGATAACCGGGAAAAGCAGTGTTAGAGGTATTAAAGGGTGACGCTGTTTCAGCAAGGACAGTACAAGCAGCAATGCTAAATGCTAAGCCCAAGATGAAACAGACGAAAGATAATGGTAACAGGCACAACTGGCATTGGTAACAATCCGATAAAATTTCAATAGTAATGCTAACAAATTTGTAATGCTAACAAAGAAGCCTGATTAAATAGTCTGGCAAAGTTTATCTCTGTAAAAAACAGCCATGGTGAAATGAGTCTAAGAGCACTGCACACAACAGACAATCACATCAGCATAGTGCACTACTGCACACTGAGAACTCCCGCAGCAAAGAAACTCCTCTAGACAAGTGTGGAAAGCCTCAAGGCCATGTCAGTCTAGGACTACATAGTTAAGACCTTGCCAAAAGAAAAGAAAAAGAATAAAGAGACACACCTGCCTCTGTTTAGGCCAGCTTTCCCATATTTAGTTAGTAAAGAAATCCTCTCAAAAAACAAAACAAAAAAAAAAAAAAAAAAGAAATCCTTTCCCGTCCAATACAGTGTAAGAATCCTTTCAACTTTGAATATACATGTGGAAATCTGAGCAGGAAGTGAAAGAAAATATTTGTAAAAATGTCATGTGAATATGTCAGACACTCCCTCCCAAGAAAAAATTACATTTTTAATGAACAAAGAATTGTATAAACTTTGCAAACAGTAAATAAAAGTAGTCAGTCATGGTGAATGAATAGTCCACTGAAAAAAAATGGGTAAAAGAACTTAATAGAACTATAATACCTAGACCTAAATCTAGCCTTAAATATGTTCTTACCTTCATCCTTATACTTTATTGTAACTTCATCATTACTCAGAAGTTTTCCTCTGAATACTCGCTGCATCATTAGCACTAACTCATCATAAGTAATATCTTCATTATGAATGGGAATTCGGCGGATATCTTCTCCAAGTTGAGCTTTGATAATTAGCTTCCCACTTAGGTCCAACTGTCCGTTCATGGTGGACTCCAGGATGCTCTATATACACACAACTCTAGGGGAAAAAAACTGAAGAAATAGTTTTGATGATTAAACAATGAAACAAGTGAAAAGTACAAAGCATTAGAATGTTACCCCTTAAGAACGTGCATAACAGCCGGGCACTAGTGGGAGGCAGAGGCAGGAAGGTATCTGAGAGTTGGAAGCCACCCTGGTCTACAAAGGCTGTCACACAGCTGTCACACAGAGAAACCCTGTTTTGCAGGAGGAGGGTGTATATGTGTGCTAATCTTGTTAATATATGTTCTAAACGGTCTGGAAGTATTTTATTACTAATGTAATTTCTATTATTATGTATAGTATTATTTTACTCATATACTCAACTACTTAACAAACAATACCAATACCACCTATCTAAAAATAAATTCCTAATTTTCTACCCCAAGCTGCCTCTCTTAACCTTTCACATCTGTTAGTGGCAACTCCTTTCTTCTAGTAACACAACATAAAAAAGGCCTTACGGCTTCCTTTATCTCAACTTACATGTAAAGTAAGTTGCTACTACCACCACTAAAATGTTTTGGGAATCCAACCAATTCAGTATCTTCACTATCATCAACATCTGTTTGACTTATTTTAGAATGCCTCCAACAGTCTGCTCACTTACCTCCATCCACGTTCACTGTATTTTCAACAAATAAATTTGTTCTGTTAAAAAATCTAATGCCATTCTACTTGGAACCTTCCAATGAATTCCCACAGAAAAAGGAAAACTTGGCGTCCCCAGCCTCTGGCCTAGTGTTTAGCGACATTTCCGACTTCTTTCTCTTACTTACATCTGCTACACCAGTGTTTAAGACTCCTCTCCCAACTCAAGGCTTTGTGCTTACTGTGCCCTTGCCCTGAACTCTTTCACACCCCTCACTGAACCAGATTGCTAGTTCCATGTCACCTGTTGGAAAAAAAAGCCTTATCATCACTATCTTCTCACCTGCTTTATTTTCCTCACTGCACTAAACACTATGAAACATTTTTTATTATATAAAAGTTACTATTTTGTCTGCTACCTTCCTAGAGTCTAAAAGAGGCCTTGTACACAATAGTTATTCAGACAGACAATGGCTACAAAATTGTCAACTTGTAACTCTAACCTGGGAGAGGAGGCATGTATGAACATGGAATTACAATCTCCTATTTTTTTTCTAAATATGATCCTAAGAATACTTTTTCTAATGTCCTATTTTGGAAACTCAATGAGAAAGGACAAATGAGTAATATTCTCCTGAGCTTTCTAACAAAACTATCCATGATCAAGCTACACAACTCCATTAACCTGCCAACCCACATTCCCACCAATCAGAGTGGGTGTGTATCATTAGACTGCAGGCCTTCCTTTTTTTTTTTTAATTTTTTTTTTAATTGTGTGCTGATGCTCCAGAAAGTCAGAATGTTGGGGATTGCCAGGACCTGGAACCATAGGTGGTTTTGAGCCCCCTGGTATGGGTACTGGAAACTGAACTCAGGTTGTCTGCAAGAGTCATACATGCTCCTAACAGCTGATACGTCTCCCCAGCCATGCACTCTTTATTTTAAAAAGAAGAGAACTAAGTGCAGGGTGGGCAAGATCAGGATCTCAAGGACGCCTCAACTACAAAGCAAGTTCAAGATCAGTCCAAGCTACTGGTGATTGTCTCAAAAGAAAGAAAAAGGGATATAGATCACTGGCAAAGTGCTTGCCTAGCACACATAAGGCTTTGGGTTCAATAAATACCTGGTACCACATAATTGAAAAAACGTAAGTGACAGAATTAGCTATTAAATACTAGTTTGCTAGTATTAAGAATTCTCCTTTCTTGGGTTTTATTTTCCTCTTACTACCTAACTTCAGGTACTCAGTATGTCTTCTGTTTTTATAAACTTAAATTCTAAACACTAAGACTTTTAATAATTCAAATCACTACTGTAAAAGTGCATATTTAGGCCGGGCGGTGGTGGCGCACGCCTTTAATCCCAGCACTTGGGAGGCAGAGGCAGGCGGATCTCTGTGAGTTCGAGACCAGCCTGGTCTACAAGAGCTAGTTCCAGGACAGGCTCCAAAACAAGAAACCCTGTCTCGAAAAACCAAAAAAAAAAAAAGTGCATATTTAGGATCATATAATGGGTTAATCTCTTTTTCTCAAGGCCCAGTAATCCCTGAGCATGCTTATCTATCTACACAGAATGTTCTTCCCATCAGCTTTCATCTGTTCCAAGTCAATGACCACTGAGAGCCATTTAAGCTGTCCTAAACCTCCTGCTGGCCATTTTGATTTCAATCTTGAACTTTCACTGCTGGCAGCTTTCTGTTTCCTTCTCTACAACTTACTGAATCTCCAACATCACACTTCTCTTGCAATTATTTTTGCCCTGCCCCTTTAATGTGGAAAAGCCCTCACTCACCAAATCAAACTATTCAACTTGGGAAGTTTTAAATCAATCCTAGCTTATGTCATGACAATTAAATATAAATCTCCCAATACTCACATAAATACTCCAGTTTTTTTCATCTAACCATCCCATAAGTGAAAAAAAACCCCTTCACCATCCTGTGGGAAGATTACATTTTTACTAGTAACTCTTTAATGAAATGGGGCAGCAACCTAAACACAACATTACAAGGTCAAGGTAGAACAGCATGAACTGGGCACCACAATCTGGATGCCATGCTTATCTTAATACAAAGAGCACACACAGTTTTTTAGTCTCACAGTGGAGTTCTCATAAGGACTGTAATGACCTGAAACCTCTATAGAATTAACTCTTCACTTGTTGGCCAAACTGGTTCTCTACCTTTAAGAAATATTTACAGAACATCTACTACAGCCCAGGTAAGTTAACTTTAACAAGACAGTAAGTACACCATGCTTTCACTGACAGCCTGAAAGGAAAGATCTTTCAATAAATCTGCATTTACTGCCTTCTATCTACAGGCCATATAAACCAGCACTTTCTATAAAGGACCGGTGCTTAGTTTTAGTAAACGCCATTATATACTCTTAGAAGCACCTAAAAGAGTACCTGACATACAAATGCTACTTAAGGATCTGTTTCCTGCACAGAAGGGCCAATGAGCAAAGACACTTGGAGAAGAAAGCTGGAACATTCAGTCAGTTCCAGGTGTTTTGGCCACCTTCTTTAGGCCAAAGGGGCCACCTCATAAGTCCTAGCACAAATACACTTGATAATATGCCCTCTGACGGGGCTGGAAGCACAGATCCCAGGAACCTAAAATCTAACACTGAATATCCTTAGCATCTGCCATGATGGCCCCGACTCACTTCCAGTATTCCCTACTGACTGTAAACTCCCTGCAGTCTTTGAGAAAGCTGTCCCCCACTGGTGTAGTGATCGCAGGTAAATACACAAACATCACAGTTATTTCCTGTCCCAAGAGAAAACCTCTTCCACACATCCACAATGTCAACTGCGGTACTGCTTTTCACTAATAAGGTAGAAATGAACACGAGATCCCGATGACATTTTTTAAAAAAATCTATTTTGTTGCCATCTTACTACTTGTGAAGTCCAGAAGTGACTCAAACACTAACGTGCCTCTCCAGCGTGTAAATTTTCTGATTACTGGGATAAATTGATGTGCCAAGGACATAAAGCCTGCCCCCTGCACTAGGAAGTATAGAACAGTCAAGCCCCAGGTTCCTCTTCGCTTATCCCCAGGGTAACGCCTTCATAAAATTCAGAAGCTTCTATGGAACACACCCTCAAAGGAAAGCCGTTTTCTTTAAGGAAAAACAGTCTTGATTATTCTTAAACTGCCTAGAGGCCTCAAAATCTTTCTGACACGCATGTGGCAAGAATGGTAACCATTTTCACCAGTAGCTATGCAAGCTCAAATTCTCCACGTTGTACTTTCTTTACGTGAAAAAGCAGAGAAATGGTTAAATTTGTATCATCTTTGAGATCAGGCATCTACGATTCTTCCTACAGTGCCCAGCGGCAAAACTTACCAAAGTTAGGAATTGTCATCCGTAAAACTGGGTAAGGCCTCAAGGGGACACTAAGCATGACAGTGTAGGACCGACGGGGGTTCCTTTTTGTGACCGCGGTCTAGGCATTCCCTCGGGGTCCACGCCCCGCCATCCAAACCACTCTAGGGGTTAGGTACCAACCGGGCCCTCCTCAAACCCCTTTTCTCTGCCTTGAACGGCTCACTCAACTCTCCACCGCTCTGGAGGGGGAGGGACCAAACGCCCCAGGCCTCCTCAACCCCCTTTCCTCTAATCGGGTAATTCGACCCTCCGCGGCCCCGAGAGACCAGGAACGGGTTATCAAGGGACCCAAACGCCCGCCAGGCCAGGCCAGGCCGGCTGCCCTCCCCTCCCCCTCGCGGCCGCCCCTCCCCCGCGCAGGGCCGCTCGTCGGCCTCCCCCGGCCTCACTCCCATCCTCTACCCACGGTCCCCGGCCCCACCCTCCGGGCGCCGGGAGGTTCCAGAAGCCCACCAGCCCTCCCGGGTCCCCCGGCCTCCTCGGGGAGCGGCCGTACCCGCTTGCCGAGGCCGCTGTCTCCGCCGACCCGGCCGCTGCGTGGCCGCCGCGGACTCCGCACTGTCGCAGGGAGGCTTCGGACCCCGCTCGCCCGGCCGCCCTCCGCCGAGCCTCGCCGAGCTGAGAGCTACGCGTGCCTGACCAATCGCACACACCCAACAAGCCTAGCGAGAGCCGCGCTCCCGTACGTGGCAGGTGGGAAGAGCAGGGGCGGGAGCAGAGGAAAAAAAACCCCAAAAGCCCTGTCCCGTCGCCCCGCCTCGAAGCGGCCGGGACAGCCCAGAACGCATGCGCAGCGGGGTGAGGCGCCCGGCGGGCGAGGACCCGGCTGTAGCGGGTGCGCGGCCCCGCGTCCTCACTGGATGACCGGGTGTAGGAAGTGCGAGCAGGGGCGGGCACGCATGCGCGTGGGCTCACCAGCGCTTCCGGTTTTCCAGCCCCCCCCCCCCCGTACTTCCTAACTCTCTCCGGTGGGCGGGGCGTGGCAGCAGAGCTGCGCTGGTTCCGAGGGAGCCTGGTTGGCAGTGGGCAGCGGTCCAGGGACGCTTTGGGTCTTCTTGTTGTTTTGTGGCAGTCGTAGTCAGCGAGTCAGTCGGATCCCGAGAAAGCGAACCCCGCCTGCTTTCTACAAATCCTTTCATTCATTCACGGTCGGGCGCCTACGCTTGGCCCAGAGAGTGCAAGGAATTCTGATGAGTCAGTTCGCGAGCTAGGAGGTACCCGAACGTTTAGGAAGGCCACGGCGTGCAGAGGACACCCCTACGGAGGGAAAGGACGAAAAGTGGAATTAACACCAAGGGTTCAGGAAGGTTTAGGGAGGATGATAAAGGATTGAGCATACCCTACAATCGCTTAGGTTCATTTTTACCTAGGGCGTTTGCTTTGGGTGGATCAATCTCAGACTGATCCCTGAAGTTTGTAGTTTCCTTCAGAGTGTTTTGCCACTATAAATGTTGTTTTTCACAGTTGCATATAATGCTGTTTCAGCAGTTGCCTTCAGGGATGGGGAAGCAGGGCGCTGCTGAAGGGATAAAAGATTTCCCTATTTTCTCTAGAAACTGTTACTCAATGTTTCCCATTTAAAACCGAATAATACAGATTCAGAGAAGTGTGCTGCTGCCGGTAATAGCATTCTGTCTTTCTGATGGCTTAGCGTTATAAAGCCATATTTCTATGCATAGAGGTAAAATTCCTTCTACCACTCTTCCTAGATTTAAGTCAGACCCTAGGACAAAAGGATTGTCGCAGAGAGCCCTGGCACATGAGAACATGCATACCCACTAATGTTTTCTTTTCAAGAGAAAAGGTGTAGGACATTGAAAAGAAACACACATATATAGTTAAACCTCAAAAACATTTTGAATGCACAAAGAAAGTCTCAAAAAGCTATCTAGGCATGCCAAAAAGAGTTACCATAGTCGCAAAAGATTTCAGGTTTTAGAAAAGACTGCTTACAAGATTGGCCCCTGGCTCCTATCTGAGCAATTAGAATTCAAGAAGGCTTCCACTATTCTTTATTAAGAGCAGTGCCTTGTGTCTAAAGTGTTTGAATAAAAGTGTTTCACGCTGAACACATCTGCTTGCATTCTGAGTGCCCGGGATTTCAGCACATGGCAACCAGTGGATACCCACTGCCATCCAATAATCTCTTTAAACAACAAGAAGAAACAGAGCAAAGTGGAGTGGACTAATCTAACCCTGCTATCTCTTACCAGGTACTTCCAGCAGATGATTTTTCACAGGGTTTGGGGATTTGTTGCTCAAAGAATTAAGTGTGTCCAGAAAGAAAACTTAGATTCACACTCTGGTTTCATTCACACTTCTCCCCTACATGATGTGTTCCTTTGCTACCTTTCCTTCTTATCCTTTCTATGATGCCACATTTTTGGAACTTCACAGTGGTCCTAGACGTGCCACAGTTCCCTATACAGCGATGTTAAAAACATAGCATGATTATATGTATATAATTTGAGTATACCTTTGTAAAAAAATCTAAACGAAACACCGAGATCTCATTACCAGAATAAACTGGAGAGAAGCAGGCTGTGAATTTAATAGCTGACCCAGAGAGGATTTAGCTCTGCCTTTAGCACTGTTCTTTATGTGTTTTAAGGACAATATACTTACTCATCGATTACTTAACTGGGGGTAACATTTTATTAAGAATAATTTCAGCCACATTAAGAATTATTAAGAATAATTTATGGTCACAAATTTTAGTGGTGGTAGGAAAATCGGGTCTGGCTTGTCTTTCTTATTCCTTTATTTTATCTCAAATCACATGACTTGTAACTGAGGTCCAGACTCTTAGTCTGGAAGAACAGTTCCCTTCTTTGTTGCTGCCTAGTGAATGCTTGGCGGGAGGCATCTTCGTTTATTATCACCAGGGTCCAGAAAGTCTCAGTTGTGATGTTACAGCTTCATGCTAACTCATATCAAAGTCCAACAAATTGTTAAGATCCTGCCTCCACACGTAGCAAAGTGCCACTGGAGGAGCAATGCAGATAGGAGCTGTACCATAGGTCTCTGGGAGTATCTTGTAAGAGATAGCAGCATTGGGTCATGCCACCTGCTGTACCACACACACACACACACACACACACACACACACACACACCTCGCATCTCCACCGAAGAGCTGATATTCAGAAACATGATCAATGGGATAAAAGCGAATGATAACTATTTCTACTTTCTGGAATAATTTAAAGATCAGAACCTTAAAAGTTCATGCTAAATTTCTACATTGCTGTTGGCTTGGTAAAATAAGTCAACCGACTTAGAAAACAGCTCAGCTGTTGTTGTTTGTTTCAATAAAGTGTTTTTAAATAAAGTTTAAAAATCAAGTTTCAATTACTCTGTGACCCAACAACACCACGCAATATTTTAAAAGAAAATAAAATTAACATTTTATTTAGTTTTATTTTAAAATAAAATAAAATTTTATAGTTCAAAGAGTTGTACAAAAATGATGTAAAAGTTTGATTCATAATAGTCAAAACTAGATGAAATGTTTTCATCTTACATGAAGGAACAAGCCCAAAAATACTTAAGTAGATGAGGGCTTCAATGGATGAAGTTGATAGGAAAGACGTATCTGGATGGGAAAGAAGACGGATAAGCAGAGCTGCTGTGGGCCTGCTATGTTTGCAGGTGGCAGGGGTCTCCAGATGTTCACTGCAAGTTTACCTGGCAGTGCGGCAGTGTGCGAGGAGGTGGGCATCAGGACGTTGAAGAGACAAGGCCTCGTGATGGGCCCTTGGGTTCTGAGGGAAGCTGCCCTCAGAAGGGATTCAAGTCTTCTTCTTCTGGAGATCTCTGAACTCTGCAAAGACTGGGTTGTTTAAGAACAAGCCCATCCCCAGAATTGCTAAAGACATGTTAATACCTTTCAACACATTTATCTGTCCTGAGAATTTATCTTAAGGAAATCATTTAAATGAAGGAAAAATTGTATCTGTGCCCATTTATTCATAGCTTTTCCTACAAAGTTAAATATTGAAATCAACTAAATAGACAATAGGGAAACAAGTTAGTGATTCAAGTCATATGCAATTATTATTATTATAAGGACTACATTAGTATGTGATGATAAGTAAAATCATATACAATTTCATTTACTGTTAAAGTTACGACAAGGACTGTAAGGAAAATGTAAATGTAGATAATAGTTTTAAATGAAGACATTTTATATTTTGTTTTTATAAAAATATTTGTGAAGATGATTATTCAATAGTTTATTAAAGTATAAGATACAAATTACATATCTAGGGTATAAAGTATGATATTGACCTAGGCAAACAACTACCGCAATCTTGCTAACTTATCCATCTCCTCACCTGATATGTGTGCAAAACCAAATGCTTGAACATTTGAGGAAAGCACTCTGCGATGCCGTGAAGTCCACTACCATTAGCTATAGTGGTCCTGCTGCAGTCCGGTAGAGGACCGAACTTGGCCAGCCCGTGGCTGAAAGTTTGCGGCACACAACCCAGCTTTCACTCTACCACCCAATCCCTGGTAGTATTCTACTCTCACCCTGTGTGTGGCTGTAGTGTAGAGGCCACACAGACCTGAAACTACATAGAGTATTTCTGCAGCTGGGTTCTGTGGAATAACTCATGCTGCTGCAAACAGCAATGCAGAGTCTCTCTTTCCAAAGGCTGAGCAATATCACACTGTATAAGCAATATATAAAATTTCAATTTATGATCTCATTCAACTTAAAGTTTCTGATTTTACTGGTGCAAAAGAGATATGAATCTAGTAGAAATGGCACTTCAGATTCGATCGTTTCTTGGGTAAGTGATATGTGGTCATGACAGTTTCAAAATGTTGGCTTCACCTTGCAAGTCACAGCTCCCAGTCAGCCACAGAGTCATGACAATAAATAAGTGAAACTGTCCAGTTTGTCCTACATTATTCAATAAACTATATATATAAAATCTTTATTATAAAACCAGCTCTGTGCTAGATGATTTTGTCCAAGTGTCAGCGAATGTACGTGGTCTGCGTATGTTCCTGTAGGCTAAGCTATAATGCTTGCTGTTCATTTTATTATGGTATTTTTAATTTACAATCAATGAATTTACCTGGATACAAACTCATAAGGTAAAGAGCATCCTTATATGTTGCAACTACTTTATCCAATCCCCCCCGAAAAAAAGATCGTTAGGCTATTAGTTTCATTAGCTTAACTATCATGAATAACACTCCATAAACATGGAAGGAGACATACATACACACATACTTACACACACCAAGGAGAGGGACTGCTAGATCTTATGGTATTTCTGTTTTTAATTTTTGAGGGATATTCTTGCCATTTTCAATCATGGCTGAACTAGTTTACACTCCTATCAGTAGTGTATATAGATTCTCTGTCCACATTCTGCCAACCTTAGTTATCTTTCAGAACCCTTTTTGGAATTGCGAATTTAGCAGGTGTGCATTCATATTCCACTGTGTCCTGATTTTCATTTCACTAGTATTTCCACATGTTAGCTCTTGGGGAAAGATCTATCTAGGTCCTTTGTTGATTTGTTAATCAGTTTGGGGTGCTTTGGGTGAGTGTTTGATTTTACAATTCATGTGTTTGTCAATGCCTTTAAAATGGATACTGTTGAATTTGGTTCATTGTAACCCAGCTGCCGGCAGCTCCTTCATCACATTAGAACTCATCCCTGGAAACAGGAATGGGAGTATGTCTTATGTATTACATTACACTGGTGAGGTTCCACAGACATTCCCAGTCGTTGACAAGCTGATGTATCAGCTGCTACCTTTTGATACCAACTTCTCAAGTGTTAAGTATGCCTAGGTCTTCTAAATGAAGCAATGAGTTTGAGAGGGATTACAATTTGCTACTGAAATGATCAGGAGAAAAAAAATGCAAGATGGAAGAGGTAAGAGAAAAAACAAGATAGACTGACAACTGAACAGCGAACTTTGATCTGTCAGTTAAGATGCAGGCAAGAAAACACAAAGGTCAATCAATGATTTGTTTACCTGACACTGCCAAAAAAAAAAAAAAAGCAACCAGGAACTGTTACCACACAAAAGTAACCAGAAAAGAGAAAATTAGGAACTGTTCATACACATCAGCAACACCATCTTCCTTATTACACATTTTATTTCCTTTAAATTCACACTTCACAGTTTTACTCATATCCAACTCTACCTTTGGATTCTACTGATGGTCCATCCAAACCCAGTTCAGACACAGATGACTGATCCGATTGGACTGGCTTATTTGGCAGCAGATATTCATGTCCTGTCAGATGCAGTAGATTTTTAAATTGCTGTCAGCGTCTCTTCTGAGATGTAATTGTCCATTCTTCACGGTGTTTAATAAGCTTCTGTCACCCAAATCATCCCCAATCTCTCCTTCACGTTGGGCACTGGATGGTCGCTACACCAGCATTCCTAACAGACGCACATGTCCTGGGTAGGACATGCCAGCTCTGGATCTGCTGGTCTTTGATTCTCTCTGCCCACTGTACTCTTGCAGAGGGCATCCTGCGCTCCACAGATCCTGTCTTTGCTGCCTTTTTGCCGATTGCATCCAGTGTGAGATGTGCTGGGAAGCTGTGGGGTCGGAGGAGGTGACAGCCAAGGTTCTTCTCTGCCGGTTTGCTACAGAAAGCTGGCTGATCGTCTCCCGCACACAACACTGGGAAGAGGTGTTTACAGCTCCAGCTCACAGCTTCATGTCTCTGGCTTAAGAGGAGAATCGTCTTCTCTTCTTACTTCTTTGCGGCTGCAGGTCTCATTTTGTATGTACTTTCTAAGTGCCGTAAAATAAATGGTCTGTCCTTGAGTCCCTCTATTTTAAACCGTTCTGCTTCCCACTGGAACAGTAAGTAGAATTAAAGCCCAGTAGAATTTGGCTTGTTGTTTGCCAAGAGGAATGAAATCCCTCTTCTTGTTAGATCTTAAGCTGTAGGGTTAGGAGTGCCCGTTAATAACCATATTTGAGAACAGTGGTAAAGAAAAACATGGAGCCGGGCGGTGGTGGCGCACGCCTTTAATCCCAGCACTCGAGGAGGTAGAGGCAGGCGGATCTCTGTGAGTTCGAGGCCAGCCTGGGCTACAAGAGCTAGTTCCAGGACAAAAAAAGAAAAGAAAAAAAAACACATGGAAACAGGAAGAGAGGAAAGAATCCTGACACATTGCCACTATCCTTTCTTCTAACTAGATCTGGAGTTACTGTTACCATGCACTACTGTGTGTCTCAAGCAGGGACACTTGAGAGTTAAAATAGCTGTTTTTAATATATAAGCCAGGACAAAACCTGGGATTTCCCAAGACAAATGAAACATATAAAAGTTATCTGAAGCCAACGTGGCCCTTGGACTTTACATTTATTAAGCCAGTAAATTCCCTTTAACCTTTAATCTAAATTTGAGTTTCATTTGTGTCACCAGACTTCAAGATTGCTGACTAGCACCCAAGGTAAAGGTTCAAACTAAAGGAATGGTTTCCTGACGGTAGGATTTCAGGTTTCGTGTGAATTAGTCTCCACCATTGCATGTGGACATTGCACATTTAAAGGAAATTATATGAATTTTTTTCCCTGGAATTATACTCCCAAGATACTGAAACAAAACAAAGAAACAACTATAGCCATCAAGGAAAAGTGAAATCCTATCCTCAAGCTGAATATGGTTTTTGGTAATTTTTTCCTCACATTAATAGAACTTAAAAGATATTTTCATCTGTTCAAATTTTGGGTCAATCACATCTTATCATTTCTCTCCCTGTCCAGCCCACATCTAGGTGTAGCAGTATAATAGCACTGAGAGTCCTGCCCTTCAGAACTGCCTTTCTAATGTACTTTCTTCTCTTTACTTGTCTGCTCTCCCATAAATGTCTCATTAATGCTACAGATCAAGTAAGCTTGGCTTGGTTTGCCTACGAATCCAATTGGCATTTGCAACCGTTTCTGCAGAGAATGCACATTCTTTGAGGAATGGTAAGAAAGATTTACATTTAAGAGCTCTGCCAGCTCTTCCAGAGGACACAGGTTCAAATCCCAGCACCAGTGTGTCTGCTCACAACTGTCTGTAACTCCACTCCCAGGGGAATCTGAGCCCTCTTCTGACTTCCACAAACAATGCATGCACATGGTGAATAGGCAGGCATGGAGGCTAAAAAAAAAAATAGATATTTAAAAAGTTAAATAAAATTAGAGAATGTAATCTTTAGGGAATGACGAGAAGGCTTTGACAAGCTCACATGAAATTTGTTAGTCCCTTAGTTCATACGCTCGCACCAGCTGCCTGGTTTGTGGTAAAACAAAAAGCAACAATTCAGAGATGGAATTCCCCACTCCAGGGGAAGCTGTTCACAATCTAAAGGCTTCAAGTTCTAGGAATATCTGGAGCTTCTAAAAGCCATACATGTGATTGTCACTACATTTTTTTCATTTTCTGAGTCCCAGTGCCACTATATCAATTACACACACACACACACACATGTGCACGCACACACACACTCCACACACACACACCCACCACTTATTGATAAGGGGTTTCTGTGTGCAGTAAACAGCTAGATGCTTAGCAGTCTACTAAGACACAGTGTTGCCTGTTTATTACAGAACTGATTATTTTGGTCACAAAACTTTTATTTTTTAATTAAATTTTTTCATTTATTTTACATTCCACCATAGCTTCCCCTCCCCCCATTTTCTTCCACCACCTCCTCTATATCCCCAACCCACCCCTCCTCCACATTTGTTCAGAAAAGAGCAGACTTCCCATGGGTGCCAACAATGCATGGCATATCAAGTTGAGGTAGGACTAAGCTCCTTTCCTTGTATTAAGGCTGGGCAAAGCAACCCAACATTAGGAACAAGTTCCCAAAAGCCAGCCTGAGTGTTAGAGACAGGCCCTGCTCCCCCTGCCCAGGAATTCCACAGGTAGACCAAACCGTCACACATATGCAGAGAGCCTAGGCCAGTTCATACAAACTGGGCATTGGTCCATAGTCTGTGAGCTCCCATGAGCAGGCCAGTTGCTTCTGTGGGTCCCCTTTTGATGACCACGACCCCCCTGGCTGATACAATCTTTCCTCCCTCTCCTCGACAGGATTCCCCAGGCTTAGCCCAGTGCTTGGCTGTGGATCTCTGTATCTGTTTCCGTTAGTCACTGGATGAAGGTTCTCTGATGACAATGAGGGTAGTTACCAATCTGTAACTACAGTCTGTAGTTACAGGAGATGGCCACTTTAGGCTACCTATCCACTATTGCTTGGAGTCTTAGCTGGGATCATCCTTGTAGATTTGTGGGAGTTTCCCTGGCATCACCTGTATTTTGCTAATGTTATAGCAAAAAAATCCCTTAAAGGATTTTATGCTAAATTTTACAAATGGCTTTTCCAATGGAAAAACTGCATATATGGTTAAAATAAAAAAAAAATTGTGGAGCGTAACAAGGCTCCTTGAAAGCAACTCATAAAAAGTTGCAAGCAGATCCTGATGCAAATGGATCTGGCGTGATAACACCAAGCTAACCTTTGCTAAGGCAAGGTGGAAAAGCCCTTGCAATGCATTATGAAAAAACCCGACCTATTTATATTTGGGGTCGAGGATATGTTTATGCTTTTTTCACAGAAAGAAAATAAAAGCTGGATCTGATGTCGAGGCTGCAGATGCCCAGAGAGGAGTTCCAGAGGCAACTGGGGAGAGGTCCTTGGTCCAGCCTTTCCTGCCCCCAAGGAGAGGAGTGCCTGATGACAGAACCCGCTACACCACTCTGCAGGGTGTCAATTCTGCCTCTAGAGAGTCCAGGGAGACCCTCCTGAGATAAGTGCCAGGATGTGCTTCAGATAGCTGAATCCAGCTCACCTCATTCAGGAATCCCACCTGCCCTAAAGCACAAACGCTAAGCTGCTTCTGATGCGTACTAAACATCAGACAGTTTTAATCTTTGGGACACAAAACTCATTTTAATTAAAATATTAACCTCTCTTCACTTAAGAAGGGGGAAGATTAGGGTTCCTGTCACTGTTGTTCAGAGACTGGAACTGGTGGTATTTGATAACAACAATGTATATCATTGTGCTCTTACTGCAATTGATCTAATGATATTTATAACTGCTTATAGATATTGGAAAAGGATTGACACACGCTGTAAAGTGTTTGGGTTTAATGCATATGTTAAAAATTTTAGATTTAGATCCCTTTTACACTGCCCTAATTGTTGGCAGGCAGCACTCATAATCTTATTGTGGAGTAGGCATATAGGAAGGAGGATACCTAAGGCCAGATAAAAAGGTGAATACTGGGTTTGGAAAATGCCCTTTCTTCTTGTCTGGAAGATGGAGTTATTGGTGCCCAAAATTATATCTTTATGAAACAGCCCGCCTACACTTCCTGATCAACCTACAGGGCTACACTGCCCGGTACCTCCTCTCTCTTCCTATCCCATCCAGCTTACATCCAGATCCCCCCACCCTCTGTTTCTCTCCCCCCTCCCTTCCCTGGGGGCAGAGAGCCTCCCTGCTCTGCCTGCTTGGGCGCTGGGTCCTAACCCCAAGCGTAGGGTAAAGGGGAGCTCGGGGGTTCTTTGTCCCCATAGCCCGCCTGCAACAAGCAGGGTGGGCCCTTTGTCTGCGAGCGAACCAAGCAGCACGGAGTTTCGATCAGGGCACCTAGTGAGACATCATTGTGGTGAGTGAGTGCTGCGGCACCCGGGAACAGCCCGCCTACACTTCCTGATCAACCTACAGGGCTACACTGCCCGGTACCTCCTCTCTCTTCCTATCCCATCCAGCTTACATCCAGATCCCCCTACCCCCTGTCTCCCTCCATCCCTCCCTTCTTGGAGCAGAGTGCCTCCCTGTTCAGCCTGCCTGGGCGCTGGGACTGAACCCGAAGGTGAGTGCAAAGGGGAAGGTGGTAGCTCCTTTGTCTCCATAACCTGCCTGCAGCAAGCAGGGTGGGCCTTTGTTTGCAAGCTAACCAAGCAGCAAGGAGATCGGAACTGGACTCCAGGAGAAACATCACGGGGGAGTGACATCACTTGGAAGGTACATCAGTTGGCAAGAAGACCTGATCCTGTAAAAGAAGATCCATAGGAGAATATTGGAAGGAAGAGATGGGGAGACGCCAATGCAAGAATTCACCCAACAATCTGAAGAACAACACGAAACCACCAGAAGCCAGCGACCTCACAACAGGAGGACATGAACACCTTAATCATGAAGAAGGAGAAAAAACTGACTTCATGACAGTGATTGACACCCTTAAACAGCATATAAAAAACGCCCTTATAGAAATGGATGAGAAGTATAACAGAAAGTTCGAGGAATTGAGTAAATCAGTGAATGATACCCTAGGAAAGCAAGGAAAAACAATCAAGCAGATAATGGAAACAGTTCATGATTTGAAAAATGAAATGGAGGCAAAGAAGAAAACACAAACAGAGGGCCGGCTGGACATGGAAAATCTAGGTAAACGAATAGAGACTACAGAAACAAGCATAACCAGCAGAATACAAGAGATAGAAGAAAGAATCTCAGAGTCTGAGGATAACATAGAGAAAATAAACGCACTGATCAAAGAAAACAGCAAGTCCAACAAACTCTCATCACAAAACATTCAGGAAATATGGGACACAATAAAAAGACCAAACCTAAGAATAATTGGAGTAGAAGAAGGAGAAGAAGTGCAGCTCAACGGTCCAGAAAATATACTTAACAAAATTATAGAAGAAAACTTTCCCAACCTGAAGAAGGATGTACCTATGAAGGTTCAAGAGGCATACAGAACCCCAAATAGGCTGGATAAAAAAAAAACATCCCCTCGCCATATAATAATCAAAACACAAAATATACAGAATAAAGAAAGAATATTAAGAGCCGCAAAGGAAAAAGGCCAACTTACTTATAAAGCCTAGAACTTGCATCTGGCGATGGATGGAGATAGAGACAGAGACCCACACTGGAGCACTGGACTGAGCTCCCAAGGAAGGTCCCAATGAGGAGCAGAAGGAGTGAGAACATGAGCAAAGATGTCGGGACCACGAGGAGTGCACCCACCCACTGAGACAGTGGAGATGATCTACTGGGAGCTCACCAAGGCCAGCTGGAGTGTTACCAGAAAAAGCATGGGATAAAACTGGACTCTCGGAACATGGCGAACAATGAGGGCTGATGAGACGCCAAGGACAATGGCACGCGGTTTTGATCCTACGCAATGTGCTGGCTTGGTGGGAGCCTAGCCAGTCTGGATGTTCACCTTCCTAGATATGGATGGAGGGGGGAGGACCTAGGACGTACCACAGGGCAGGGAACCCTGACAGCTCTTTGGACTGGAAAGGGAGGGGGAGAGGAGTGGGGGAAGGGGAGAGGGGTGGGAGGAGGGGGAGAAGAGTGGGAGGAGGGGGAGAAGAGTGGGAGGAGGGGGAGGGAAATGGGAGGCGGGTGGGAGGAGGTGGAAATTTGTTTTTTTTCTTTTCTGTATCCTCCTTTTATCAATAAAAAAATTTAAAAAAAAAATTATATCTTTATATATTTTGTTTGAGGAGCTACTCACAGTCTTTTCATTAGTGATAGACACAGGTGCCCAATGACGGGAGTTAGTGTGGATCCTCGCCTGAACAGCACACCATACAGAGGCTGTACTGGCCGGCTCAACAATGGCATGGTGCCAGGCACGAGGAGTGCCCTCCACATGGCCTAAGACAGGGTGCCCTGTTATCTGTTTACTTTAAATCTCGCTAGATACCTTTCATTTGAGGAGCTCCAAGGATGGGTGACTTGTGGCAGGAAATCCCCCAACCTAAGACAGGATACTGGGAATCCTAAGACGGGTAAGGGGGATAAAGACCTGGTCCCCACTAGACCTAAGAATCATAAGGCACCCCTCTGTTCCCAGGAGAGGTAAATTGCTTCACCATTCTAGAGGAGGGTCTCTCCTTGTCCCAGTCCCTTCTCCTTTAGATCTGACACCTTGGTTGGACTCTGACCTGATGCCCTTCACTTAATAGCTGCCTGTCTTTATAAAAGAAAGGGGGATCTGTCAGGAGCCAATTTCCTCCTAAAATCATTACAGGAACCATCACCCTGGGGAGTCTGCAGAGAACCCCACACCCCTAATTGTGTTAAGAATGGTTCTATTGACAGAGCCTACCCCACACCCAAATTGGCTGTTAATGAGAGCTATCTGTTAGCGGAACCCACCCCGCATTCTAAACTATCTAGAGAACTAGGTGTGTCAACTTCCAGGCCTACTGTGACTTGACCGAAGATAACCTCCTGCCTACGTGACCAATGAGAACCATGTGACCAACGTGAACCACGCGGCAAGAGCCCAGAACCCTGTGCCCATCCCCCAACTCCTTACCCTATAAAAGGTTGTATCTCGTCCCTAATAAACGGAGGCTTTGACAAACTTTGCATGGCCTTCTTCCTGTCTCCTAGCCCATATCTTCCAGGTAGTGCCTCTCCGTGACCCTGGAATAACTGAACTGCCAGGCGGGCTACTAACCCTAGACTAAGTAGCCCGCCAAGGCAATCGACACCTGACCCTGAAATGTACCCCCCCCCATCAAGTCATTTCTTTATTATTCTCCCCCTTCCATCCGCACCTCAACCTGATCCCTGAGATCTCTTCTATTTCCCCCTCCCAGGGAAATCCACGTGTCCCCCTTTGGGCCCTCCTTGTTACTTAGCCTCTCTGTGTCTGGACTGTAATATGATTGTCCTTTACTTTACAGCTAATTTCCATTTAGGAGTGAGTACACGCCACATTTGTCTATCTGGGTCTGGGTTACCTCACTCAAGATGATTTTTTTTCTAGTTCCATTCATTTGCCTTCAATTTGCTGATGTCATTGTTTCTAATAGTTGAGTAATATTCCATTGTGTTAATTATGCCATACTTTCTTTATCTATTCTTTGGTCGAAGGTCTTCTAGGTTGTTTCCAGGTTCTGGTTATTACAAATAATGCTATGAACAGAGTTGAGCAAGTGTCCTTGCGGTATGGTTGAGCATCCTTTGGGTGTGTGTTGAAGAGTGGAATAGCTGGGTCTTGAGGTAGAAACTCCATTTTCATGGGGTCCCATTTATCAGTTGATGATCTCACTCTCTTTGCTACTGTGTTTGACATCATTTCATCTTCTGAATCCCAGTGTCACTTCATCCATTGTGTGTGTGCTTATGTGTGTGAAGTTTGTACAAGTGCTTGTGCAATATGTACAAGTTTGCACTCCCACCAGCAGTGAAAGAGAATTCCACTTGCTCCACATCCTCTCCAGCATAAGCTGTCATTGGTGGTTTTGATCTTAGCTATTCTGACTGGTATAAGATGGATGTGTGTTTCCCTGATGGCTAAGGGTGTTGAACAATTCTTTGTTTCTCTGCCATTTCAGATTCTTCTATTGAGAATTTTCTGTTTAAATCTGTATCCCATTTTTTATTTGGATTATTTGCTGTTTTGATGTCTAGTTTCTTGAGTTCTTTATGTATTTTGGATATCAGTCCTTTGTCAGATGTGGTGTAGGTGAAGATCTTTTCCCATTCTGTAGGCTGTCATTTTGTCTTATTGACAGTGTTCTTTGCCTTACAGAAACTTCATTTTTAGGAGGTCCCATTTATTAATTGTTGATCTGAGTATCTATGCTAATCTATGTTCTACATTTTTCCATTCTCTCAGTCCCTATGTCACTTCATCAGTAATGGCATATATGATATATATATACACACACACACACACACACACACACACACACACACACACACACACATATATATACACACATTAAAAAGGTGTGTGTATGTATGTGCAGTAAATAATTAGAGGCTGAGGCTTAGAGTCTCCTGAACAGTATCTCTAACCATTTCTTACAGAACTGATTACTCTGATCACAAAACAATTTTTTTAAGATTTATTTATTTTATGTATACCAGAGCTCTATCTACATGCACGCCTTTATACCAGAAGAGGGCATCAGATCTCACTACAAATGGTTGTGAGCCACCATGTGGTTGCTGGGAATTGAACAGGACCTCTGGAAGCATAGCCAATGCTCCTAACCTCTGAGCCATCTCTCCAGCCCACAAAACAAATTTTTTAAACAAAAAATACTTTCCTATATGTAAAACTGGTTGCAAAACTCGTCATCTGCAAAAGTATAATGTATACAAACAACTCCCTGTATTTATCAGTAGCCATTTTGTTCTAGAAGGTAATTTTTCTTCATGTCTTTTTTAATAAGTTGGGAAGGAATTTGTTTTAAGTTCTACATGACTATCAAAGTGTGTCATGCAGACCCAATGACATAACAATGGTCATTTTGAATACTGTGTGGGATTCTTGACTTGAGTCACGTAATAGGCTAGTGAAAACCACAAAAAACCCCTACCAAATCCACTATTCCTGTGATAAGAAACAGCAAATTTTAACCTGTCTTTAGGAAGACATTCTAGGAGAAGTAGAGAATGACATAAACGGGCACAATTCTCAGGAGTTGGACAGAAAGACCATCATAGGGAACAGTCTTATTAGGCACTTGACTTTGTTTGGTCACTCTCAAGATAATGATGTTTCCTCGGACACTACAGATGGCTCCAGGAGCCGAAATCGTTCATTCAGGGATGGTATGGACCTGAGCATATTGTACATCCTCACACGCAGTCTCAGCGGGATCCACGAAGCCGATGGCTTCACTCTGTCAACGGAAGATGACAGAGACTTCAACACCTTGGATGCTTCACTCTGAAATACTTTGGTTCGGACAGTGTAGAGGATGAAGATTTGTAGTCCCTGAAGAGAGAAGAAAAGTTTCATATTGGACAGCACAGAGCAGTAGACAGTACAGTACAGACTTCCGCATCACAGAATGGAGATACTATTTCCCTCTCCCAGCACGGGGAGGTATAACTGCTCCACGTTGCTGGTCATGTGCACGTCCTTCTCATATGTACAGTGCTGCCCCAATGCATACTCAGAACACCAGAGTTCCTGCCCTGGCTTGCCATTTCTACTGTGCATGTCTGCTCTTTCCCTCATCTTGACAGCCTTCAGTTCCTAAAAGTGTAAGGGTTGCCGGGGGATACCCTGTGTTCTTCTGTTCTAACATTCTGGGATTCCATTTCCTGGGTATTTAGTAACATAGCTGGAATTTTATAGACTTAGTAATCCCTTGACAACGCAAATTAAAAACCCTCCAGTCATCGCTTTTCTGTGTTTTACGTAAGGAGATGAGACAGTCATAGGAAATGAAACCAGAAAAGGCTGGATAGTGTTTTCTACATGTCTTTAATTTGTCATTTACCAAATTGACTTCAGATACTTCTCATCATTTGATTCTTCTCATTTAATTCTCATACAAGCACTATAAACTAAGACACACTATCCCCAATTTATGGATATGAAAACTAAAATTCAGATTAAATAAGCAGTTTGCCCAAGATTATCCATCCACTCTTATTAGTGCTTGGAACTGAATTACTACAGTTGTCATTTCAATCTTCCTTCCTTATCCAATGTATGGTGGTGTCTCTCACTTGTAACAGTAACAGAATAGTACTACCTAGAATATTATAGGCTCTAAAAAGCCTTTCTAATACTATTTGTAACCTAGCTGATAATATTGCATCAATGCCCATTCCTTGATTTTGACAATGTACTGTATTAGACAGAATGTTGTCACTGGGGAACACTGAATAAAGAATGTATGAAAATTGTAGTGTTTTTCCTAAGTTTACTTGTGCATCTAGATTACAGAAAATTATTACTTTTGGACTAGAAAGATGGGTCAGCAGTTAACAGAATTCACCGCTTTCCAGACGATCTGGGTTTGATTTCCAACACCCACATCATGGATCACAACCATCTATAATTCCAGTTCCAGGGGATTCAACACCCTCTTCTGACCTCCATGGACACCAGGCATGTGTTTGGTGCACAGATATAGGCACAGGTGAAACACTCACAGAATAATTTTTTAAAAATCCTGAAGGCATTATTAGTACTAAAGGTTGGTGATGGGTATTTAGGTAGTTTGCAGTATTTTGAAACTTCAAATAGTCTAAAATATATTCAGGGGGCTGGAGAGATGGCTCAGAAGTTAAGAGCATTGCCTGTTCTTCCAAAGGTCCTGAGTTCATTTCCCAGCAACCACATGATGGCTCACAGCCATCTGTAATGGGGTCTGGTGCCCTCTTCTGGCCTGCAGGCATACACGCAGACAAAATATTGTATACATAACAAATAAATAAATAAAAAATTAAGATATATTCAAAATTATTGTTTAAAGGAAGTAGAATAACAATGGTGAAAGTTAATTAATTTTGCATCAGCTCAGACTTTTTTCTATAAGCATGTAATTTATTAACTATGGAATTCCAAAGGGGGGAAGATCGTCAATAATTAGATTTCAAACAAATCTATAGTTCATGTGCTATATCTAAAGAGAAATTACCACCTAGGAAACTCTTCAATTAACAATCTACTAAAATGATTAATCAAAAAATACTATCATTGATGTCATTAATTAAAACAAAAAGTCAAATAGGATAATCTGATAAGATACCATGGAAATATTTAAAATGGAGAGTTATGTATAATAAAATTCAGTTAACACAAATATCAAATATAATTTAAGTAATTAATATTTATTAGGAGAAAGTATTGCTGTCGATGTTAATTGCATGGAAAATTTTAAAGTGTGCCAATAAAATTAGGAGTCAATAAACAATTACCCGATGTTAACAGTATTCTTTTCCTCAGGTCAGCTCAGCATCACTGTGCTTGCCTAGCAAGTGAGAGGCCCTGAGTCAGATTCCCAGCTTTGCAAAAAGAATTTGCTCTCGTACACACTACTTTTAAAGGGATGCAGGGATCAGCACATACTGTTTTACTCTGAAAACTGAAAGTTGAATCTTCTAGTCATCATTAACAAACAAGGATTGTATTAATAGACTTTAGAACTATAATTAAAATGGTCCAAATAATTAGAGAAAGGTATATGTAAAAGTGCTAATCCATGTGGCCCAATATATAAAAGCAAGGAGATTATGGTGATGTGTGTAACAAAGATGATAGAATAGGACTAATATCTTAGGCTCTTTCATGCAGACAAAACTTTATGTATGTATTGTGACTGTGTGGGTGCGCGCACACCATGTTGCATGTGTGGCGACCAGAGGACAACCTTCGGGGAGTCAGTTCTGTCCACCACGTGGGTCCAGGGATTGCACTCAGGTCATTCAGTTTGGGCAGGCACATTTTACTTGCCGAACTATCCAATCAGCCTCTTTGTTTCTATGACAAGGTCTCATTATGTAGCCCAGGCTGTCCTCAACATCCAAAGTGTTAAGACTATGGGCCTATGCTACTACAGCTAATTAGTTTTCTCAACTATTTTTTCTTTTTTCCTTTATTATTATTATTTTGATTGAGCTCTACATTTTTCTCTGCTCCTCTCCCTACCTCTCCCCTCCCCTTCAACCCTCTCCCAAGGTCCGCATGCTCCCAATTTACTCAGGAGATCTTGTATTTTTCTACTTCCCATGGAGATTAGATCTATGTCTGTCTCTCTTAGGGTCCTCATTGTATTTTAGGTTCTCTTGGATTGTGATTTGTGGGCTGGTTTTCTTTGCTTTATGTTTAAAAAACCACTTATGAGTGAGTACATGTGATAATTGTCTTTCTGGGTCTGGGTTACTCCACTCAAAATGATGTTTTCTGACTCTAGCCATTTGCCTGAAAAATTCAAGCTGTTGTTAAATAGTTAAAAGTTATTTTTTTAACAAAATGAAAAGCCATGAGAAAATTATCCAGACTATCAAAATATGTGGGCACAAAATGTTAAGAAACAAGCTTAAAAATAAAACAAAGGGTTGGGGAGGTGGTCGGTGGGTATGGGTGCTTGCTGTTCCAGTGTGAGGACCTGAGTGTGGTTCACAGCACCAACATGAAAGCTAGGCGTGGCCACACGTGTGCCAGTAACCCCAGTGGGAGGGAGAGAAAGTGATCCCGAGACATGCTGGTCACCAGCCCAGCCCCGAAATCAAAAGGAATAAGGTGGAGCATGGTAGTGCATAACATCCAAGGTCCTCTTCTGGCCTCTGCACGCAGGGGCACATGCACACGTACACATTCAGACATACTCACACACAAACTAAGGGAAAACAGCATCGATACACTTAGATAAACGAGATGAAACCTGTAAGAAAGACCGTTTTAGTTTCAGTCCAAGTGTATTATTTGCCGAGCCTGTTCTTGACAGGGATATAACGAAATGTGGATTTGCTCTACTACACTGCTTACAATATGCAAGAAGCAATCAAAATACTACAAAGACAGTAAAACGTGACCCGCCCTAAGGAAAACCAGCAAGGAGTAGAGTGGCTGAAGCGACCAACCCAGGCATTGGATTTAGCAGATGATCTTTGGAGATACTATTCCTGTAGGGTGCGTCAGAGATGTGGTTATAGTGTGGGAAAGCAGAATTTAAGAGAATAAATCAGAACAAAGCGTTTAAACTGAGTAAATGTAACATCAGCAACCAAACGCACCGACAGGATAGAGACAGCCACAGCAAACCGAGTGAGTTTTAAGATAAGAACCTAAAGTTTGCTAGCGTAACGATCAGCAAAGAGAGAGAGATGGACAGCTCACTGTGACCTGTGGAACAGCATCCAGTGACCTAATATCAAGGCAACTGGATTATCAGAAGGAGGAGAAGAAAGCAGGACAGGAAAAAATAATGGCGAAAACCATAAAAGGTTTTACTAGTTCAGCAACCCCGAGAAAAGTATGTGCAAAGGAAGTTAAGAACCATTTTCATACCACAGTTAAACTACTGAACATTAAAACAGAGAGAGAGAGCCCCGACCCAAGCAGAGAAAAATAACCCATTTGTGTTCAGTAGAACAGTACAAATGGTTGAGGACATCCCATTAGGAAATGTATCAGTGTGTGAAATTGCTTTTCTAAAAAGCAATAAGAAAAGAAAAAAGAAAAAAAGGGCCTCTGTCAACCTAGTTTCATAAATAAAAAAAAATCCTTCAATAATGAGAACAAAATGAACGTTTTTCAGTTCAAAGAAAATACTTGGTCACCGAAAGCCATAAATTACAAGAAATATTAAGAAATATCTTTAGGCTGAAGACAAATGATAGCATATGATGTTTAGATCTTCAGAGAGGAAGGAAGGGTCCTAGATATGGTTGATATATGACCAAATATAAGTTTTTCCTCCTAATTACTTAAAATGTGTATGTCTATTTAAGAGAAAAATAACATTTCTTTTTGGGGTTTATTATGAATATACATGTAGGACATAAGTAAATTGCCACGTGTCCCCTCTACACAAGGTTAGAGAGGGTAGCAAACAGACTTCTATTGTCATGAGACTCTTAGATTTTACTGGGTATTGTAAAATAATGGCCTTAAGTTCCTTATGAAAGTTCTGAATGTATACTGCATCCATGAACTTGTCTCCAATTGCAAAATCTCATTACTGGAATGTGAATTAAAGTGGAGTCATAACGATAATAAATCATACTTAAAAGTGGGGGAGGAAAAAAGGATCAGGGGATAAAAACAAATGACCACAGAAGACAGATCGTAAAATGGCAACCTATATCAGTTAGTACATTAGATCCAAATAAGCTACCCTCTCTGATAAACTGCTGGAGACTGTCACAATAGACAAGAAGGTAATGCTTATGTATTTGAAGCCTGCATAATAGAGACTTAAAATTTAGAGATACAGAGGTTCATAGCAAACATGCTCACACACACACACACACACACACACACACACACACACACACACTTGCACACACAAGTGATCATATAACCAGTTTATGTGACAAGACTAGGTAATAGATAAAGGGTACATTATGGCAAAAGATATTATCAGAAATAAAAGGATATCTTAGTATAAGTAATAAAAGGTCTAATTCCTCTAGAAAATATAATAATCACGAATGTATAACATGAGGATGACTGTTAAGTCTTCACTTAAAATGAATGAAGCAAAAACTGACAAAATGGAAAACGAGGGAACACATAGACTCCAAGTCCTTGGTGGAGACTTTTAGTTCTCTTCACTACACAGGTGAAGGAGCCAGACAATACTGGTAAGGACAGAAGAGCCCCATTGAGCCTGTGGTCTTCAACTTTAATGGCATTTTAAATCTTCGTACCCAGCGACTACAGAATAGGAAGGATTTTCTTTCCAAGGTGAATATTTTGCTTCTGGGCCTGTGAAATGACTCAAGGGCAAGGCACCTGCCAGCAAGTGTGAAGATCCAAGCTCTAGTCACGGACCCACATGGAAGAAGGGGAGAACTGGCTTTTGCAAGCTGCCCTCTGACTTCTTCACACATATATTCAACAGCATGCATGCCCCCATACTACTACTAATAAATGCAATTTAAAATTTACAGAGAAGATAGCTCAAATCCTGTGCCTAAATCTAATCTTAACACATTTTTTTTTTTAAAAAAAAAAGGAAAAGAAAACTTCGGGGGCTGGAGAGATGGCTCGGCAGTTAAGAGCATCGCCTGCTCTTCCAAAGGTCCTGAGTTCAATTCCCAGCAACCACATGGTGGCTCACAACCATCTGTAATGAGATCTGGTACCCTCTTCTGGCTTACAGGCATACACGCAGACAGAATATTGTATACATAATAAATAAATACTAAAAAAAAGAAAAAGAAAACTTCGGTAAACCCGCAGAGTTCCAAGCTCAAGGAATGTCGACCATTGCCCATTCCAACCAAAGTAAACTCGTTGCATAGAAGAAAGGAAAGGACATGTTCTGCCTTATGTAGTATTTTTTTTTTTTTTTACTCAGAGAAGAGGAATTGTGCGCCAACCCTATGGAGAGTTTACTCTGTGACCTCCAGGCCAGAAAAGAACACAGAAAGCTTTTGTTCTTCTCCCAAGATCTACAAATAAAAGGTAACTAAGCAACAATCTTCAGAGAGGTTTACAGGAAGGAAACACGGATCCAGGACGATACTATGTATCGTGTGCCATGAGTTCTGCTACTTTCGGACCATCCATAACATACCTGAGTGGTGTTGAAAAGACAGAAAATGTAGCTGAAAACAATCCTGATGTTATCATCATTGATTAGCATAGCATATGCAAAAATCCAGGTGACTCCAAAAACAACGGCAATAGACAACGTGCTAAGAACCTTCTTTAGGGATGAAACTTTTTTTGTGCTACATGAAAGAAAATGAGAAAGAGAACATGGATGATTAGGCTTTTGCTGACTAATGCCCTCACTGCCGGTGTTTAGCGCTACCTATATACCTTGTTCACTTAACAATGCCCTGTCATACCTCACATCACCCTGACAAAATGTGACTTGACTGTCTGTCTTAAAATACTTTAATGCCCACTTCAAAGCTCAGGCAAATCATTCCTTTAGTACTGCACAGGAAATTTCATGAGGAAGCAACCATTTTTTTTAGAATGGGATTCTGGTTGATTATCACTAAAAGGTCAGCTAGTGAAGAGTTCCTTTCTGTTAAGGAAGTTGGGATGCCTGGAAACTTCTTGTGCCTTTGGTTATATGAAAACAAGGTATTTAGAAGCAGCCTGATTCCCCCCTCTCATGGGAAACCTGTACCCCTGTACCACCAGAATCTGGTCTTGACTATGTGACTTATTATGGCCAGGAGAGCAAGCCAGAGGCTAGAAAGCAATCACTCGTGGAGTTTGCCGTCTTTTGCTGCTCTTGAGAACCCTGACGGTGTTGGTGACTGAGCAAGGCAGGCCTCTTCAGAACCAGACTCCCATGTTAGCACATTCTCACAAACATCCTTTTCTTCACATTCAGTAAAAACTGTGTAGTACAAAAATACAGACGTCGTAGATCTATTATGTACAGATCTATTTCTGTCCATTCTTTTGATCTTCTATATATGTGCTCTGAGACATTGGGCTAACTATAGCCCAAATATGTGTCTGCTATCTTTTCAAATTATGACCTTAAATTGGCCCTCCTTGTGAACTGGCACTGCCCCATGTAAATATGTATAGACCCTTGGATAAGATCCCCATGTTTCATTTGTTCAGGGAAATGGGAACTATTCTCTTGCTCTCCTTGCTGGTCATACTTTTCCCTCCACTTCTCTCCCATACCCCTTCCCTTGGGCTTTTTTTGGCTGGGGGTGTTCAAGGCAGGGTTTCTCTGTGAAATAGTTCTGGTTTGTCATGGAACTCACTCTGCAGACAGGCTGGTCTCTTATTGTACAACAAGAGATATTAGAGATAACAATAAGGGCACTTACTGGGGCTAGAAAACTAACAGGAAGGAGATGTGCAGCTGGGTGGGCCCCGGTAAGCCGCGGAATGTGGTCTCCGTGTCACAAAATGTTCCATATTTTTAAAAGGCAGAATACATTTGCAAGTGAAATCTCCAAATTTCATATATGTGCAATGAATTTTGAAGTTTTGGAAGCTACCATGTATGTAATTCAATCACAGTTGGCAGTGATTCTCAAATTGAAAAGGCAAATGCCAGCCCCTCCCTCCTGACAGCCTTCTCATTTCGTCAAGTATTCAAATTTTTGCTTCCTCAATTTGGGGGATTTTCTTGACATTGTAGGGTTTAGTTTACACTTGGGCCCATGTGACACAGAAGTGTGGTATATAATGCTGTACACCACACTGGATTTCTTGGGCCCATGTGACACAGAAGTATGGTATATAATTCTGTATGGCACATTGGACTGCTGAAGTTGAGCAGATCCTGTTTCTCTGTCAAAGTTCATTGGGATATTACTCTTGAATACCACATGCCTATGCCTTGTGCAGACTTTGAAAACCTTTGCAGGGCTTTGGGATGTAGTGAGATGTTGTACACCTACATTAGTCTCTGCTGGGGTGCAGTGAGGTGCTGTGTTACACCTACGTTAGTCTCTGCTGGGGTGCAGTGAGGTGCTGTGTTACACCTATGTTAGTCTCTGCTGGGGTGCAGTGAGGTGCTGTGTTACACCTACATTAGTCTCTGCTGGGGTGCAGTGAGGTGCTGTGTTACACCTACATTAGTCTCTGCTGGGGTGCAGTGAGGTGCTGTGTTACACCTACATTAGTCTCTGCTGGGGTGCAGTGAGGTGCTGTGTTACACCTATGTTAGTCTCTGCTGGGGTGCAGTGAGGTGCTGTGCTGTTACACCTACGTTAGTCTTTGCTCACAGCTTCCCACACCGGGAAACTCACCTCGTCAGGTTCTGGTTGTTCTTCCACAGCACTTTGACCGTGATTATGATGAATATAACAATATTAGTGATGAGGATAATGGTTACAGGGATGATGAATGACCACAAAAATGGACTTTTTACAAAATTATCACGCTCAGGAATGGCCAGCCAGCAGCTGTAGAGGAAAACAAATTATTCCAACAGACCAAGAAAAGAGCCAATGTCAATTCCTTTTGTTATTTAACATTATTGTCGCTCATTGAACGGATGTCCCTGATAATAATATCCATTGGCGTCTTGCACATCTGAGGTCATTTACAATAATAATTCAGCCCATTAGAAAAGTTGTCTCTGTCACAATTTCCTATGAGTCAATATGCACCAGGTAAGTCACTGAGTCAGGCAGACCTCAGCTATTTGCTAATCTTCTTGTTGCTGCTTTCATTCTGGAGAGATGAAACCCCGGTCTTGGGGCATGCTAGGTAATAGCTCTTCTACTGAGGTGTGATTTGAATCAGAAATGTTGCCAGAATCTTGGCTCCCAGTCGGTGGCACTGTTTAGGAAGGTTGTGGAACTTTAGAAGACCGAGCCTTGCAGGAGGAAGAGAATCAGTGGAGGTGGGCTTTAAGGTTTCATAGCCTGGCTTTACTTCCTGTTCTTTCTCTACTTCCTGTGTGTGGAAGAAATGCCATGTGTGTCCCTGTTCTGTGTCTTCCAGAGTGGTCTCTGCTGCTGCAGCCACCCATGCCTTCTCAGCCAGGATGAACTCTTTCCCCATGCAACATAAAGCAAAATAAACCTTTCTTCCCTAAGCAGATTTTCGTAAAGGTAGTCTATCACAGTCACGGAAAAGGACGTAATCCGTGTCCTCCTAAACCCACAGTCTTGCAATTAGATGCTGCTCCTGTCATGTATGAGGGACTTAACTTTAGGCAAGCTATTACTATTATTATACCTTTGGATATGTAGCTTATCCTGGCTCCTAATATGAAAGGTACAAATGGCTGTACCTTATTTCCAGCTCCAAAATTCACCAGAATTTTGCAAGTATCCTTACAGATTTAGGCTACACAAACACTAGCAAATACACAGTTTCCTTAATGCTTTTAAAACAAGTGACAGCATTCAATTAATGCTTCTGGAACTCACTTAGCATATCTTGGAGAATATTGGAGAATATAAAAAGAAACTTTGTTAATTTAGCATTGTATGTAGTCCTCTATTACTTTGATATTCTGCAACTTAAAGAATTTCTTATTGCTAGTTATTGGTGTGTGTGTGTGTGTGTGTGTGTGTGTGTGTGTGTGTGCACTTGTATGTATAGGTACATGCCTATGGAGGCCAGAGGATAACCATGTGACTGAATCAGTTAGGCTGACCCATGAGCCTTAGGGATCTACCTGCCTCAGCTTCCCAGGCATGGAGATTGCAAGTACACGCCACCACATCTGCCTTTCCACCCAGGAGCTTGGGACCTGCACTCCGATCCCATGCTTACACAGCAAACTGAAATGCTTCCCCAGTCCCCTGATAGATATTTAAAAGTCTTAATACTCAAAAAGAGTTTTCAAAAGTTAAGCCCATTGTGCTGTTTTGTTTTACAGATTGTCTATCACAATCTTTGTTTTGATGAAGAATTTTGGATGGATTTTGTTCTTTTCATTTCTTATCTAAGTTGAAAATGATGTGGCCACCTCATAATATTGTTGAAATAATTTATGCACTTAAAAACCTTTAGAGAGAAGATACTATGTACCAAATGGTCTTTTAGATAGCAAGGACTTAACAGTAAAAATAAAAAAAACTCCATAATTTAGTGAGTAAATATTTTAGTTTAGAGATACCGATAAAACAAAAAATAAGACTGATAATATGTCAGGTAGTGATGAGCATTGGAGATAAAATATAATGTGAGCAATGAGTCTAAAAGTGTGTGTGTGTGTGTGTGTGTGTGTATGTGTGTGCGCAGGGGAGGGTTTCAATTTAATAGAGTGGTTGGGGGAAAATCTAACAGAAAAATACTACTTGAGCAAAAACCTGAAGCTGATGAGGAGGGAGAGTATTCTAAGCAGAGACTGCATCATGTCCAAAGGCCCTGAGGAAGCAGCTTTAGAAACAGAGGTTGGTGTGGCTTGGAACACTTGAGTAAGTGAATGGAGCTTTTGGAAAGATACAAACTATACTGCGGCTTTGGGGGCCCTTGCTTGCATTCTGGATGAAGTGGTGAGACATGAAACAATGCACTTTAGGTTTAAAAAGTGTTCCTCCAGGTGCAGTGATGAGAGCGTGACTTGAGCAAAGGTAGGGAATCCTCTGGAGCTTACTGTATTGTGAGGGGTGTGCAATAAAAGAAATGTCCAAGAAGCAGTCTGCCTGAAGATTGTTTAAAAGTAAGGAGAAAGACCAGGAGGATGGCACACACTTGCATTCTTAATCCTTGGGAGACAGAAGCAGAAAGAGCAGGAGTTCTAGAGCATCCTTGGCTCCATTGGAACTTCAAGGCCTGTGGATCCTATCTTGATAAAGTAAAAAGAAAGAGCTGAATGACAGTTTGACTGCTGAGTGGAGGAGGATTCTGGGTGGTACCATTGTTCTGAGCAGTTTTCAGAGGAAAGACAAGGAGGCGGTAGCAGACACAACAGCAGGCTATGGATAAAAATCACCAAGGACTGGAGAGATGGCTCAGGAGTTGAGGGCTAGTCTTACAGATGTCTGGGTTTGGTTTTTAGCCACTACACTATACAATCTCTATAACTCCAGCTCCAACAAATCCAAAGCATTATTCTGGCCTCTCCATGTATCTGTACACACAACAATGACTTGCTGTCCAAAGGACTGTCTGGCGTATTCACAGACACACATATAGACTCTTATTCTTAATTAAGCATGAAAAATTAACCAGCAAACCCATCTGGCTTGCACCTGTGCAGGCTTTGTGCATGCTGCCACTAAGTCAGTTTTCTCTAGCGGAATCTCAGTGGGTTTATCAACTGCCACTCCCCAGGCAGGCCCCATGCCCAGGAAAAGTTGGTCAACAAATTCAGTGGTATTTTTGAGAGCTTTGGTTTTGATTTTTTTGTTTGTTTGTTTTTCTTATTGGCCATTTTTTTGCTTTGATTTTCAGTTTCTGTAGTCTTTTTTGTCTGCTTGTTTGTGGGTTCTGTGTGTGTTTCTTGTTTATTTTGTTTTGTTTTTATTTCTTGTTGAGAGAAAGAGAGAGAACAAGAACACTAAGTTGGGTGGGTGGGCAGGAATGTTCTGGGAGGGTTCGAAGAGGGAAAAAACATAATCAAAATATATTGCAGACAATTGTTTTGGAAAAAATATAGCCAGAAGCCTATTACATATTTGGCTTTCAATTTCTATTCATTTTCTTTTCTCTGGAGGTACAACATTATGATATATGACAAAGAAGTTTTAAATTTAAGGTCCCTCTTCAACTAAAGCAGAGGATAAAAATAGGATTTTCCTTTCTGGCACATATTTTCCGATAGGTGCCGGCATCTAAGTGTGTGTCTCTTCCAGGTCTTCCCATCCTTGGCTCACTAGAGATGCTTACAGTCCCTTGGGTCAGTGCACACACAGCAAGTGATGATGCTTCTCCTAACTTGTACCTATGGACACTGCAGTGGGAGCTTTGTATTTAAACTGTAACTGTGATCCTCTGTGGTTGGTTATTTTTCACTCTGTCGGCTTTTTGGGGGAGCTCGCCATCCAGTTCCCAGATAAATCACACACAGAGGCTTATTCTTACTTGTAAATACCCAGCCTTAGATTGGCTTGTTGCTAGCTTTCCTTAACTTAAATTATCCCATCTATATGTTGCCTATGGACTTTTAAAAATCTTTTCTTATTTCAGTATATCTTACTTTTACTTTAATTGTGTGGCTGGCTGTGTGGCTGGGTGACTGGCCCCTGGAGTTCTCCTCCTTCTCTCATTTCTTGATCTTCTATTCACAAATCTCTCCTTCTATGTATTCTCTCTGCCTGCCAGCCCTGATTATCCTTTCTTATGCCTAGCTATTGGCCATACAGCTCTTTATTAGACCAATCAGGTGTTTTAGACAGGCACAGTAATACAGCTTCACAGAGTTAAACAAATGCAACATAAGAATGCAATATATCTTTGCATCATTAAACAAATGTTCCACAGCATAAACAAAAGTAACACATCTTAAATTAATATTCCACAATCCAATCCTCAATTCATAGACGAAAGGAAAGGGATGATAGGCATCTTTAGGATAAACTTTGCACATCCTCAGCATCTTATTTAGAAACAGACCCACTCTGTTAAAGGTGGAGATGCCTGTTGGTTTATTAGTTCATTACAGACTTGAACATCATCTCCGTTTTATCACAGGCCATTCAGATTAGCAATACGATTTTCAGCCGTTTGAAATGATAATGTTCCAGTTCCAATGTTTAATTTTAAACCTCTCCCCATCAGAGAGTGGGATACAGCCCTTCTGATGACGGGATAGAGAACTGGGGTAGTGCATCAAGAAGAATGTGGCCTGCGCTACATCTGTTCCTTCACTAGACTAACACAGAGAAGCAACAGGTCGGGGCCTCGGGTCAGATAAATAGAACTGGGGTCAGTGAGGTAACACATGAGACATCGAGGAGATGCTAGTGGAAGAATAACTCAGGGAAACCACAGCAGCCCTTCCTCTGTCTCAGGAGATGAAGGAATGTGACGCCCACGGCACGTGTGTATGGCAGAGGCAGTAGGATGACCATGACCGGGATGATCTCATTACCAATCCTTTCCTCTCCTCCAATCGTCAATCAGCAGTGGCCTAGAGCCGTCCTCAGCATCTAACCCCATGCCAAGCGAAGGATCTGCTGTAAATTATTGATAGCCCAGTGTGAATACACTCAAGCAAGCTGGCTTCTCTCTCAGCTTTCATAGAAATGGATCTAGCCGTTTGCCTGGGTTACAAAAAGAAATCAATAATGGGTACCTCTCCCATGATATACTTGTACCTCTTACATCTAACAGTGAGATTTATACTTTAAAACTTAAAATAACACAGAAATCTAATTAAACAGAAAGTCTAGGTTGAGAACTCTAGCCAGGCAGTCAGCCCTCCAGCTGCTCCAAGCAGGTAAATCTCTTGACACCATAGTCTTCCCTCGGGTCATCAAGTGCCCTTAGGACAAACTGGTTTTCAGGTGAGTGGGGAGAGGAATGGCAGGGGGTCACAAGAGAGGGACCGATGAAGTTCAGGGCGGCTGCTGTCTGGTGGGAGAAACGCAAGGACAGCGTGGAGCCTCTGGTCCGCTCAGCTCAACTTTCCTCTCCTTCCCACATGAAAAACAAAACGGCTCCAATAAGAACAGTTAATTATCCATGCTGGTGGCCTAGAAAGAATCTGTGGTCCAGGAAACATTACCATGAAATAGTCATCCCAGCTATGTTTAACATGAGGAGTTCATCCTCCTGAGACACGGAGAGTGCTTTGTGAGTTATTAAGTGATTCCAGGGTTGATTGACATCCTGCAGAACAACCCCTGACCAAAATCACTCTAACCGCTATCCCCATTCTAGAGGAAGGAACCAAGGACTCAGGGCTACTAAGGATCATAACTATTATTTTAGATGATTTTCTCACTAACTAAGAAAATATAATTTTAATATGAGAAACTTCAGATTTATAAGATCAAACAGTGGATATTTCTTTTTCAGGAATTATCACAGGAAATTTCTGTGTCATCCTATCGAAAATATGGTGTATTCTTTGAGAACATAAAATATCCATTACAAAATAGGGCATTTATAAAGTGAAACTTAGAGACACTTGGAATTAATATCAATGAATTCATATACTTTTATGTCAAAGAAGTTTAAAGAGATAAGACTTACATTTCCTCTTGCCGATAGTCTAACTCCCAGTTTGACTTGTCTCCACTCTGGGCATAAATAATCCCCACCGTTACACCCACGACTATAGCTGGAACTCCTAAGGGACAAAGACAGGCAAGGAGTTAATAGTTTGTCCAGGATGGAAATTAATTATAAAAGACTTCAGGTAAATTATACATCTGACCTCTTAAGTTGCATGCTTTCTCCTCTTTGAACAAACTACTGACCGATGAGTAGAAGGAGATTAAAAGTTGACATATTTTTTTCAAATTCTAATTTCTTTTTATTGATAAAATGTAGAATTTAAAAATGCTTAAACTGTTGGTTGTTCATGACACTTTGATTTATACAGGAGTTACTTCCCAAAAAATGTTACCCATAGCTGGATTGAAAGAGTATTTGGGAAATGTGGCAATGTGGTTTGCATAAGTATTCCACATTACAAGTCTACTGGGGATCCAAAGGGATTTGCCTTTGTGGAGTTTGAAACAAAAGAGCAAGCAGCAAAAGCCACTGAGGTATGTCTGTAGGGGCCATTGTGAACCGGCGGCCAAAGAATCCGGTCCTCTGCTTGGAGGCCGAACAGATAAAAAAATCTGTGTTCTCTCTCTCTCTCTCTCTCTCTCTCTCTCTCTCTCTCTCTCCCTCCCTCCCTCTTTTTAGCGTTGTTTCTGTATACCAATCCTATCTTATTGTTCATTTCTCTATATTTCCGATCACAATGTTCATCACCAAATGTCTGAAGTCCTCTTTTACTTGAACAATTTAGAGTTTCGCTGAGACAATTCTTCCTTTTGTCTTTGCTGGGACACAATATAGCTATCAAGAATTCTTCCTTAACAAGACACTCTGATTACTTTCTGGGAAACACTCCCATTTCAGTATTTAGGAGATTAATTGCATATGTTCTAAATCTAGCATAAATTAATAAAAGGATGTTTTTTAAAAAAATCAACCTTTTAATTTAGCTTATACTATGTCTGGAATAGCAGTCTTTTTTTTTTTTTTTGGTTTTTCAAGACAGGGTTTCTCTGTGGTTTTGGAGCCTGTCCTGGAACTAGCTCTTGTAGACCAGGCTGGTCTCGAACTCACAGAGATCCGCTTGCCTCTGCCTCTGCCTCCTGAGTGCTGGGATTAAAGGTGTGCGCCACCACCGCCCGGCTTGGTATAGCAGTCTTGATCCCTCACTAAAGAAAAGGCTACTAGACAGAAATAGTGTTTAGTGATTATTCCATTTGCCCCCTACCTTGAATTATTAGCCTTCCAATGGGTGTTTGTTTACGTTAAACAATTGCAACCATGTAACGTAGCGAAATGACTGAACAGGCATTGATGCCAACACTTACCCCATCCAACTAATGAGATGATGGCAATGAAATGAGGAGGCAGGGGCTTCATGGTTCTGATTAGAAGGAAGTAGAGTTGCGTGGCGCTGAGTCCGTTCCAGGTGAACGTCACCAACAGAAAATAGTGGAGGAATGCAGCCACGGCTGTGCAGGAGGGGTTCGGGGTGTCCACCATGTCTTGCGCAGGTATTTCATTGTTGTCAGGGTTATTATTCCTAGTGGTGTCAGCCTCATTTATCACTAAGTTCTTATTGGAGTTTTCAATTCCAAACACAAAGAGGAGGTTAAAAATCAACATTGATGTACACAAACTGACCAACACCCAGGTTACTGAGGTTTTTCTGATTTTCCTAAAAGTAAAGAAAATAAAAAATTATGTGGAACTACGTGATAGGTGAAAGCAAATCAACTGAAAAAAAAAAAACCCATCAGGACTGAAAAGAAGTCTCGACTGCAGAGGACCCAGGTTCAGTTCCCAGCAGTCAATGCTGATTCCCAGCTCAGTAACTCCAGTTCCAGGGGAAATCTGATACCCTCTTATGGCCTCTGTGGGTATTGCTTGCATGTAGTGTCCTTAAATACATGTAGGCAAAGCACTCACACACACCAAAAGATAGAAAATAAACAAAAAAATTCACAATCCTCAGAGAAACTATGAAGGAATAAATAAATGTGTTGCTCAACGTAAGTCCAGTCAAGACCTGGTGGGCCTTCTGGTAAACCTTCCTTCTCTACAAAGCGGTGAATTCGGCAGACATGGTGAGGAACTGCTGTGTATTGATTAAGAAGAAATGACCGCTAATCTCTGAAGTCAGTGGGCAGTGAGCCCTAACTCCTAGTATTTGTGCCCTTTAGCATCCTTTCCCAGGGCTGTCCTTGCCTTGATTTAATTAACAGAATGTAACTAAAGTCTGGTGGCCAAGACTGGCTTATCTGTTGGGTACCATGATGCTCGAATCCTCCTTCCATATTTTTATGACCCTGAACAAAGGCCAACTCAAAGAAAAATAAAAAATGGAAGTCTAGGTCTGAAGATGCTAATATACTTATTTTATATCAATAAAGTCATTAAGTTTTTTAATTTTTAAAGTTTTTTTTAATTTTTATTTGTTTGTTTGTTTACTTATTTTTTAGAAAAGTCCCACAGAGTTCAAGTTTCCTTGGGTCCCAGCACAGTCTCCTTGTCAACTTTTTTCCTGTGCTCCTAGGAATTCTCGCCCACCATGGGGAAAACCCACTATCCCGCTAAAGAGCCTACCCAGACATTCTCTGGGCCTACATACATAAAGATCCAGCTGTTCTGATACCCTAGAGCAGTGGTTCTCAACCTGTGGGTTGTGACCCCTCAGAGATAACATATCAGATGTATCCTGCAAGTCAATTAATAATAGTATCAAAATTACAGTTACAAAGTAATAAGGAAATAGTTTTATGGTTGGGAGTCACCACAACTTGAGAAAGTGTATAAAAGGGTCGCAGCATTGGGAAGGTTGAGAACCAGTGTCCTAGAGGAATCTCCAGGGCACTCACCCCAGCTACTGTCTGACGACCATCTCCCTGGGGAGCTTAGCTAGACCACACTAGCCATATTAAGTTCCAGACTTGTGAGAGGTAATACATGGTTTGACATCCCTGAGCTTGGACAGCTGCAACTATAGACAAAGATTATAGGGAGAAGGACCTTTACACAGCATTTTCTCCCTCAAAATAGGACATTACAAATTAATAGATGAACCCATGTAGTGGCATTTCAAATGTATTTCAATAAATAAAGGCTGCCTGAAGATCTGAGAGTAAAACAGTCCCTCTCGTTAGCCTTACAGATCAGATTATGGTAACACACACCTTTAATCCTAGTAGCCACACTAGTTGCCACAGAAACTGGTTGGTACATGCCTTTAATGATGGTGATGCACGCCTTTCATTCCATCCCTAGAGGGAAATATAAACTGGGGGAAGATAGCTCTCAGACACAGTCTCCTGAGATTCCAGGAGGCAAGATTGCTGTTTCAGACTGAGGTCGAGGTAAGAGCCAGTGGCTGGCTGTTTTGCTTTTCAAATCTTTAGGTTGGACCCCAATTTCTGCCCCTGAGTTTTTGTTAATCATGCTTCAAACCCATGTTTGAATGTAGAGAAAAGGCTCATGTTTGTAGCCAACATTTATTTTTAAAATCACCTGTAAATTTTACAGTAATGCCAAATATACTTTTAAAAGCTAAAAATACAACAGTGTAATGCATTTAAAAGAAACTGTTAGGCTATTTTGCTTATGTTTTATTTAAAGAGCAGATCTCCAACAGTTTTGTAGCCTGGTCTGTTTGTGGGACCCCGGCAGTGGGACCAGGATCTATCCCTAGTGCATGAACTGTTTTTTTTTGGCGGGGGGGGGGGCGGTTTGAGACAGGGTTTCTCTGTAGCTTTGGTGCCGGTCCTGGAACTAGCTCTTGTAGACCAGGCTGGTCTCGAACTCCCAGAGATCCGCCTGCCTCTGCCTCCCGAGTGCTGGGATTAAAGGCGTGCACCACCACTGCCTGGCATGAACTGGCTTTTTGAAGCTTATTCCATATAGTGGGATGCCTTGCTCGGCCTTGATGCTGCAGGGGGAGTGTTGGTCTAACCTCAGCTGAATGTGCCAGGCTTTGTTGACACCCCAATGGGAGGCTTTACCCTTTCTATGGAGTGGGTGAGGCTGGGTTGGGGGAGAGAAGGGAGGGGAGAAAGGAAGGGAGGGGAGAAAGAAAGGGAGGGGAAGTGGTTGATATGTAAGATGAATAAAATAAAATAAAAAGAGCTGATCTCCCATAAACCTGTAAAATTAGGCAAACATGTTTTGAATTTGTTTCATATTGCTACTGGAGCTATTTTCTTTTTGAGTAGACTGATGATTATTGCCTGTGACATCTATAGGACAGAGTCACATGTCTTTTCCACAAGTTAGAATTCTCTTTCCACATAGCACCTCTGAAGGACAAGAGTTCCAGGGTCGTACTTTGGGAAATTTTTGCTGATTGCTAAAAGGTCAATATGTTCTAATTTCCCTTTTACCATAAATATGCCCAGAGTTCCAGCATTTGAAGATGGAAATTCTAGGTGCAGAAATTGCTCTGCAGAAATCACTCCTTTGTGCTCAAGTCCCAATTCCTATTTTCCTAGTGTGTTTGCTCTAAAAGAAAAAGATTTTGCTCAGATTTTATCTACAGGCTAGCCATGCTTACCAGCAACTTTTAGAAGGTGATACGATCGTGTTTGTGTTCCCGTCAGTCTGTGGATGCATGATGTGCAATGTGGTGTGGAAGAAGTATGTAGAATATGTATGTGATATGTTGTATGTAGAATATGTATGTGATATGTTGTGCTGAGGGCATGCATGCTCTGGTACATGGATGTGTCCTGTACTGGCCAACACATGCATCTTCAGGCTGGCAAAGGAGGAACGATGGAAGGTCTGATATTCTCTCTATCATATGTGCACTGTTTTCCTTCTTAATGATAGGAAAAGTTAACAAAAGCAAACATATCTAAAAGAAAAAGATTTTGCCCTCTCCAATAGCATTTGGCAGTCCTGTGGATCCTATGGCATTTAGTCCTGTACCAGTGAAGACTATTCGGTGCCCTTTCATTTTTTCCAAGCTTTCTAGACTTATAGATTTCCCCAATAGTTGTCTTTCTGGATTTATCCTAGATGTCACAGTTCTACTATCTAGACATACTTTATTATCCTTACCCTGTAATTTAATGATCAAATCTACCCATTTTATAGCCTGTATGGTTTTCTAATATTCCACCATAACCACCGAGTCCTTTGATTTCTCCACTGACAGAATTCAGTCCATTAGATATGTTAGTTAGATTTTCTTGATCATTGAATCTTTTTACATATTTTAAGATGTTTAGTAATAAAAGCTGCAAAATGTCTTCAGAGAAATCATTGTATAGAAAAGTAGCATGAGGGGCTAGTGAAAGGGCTCCGGGCTCCAGGATACAGGCCTTTCTACCAAATCTCATAATCTGAGTTATAGGCACAGTAGAAGGGGAGCATGATTCCCACAAATTGTCCTCTGTCCTCCGCATACATGCAGTGGAATGCTCCCTCCAACAAAACTAACATTAGTTACTGTCTAATTTTGAACATAAAATATGACCTACATGTAGAACAGTAAGTTTTCAAATAGCCTTATCTTTCGCTTAGAATATTGCTATATTCTTCATGTTATCATATGGGGATTTATCCAAGAACAAAAAAGTATTTCATTCAATATTTAAAATATCTACAAAATGTTCTTATTATTTTGTAAGATTATATATTCTCATGAATTTTAGTGGCAAGTATGATGACCAAATTGGGGTAGGAAAAGTTAACAAAAGCAAACATATCTAATAACAAATGGAAGGGGTAATGTTTTAGGTGGAAAAAAGCTAGTTGTACAGCAATTACATAGTGAGCTGAGTAATTATCCGTCTAACTGCAGTGCTGGAAGGAATGCAAATCAATGGACAGCTATGAGAGCTGTTTAATTTCCCCCATCAAACTGGGAAGTACACAGCACATGCTTTCATTCCAACACGCTTGTCACAGTCTACAACTATACATTTCACTTTGTACATATTTGTATAGTGTCTTGTTTACCCCTGAAAATTTAAGACAGGAATCTAACCTTGCTTATCATTTGCTATTAGCTTCTGACATGGTGTTTGACAGCAGTAATAAGTCAAGCAATTACTATCAAGAGATATTAATGAACCAATAAAAAACTCATTTAGTGTAAAGGGTGAATGAAAAAGTAACTTTACTCTCAAGAATGACAAGTGATGGAGCAGAGAAACTGAAAGATGAGTCCAGTCATTTTGCTGTCATCAAAATGAGACAGACTTAAAGTGTGGTAGAAACATGGCAAAACGGCCTAAAGAGTTCGCTGTGCTTTTTATTAGTGCATCACCAAGTAACACAGGAAACATAAAAGAGTATGAAATCATCAATGCGATCTCACTCTAATAAGGATCCCTGTGGATCTCACCAGGATCACCGTGGGAGAGATAGTTGGAAAGCAGAAGGATATTGAATATTCTCAAATTCATGCTGTAAGAATAACCTGTTATTTACACACCGAGAAAATGAACTGCGATGATACAGGAATCTCACAGTTACCCATTAAACAGCACTGAAACTTACAACCAATAGCAACAGGACTACTACCACGTACCCCTTGTGGAGTCACCCCGAGATGCGACAATGGCATAGGATTTACTCTACCAATCCTTAACCTCAATCAAACAGTGAGGAGAATGTCAAACAGATCCTAAATCAAAGAGTAGTCTTCAAAATAACTGTCCTGGACACTTCAAAGACTTTAGTGTCATAAATGACCACAACAAACAAAAAAGAAAAAGGAATTGTTAAAGGCTAAAGGTGAATAAAGTATCATGGTAGTAAATTAATTTAGAGAAATATACCCAGCTGTAATAGACTACTGGGTGAACAGAGATGTTTGATTGCATAATTTTTTTTCAGATTGCATAATTTTAAATTTCATCGATTACAATTTCAGAGTGAGGATAGAGAACATAGAATGTTGCTCTCTCGAGATGCACAGATGAAGAATTTAAAGATGATAGTCTTATGTGCAGTCTACTTCCCCAAAATTTCTGGGGAAAAGTTGAAAAAAACATAAAATGTTAAGAATTGGCAAAAGTCGTTGGGGTTTACAAAGATATTCAGTTTCCTGTTTCTGCTTTGCTATAGACTTTATTTGTTAAGTAAAACAATCTGGATTATAATAATTATAAATAATAAAATCTATATAGTTAAATTGGACACACATCTAAGATATAATTGAGAAGGAATTTAGTGGGGAGAATTGATTCTAGAGAAATGGTGAATTCACCTTGGTGCAACTTGGGTGAGGGAGGAGAACCAGACTGGCATATTTGATAAATTAATTTATTTCATAGTTTTATAAAGTTTTCTAAAGGCCCAGTATGGCGCTTAGCCCTGGGGAGCCAGGGTGAAAACAAAGCAACCAGATGAAGCCCTTGTCTTGTACTGCAGGCTGTAACTACAATGATAAAACCCCTTGAAGGATGCAAAATTAGATGTTCAGTGGAAAAATAATGTGAAAAGAACTATGTTTATAAGTACTTATTTAAAATTTAAAGTAAGATTTTTTTCAAACACAAACAACTGAGAAACTCAATAACTTTAAACGTTTCACCATTTGAAAGCTTAAAAATTACTTTCAAGATGTTGTTCAGCAATGGTTTCTTCTTTTGCAATCCAATTTGTCAGACACATTCCTTTTCACATTAGTTTCGGGATCTATGCGCTATGAGCTTATATTGGTTTTGCTGTCAAAACGGTTGTCTTACTTGTAACTGTATGTTTACTATGACTTTCTCTCAGCCTCTTTGAGATTGTGCCTTCTAGTTTAGAGAAACTAAGTTTTGAGATGAGTGTATCCAGTAAATTACAGCATAGCAGTTTCTCCTGGGAAGAGCGCCTTTCCCCTCCCCTCTTACCTGGTGACAATCTGGAAAATGATAGTTAGAGCCAGGCCAGCAATGGACAGGGCACAACCAATGTTGGACAATATGTCTAAGGATTCGGGGTACTGATAACCCTTTTTGAAAGTCTGAAAAAAAATTTGACATAGATTTTTAAATAAACTGGCCTAAGTGCTTAAAGTTATTAATATAAGCCAGTATTGTAGAATTACACTGGCTAAAATAACCAACTAGATACCAAATATGCCTTCTTTTATATAAAGCCCCCTGTACAGGGAAACTTGACCATTGACGGAGAATGAGCCTATAGGAAAAACATAAAGGACTGAAGAGCGATCTCTTTCCCACTTATCAGCAAGAACAGCAACTTGGACAGCGCCAATGGAAAACATTCCCAGAAATCAAAGTGGCCTACATATGGCCAGGTATGTATTAAACATTCCTCTCCATGTGGACCTCACTCTTAGTTTATCCCGTGGGATGCATCTTCTCGTTCACACGTATGCATCCTTTCCATGTGTAAAAACACAGTGCTCACCTAAATTTGTCTCTTTCTATCCCAAGACCACATTGCAGACAACAACAATAAACCGTAACTTTATTTATTTATTTAGTGATTTAGTTTTTTCGAGACAGGGTCTCTCTGTGTAGCTTTGTAGCCTGTCCTGACACTCTCTCTGTAGACCGTGCTGGCCTCGAACTCACAGAGATCTGCTTGTCTCCCCCTTCAAGTGCTGGGATTAAAGGTGTGCACCACCACCACCAGCCGGTAGCTTTCTTTCTAACATGTTCCTTTTTACACCTACCTGCATTTCCCAATTTTATGATCTACATAACTTATACCTCCTATATAAATTGCACATTCTTACCATCAATACTGCGAAATTGGTTGTGTGGTTGCAGCGGCAGCCAAGGAACTCTTTAGTGCTCCTATCCTTTTGGCAGCCATGTGTGTCCCAGTCATTTCTTGAAAAATTCCAGTAGACACAGGCATAAGAGTGAAGCTGGAACTCTTTTCTGTCATACTGTGAATTGATGACATAGTCAATGCTTAATTGGATAGAAAAAAAATCTAATAGGATAAGATAGTCCCAAGAGAAATAGTGCATATTAAGCCTTAATGTCTTCCTTGTAGTCTGAAGGAAGAGCCAGGGCATAAGAAATCAGGTGTGATAGCATACAGCTAGAACCCAAGTACTTATGAAGATGAGGCTGGAGGACTGCTCCAAATTCGCGACCACTTAAAGCTATATAGTGGTAGTTTGTCTCAAAAACAAACCAAACAATCAACCATTCAAAGAAAGTGTATAAGGGTATAAATCAAATTAATTTACTTTTTACTTAGATTGCCAGAAATTTAGATAAGATTTAAATAATTACTTTAAAAGTCTTTTCAGAAACTTTCTGTAGCATTTTTCTTATTTTATACCATAGCTAATTTTTTAAAACTAATATATTTTCCATCCTGATCACAGCTTCCCCTCCCTCGTTTCCCACTCCCTCCCCTGCAGCACTCCTCCAATTCCCCATCTACCCCTCCTTACTATTCCTTCAGTAAGGGGCAGGTCTCCCAGGGGCTTCAGCAAAGCATGGCATATCAAGATGCCATAAGCAATCACCTCCCTCTGGATTCAGGCCGGGAAAAGCAATCCAGCAGGAGGAATAGGCTCCCAAGAGGCAGCCAAAGCTCCTATTCCCATTGCCAAGAGTCCCACAAATAGACCGAGTTACACAACTGTCACGTATACACAGAGGGCCTAGGTTAAAAACAATGACATCAGGAAATTTGAAGGCAAATGGATAGAACTAGAAAAAGAATCACCCTGAGTAGAGGTAACCTAGACCCAGAACGACAAACATGGTATGTACTCACTTGTAAGTGGATATTAGCTGTAAAGTAAAGAATAACAGGCTACAATCCACAGACCCAGAGAGGTTAGGTAATAAGGACGTTTCAAGGGGGTGGGGGGCACATGGATCTCCAGGGATAGGGCAATAAGAGATCTCATGGTTGGACTTGGGGCAGGTAGGCATGGGAACTTGAAGGATCAGACTCGGAGTGGGCAGAGGGGGAGAATGCTGAGAGAGATGACTGGAAAGGGGGCTTGGGTTGGGTAAATCCTAATGCAAGAGAAACTTCCTTGAGTCTACAAGGATGGCCCCAGCTAAGACTTCTGGCAGCAGTGGATGCATAGCCTGAACTAGCCATCTCCTAAGATAAGATTTGCAACCACGCTGAGTGACTGATGGAAGCTGATTCAGAGACCCATGGCCAAACACTGGGCTGCGCTCAGAAGTGCTGCTGAAGAGATGGAAGAAGGACTGTGGGACCAGAGACATCAAGGACGTCAGAGGAAAACCAACAGAAAGGGCTAGTCTGGCTCATGGCAACTCTTAGAGTCTGAACCAACAACCAGGGAGCCTGCATGGAACCATAGAACTCTTTTGTCTAAAATATCTCCAGTTTTGTAATTATCTCCAGATTTTTTAAAAATTTCCATTAGTGGGGAAACTTACCGCAGGATTAAATACCATTTCCACAGAAACATCTGGGTCTTGATCACTTGAATTTATTTTGCCTGAGATAATTTTTTGACTAAAATCTGATGTAGCAGTGAAAGTTTTTGACTGGAAAAGTTTGTGGTTTTGGTACACTACAAAGCCACATGAATTTTTATCTGTGGAGAAAAATAAACATTAATATTCAACAAATGTACCTGGTAGTGATCAAAAGTAAAATTTTCAAGTCATTGTGGAACTGCATGGTTGCTTCATCTTTGAGTAAGGTACAACAAAAAATAGTTCAGCAGCTGAGCTTTTATTTGATTGCAATACAGTATGGTAATATTACAGTAGGGGTTGATTATAATTGGTATAGGGTTTGGGGTTGGGGAAAATTTTATAGGCTTGGGGATATCTTTGAAAAAAGGGAAAATTGGATGGAATAATAATAGTGAGTAATAGAGTGAATACTTGTGAGTTATTTTTTATAGGCAATTACATTGGTATAGATTCTTATATATTGATACAAAGTTAAATTATATTGAATATTGTATGCATGCATGCTTCTACCTCTGCTTAAAACATTTTTATATATTAATATATATTTATCATATTGCAATGTACATTTCTACCTCTGATCAAGATACTTACACATTGTTGACATTTTGAGGTCATTGCTCTTATTTGTTGCACAGTTTTTTATTGTATAATATTCTTTTTTATATTTATTTATTATGTATACAATATTCTGTCTGAGTATATGCCTGCAGGCCAGAAGAGGGCACCAGACCCCATTACGGATGGTTGTGAGCCACCATGTGGTTGCTGGGAATTCAACTTAGGACCTTTGGAAGTCTTAACCTCTGAGCCATCTCTCCAGCCCATATTGTATAATATTCTAATACGAAGTCTTATTCGTTAAGTTATATAGGTATTAAGGAATATAGATCAATAGTCATCTATGTTTGTCATACTTATAGTTAGACTAATCAGGTTCTTTAGATACATAGAGATTATATTCTGTAGAGATAGGTAATCTTCAACCACTTCAAAAGGCGGTAGAATATGGCATTTAAATAACTTAGGATTCTGTTGAAGTGAGACACAATTGCTCCTGGCAACACCGATCTATTCCCGAGAAAATGTTGAGCACCGAAGACACTCCACTTGGAGCTTGTTTTCTTCTTGGCAAAACTGGCCTTTGGGCAAAGAAATGCCCATGCCTCAACCACTGACAAGATATATAATAAATATCTGGAAATGGATAAGCAGGACTGTGAAATCTTGCCAAGACAGGATAAGATGGTTTTGAAAATTTTCCTGCCTCTGAAAATGGTATGTCAATAAGTCTAGGCCTTAGCCAAAGTTGGTTGCTTCAACGTTGCAAATGAGACTTTGGGTGATTGCTCAGGTAGCCAGTTATCTCTGTCATTTGTTGCACATTTTGGAAGTTGCTTGATTGCACTTCCTGCTTACTCAAGTAATATTATGTCCCTTCTCCGATCTTTGATTGGGTTGAAGACTAGATAGTTGTAGTTACTTTCCTCTCATGACTTGGCCATGTTATTTATTATAGAAGACTTAAAACTAGTTAGGATAGGATAATTATTGAATATATTTGTTCTTATTGTATATAATTTTGTATTAGGCTCAGAACTCTTTTATTTAAACAAAAGGGGGAGGTTCTATAGGAAGTCTTACAGCTGGTGGTTACCTGCCCACTGGGGCATGGCCTCATACTATATATGCCGAAGTAGAGCATGCATCTGGCTTCTTTTTGGCCTTTCTGTTCCGGTTGTGGGATTAGTTTTCTGATCTCTGTTCAAACAGAGTATTCTGATTTGTGAGTCTACTCCTAAATAACCATCTATTTCTAAAAAAAAAAAAGAATTTAGATAAAAATTTACTTTTTTCATATCTATTTTTATCTCTATCGTGCCTTTCATTGAACATATATGTCTGTATAAATAATGTTTAAGTTTCCCACAATGAATAATGAATTTTCTTGCAGTAGTCTTTGAAGCTTCTAGGAAGAAGATGGGACCCCACAACAACAACTCCACCTGGTTGCTATGACGTTATGTTGCTGATAGTGCTACTACAAGATCTGTTTTGGGTACCAGCTGCTCAAGATGGTTCCAACTTGGTTAGTTGAAATGGTGCACTTTTTTACACCATTCTAGCCAGACCTCCAAATAGGAACCTCAGAAAAACCCTACCAAATACTCAGAGACTATTTGCAATTATACCAGACAGTAATCTTGGAACTTAACCATCATTTTACTTTCACAGGATCCCATAGAAAGAACATCATCCCCATGGCAGCTGGAAATAATTCTAGAAGACGATGCCCCCTCTCCCAACAAAGTTTGTCTTCAGGGTTAGGGACATCACATACATATCATTACTGAACATAGCCATTGTATCATAACTACCTGCACAAGTAAAACCATGAGAACTAGTGTGTCTCTTTGGGGTTGGCCATCAGGACAGTCTCTAGGCCTTCTGATCTAGTAAATTTTAGGATGCCATCTAAATAAATACCTTAACCCATGTCCAAGAGGCAGGGATGCTTCACAGACTTGAAGAGCAGTGTCAATAGACAGGCTTATTGAATTTCCCTATTCTATTTATGAGTGTTAGATCATATTTTTTGTTCAATCATGTTTCCACATGTACATCTATGCTTCAGTTATAGACAAACATGAAGTTAAGTCTCCATGAAAACTCAAAGGATGGAGTTCAGAGAACTTTAGAAGAGTAGAGCATGTGGAGGTTCCTAAGTGTGATACTCTCCCAGAGAGGGTATAGAAACTCTGTACCCCTGCACTCAGACCTCATCCTGTTCTTTGTAATAATCTTTGTAATAAGCTAATCAATGTGCCTACCTGACCTAAGACATCTGTCAAGATGGCTGTGCCTACAAAAGCTTCCATGAGGTCTGCCTGACATTTGATGACAGCAGGGCAGGTGTCTTAGGTCACAAAGAGACAAATTTGAAGGAAGCTTTGTGGGAGGTCTTGGCAAGGGCACCCCTTACCATCTCTGCTCCAACAATCATCAGCTACCTGAGGGGCTGGAGCGCTATTGTTCCAAAAACATTGGTTTTGGAATATTGTTGTAGGAGGCTCCTTGTTTGTTTCTCGGCTACCCAGACTCCTGAAATAACCATACATAAACTATATTATTTAAATCATTGCTTGGCCTATTAGTGCTAACTTCTTATTGGCTAGCTTTTACACCTTAATTTGAGCCATTTCCATTATTTTATATTTTACTACAAGGCTCGTGGCCTAATGACAAGGTTCCAGGATGTGTTTGGGTCATGGCTCCATGGCTTCTCTCTGACTCCACCTCCTTTCTCCCAGCATTCAGTTTAGTTTTCCCTGTCTAGCTATACTCTATCCTATCAGGCCCAAGACAGTTTCTTTATTAACCAATGGTATTCACAGAATACAGAGGGGGAATACCACCTCAGAACATCAGAGAATGGAGTCCGCTGTTCATTAGGGCCCTGTAGTGTTGTAATCACGAAAGTTGTGCCTGCCTGGCCATGGCAATGGTCAAACAGAACTAGCTGAGGAATACTTCTTAACATTTACACAGTTGCTAGGCACAGGAAGCATAGCAGAAGAAATAATAGAAAGTATACATCTTTTGGTGTGTGTGTGTAGGATACTCACACATCTGTATGTGAGTATACACATTTGTGCAAGCATGCAGACCAGAAAAGGATACCAGGTGTCCTGCCTCTATCACTTTCTATATTACTTCTTGAGACATGGTCTCCCAGTGAACCTGGAGCTGGTCTAATGGCTAACAAGTTCCAGAGTTCCTCTTGTCCCCTCATCTCCTAGAGTTACGGTTATGGGCTCAGGCATTCGTACCTGGATTTTTACATGAGTACTGGGGATCCAAACTCAGGTTCTCATGCACACAAAGAAAATGCTCTTACCCATTGAGCCAGATCTCTAGCTCCCAAAAGTATATTTTAGCAGAAGAATTGCAGATATTGTACTCTTTCTTTCCTAAGTGATATGACAAAAATGACAGCCATGAAACGTGCCTATCCCATCATGTGACTTGAGAAGACAGGCAAGGCTCTGATGGCCTCTTGGTCACTGCTTTGTCGGTTATTCTTTCCCTGGAAGGACATACAGGGCTTTCTCACATCCTTCACAGCAAGCTGTCCTCACCAAATTTTTCCCTCCCGGATACTGGATGACAAAATTAACCCCATTTTATTTTATTTTGTAGGAATAAGCTATTTTAATCCTTCAAAACAAATTTCTATTTATGATTTCTAAAAGTAAAATTAGACTTTTCCAACCCTTAGCATTTACACGTATTAATGTCTTCTAAGCAAAACACATATGCTGGGGAAGAAAGTTAATTTTTCTCAGGGATGAACTCCCTGATATGTTATCTAGTCACAAGTGGTCAGCTGTAAACACACCTACATTACAAGCAATATTAAATGGACTTTGTAGTTTGTATGTGCGTGCATGTGTGTGCTTGCATATCATTACATACAAGTTAATAATTTGAGAAAAAGCAGGGAGGGGACACAGGAGGAGTTGGAGGGAGATAAGATAGGGTTGGAAGCCAATCATTTAAGTACAGTACTAAAGTATGAAAGCCTCAAAAAAACCTTTTAAAATGTAAATAAAAACTAAAAAAGTAAAATACAGAGTTCCTGCTTACTCCTCCCCTCAGTGCTATAGTATTTTGAGCGTGTTACAAAATCATAATTTTTTTTACAAATGCTTAGATTTATTAGAATAACTTATGTTTGCATCTTGTGTATTTTCAAGTCTCCACATGTTCAGTTATTCCTCCTCCTCCTTCTATCCACTTTGGTAGATGCTTGTTTCATTGTTTTTCATGAAATTAATTTTCCACTTTGTTGACCAAGCCTAGCATTTTTTAATTTATAATTTTATTCACTTATAACCTTATGTTTACTCATCCTTACTCCTACCTTTCTTTATTTTACTTTTATGCTTCTTCAGATGAGTGTAAGAGTCTTATAGAAACACAGGTTTGTATGCCTAGTAGTAATATTGCAATCTGTTACTCTCCAATGTGTTTTTGGAATGAAGAGAGATTCTTTCTGACATAAAATAGTGGAATTGATATTACTGTAATATATTTGAGCCTAAAAACACTCAAACAAAATTATTAGGTGTAAAACTACGCAAGGATTAATCTCCCTTCATGGATTTCAAGTGTGTTTACAAAACAATGCAGAAAAAGGTTCGAAACATACTTTCCCCGGTTTTAAGCAGGATCTGAAGTTCAGTCTGTCCGTTTGGATTGAGTCTGTCTGCAGTTTTATCAATGGATGTTACACCAGAAACTAGAGAACCACTCGATCCTACAAGAAAAGGGAAAGTAGACTTTTAAATACCTGCACTTTGGTGACCCAGGAACTGCATGTGATTGGCAATGGACTGTTCTTTACTGTTACAAGCATAGGGGACCAACAGCTTACCTTTCTGTACAGAGAAGAGAACACTTGACCCTGCATCGTCGCCTCGCGTAACTGACTGGATTGCTATGTTAGGTTCCACTATTGTTTCGTCACCCAGAGAAAAGGAGTAAGACTCCATTTGCTCAATAAGCCTGCACAGAATGAAACATAACAACTCAACATTTTCCCATAAACTCAGAGATGTGTTGTTTTCCTCATTACTTTAGAAAAGGCATGAGCACTAAACATGTAGTCATGGTGACACGACAATTAACTATTCATGTGTGCATTTGTGTTTGCATTTACCTAATTATGTATCTGCTTCTCTTCATCAGAGTCTTATTTTATCTCATGTACTTTTGAAAATGTTATGATGATTACCCCGCAAGTTCTGCGCCACCATCGTATTAACATGTTTTGCAGGCAGGACCGCCTTGTAGATCAGAAAACTTGTGGCTGGTTTGATATTTAGGTTTCTCCTTTGGTAGTGTGTAGGTGTGAAGGCTCTATGTAGACACTTGCTCAACTTCTCTATGGCCAGTGAGTTTTGTAGGTATTCTCTTCAGTAATGGGGCTTTGCCTTCAGTTTGTGGAGAGAAACCTATAATCTTGGCAATAATCTTGGCAACAACCTGGATTGTTTACAGTTCCCATGGGACCCCTTTGGGCAACAATTTAACTAGACATAGCCTATTCCTGGCACTGGATGCTTTGATGATAAGAATTTGTAGGAGTAACCAACCGTGATCTAATTTGACTTAAGACCCACTCCACAAGATAGAACTCATACCTGACACTGCTTAGATGACCAAGAACCTGAGACTAGATAGCCCAGGTACCTAGGGGAAAACCAAATACTACTGCTCTAAAAGCAAACAGAAAAAATAGAACAATATTGTAACTCTTAATGACATTCTGCTGTACTCATAGATCAGAACCTTTCTCTGACATCATCAGAGAAGCTTTCTCCTACAGCAGATGAGAACAAACGCAGAGACCCACAGCCAGACATGATGCAAAGGGAGAGAGAGACCTTGGAACATTCACTCAGCCCTAAGTGGGATGTCTCTGTCAAATCCCTCCTCTCAGGGTTCAGGGAATCCCACAGAAGATGAGGCAGGAAGAATGCCCTTTGAGTACACATTATGGCTTCCAGTTTAGTGTTTTTATGGGATTCCAGACTATGTGAATGTGTGAGTCTCTCTCATGTACCTTCTCTTGGGCTCTTCTCCCTTTGTCTGTTTTGACTAATCCCAATGTGTTAGTATTTGTTTTACCTCATTGTGTTTTATTATTAGAAAGTGATAATGTAAAGTCATTTATTTATATTTTTGACAGAGATTCAGAAAAATATAAATTATGTGGATTATTATTTTTTAAGAAGCTTAAACTAATTAGAGATTGTTTTATAAGGAGGAGGATAACTTCATTCCTAATGTTACACAATTTCTTAAGTTTTCAGCAATTTATACTATATATTTCCCATGTAATACATAATATTCACACGCATGGGCAGCCTGTATATGGTGGTTCTCGTCCATACTGGGTTTCATGGTCTAAGTTGATGAGGACGACTGACCAGGTCTCTTCCTCAAAAGGGCACCAGATCTCATTACAGGTGGTTGTGAGCCACCATATGGTTGCTGGGAATTCAACTCAGGGCCTTTGGAAGAGCAAGCAGTGCTCTTAACTGCTAAGCCATAGTTCAGTGTAATCTATATTTTGAGGTTTATTTTTCCTCTAACCGCCTTTGTTTGAGGCCATTAGGATGTTATGCATAAGTTATACACGTTTATCTTTTTCTCCATATATAAGTCAGCAAATGCATAATTGTTTCTTAGCAAGGTATTGCCATCTATGTCATTATCTATAAAATTCTCAGATAAATCCTACATTTTTTTCTTCTTTCTTACTAAGCACATCCACCTCCCGCCCTCACCACTTCCTCTAGCAATAATCTACTACCACAGATCCTTCTCTGACTGGTGGGGGAGGGCTTTCTCTGTCTTTCATTTCTATTTTCACTGAACATAGACTTTGGAGCTCATGGACACCTCCTTCTGCACGTTAGGAAAAAAGAGGTACCCTCAGCCCCAGGAAAAGGATCCAACCTCCTCTGAAGTCATGAACTACACCAGTCCAGCCGTCGATATGACTTCTGCCCCATCTCTCAGAACTGTGGTCTTTCAAGTTCACAGTTTCACATGTACCCTTTCTACTCTGAGGGTGTAACCCCAAGTAGACGCTGGCTGTGCTCAGTCAAGAACTGAGAGTTACGTGGAGGAATTTCCCTTAGGGACATGTGGTTAGACCAATAATGATTCTGTACAGAGTGCTGATTGTCCACAATACCAAAAGACTTGATATAACCTAAAATCTACCAGAGACTGGGTTAGGTCAAAGTTTACTTACCACTGTAAAGGTCAAGTGTTAAAAAGTATTTATGTATGTGTGCATGCATGCACACATGCGAGGAAAGTGCAGTGGCATGTATGTATGGAGGACCTGTGAGGGAACTTCCAGGAAGAATTAACCAAAGAGGGAAGACTCTCTGTTAGAGTGGGCAGCCTCTGGACAGCCCAGATATGGAGAGGTTGGAAGCGAAGATAGCGCTGCTTGCTTGTCTCCACCTTGCTGGCGAAGGCATCTGCTTTAAGCTGCCACCATTCTATGTTGGCTCTAGAGCCCAGCTTCTTACGCCTTCCAGTTGAACTGAAGGCCAGCAGTTCTCCATGAATCCTCCAGGCCTTCAGGACTACTGAGGCATCCAGCCTCGCAGACTGGGCAGCGACTGACTCCTCAGCCTCTGTGGTGTCTTATGTAAGTCAATCGAATCAACACATGTCTGTAATACATATTCATTCTGTCAGCTCTGCTCCTCCAGTGAGCCCTAATATACTCGGATGATACAGTGATCTGAAATGATGGTGTACATGCATAGATACTCATATTTTAAAAAATGTTCTAAGCTAGCAAATAATTACGCAATTACTTGAGCGCATGAGAAAATATTCGGAGCACGTGCTAACAAATTAATAAAGGTAAATAGTTTCGAAGAATTTGCCCATTGTGTATTTTCTTGTTTTTCTGAAAGAAGCATATGTAAATGTAAAGGGGGGTTTAAAAGTGTATTTTAGTGAGGGACCTCTGTGAATAAAGATGATTTTTTTATATAAATATTAAATAAAAAGTAATCAGGAACATAGTCTTAATAAGAGAAAGCAAAGCAGAGAAATTGGTTTTCTTTCTTTTTTCTTTTTTTCTTTTTGGAAGTAGCTGTAGGAAAACTGGAAAGACCTCATCAGTTCTTGGGAAGAGAGCTGAGGTGTGGGCTGGAGGCTGACAATGTGCTGCACTTTTGCTCAGCTGCTTCCTGCAGCACTGTGCACTGAGAAGGGAATGGGAGAGAGAATTACATCTGCCTTTGTGCAGAGCAGCTGCTTTGACCACACCAGACCCAGGAACAAACCTCTTTTTTCTCCTAGGCCGTGACTCCCTGGAACCAAGAGGTAACACACATCACTCTATGTAGGAACAAGATCGCGTGAGAAGTCAAAGATGTTCTCTTACTGGCCAAAGCATCAGGCAGTTACTGCACCCAAGAGATATAGACCCTCTGTTTGTGTTTTGACCCCCAAAAGGTAAGTGATACTCCCCAAACGTTGTTCCAAACTGTTGCTTACGTGGAAAAGGAGTCCTCATTATCAATCACGGCAGCTTTTTGAAAAACGTCTTCACTGGCATCCAGAAGCTGACTCACCGTGGTTATAGCGACTCTTTTTGCCTGAGAAGGAGAAGGCACATCACAGAAGACATGTGTCATGCATAACCGTCACTATGATCAAGAGGACTTATCATGGCAGCAAATAGCATGACTAGCATTTTAATCCAAAGGAAAATACTATTTAAATTGAAGTTTCAGTTTATTTTACCTATGTGAAATAAAAGAAAGAGCCAAGATAAGAAGTAAAAGCATAAATGAACCTGATAAAGTAGAGGTTTAGGATTTTGAATTTGAATCCATGATAAGATCATTTACAGAGCCCTTTTCACCCATAAGAACAAAAGAAAGCGTGCTTGGGAAAAGTAGAATCAAATACCACTGCAGGCCTGCTTGTCCAAACATCATAGCTCACAATACTTAGCATAACTTATCAGTTGTGCTTAACGTAACTATCAGTAATGTTTTCTTTAGTTTATTATAATTGAAAACTTCGGAGTACATCAGAGAGATGGTGTCTTGGCATTTCATTCCTGTCTTTACTGACTCATGTTTCTATAAACTTTACAATTGGAAGTACAGATCTTTTGAATATGTCTTCCATTACTTTATCACTTAAGATCTACTTCTCATAGGACCTTTGGTAATTGAAACAATTTTCTAAAGAATATATATATGAAAGGAGGCATGCTAACATACTTCATATTGATGATTTACAATCTTGCTGATCAATAAAAAAATAGTTCCGCTGTTGACAAATATTGAGTATACTTCTTGCTTTTATGTTTCAGAATTTAGCAGGCCATGACAATAGACGTGTAAACTTTGTTTAAGATTCTTTAGGAAGCCAAAGACCAACCTGTGAGTATGCTTGGCACAAAGAGCAAACAGAGCTTAAAGCTCAGTTCACAGCAAGGGTCTAGGAAAGCTGTCTCTTTGGGGAAGAACATGTATATCATAGTCTAACACAACTGTTAAACTGTATACAATAAAGCTAGAGATGTGTTCATTCCAGGACTTGCTGGGATATTTAACATAATAACAATCATCATGTCAATTCCAGAGAATGATTAGAAAGGAGCCCTTGTTCAACTTCTTTGAGCATCTCCCAGAAAGTATACTCTACCTAATGGTCTTAATTTAAATACCACCCACATCATAGGCTAAGGAGGAGAATTTTGGATGTCTCTCCCCATTCTAAATCGTTTGGAATCAAGCCCAAGGGTCTGCACTGGCTAATGAAACACCATCAATAGACCACAACCCCAACCTTCTCTTATATCGTAAAATCTTGAGTTTTACCTGCTGCTCAGCCCTTCTGCTTTCATTGAAGATCTGTCCAACCACTCTAGTAGCAGAAGTGATGTTCTCAGGAGTTAATATATCGGCATTAGCTGTTAAAATCTGGGCTTCTGAAGAAATAGCTGTAGATTCTGTGGTGATGTTGTCTATCTGTTTAAAAACGTTTTTTTTTCCAGAGTTTGATTTATACGTGTATTCTTAAACATTTTGCAAATGACTGCAGTTGAATGAGCTGACATTTAGTTGAGTCTCAACCTCCTGAGCATCAAACCCTCCCACTTTTTTCTTGTTTACTTCTTTACTTGAATAAACAACACAGTTCGCAAAGAGCAGGGATTTCATTTTCCACTACTGGCTTGGATTAAATCGAGACTAACAAACTGCTATAGTCATGTTGTGCAGCTGGGGTCAACATGGATGGGTGGAATGAACTTAGTTTTACACTAGATGGCGCCATCACTTCATAAATAAAGCCAGCACACACTTGTAAGGAGTCAAGACAAATTCTATCAGCAGACAGAAAACGAGACAAAACAGACAACAAAACAAAAACAATTGAATCCAACAGCCAAGTCTCTATCATGTGCATGCACTTTGCTCAGTCTTTTAAGGTGTGGTCATGTATAACACATAATGGGAAATGGCTCTGTAAACTGTGCTTCCTCATAACAAAGACTTAGAGATGCTTAACGCAAGCTCACACAGCATGGAAGTTGTGGAGTTGAGAGTCAAACACTGGCTTGTCAGATTCCAGCATCTGTCCTCTTTCTTCCAGTGTGTGTGATTAACAGCTACCTGCACATTCTATTTCCCATCCCCAGCCCACCCACAGCCTGCCCATCTGTGATTAGGGAGCTGGTGTGATTGGTTCCCTGTGGATTTTAAATTCAACAGTAGCTTTGTCACAGCTTGGCAATGGTCTCTGGCCAAAGCATTTCATCCCTCAGAGCTGCAATATTCCTCAATTATAATATTTGTCTGTGGTGTTTAAAGATTAAATATGAGTTAAAAAACTTGGCAGTATGCATAAAATGTTTTAAATGGTATAGGCAACTACCCAATTAACCAAAGTTGTTGTTGTTTTTATAACTTTTTTGAGGGTGTTACAATTATACATAAGTGATTTACTCAGTACTAAAACACGTTGAATTTTGGTCTTTTACCACACGCTAAAGATTTGCAAATGTGCTGTAGTTTCTTGGTTCTGACAGACAGCAAACCACAGAGTCTAGTCTCCCAGAAGATGATGAAGATGAACAACTAACAACTTTAGAGTGTGTTATATTGATCAATCATGGTGTCGACTAGATTGGGTGAATTAAACACATCTTAAACTTACAGTGGGCTTATAGGTCTTAGCCCTATCTTATATCCAGGATCGTCTGCATTTGATAACAATAATGCTCACCAATTAGTGGTAGTAGATATAACTACCTTTAGTATGGAAATGGTACCCAATTTGATAAAGAAGATGTAACATCCTGTACTGAGAAGTACCTCCATCAAAGGTTATAGCGTCTTTTGTAGAACTCTAGGATAACTCTAAAACCATTTCTGACAACTCTGAGGCCATTTCTGGGGCCTCTCAGCCTTAGTGCTTTCCTCCCTCCCCTGGGAGCGAGGAATCTAATGATTACCCACACACGTACTGAAATATTGGGAACTTTCCATCTCCCTGAGTCTTTGTGAATATTCTCCAGATAGAACTCGGTTATTGAAATTGGGGCAAGATAACCTTTAAGCTGTTGACTCAGTTCCTGATGTTTTGACTCAGTCCCTGAGAAGGGGTCAAAGTAACCCTCAGATGTTTCCTCTTTCCTCACCTGATCTGGCAACTGCCCTCCTCCAGCCCTGGCTCAGACCAATTATTGTTAATAGCCCTTTGAATAAGCCAACCCCAATAGTTGGAAAACAACTCCCGAGTCCCTCCCCCCCTTGTTTCTATGGTTTTTTGCTTTAAAAGTAGTCTGTACCAGCTATTCGAGGTCCTTGGCTTGAATGCTGAGTGACTCTGTCATGGCCGAATTAAAATCCTCATTCTTTTACATTAACTGCAGTGTGAGGGTGTTTTCTTGGGGTGACTCCTCCTCAGTAATTGGACTCTAGGGTCCAACACTTCCTCTTCTGTATGATCAAGTGAGTTAGCACTTCCATGCATGCTCGCTTGCCTAGATCCTCAGTCAATATAATTTAATATAAATGGTAACACATCTAGCCTTAAATTCTTCTTATTTTATTAGCTCATGGTACAGTCCTAAGACCAGTATCAATCTGGAGTTGTCTGTGTCAAAGGTTCATTTGTCACATAGTTTTTCCATTCATTTTGATGGAGTAGACTACCTTTGGTTTCTAAAACCAGGGATCTAAACTTGAGCAATCTACAAATATAAGGCTGTTTAAAATATTCTCTAGGCTACCATTTGTTGAAATTTTCTGAAATAAAATGTCAACATTAAATGGACGTCAACTTTAAATAAATAAGAATGTTTTAACTTAATGGGTTTTCTTAGTTTCTAATTTGAGAGTTTGAAAAGCGTTGAATTGACCATCAGGCTTCTGAAGACTAAACAGATTGGCCTAGACTGGGAGCATCCCCCAATTGTCCGTCAGATGGGTTAGAAGACATACCTGCATTTCTAGTGTCTCCAGATTTTCTTCACAGTTTCCTATTGTTACATTTCCAAATTTTATCTCTCCATACTCAGAAACATCGCACAGTCGAGTTGCTCTAGGAGTCCCCGCTTTAATAAAAGGGAAAAATGGAAAAATGTATATAAAGACAGACACGGTAATCACTGTGCGCTTGCTCCATGCCAGCGTGACTCCGCTGCTTCTCCCAGGATGAGCATCTGTTCACTCTTGAATCTGGGCCGACCTGACTAAAAGAGTGTGGTGGAAACACATGACTCCCAGCACTTGGGTCTCACAATTTCCCAGTTTGAGTCTCCACCCTTCTGTGATGTTAGGATGCTGTCCTGAGGCAGCGCATGAGGAAGAGAGTCTAACTACTCCAAGACAGGCTATGTGGTGCTGTCTAACAGCCTGCACGCGTGTTCCCCTAATGAACCTTCCAGCTGCCACAAGCAACCCACAGAACTGTGAAAAACCTAAGGCCTTGTGGGTTTAGGTCAAGAATACGAGGTTGTTCTAATACCCGGAAATAGAAAAGTGAAGCAATCCCTGCAGCATTCTAGGCGGTTGTCTTGATTTTTGAAACTGGACTGTGTACAAGGACCAGTTCCTATTCGCTTCCTTCTCTGTCTTCAAGAAAGATTTATTTTCTAAATAGTAGACATGAAATGACTTTAATTGGACACAATGAAAATCTACTAGGCTGAGACAGAAGGCAATATGAAAATTTCATACAAACTATTAAATATGTTGATCTTTTATCTCTATGTAAATCTGGACAACTCCTTCAAGACCGAGAATTCCAGGGTATTGCAGCAACTTCTAGATGTTTTATTGGCTCTCAATAAAACAGTTCTTTGGGCAGTCTTATTTTTGTAGGCTGTCACCTGAACGTTCCACCCCACGGCCCACCAATAACTGATAATTATGTAATATCTAAAGACAAAATCATAATCAGTAGGGAAGTTTATCACAGGTGAATTTTTCCCTCAGGATTAGTATTGAAGCAACTACCTTTTGAGGAATGATAAGAAATACTGATATCAGAATTGCTTTAATAACACTTAAAATAGAGGTTTGGAGTTTTCATTAATTTACACGATGACTCCACCTCTACTGCCAGACAGAATGCAAAGTTTTAACACATACACGATTTATATCTTTTAGGCAGCTACATACCAAGCGTGTCTCTTCCATTATTCATAGAAATATGAATATCTCTACTCAAACATCAGTGAAGTGCATTGTAATCACTTGTTATATAAAATAAAACAAAAAGAATTCTTAACAGAAAATCAAGTGAATTCGTTAATAGTTGAAATATATATCTTTAAAATGGACTCGGTCAGAAATTCAAAGATATGTATAATAAATATTTTCATAATGGTTGCTCAAAAATCAAATAAATGTCAAATAAAAGATGATAACGTGACTCTTATTTATCCCTTGGTATTATATCAAACAGCTGCGAAGACCTTCATGAATATATTACTGACACTTACTTTTCCCAATTCATAGCACACAGTTATGTTTTGTAAGTTGTATCTGGTTTATAAAACATAAACAATGTAAGGTATATACAATGTAGAAAATGAAGACAACAGTCTTCTATACAGTGTGATCTATAAAACATGCACAGTAAGAACAAATCTGCAGAAGCTCCCCTTTGGGTCTCTGAAATTTAATGAAAAGGCTTGTGCTATCATGTTTTATGTCAACTTGACACAAGCTATGGTCATCTGAGAGAAGGGAACCTCATTTGAGAAAATTCTTCCATAAGATCTGGCTTAGGTAGGCTTGTATGATATTTTCTTAATTAGTGATCGATCAGGGAGGGCCCAGGCTGTAGCTGGAAGTGCCACGCTTGGTCTAAAGCCCTGTGTTCTATAAGAAAGCAAGCTGAGCAAGCCACGAGGAACAAGCCAGCAAGCAGCAGTCCCCCATGGCCTCTGTGTCCATCCCTGTGCCTCGAAGTTCCTGTCCTGTGTGAATTCCTGCCATCCCTGCTTTTGATAACGAACTGTTGTATGGTACTGTGAGTGAAACACACTCTTTTCTTCTCAAGCTGATTTTGATCATGGTGTTTTATCACAGCAATGGTAACCCCAAGTGAGAAGGCTGGGAAGGGAAGGACATGTATTTCACAGAGTAGGATGCATCATGGATATGTGAGCAATCACTTAGATAAGGAAGGAAGGAATACAGGAAGGAACAATTTCGATAACATATTTAGAATTTCAGTGTAGTCTGGATATGCACAAAAGTGAATATCAAAATAATATGAAATTCTCCTCATTGTTACTGCTCTATCAAACAATTTTTTTAAATAAATAATTTAAAAGTGACTGCATTCTTGGCACCAGGATTTATCTCTACTGCTTATTCTGGCTTTTTGGGAAGGCATTATCTTTGGATGGATACCTAGCTCAGCCTAGATAGAGTAGGGAGGGCTTTGGACCTTCCCCAAAACAATGTGTCTTACCCTCTCTGAGAAGTGAATGGGGAGCACGATGGGGGGTAAGTGAAGGGATGGGGGATGCAAGGGAGTGGGAGCTTGGATTGGTATTATAATAAAAAAGATAGTTTGTTTTCTTTTTAAAAAAATGAAAAAAATGTGACTGCATTCTTGAGGTATCCAATTATGTAAGACATGGGAGCACTGGCAACATTAATAAATGCAAATTAATGCAATCAAGGGAGAGATAGGTCATTTAGAAAAAATTACATGACTGGTAGACTTTAACTATTAGGAGGGAGCTCTATGGATGAATAAAGTCTACACTCAGAACATATTAGCCAGTGTGGGGCTGATATAAGTCATCAATGTTCTGGATCCCGTCTGCAAACAATTAGAAACAGAATTTGTTGATTCTAGGAATGCCTCAATGCACAAAAGGTTGTCATACCGATAAAAGTACCATGAGCTAGAAATGTGCCAAGATAAGGAACCAAGATGGGCAAAGAAATAAAGGATTGCTGATAACAGACCCGCTCCATTCCGTATCTACTTGGAAATACATCATCTGAGAGAAGGCACAGAAGAAATCTGGGGTATGTATTGTTTCAAAATAATGTAGAGAAATAATACCGGTAACTCCAGGAAGAAGTATTCACTTGAACAAATACTATGGGACAGAGAAAGCTCGAGAAAATTTTCCAATCAAATAAGGATAAGGAAGAGTTCACAAACAACTGATCCATATTAAGGTTTTTTTTGGGGGGGGAATATGTCTATGTAGCTGTGTACAAAACTTCAAACACTGACATTAAAGTGAACCGAGCTTTCCTGGCTGTCTTGTCTAGAGACCTAACAGTAGCTGGGAGAATGAGAGGTATGGCGGTCTCACAGTTCCTCTGCTTAAACAGTGATCCCGGGGAAACACATACCGTTTGCAGTGTTCTCGCCACACGTTTCCAGAGAAGCTCCATATCTGCCCACTGCAGTTCTGGGAAAGGTAAAGTTCAGGGCGGTACTGTTTTCACAGAAATTAGCTGTAAAGAAAACAAATTTCTCTCATTACAGATTATGTATTTTATTTTTGAAATTTCAAACTAGGATAAAAGGTGAAGTTTAGAACCTTGGCAGTGTACTTTACAGAAGACTCATAGAGTCAAAGGGCTGGTTCAGGAGTGTCCAGGCATTCTATCTGATTAAATGTCTTCTGTTATAGTCAATACGCTAGATAACAGGTTTAGCCGCAATGGACACCACGCAGACTTGAGTGAGAGGGAAGGTACGAACACTAACACACTAGCAAGAATTATGTATTGATTAGTTAGAATCTAGAGAATTACAAAACTGCAATTTATGGTGACAAAGTACTTTATGAGGATTTTGATCAAAGTAAAAAACCCAAATCATGGGTGGGTTGGTTGCTTAGCTGCAAGGAATAGAGACAGTTAATGAGAGAGGATGGAGGAACTCTGTGCTCCAAGCCGGAAGCAAGAGATTGAAAAATGTTGGGAAGTACACCTTGAACCAGAAAATCTTGAACTCGGATTCTTACACACCATTTAGTGAAGTCAATCCATAATTTAATAACTCAATAGAAAGAAAGAGAGTCAAATGGCATATAACCCCTGGAAAGTTCTGAGGAAACCATATTGTTAGTTGCCCTGAATTAAAGGCTGGAGCCTAAAGGAAAATTATACCTGTGAATTATAGAAAAAAATGACATTTGGAAAATGGATAAAGTTGTCTTGACCATATAAAGCCTAAGAGGAAAACAGGGATTTGGTTGTTGAAAAAAAAAAAACCCTCACACTTCTATCATTTACAATATTTTTTATATATCTATGTATATGTGCTTCTGTTTTTTGACAGTTTTATGCAATTATGTACTAACCCTTAGAATAATTTTCATCCCCACTTCCGTCTTGTATCCTCCATCCTTTTCTCCAACAAGTCCTCCTCCTATTTGCAGACCTTTGTGTTGTATTTGAACCACTGACTTCAGTTAGCGTTTCTTGCACAGGGGCGTTGAGTGGGAGGCAACTTACTGGAGTAGGAGCAAATCTGTCAGTGGCTACACCACTGAAGAAAACCACGCCTCCTCTCCCCATGACAGCGGTCCCTCAGGGATGGGGCAGGACCTCATAAGAGTCTGTGCCGTCCCTGATGAAATGTGGGCTGACCAATCTTATGCAGGTCTTACGACGATACCCCTAGCTATAGGGGGTTCATGAGTACACATTTTAGTGCTACTGTCTTTATGCTGGGTCTATAGTCTTTAACTAAAGCTTCCAGAATGCTTGCTGCTGTCATTATTAACAAAGGTTCACCTATCCATCAACACAGCATCAGCCGAGTAACTTACCAATTGTACACCTCAGCCCTGTCCACTCTTCAGTACAGATGCACCTGCCGTTCTGCCAGGTTCCACCATTCCTGCAGAACTGTACGGGGGTGCTCGGCACAGAAGCGGATAGGCCTGGAAAAAAACCACAGTAAACAACAACAGAATAGGATGCTAATCTGTCTATTAGTTTTCCTTTTAAAATCTGTAGTCATCCAATTTATATATGCAGAACCAGATTGTCATTGCTGGAACTGTCCTTTATGATATCCCCATCAATATGTGGTGCTATGGAAACCAAAAAGATGGATTTAAAAAGCAGACTTTCCAATGATACTCCTCTAAGAAAAAGGAAATTATAAAGATTAAGGATAGCTGGCCTGTTAGATAGATAGATAGATAGATAGATAGATAGATAGATAGATAGATAGATAGATAGACTAAGTTAGCAGCATGCAGATTTCCAAATATGATTTGAATAGTGTTCTGGCTAATTTTATATCAACTTGATATAAGCTAGAGTCATCTGATATGAAGGAACCCCAGTTAAGAAAATGCCTTTACAAGATTGGGGTGTTGACAAGCCTGTAATTAGTGCATCTTCCTAATTAGTGACTGATAGAGGGAACCCAGATCCTATGGGTGGTGCTATCCCTTGGCTGGTGGTCCTGGGTTCTATGAGAAAGCAGGTTTAGTAAGTCATGAGCTACAAGGCAGCAAGCAGCCCTCGGCCACAGCCTCTTCATCAGCACCTGCCTCCAGATTCCTGTCCTCACTGCTTTTGATGATGAACTGTTACATGGACCTGTGAGCGAAACAAACCTTCTCCTCCCTAAACTGCTTTTGGTCATGGTATTTTATCACAGCTATAGAAACCACCAAGACAAATACAAAGGCAATAAGGAGGACAGAGGTCATATCACCAAGGAAGACTTTCCTAAATAGTCAATATTTGAATTAGACTGTGTAATTAATTCAGATAAACCTGGATAAAATATTGGAAGCATAGAAAGAGCAACAGGAACAGGGGTGGGGTGCTCAGTAGGTAAAGTGCTTTCTATGCAAATCTGAGTTTGGAAAAGGTAGACAAGATAGTGCCCATTAGTAATTCCAGTGCTGGAAAGGCAGAGTCCTGGGCCTCACTGGCCAGAAAGATGAGTGAAATCAAGGAGTTCCTGGCAAATGTGATATCCTGTCTCAAACATGGTGGATGGCAGTCAAGGAATGATGACACTAGGAGCTGACCTCTGACCTCTACAAGCATTCGTACGTGTACTGTACCCACATGCATCTGCACACAGACACACAACCATGCATGCATGCATACTCCAAAACAAAGTGCAGCATCACAAAGCATGGACAGTTCCCATGTGTTCCAGTAAAAAAGTAGAACTTAACACAACAGCAATAGTCCTATGAAGGGTATCAGCGGGGCATTGAGGAGATTGTGAAGAACGTTATGTGCGAAACTGAGGAGACTAAATTCAGAGGGAACACAGAGGGGTCTTAAAACAAAGGACAACAAGGTCTACAGACTGGGAAAAGATCTTCACCAACCCCACATTGGACAGAGGTCTGATCTCTGAAATATACAAAGAACTCAAGAAATTGGTCATCAAAAGAACAAATAATCCAATAAAAAAATGGAGTACAGACCTAAACAGAGAACTCTCAACAGAGGAATTTAAAATGGATGAACGAGACCTAAGGAAATGCTCAACATCCTTAGTCATCAGAGAAATGCAAATCAAAACAACTCTGAGATTCCATCTTATCCCTGTAAGAATGGCCAAGATCAAAAACACGGATGACAATTTGTGCTGGAGAGGTTGTGGTGTAAGGGAACACTCCTGCATTGCTGGTGGGAATGTAAGCTGGTACAGTCCCTTTGGATATCGGTATGGTGACTTCTAACAAAATTAGAAAACAACCTACCTCAAGACCCAGCAATACCACTTTTGGGTATATACCCAAAGGATGCTCAATCGTACCACAAGGACAATGTGCTCAACTATGTTCCTAGTAGCATTGTTGTCATAGCCAGAACCTGGAAACAAACGAAATGCCCCTTGACCAAAGAATAGATAAGGAAAATGTGGTACATTTACACACTGGAGTGCTACACAGAAGAAAAAAATAATGACATCTTGAAATTTGCAGGCAAATGGGTGGAGCTAGAAAACATCATATTGAGGGAAATAACACAGACCCAGAGAGACAAATACAATATGTATTCACTCATAAATGGATTTTAAACATAAAGCAAAGAAAACCAGCCTACAATTCACAATCCCAGAGAACCTAGACAACAGTGAGGACCCTTAGAGAGACATACATGGACCTAATCTACATGGGAAGTAGAAAAAGACAAGATTTTCTGAATAAATTGGGACCATGGGAGAGGGTAAAAGGGGAGAGGAGAAGAAGAGAGGGGAGTGGAGAAAAATATATAGCTCAATAAAAATTTTAAAAAATATTAACAACTTTTAAAAGGTGCATAAGGGGCCATTGTCTAATTCTAATTGTGTTACATTTGAAATGCTCTTTAATATAAACTTCAACAATAAATACCATATAAACATACAACTTTAGAAACGATGTAAGCATCACAATGAAAAAAAACAAATAAAATAAACAACAAAAAAAAGGAGATTCACTATTAGGAAGTTTTCTAGGGTGATTCCTCCAGCAGTATGGGAAATGGTTAGAGCTGGCAGGCAGCAATGACAGCGAAACAGGAATCCAGCCCTCAGCAGTGGTACTAAGATGTCAGCAATCCGCACATTCAGGAAGCCGCAGAGCTAAGATGTAGCAGCAGTATGTCCAGTTCCACTCCTGACGCAGGAAACCTTGAGAAAACCTTATTTGCAGTTGGGGACACTAGACTCTCTAAGTTTGTAGAGTAGGCGGTGTTCCAACAAGGATAAGAGTGGGTTGTACCATGTTGAGCCTCCCACAGATAACAACCTTACAGTCTCGGCAAAATCTACAAAAGGAGTAATACCAACATTGTCGACAAAACCTGCTTGACAGTACTGGAAAGCGGAGAGAAATATTCAGAAATGAAAGGGACTTCTGTTTCTATAGTTTCCCCACTACAGGCATAACTGAGTCTGGGTGACAATAGGGGATGAAAACTCCAGCAAAAAGCTGTAGTCTTAACAGGGTCAGGTGTGAGATGGCACTCGTTGATGGAGACAGAGCGATTGGAATCTATGCGGGGTATCCAGGAACAGAGAGAGACAAAGGAAGACAGCTCCACGTCTGCATATAAAGTCCCATTAAATATGGAAAAAGAAGATTTTTGAAAAAATGAAGAGAATTATAAGATCCTATCTACGGGTCTAATATGGATGTGTGAGTGTGTGTGTGCATACGTGCATGTACGTGTGTGCATGTGTGAAATTACAAGATCCTATGGGTCTAATATGTATGTGTGAGTGTGTGTGTGCATACGTGCATGTACGTGTGTGCATGTGTGAAATTACAAGATCCTATGGGTCTAATATGTATGTGTGAGTGTGTGTGTGCATACGTGCATGTACGTGTGTGCATGTGTGAAATTATAAGATCCTATGGGTCTAATATGGATGTGTGAGTGTGTGTGTGCATACGTGCATGTACGTGTGTGCATGTGTGAAATTGGAGGCCCAAAACAGGAAAATAAAAAAAACTTTGAAACTTTTCAAATTTAGTTAAAAATTTTAGTTTAGAGATCCAAGAAACTCAGAAAAATCACAGGCAAAATGGATATGCGTATGTCCAAACTGCAGAAATTCAAAAATTAAGAAAAATACAGGAAGATATCTATTAACGGCTGACAGCTTTACTGATTAATTAGGAAGGCAAAAATATCAATATTACAAACTCTCTGAGAAAACAGAGAAACAAAACTATCCAAGTCGTTTCATAATATAAAAGTAAATCTGATACTAGCACATCGTCATAATCAAATCAGAGCAAAACCAAATGCCAACTGGAAAAATAACTCAGAGTCCAATGTCTGGGATCCAGTCATGTTCTTCTGAGCTTCCTGAGGGCTTGGATAGCCATTTGCACTATGACACTTAACTTAGGCTGGCTCCACTCCACAGCTGCCGCTGTTCTTGGGGGTTGTCCCATGGTACCGGCATCTCCAAGCTGTTCTTGGGGGTTGTCCCATGGTACCGGCATCTCCAAGCTGTTCTTGGGGGTTGTCCCATGGTACCGGCATCTCCAAGCTGTTCTTGGGGGTTGTCCCATGGTACCGGCATCTCCAAAATGTTGAGGCCTCTTGCTGCAACTGAGCTGCACTTCCACCAATAGCCTCTCCTGGGCTCTCTTCATGGTGCTAAGCCTCAACCTCTGGCATGACCCCTTCAGTCCTGGGCCTTCAAATGCCACTGAGGCTGCACCTTCACCAGAGTCCTCTCCTGGCCTCTGACAGTGCCAAGCCTCAGCTCTCCATGACCCCTTTCATGCCTTTAAAGCCAGTACCACCTGGGGGGTTCTTCTACATGACCAAGTTTGGATACCAGTATGAGGTGCAACTTTGGCCACCTCTGGGACACAGTTTCTGCTCTGACTCACCTGAATATTTCACCTGGTCTCTTCTCACACACCACTAATTTTTCTCAGGCCCACTGTCTAGACCTGACTATCCCAGCAAAGTTTTCTCTTTAATGCTCTGGAATCTTGTTAATCACAACTGATTCTCCAGCCCCAGATAACTAGAACCACAGATTCTTAACTCAGAGTATACAGCAGCCTCTACAGAGTCTTTAAGGGAGTCTCGGATTTCTCTCTGGGACTTTCCAACCCGGGCCTCCATCATCTGCGTTTCTTTCAACACTCTTTTCTTCCAAGCTCCCACAGAACAGCTCTCCAAGCTTTGAACACTCAGTGGCTTTTCTAGCTTTAATGTCCGAACTCCTCCCGTAGTCCCCCAGAAACGGCATGGCCTGGCCTGTCACGGCTACCCCACTAACCTGGTACCAAGTTCTACGATAGTTAGGGTCACCGTTGCTCTGACGAAGCACTATGACCTAAGACAACTAACTTGGGGAGAAAAGGTTTATTTCATGCACAGCTCCATGTAACAATTTATCATCAAAAGCAGCGAGGGCAGCACCTCGGAGCAGGAACCTGGAGTCGGGAGCTGATGTAGAAGCTACAGAGAAGTGCTGCTATCTGGTCTGTTCCTCATGGTTTACTCAGCCTGATTTCTTATAGAACCCAGGATCAAGAGTCCAAGGCTGTAGGCACCTACCACGGGGTGGGCCCTCCTCCATCAGTAACTAATTAAGAAAATACCCTACAGGCTTGCCTACAGCCCTATCTTACAGAGGCACGGTCTATGTTAAATTGACATCAAACTAGCGAGCATGCGCTTTTAAAGCAGTCACAAATCAAATTGAGCAACAAATAAAACAGATACCACATGACCAAGTAAGATTTATCCCAGGAATGAAAGGTTGGTTTAAAAAAAAAAAAGATTATATGGTGCAAAAATATTTATTATACATGTTAGCAATAAATAATTAGAAAATACTTTACATTTATATTACCATAAAATCATCAAACTATTGGAACTAAGAAGATATTGGTAAGACTTCATTATTAAGAGAAAATTTAAATAACTAAATAAATGAAGATATAAATAAAGAGGTGAAAGCCTCGTTAGCTAAGCTGTTCTTTCTTCTCCAAATGATAGCCAAAATCTAAATCAAAGGGGCTGGAAAGATGGCTCAGTGGTTGATTAAAAGAACATACTGCTCTTTTATAGGACCCAAGTTTTCTTCTGAGCACCTACTTCAGGCAGCTCACAACTGCCTATAGATTCCGGGGATCAAACACCCTATTCTTTTCCCTATGACCATCTGCATATATGTAGTGGCACACGTACACTTAGGTAAATACACAGAGATATACATACAAGCACATGGATAAAAATATTTACAACTATTTCTTTTCTGTGGGGATTTATGAACTGGTTTTAATTTTTTGGGAAATGGAAAAGGTAAAAAGATGAACAAGGTTTTGGAAGATGAACATGTCTTAATACTTTCATTACTAGTTTTACATTGGAATAAGTCACACCGATAATGGTTGGGTAGAATTAACATAAAGACAAAGATATCAATGAAATAAAAAGTTCAAAGATAGATAAATCAGGGCCGATGATGTTTGGTGGTAAACATTTGCCCAATGTACAATGCCGGGACTTGGCCCCAGAATCACATATAAATTCAAAAGCCAAAAAGATAATTTAGAAATGACCTGTTGATCTTTCACACACTTGCTAAAACTACTAACTGAGAAAGTTGTTGATTTTCATTTTCTTTTTTTACAAATGGAAATGTTCTGGACTAAGTGAATCTATCCCTCTTAAAACTGAATTTAATATGGATCACTCACTGAAAACAAAGCTAAAGCCATAATGCTTTAAAAATAGAATGTAGAGGGTTGTGTCGCAACTGTGGAACATGCAACTACTTTTGAAGGGCGAAATAGCATTAAATGTAAAGTGTAGAAATGAATGAATAGGAAGAACTGGCTTTCACCACAAGCTGTAGTCTGACCTCCACATACACACACACACACGCATGCGCACACGCATACACACACTTAGTAAAACCACAATGTGTAATTTAAAACTTTTTATATTGATGAACTTAAGCAAATAAATTTTTAGAATGATTAATAAAAGAAAAACTAGTAATTCAGCAATATACAAAGAAAGAAAGACACTCCAATGCACAGAAGTGGGATTTAAGCAAACTCATAAGGAAATACCATAGAAAACTTTACCTTTGAAAATATATACAGTGCATTTAATATAAATATAATATATAAATTAATATATAAACTGCATTTAATCTAAATTAAAAACGTCTGCTCATTAAAATGTATTTTCAGAAAATAAAAATGATAGTCACAGACTTGAACATAATGTGTGTGTGTAACAGAGAGTATATAGTATATGTAAATTAGAATTGCAAGTTAAATTGTATGTTAGAATTGTAATTTTTAAAGAATATATATCCATAACAAGAGTGCAAACCACACAGTTTTTATTTTTCGTGGGCTGGAGTTGAAGAGACACTCTGTAAAAGAAGTCATAGAGACTGTCATTAACACAAGGAAATGCTATGCATTTAATTACTAGAGAAAAAGCTTTCAGGGAAGGGCACTTCACATCCCAGTAGCATAAATAAGTGAACCTCTGGAATGAAATACAATCATTCACAGCCCATTCAAGGACAGCCAGGTGTTGTTTGAGAAAGAAGCATTGTGCTCAGAGGAGAAAAGCTAATTTTCCAGCAGATGTTGCAGGACATCTAGAAACAAAGACATAAACAAATGGACCTAGATACACATTTCAAGCTTTCAAAAGTTATATGAAAGCAGATCATACACCCAGTGTAATTTGAATAAAACTAATAGAAGAAAATCTCCATGGTCTTGGGAACAGTAATGAAGTTTTAGATATTTTATGAAGATCACAGTTCACTGAAGTGTGCATGTGAGACTTCAAAACAATTCTGTGATGTTCTTCCTTCCTGTCATATTTTACAGTACAACCAGTGACATTTTCATACAGGGCTTTTAAAAGCTACTTATTCAATTATTCAAAAATTTAAATGACACATTGTAGTTTTAATGTGTGTGTGCACTGTGGGAATGTACGGGGAGGTCTCATGACACTTGTGGGGGAACTAGTTCTTTCTATTCATTTATTTGTTCATATGGAGACTATTTCATTTGACTCAGCTTATGTATTTTCAAGGCAAAATTTTCTATGATATTTGCTTATGATTTTGTTTACATCCCACTTCTGTGTATTGGAGTGCCTTTCTTTCTTTATGTATTGTTGAATTACTAGTTTTTATTTATTAATCATTCTAAACATTTATTTGCTTAAGTTCATCATTTCAAATAATTCATTTAACTATCGTTTGCTTTCATTTCTTTGATTTTAATTCCATTAATTAAAAAAAAAATATTATCACCAAGAATACTTGTTCTAGAATTTTCTGTTTCTTAATTTCTAAAGCACAAATGACCTCTTCCTAAGATGTTAATGTAGAGTCTGTGAGCTGGTGACGATGAGTCAGAATAAGTAAAGACAGATTGTATCCAAAAAAAAAGAGAATAAAAAAATAATAAAAGGAATCTTCAGCCATCTATGGAGGAAAATGAAAGGATCACAGAAAAAGCAGGCGTGGGGGCGGGGCAGGTGAGACAGGTATTGTAGAGAACTAAGCTGCACACGGTTTCAGTGTTGGCACAGGAGCAGAAACAGAAGCAGTTTTCAGAAGGTAAGCTAAACAGAAGTCTAGAATCCCACCTTCAGCTCAAGCCCACAGGAGGATCAGGAGTTCAAGGTTATCCCAGCCTAGGTAAACCCAGTCTCAAATCCACCACAACAGAAAATGTAGGTGATAAGAGTTATCTAATGTTTCTGTGGCATAGAGAACAGAAACCTTCTAAACTCCTTGTTATGGCTGATATGACTCCTAAAGGCTTCAAGTGTCACACTAGTGGCTTGGGTCCAACTTCCTCATTACACAGTCTACCACCATACCTTCTGTGCCCATAGACACGCCAAACCCTTAACCTCGAGAGTTTACGACAGTGCCTACTCATTGTTATGGTATCAACTCTTTACAGTGTTTCAGTCTCCTGGGATTTCCCTTTAAGTACAGAAGTCTGTTGGTGTGTTGGAACATTTAGTTATGATTTGTATACATTTAATAAGCAAGAAGAAGCATCTATCCATGCCTAGTCATTCTGCCTTTTAATTACAAGTCTTCTAGTTAAGGAGTATATTGAGTGAAGGTCATAGCTTGTATCTCTAGATCTTAGAACGTTGTTAATGAATAGGAAGTTAATAAGTGTTTGCTGAATGGCTTCTCTGTCACTTGAGTTCTAGTTAAGGACATCTAGCTGAAACTGGACTACCCACTCTCTGTTGTAATGGTATATTTAACTCTGTGTTCTACCCCCTTCAGACTCTTAGCCTCTAAAGTACCTAAATCACACAAAAAGTCACCCAAAGTAGCACCAGCTACTTTCAGGCTCTATCATAGCTATAAAAGGTAAACTCGGAAGGATGAAGTTGTTCATATAAATATTTTCACAGTTGTAGTTGCAAAAAGGAGACATTAGGCTGGCCATGTTTAAGAAAACATATTCTATGGGTCAGAGAAAGAAAGAGAAAGAGGAAAGGAAGGAAGAATAGTGTATGCAAATAAAATAAAGTATATATTTTGTTAAGATAAAAGTTGTTCAATATTAACTATATGGTTAACACTTTCAGTAAATATAATAAATGTTTTAATAAACTGTCTTTTACTAATGACGTAGCCTAAATATTGAAAAGCAAATATTCTATGGAAGTTCCTGAAACACTTTCTGTTTCTCTTTTCAGCTAGCCAATTTAACTTAATGATTAAACCTATTGTTGACTGTTTGTGCAATAACTTGAGTCTCAATCCAAAGGTCCAATGTGGGTCAATAGTATCCAGTCAAGGAGTGAGTACTGGATGACCTAAAACTTCATAAATTAGAAAATAGTTGCCCAGGTGTTCTGAGTGCGTAGAAGAAAAAAAATAAAGTCTTGAATCTTCAAATGAATTGATTTATTTAATTATCAAAATAGCCCCAAGAGGCAAAATTTATCATCATTCTTACAAGAGAGGGGGAAACTGAGGCACAGAAATATTGATGAATGTGCCCAGTCACTCAGTTACTAAGCAGCCATGATGTAAGACAGCTTTGCTTTAGGGCTCTCTTCTTACTCACTCACTCACAAAAATAGTCCTAGCCACTGTATTCTGGAAGGATCTTTAACAGCTTGTCACTAGAGTCTGGCCCAGACTACTGGTCATATCCCTAAAAATCTAACACCGAAAAACCCAGGAATAATCCACTAAGCCAAGAATCCAGCTTCTTAGTTTAAGATAATGACTTTTGATATGTGATCTGTAAACATCACTGATTCTTTTTTCTTTTTCGAGACAGGGTTCCTCTGTGTAGCTTTGGGCCTGTCCTGGAGCTAGCTCATGAAGACCAGGCTGGCCTCGAGCTCACAGAGATCCACCTGCCTCTGCCTCCTGAGTGCTGGGATTAAAGGTGTGTACCACCAGCGCCCGGCTACATCACTGGTTCATAAATCACAATAATCCTTATCATTGTCCCTCTGTCACTTGCACAACAAAGCTTATCCTTAGAGCAAGACTCCCTCCCTTTCCGTAGATAATTTTGTATTAAAAATATTTAGTGTGTGGACAGGTGCAGAAACAGGAAGGGGGAAGAAGGAATAGGAGAGAGATTTGGAAGTGAAGAATTGAAATTGGACACCACCCTCGTCACCTCAACATACTTTCCTCCATTAACACTAAAATGGCCCTAGTGTTCTAGGATCCGTTGCAGGAGTTAGATTTATTACTGTGTATATGTATTCTGTGGGAAGTACTAAACTGAGTAAAGAAAAGAAAGACAAGTGTCTGTGGGCAGGTTAGTTTCTGAGCAGCAATAAACTCATCGTGACTTTTCCTGATAACATACATTTTTTACTGAGTGAGAATTATGAGTGCCATAAAATATGACCTCGGGTTTGGGACTATATAAACCTTCGGAGGCCCTTGATAAGCCGAGGAACAAGTCTGTCCTATGGTGGGGAAGGAAGGTTACAGCTGGTATAGGAAAGGAACAGAAAGTAGGGAGATCTTAGAGGCAGAACTGAAAGATACAGTTAAATAAGGTGTCACCGTTGTGTATTGAGGTTGAGATGCCTTCTTATTAATACAAATTAAAGAAAGCATCCTCTCACCACTGTGTTGTGAACATCCGGGTATATTTATGTTAGGATTAGCTCAAACTGGTAAGTGTCAAAGGAGCACAATGCAATGAAATCTGCATTTATATTTGACTTTCCTTATCAAGTGTGATGGGACTCAAAGCCACACTGCTTCTTCCATTGCAAGCCCCTTACTATGAGAAGCATGAAACCAACAAAGGTAGATCTCTTACATCTACATTTCTGAAAATACATTAGACATTTTTTTATGAACACTCAATGTGAAAGGACTGGGATTCTGGAAGTACACAGATTTCTTCCAACAGAAGTGGATTACTGGTCATACAGGTAAACAGAGGCTATATGTAATTGGAGAGGTCTTAATGAAGCCTAGGGTCCAATGGTCATATGCCACATGGCTTCAAACAGCAGCAGGAAACGAAAACATCTCTTTTTAAACATCCAAACTTGCATTTCTCTTACTAATTTTAAAGGAAAGCATGAGGATTTGGTAGTTTTGTTGTATAATTTTTCAATACAACTATTTGACAATTCTTCTTTCGTGTGATGGACTGAACACATCCTCTCAAAATTCATGTATTGAAATCAAATTTTCAATATAATAACATTAAATGTCAAAGTTTAAAAGGTGTTGCAGCAAGAAGACTCTTCAGAACCATGAGACAGACCTGAACTAGATTCCAAAGCTGGAGCTCACTTTTCCTCAGTCTCTCTGGTGCCCATAACTGTGGAAAAGAGATTTCTGCAGTGTATAAAGTACCTGGTTGCAGTGTTTTGTTATGGTCTCCCTAGAAGTCTAAGTCAACCTTTAGTTTTTCTAAGATTTGTTTATCCCTTGCAGTAACTCAGATCTAGTTGCAGGGAATACGGTAGGTTTCTTATCAGGCCCCTCTCCTCTTAATAAAATAAGTAAGGATGAAGAAATTGTCAGTAATAAGAACTGTGAAAAAAAGTATGTGTGAACAGGAGAAAATGGGTAAGAACTTGTATTGGGTAGGTAGAGAAATCCCCATGGAACGGTGACATTCAGCTGAAAGCCTACGCCATCAAACGAGATGTTCTTGTGAAATGGGGGGAAAGCAACTGTAGGGGAACTGCCACTATAGGGAAGGATCCAAGTCTAGAACTCCTCTTGGAAATTGCAGAAACTATCGATACTATTGGAAGTTTCATTTGCCCAAAGAAATGATAAATGGATAAGAGTCATGCATTAGGAAGCGTAGAACACATGGCAATAGAAAAAAATCATTCTTTGGACTTTCCACAGGGCAGGGAACCCTGACTGCTCTTCAGACTGGAGAGGGAGGGGGAGAGGGATGGGGGGAGAGGGAGAGGAGTGGGAGGAGGGGGAGGGAAATGGGAGGCTGGGAGGAGGCGGAAATTTTTTTTCAATAAAAAAAATAAAAAATAAAAATAAAATAAAATACATCCAGCATATATGTTTATAAATTATGGGATATCATGTAGAAATATCAGTTATTCAACCATTAAAAACTCAATGAACATCAAAAAAAAAAAAGAATTCTATCGGTCATGTAAAAATGACAGACTACTCCAACCAAGCTGAAAGAAGCCTCAGCTACTCCTAAGTAGCAGCGTCCATTGCCAAAACCACAACCTTAATTGGTAGTGACCTTTAAACAAGAGGCATAGTTCAGAAACAGGAGTGGGACTTTGAAAAGCTCCAGTTGCTCATAGAAGGTCACTGGAATTCTATAGATCATGTCTTAAAGTGCTTCTTTGGCATTCAAACCAATGGTTCACTTTTTTTTTTTTAAGAAAGAAACTTAACACTTTGAATAATTAGAGTTGATTTGTGATGTTGGCAATTTTGAATTTGCCTTTCCATTGAGATTAGGCAGTGGCCTGGATAAAAACTATAAGAAAATGGAGTTTATTTTGCTGTTCTGTGCTAGAAGATCAAAACAGACAGACTACGATGCTGCAAAACCCAGTCTCCCAGGTGATAGCGGAAGCATGGCAGTTACTGCACCAGCAGAGATGAGCTTCTGAATGCCTAGCGAGGACCGCAGAAGCATGGTGGTTACTGCACCAGCAGAGATGAGCTTCTGAATGCTTAGCGAGGACCGCGGAAGCATGGCGGTTACTGCACCAGCAGAGATGAGCTTCTGAATGCCTAGCAATGACCGCGGAAGCATGGTGGTTACTGCACCAGCAGAGATGAGCTTCTGAATGCCTAGCGAGGACTGCGGAAGCATGGTGGTTACTGCACCAGCAGAGATGAGCTTCTGCACGCTTAGCATGGAGTTTTTTGTTTTTGTCTTCTGTTATTAACAAAGAAATTACCATTTTTGTGAAAAATATACTATGTTTATATAAAATGAATTTCTAATGTAGTAAATTAATTTAGAATATGTGCATATACAGTTTTTTCTAAATAAGGTATTTATGGTTAGTCGGGCATGTGGGGTCTTGCCTGTAAACCTAGCACTTGGGAGACTGCAGCAGGAGGAGACCACGAGTTGACGTCAACCTGGGATAAATATTGTGAGTTCCAGGACAGCTGGAACTATAAAGCGAGCTCTCAAAAATGAACAAAAGAAGGCATTCACACTTACATTGGTTTCTCTGAGGTATGCATGAACTCTATCTCTACAAATAAATTAATCTAAGAACAATTTATAATTAAGGGACAAGAGAGGAAACCCTCTATAATGGCATTAAATGAGATGGGGAGAAGGAAGCGAGCTGGGGGTGGGAGAGAAGAGATGAAACACTCAGAAGTTAACGGGAAAGAATGGAAGAGAATTAAACAAACGAAGACAGAACTAAAGCACATTCCAAATAAAACTGACAAGGCAAGCAGCAACAGCAAACAGGATTAGTCTTCAGCCTTTAAACAAGAAATAATAGTGACAACTTCCAATGGTTTTACCCCAAAACTGAAGATAGCTCTTATACAGAGAACCAACTGAAAAACTAACATCCGGGGCAAAGCTAGTCTTTCTGAGGCACTGGCACATTAGTCCTCTGAGAAACAGAGCTTTTATTGCCTTTTCTATTTCCTTCAGAGGCCTTAGACCTCCAGCAGTTCAGAGGTGTGTGCACAGGGCTAAAGCTCTCCCTAAGCCTCTAACAATCACTCAGTTTCTGTCCTCTGCTCCGTTCTGTTCCTCACGCTGGTTTTGTACTTTGTCCCTGCGATAGTCTGATTGAACTATGTCACTTAAAAGCCACAAGTTTTCCTTTAAAAATAGATGCCTTTATGAATACAGCAAGAAGGAAGAAATTTCTCAAAAAAGTATCCTTTAAAAGAGAGCTTACACATTTAATAATGTTAACAGTAAGAAAGACTCCTTATGGTTTTCTTCAAACTGAATGTAATGATTTTACCAACCTTACAATCTTAACTTTCTTCTTTTGTCACCCCCACTTCTTACTATAGTTCTTTGGATGCTGCCCACACAGTGTTCTCTGAATCTGAGTCTTTGTGGTGGACTAGAGACGGCTGCATTCCAGGCTACCTCTCCAGCGGCAGCCAATATCGACCATTGCTATCAGCACAGCACTCTGCAGGCTGGCACCATTGGCCAACGGTTCCTGCCTTCTGTGAGGGCACACTGTTCCCCCTTACTGATATTAGTCACGTCCATCTATTCAGTTTCACATGTTCCACACGCTAAGTTTCAATCCCTTTATAGCAGTGGGTCTCAACCCTCTTAACGCTCCGACCCTTTACTCTAGTTCCTCATGTTGTGGTGACTGACCCCAATCACAAAATTATTAACATTTTTGTTGCCACTTCATAACTGATTTTGCTACTTTTATGAATTGTAATGTACATATCTGTGTTTTTCAGTGGTCTTAGGTGACCCCTGCGAAAGTGTCATCCAACTTACAAAGATGTTGCGATTCCCAGGTTGAGAGCCATGGCTGTATCGTGCCTCTCCAGAGGCCAAAGGGGGCAGCATCAGAATCATCGGGAGTGTACTTTTGAGTTCCCAAGGGCTTTGTTTTAGCACCATCATAGCACCAACTATGCTAACATCTCTAAAGTTTCTTCTTGAGATGAATTTCTACATGGTTGTACTTAGTTGCTACATAGTTGTACATGGTTGCTTGGGAGTCTGTGCTCATAACTATTTACCTTTCTAGGACTTAGCTAAGTAAACCCAAATAGACATTGTAACTCATTTTAATTCCTGAGTTGACAGAATGAGTAACTCAGGAATTAAAATAGCACAAAGAAAACAACTCAAAACTCATTCTTCACCCTGCTTATTTGTCCGCACACATATTTTTATACATAGAGCTACCCACTAGCCATGAACCAGCTGCTGTCTTATGCTTCATAAGAGGCACTGTAGAAAGCCCCATTGCCTGGACAAGGTCAGCTCTAGCAGTAGTACATCAGATGACAGAGTCATAGGTTCAAGCCCCCTACCCACCCAGCAAACGATAACAGAGTGACATTACCTCTGTTGATCCTTACTGCCAACCTCCAGATGCCCAGGCCCAAAACGACGCCCGTCAGCAGCCCACACACAACAGCCACCAGCACCCGGACATTGCAAGATTGACAGGAACGCATGTTGCACCACTCTGGATAAATCAGCTGGTTTCTCCTTTTGTGAAGAAATGTAATCAGAGATGGCTATAAAACATGAAAAGAATCCTTCCTTTCAGGGATCTGTTTGGCAGGTATTCTCATGTTTGGAGAGTTTTGAAGTTAATTCAGCACAATGTAGTTGGAATCACCGAATAGAAGGTGTGCTTTTGCTTGCAGTGTGCTCATTCTTCAACGAGAGAGATCAAGGGACCAGGGTTCTCAGAAAAGGAAATCAACCCAGGCAATAAAGAAGGGGAGGGATTAGCCTAGGGGATCAAAGGGTGAATCTCCAGACAAGAAGGACTGTGAAGGAAGGAGGCCAGCAAAGAGAAGCCACGGAGGAAGTCAGGAAAGCAATGGACCCCTCTGGTTGGCTACAGCTCAGCCAGGTGCTTCAGGATATTCACACATCTTCCTGGAGTAATAAAGAATATTATCAAATGAGACAATAAAGCGCAGTAGCCACATGTGATCTCACTGCTTGCATTTCCTGAAGGAGCCTACATGCTAAGAGCTGCAAGTGGGGAGTGAGCATGCTGACACAAAGAGGATTATGAAAAGCACTAAAACCTGGACTTACAGCCCCTCTATTAAGGGTTGATTTTTGTGTTGGAGTCTTAACTCCAAGCAAATGTGGGGAAGTCATTGATCTGAATCGAGGTCAATAGAGTGGGCCTTGTTCTAACATAGTTGTTGTCTTTAAAAGAGAAGATTTGGATGTAGATGTGCACAGAAGGACAATGTATAAAGAGACACAGGGATAAGATAACCAACTGCAAAGAAAGGCTACAGAGAAAGGGTTGGAGCAGAGCCTCCCTTCAGAGTCCTAGGACAGAATCAACTATAATGACATCTTTGTTTAAACAATGGATTATGACCCCTATGGAGGTCAAATGACCCTTTCACAGGGGGTCACATATCAGATACCCTGCATATCAGATATTTACAGTATGATTCATAACAGTGGCAAAATTACAGTCTGGAGTAGCAATGAAAATAATTTTATGGTGGGGAGTCACCACACACAAGGAACAATACATTTCTGTTATTTAAGCCACATCGTTTATAGTACATTTTATATTTATATATTTCTCAGGAAAGAAATCTATCGGAACCATGATCAAGCTTCTTCGCAGCTGCAGCTGTGACTCTTGGGATCTGGCATTCCTCTCCCCTGGCCCTCTCTAGTCTCAAATGAAGTCACTAATGAGTAGACAGATCATTACACTCACGCCATTGAAGCTCTGATTCTGGTGATTGAATCAATGCTCCAATGGGACCTCCATTAATTTAGACCCAAGATGATTAAGAGCTAACATGTCAGTACTGTCACAGGCAGGGACAAGTCCTCAAAACAATCATATTCTCTTGGGGTGAGGAACAAGGCAGTCATTTCTGACAAGAAAGACCACAACTATTAAAGATAACAAGTGTAATTTCCACAGAATACTCTTCTGAAAATATTAAATAAATTTTACATCTAAACTGATTATTTATTTACAACTCAAAATTATGTATTATCCCCTAATTCTCAATAATACTTTCTAAAGTACAACTCTGGGGGGATATTAATATAAAGTCTTAATTTTACTTCATCCTAGAACTTCATGAAAACACATTAATATATCACAAAATGTGTGGGAGCCCATGTGTGGCTCAGTTTCTATTTGGAGTCAATTCTGATTTAAAGAAGTCATGAGGTCAAGCCTGCCTGCTCTGCTTTTTCCAATAACCTTGAGGGCTGTGAGAGACTTCTGATTCAGCCAATGGGAAAGAGCATTTTGTCCACGAGAAAAATACTCTCTATCCAGTAGAAAGAATACTGCTGACACCAAACCTCAGAAACATCAAGACAGAAAGAGAGGCTGCTTCCGAGTAGCAAGTACGTGTTAGAGAGGAGACTTCTCACTCAAGGACAGTAATGATCTTGTGGTTGGATACTGACTGACTGTGCTGTGCTTTGTTCTGCATTTGTATATAAACGATTCCTGAAATAAACTGTGGGCTGTCTGTTTTTGACATGACCAAACAGACCTCCCGATTCTATTCCATGTCTTCTGTCTCAGATTCTTTCATCTGATGTTCCTTTGGCTTTAATGACCCCCATTCCAGGTACCCTAGCTGGCTTTGTAGGAGTGGGCACCTACAAAAATGAAACAATTTAGAGACTGCTACAGAAGAAAAAAAAGCAAACGAATCCATGTTCATTATCTGTTTGTTGTGAATATATTATAATACCTATTTTTGCATGTCTATACTATCTACCAAAATGGCTAGAGTAAGGTACATAAAAAAATTTTTCATTGCAATCCAAGAGATCTAAGACACAAGAAATTTAAAAATTCTTTATGCCCTTTTTGTGGCATGCATAGTATGTTTGTATTTTCAATTGACATAACTTATATATTACCTTTTCAGTATTAAAAATAACAATGTTCCATAAGTAACTAACTAAGAAGATGAATTATCACCTATTAAAAAGAGAATACATTGAGCACAGCACTACATACATTTTGTGTCTTTGCCTCGTTAGCTTCACAACACAATGCTTTTCCCAGGGCAGAAACAAGGTGAGAGACGACAGCAAGATGAGCTCTGTGATTATGGAATCTTGAGCAACGCCAGCTCACACAAAGTTAAATGGTGTTCTACATGGAACGCCTTGCAGTCTCCAGTGTGTGCAAATGCATTGTATACTGCCAAGCTTCCAGTGTTTCTTAACTACAGAACTCCCTTCTCAGGAAGGCCCTCTCGGGGATGCCATTCTTCAGAACATGCTATGGAAACCTTGCTTTGTGTGAAAAAGGTGACTATTGCAGAAGAGGATGACTCCAATGATGGATTGTGGAGCCCATGGTTACCCTACCAGGATGACAGGCTTTTTTTTTTCCTTGCAAGGTTACACACATTTTGAAGGGAAGGGAGCCCAATGGCTGGAAAACTGATTTTGGTGGGGCAGAGGCATTTTTTTCTCCCAGTTGGTAGATGCACAGGAACTCTGGGATGCTGCAATAATCATAGCCTCATATGATTGCCCTTATTTGCTAGGAACACTAGAAATATGTGGGATGGAAAAAACCCCAGACATACAAACTCAGATGTTTGCATTCATATAAAAACATGGATAATTGTCATTAAATACAGTAAAATGTATAAACAGTCACTCTTATGTTTTGGATATGAAGTATCTCTTCAACAAAGTTCATTTATTGTAAGGTTGGTGCCCAGGTTGGTAGGTTCTGAAATTGTTAGGAGATAGACGCTAGCCAGAAGAAGTAGGTCATAGGAACATATCCTGAGATCTATATCTTGTCCTGCCCTCCCCCTCAGTCTCTCTTTTTCTTTTTCTCTTCTCTTCCATGAGGCAAAGTGACTCATCTATTACAAATTCTTGCTACTATGATGCTCTCCCAAGACACATGGGACAAAAACAAACAAACAAAAAACAAGCAACAACAACAACAATCCCATGGACTCCTTCAGAAGCTGAACCAAATCATCTTTCCTCCTTTAATTTGATGGTCAAAGAGTCCCTCACACAGGCTCAAAAGTCACCAACACAATCACTGTTTTCTATGCACACAAGTCAAGAAGACAAAGAAGAAAAAAGATAAATGGGAAATGACTTATTTATTCTATTCAAAGCATACAATGTAGTGAACGTGTGGGTAATAATAAGACAGAGGGACAAGGTCTCTGTCGTTACACAGCTGCCACTTAGGGAGTCTTGGGTTGTCTTTATGCTGTCACTGATTTGTTTCATGGCCTCAAATAAATCACACAAAATCCAGGCCTCCATCTCTTCATATTTTAAATAGCCATTAGACCTGTCATTCCTATGCATTTTCGTCATAAAGACTTGATCTGAACAAGAGAAAGGAAAGTGTTTATCATGTGTCAGAGGCCCTGTGACTCAGAGTGGGTGTCAATGATAAGTAGAGTGGTGTGAACATCTATAAAAGGGAAACTAGCTTAAACTGCCACGCCCGAACCGGAATGAAGAGTCATTCCTGTGCTGAGGACGAGTAAGCTAATATGGAAGGTCAATGTCAATTAGGGGAGACAATCTCTAGAGGCTGGATTACACAGGCCACATTCCTGCATGGTATGGCAGTCAAGATTCTGAGCGACCTGGCAAGGCTCAATTTGCACCTTCCACACAGAAGGTGGTCACCTAGCCTTTGATAGTGAGACAAACTGACATCATCCAAAGCAAGTGGCCAGGATATACTAATGTTGTTCTGCACCTTCTGTTGTAATTTAGGAGGTCTCCTGGGAAAGAGATTTTTTTTTTTCAGTCTACATGACAGAGCAGGCATAGGTATGGATGTGACCAAAGTTATTCTCGCTGCTACCTAGGAAACAGAACGTTAATGTACTTCCCCCTCAGCTTAAGTTTTGATATAAAAGCTGTTTGGAGAATAAATGCAGGTGATTCTCAGAATGTGAACTCAGGATTTTATAAAGGAGTACTAAAAACTCCCTCCTGATAAAGTCATGAAAGTTGTGTTTTTATTCCCACACCTTTACTCTGGGACGAGAAATAATTTAGGTCTTGGCTGGTCCCGGCCCCGACCACAAGCAATGTGGGACACTAAATGTGGCGAGTCAGAGGTAGAGAAGGAAGAATAGGACACCGTTTGCAGAGCAAGACTCCCTTCACAGGTCATGACTCAGCAGGCAAGCCGGAGGCTGAGTGAGGAAGACATCTGCAGTGTGGAGATTTTGGCTAGGGCATGTGTAAGGAGCAAGGGCACCCACACACGGATGTGGGCAGCAGAAACAATAGTAGTAGTTACATGTAGGATAATAGGTCAAGCAGGCAAGCATATGAACATTGAAGCCAACTACTCCTTCTGAGCTTTCCGAGTTGTGTAGGTTTTGTTGACTTCCTGAGTTGTGGAGATTTTGTTGACTTCCTGGATTGTATAGGTTTTTGTTAACCTCCTGAGTCATGTGTCTGTCCTGCCTTCGGGAGGTAATGTTGAGATAAAAATCACTGTAAAGCACGGTCTATCCTATTGTTGGTAGCTCTCTGGAGAACTAATATCGGGAATACTTTGCAATAAATATCAGGCATGTTGAAAGACAAGAGGCCCATGAACCCAGAAAGCTTAAAAAGAGTATGAAAATCAAAGACACTGGAGGAATCTATGATTTAGATAGAGAGCAACTGTGTTAGTTTGCTTTCTGTTGTTGTGATAAGACAGAGCGTGACCATGACCAAGACATAACACGGGGAGAAATGAGCTTTATTTTGACTTACAGTTTCACAGGGATGAGAATCCATTGTGCTGGAGCAGCAAGCCACAGGCTCAGACACAGAACAGTTATAGAAAGCTGAGAGCGCACAAATGTCAGCAAAAAGCAAACAGCTAACAGGTACTGGGGCAAGACTCTATGCGCCCACAGTCTGGCCCCAATGGACCTCTCCCAGCAAGGCTCTCCCAAAGGTTTCACAACTTCCTCACAACCAGCTGGATACCATGCATTCAATTATGGGAGCCTACAAAGGGCATCTCTCATCTAAACCACCACCGCTGCTATATTAAACGTACCAAAAAGCATGCAGACATCACTGATCAACAGATGATTTTCACTACAAGTGTGAACACGACCTCTCTGAGGGCTGTTATAACGACAGCAGGACAGGCTGAGGAAACAGATCAACTTGCTGGAACCACAAAACGGTATAAATGTATATCCAAACCAAGTTTCCAAAAAGTTTTGCATGGAATATGATGCATCTCATGTTTGGTAAAAATCTGGGGGATGATATCTTTATTCTTGATATTTACTGAAAGCCCTCAATATATTATTTCCTAGAACAAATGAATGCTTGTCTTTTTTTACATCTAAATCATTAAGTTCAAAACTCATGTTAAAGCAATGGGAATCTATCAACTTCTCAGGATGCTTTAATGAAATATCATAAGTGGAATATCTTAAAGAACAGAAATTAATGCCTCAAAGCACTTGAGACTAGAAACTGAAGATCTTGGTGCTGGACAAATCGTGTTCCTTTGGAAGGTGCTAGGCAGAGATCTATCTGGTCCTTGTCTGCCTCCAAGTTTCTGGTGTTTGCTGTCAATTGTTGCTGTTTTTTGATTTTTGACTTGCAGGTACATCATACTGAAATAGATCTTTACGATCACATTATCTTCTCAATCTCCCTTAATTCCCCCCTTCTATAAGGACATTTGTCATATTGAGCTGAAGATTACCTTCTCCAGTGGCTATAGGTTTCACCATACCTAAAATATGGTGACACTCTGAGGTATGTGGGTAGGGGCTAGGTCTTCAAAATAGGAAGTAGAGGAAGTTGGGAGACAATTGCATCTATAACAGTGGATTTCTGTATTAAAAATTAATATATAAGAGTTTTAAACTTAGTCTAAATTTTACCTCTATATTTAAGCAATATTTTTATTTAACTCTTGAGAATTTCGTCTAAGTATTTCAATCATGTCCATTCGCTAGTCCCCTTCTCCAGCTCCTCCTAGAATCCCCAACTTGTCTCCCACCAACTCCATGCCTCTTTCTAAACCAAACTTGGTGGATTAGTGGTGCACATATGCTCACGGGTATGGGGCCATTCAATGGAGCACGGGCAACCCTTACCCTGGGCTGTACTGTCTTTGCCCCTTGAAGCCATTGACTGTCAACAGTTATTCAGCTAGAAGTGGGGCCTGGTGTGCCTGTCTCCAAAATCAGTACTGGAACGTTTCTCTGATTTGACATATGCTGGTCTTATGTAGGCAGTCACAGGACTGTGAGTTCAGGAGTGCAGTGGTCCTGCTTCATCTAAATTGACGATAGTCTTCCTTGGCCTCCGACTCCTTCAGGCTATCTCTCAGCCTTTTCACCACGGACTCGAGGGGATGGGGGCGCACAGTAAGGTGATACAGATGGCCATTTAGGACTGAGTACTCTGTAGTCACCTTTTCTTGAGAGTTTGTATTAACTGCCTCTCCCTGCAAAAAGAAGGTTTTAGGATGAAGGCCAAGAGTTGCACTAACCCATGCACATTGAAATAGGAGGTGGTTTTATACTGTCACTTAACAAAATAGTAGCGGTAGGACCTCCCTTAGGTCGTATGACCTCCCCAGCTACAGGTTCTTGGTCTGGTTTATAGTATGACACATTAATTATGTCCTGTTTGAAATGGGCCCATAATCCAATCATAAAAGCAGTTAACCCCATAACATTAATGCTACCATCTCACTAATGGCATATTCCGTCAGGCTGGCTGTTAGTAGTTTACAGGAGCAGACTTGGGTCAGATTCTTAAGGACTTTTCTCCCTCATCAGCTTGCTAACACCTTCTGGTGCCATGAAAGCTAGCCAGCAAGGAGGAAACTTCCAGTTCATTACTAGCTTGAAACGTCCGTGTCCTGTCACAAAAGTATCTTCAGCAACAGACTGGTGGGCCACCAAGAGTAACAGCAACAGCGGGTGTTGTTTCAGTGAACTGGCTTATTTGGGTTTAGGGAGGAATTTCCACTTAGGAGCGTTTTCCCACCCTCTACCACTAGAGGGGAGCATCATTACTTTTGTCTTTTCCTCTGGTAATCCTATTCTGTAGCACCTTTCAGGCCTCATCCGCTTACCGTTGTGTAAAACCATCAGAACACAGATGTGCAAAAAATTAAAGCAATTTCTTGCAATGGAGTGTAAATTGATTTTTTATAATTCTTTTTATAATTCAGTAAGTCCCTGACTTTGAAGGGGTGGGAAGTGGAAAAGCAAGTGGTGGAAAGACGGATGTTTCCCAAGCACTGCTGTCCTCACCATCTCTCTCCCGAACCTCTGGTTCAAATGCCAGAGAAGTCGAAGCTAGCTGGTGGCCTTCCTTTTGAATCGGATGCAATGGAACAAGTCGCCCTAAGAAATAGCAGCCATCATAATTCACTAGGAACCTTGGAAGTGGAAGAGCGCCCCCTTCTGGTGCAAGATGATGTTTCCTCCTGTGAGCCTGGGACCCTGAGAGATTTTTGAACCAACATCATCACTGATTCTGGGGTTCTTTCCTAAAGGTTAGTGGATGTTGGTGAATGCCACGTGTGATGTTTAGACTTATTTAAGGAGGGATGAGGGACCCTCCCTTGTCTCAGGTCCCAGCGTGTTTAAGTGTCCTCTAAATGTCCCTGTTCTAGGATACGATGAACCCTTAACTCTGTGGACAAACAGCTAAGGATTTTAAAGCTTTGTGCTATTCTCATATGCACCCCCACCTTCCCCGTGAAGCAATCAGGATAGAGGACCCTACACCTTGCCTGGGCAAAACAGTAGAGTTGTCCCTGACCATATGCGCTAGGGGATCCCGATCTGAGGGCTGGAGATCAGGAGCACTGGCCCCACTCCTTGTTGTAGGCTGCACTGGGTGAGCTAGCCAAGTTGTTCTGGAGAGTTCAACGGGGTAGTGACAAAGAGGGAAAGCGAATGAGCAGACAGCACAGCTACCACTTAGGTCCAGAACCAAGGCTATGAGCTGGACCACCCCAACATCTACAAACTGTTGGAGCAGCCAAAATAGCAGGATCTCCATGACACAGGTCGACAACAGGATATCCGAGAGGAGCCGCAGTGAGAGCCCGTTATCTGTGGGGTGGTGTAGCAGAAACCAGAGGCCTCGAGCCAGACCTACGACTTGTGGCAACGAGCACTTGCAAGTAAAGATGAGTGGACTCATGGGCAAACTGTGTGTCTCAACGGGCCTCACTACAGCTTCTGCAATAAGAGTCTTCTTTTATTGTTCTTTTTGTCTTGTTTCTTTGTTTTGTTTTTTCTTTTAACTTTGGTTTTCTTTGGGGGTGTTGCAAGGGCAGAGGGGGCGTTCGAGGAGACAGGGAGATAAGTGGGATCAGAATACATCATGTAAAATCCATAAAGAATCAATAAAAGTAAAATTAAACAAACAACAAACAAAAACCCAACTGTGTCCTTGAGAACAGCAGAAAGGAGACACTCTTTCCAAAAGAGATTGCTCTTGTCTGTCCCGTCCCGTAGTATTAAAGAAACCTACAGAGATGAGCAAACAGAAGCTCGCTGGTACGAAGACAACCTCTCTGTTGGGAACTCAATGAACTCAATGAAGCTTCCCTGGTGCATTTCTGTGGGCTGTTATAAGCTCCAGATATAATAATGCCGCCTCTGTTTGCTCTCAGTCAGCTCACCCGACAGTCTTTGTCATATGCTGCCACCTGACTTGATGTTTTGCAATATAGCTGCTGCCTTTGTCCATAAGACAATATTTGTTCTTGCTCTCTTATGTCTGCTCTTTGTTTACTGAATGCACACTTTCCAAACTGGAAATACGGATATCACATATTTTTTTCTGGACCATAGGGAGCATTAGCTTTTAGGGGCCACCTTCCCTTCTATGCCCATAGGGCCTCTCCACTGTAGCAGTGGGAAGAAGTTTCCTTAGCTGAAATAGTGGAGAGGGAAGAGTATGGTCTTCTTCAGCCCTACAGAGTCATGACAAGGAGCATTTTATTTCCAATGACAGGGGTTGCAAAGCATGTGACCCAGTTGGCTTAATCTCTGGACTTTAGAGATAGTGATGGGAGAAGGAAGTCTGCAGTAGCAGGGGGAAATGTTGCAAACACAGCCTTAAAGAACCTTCAAAACTAACCTGAGGTGGATGGAAGGAGGGTGGTTAATAAAAAACAGATAAGGAATTAACATGGTCAGTTGTTAGGTTTGGAGTCCAACATAAAGCATAATTGTACAACTAATTAAAAATCAGGCTAAGACAACTTAATTTTAGCTCTCAGCATCAAAACTCCGAGTGTAGTGCTAATGAACTTAGGCTCTCTCTAGGAGACAAAGGGAACATGGAGCTATAGCTAAGCAGGGGATAAGTTGTTCCATCCTAAATTGCTACGGCCTTCTGTTGGTTTCATGAAGGTATCCCCTGTATGTTTTGGATTCAATGCATTGTGCCTTCAGACCCAATCCACAAATAGGGAGTGGTTTCACGTCCACTTCTAGACATTTGTCAAGCCTTCCTCCACACCCTTTCAGGACATTTGATAACAGGTTAGTAGACTCAAAATGAGGGGATGAAAAACACCAGGACCAATTTATTATTTTCATTTTAATATTTCTTTAGTCATAGGCTCTCTTCTGTAAGTCACATACACCCTCAACATGTATATAGACACCGCTTCAAGCCAGTTAGTGCTGTAACTAGTGAGAGCCAGCCTCTTCACTGGAGAATTCAAAGGTGAGTGTACTACAAGTTATTTAGATATATCACTTTAATAGATGAGAAGTTAGAGGTCTTATCAGACAGGAAATGTACATGTGGAGAATACAGGATTACACCAAGTTCACAAGTCTTTATACCTCAAAGATGATACATTTAAATCTCATATTTAGATACACGTGTGTATAATTGGGATGGTTTCTTACTTATCTCAATTCTGGGTGCTTTGTGCACTGCAACATTCTGAGAGAACACCCTCTGTGTGTGTCCTCCTGTAGGCTGCCAGAGAATCCCAGAGAAGCTAACACGTAAAACACATTATGCCCACCGTCACCCCTTGAGCATTTGACATTCACAGAGTGGGAGATGAGGGTTGGGACCAGGCTCTCATTGTAGCTCCTCTTGCCTTCTGTGTAAGATTAAAGAGGAAGGTCTTCTGCATAAGTCTGTTCTCCAGGGAAGCTTGTCACCTTTAGGCCTAAAATTAATGGCTAAGCAATAATAGAATCTCGAGTGACATGAAAGGCTGCAGAACTGGACTGGACAGTACACTCCCTATACACGGAGGGTTGGGACACAACCTGTGTGAAGGATTTGACACTTGGCACAAACAGAATTCAGGTTATGTGCTATGAGAGTCACTGTTAAAGGCCCTGGCCCATTCGTTACCTTTGGCTTTAATATCTCACAGTCATTGTCTGTCATAAACAAACTCATTTCTTCACAAGTCCATTTTAGCATAGACAAGCCATAGAATAAAGAACAGAAATAAAGGGATGACAACCATGACACTTGGTGCCCTGTGTTAAAGGATTGCCAAAGATGTGTGCAGAATTGTAGATGCCTGTAATTTTAAAATAATTTTGTCTGTTCAGATTTATAACTGGTTTACAGATGTACAATTGATTACTAAATTTGGGATCATAGTTCTACAAAATCATACCAGGTCCATAACACTATTGGAATATCCAGAAAGACTTAAATTTCTTCAACTTTACTAATAAGTTTAACAATCTAGGTCTGTAAAAACAATAAAGGCTTAGGAAAATTTGTTGGTGAAAATGAAGATATGTAAAATATTTAGTTGGTCACTACAAATGAATTTGAAGGTTTAAAGAAAAATCTATTATTTAAGTCTCAAAGTAAACCACTTAAAACTTGGGGGTTAAAATTTTTCTGTGCTTAAAATTGGAGCAGCAGAGATTGGGAGTTTCAGGCTACTGCCCTTACCGAGCATGGGAAAGGCTCCAAGTTGGATCCTCACCAATGCAATACTTAAATAGAAACAGATGTGTTCTAATTTAATTTAAAAGGACTCAATTTTGAGATTTTTTTTAAGTAGGTGAATCTAGAAGCCTAATTATTCAATCCATTAAACAACTCTTGAAGGCACACATCCCTCTACACATAAAGCAACACTACCTTTCCCTTGGCATTGATTTTGTGGAAGTTCGGATTTTCGTATGTCTGTCCTCTATTCTTTTTCTTTTCTTTATCTGACTTTAACAGAATACAAACTTTTGGGGTCTATTCCCCATATATATTAACTTTTCGTTTATCAATTCTAGCAATCATTTACTTGTGCTTGGGAGAGATCCGTCCTTACTTTGATTTCTGGTTTTTCCTGTAATACAGTGAATTGCGACCTCACCTAATTCAAAGAAGAATTAGCGCCTTGATAATCTCCTATAGTGATGGGGGTGATATCAAGGTAAGCACCTTGATAATCTTTTATAGTGATGGGGTGATATCAATGTTAATAAAAGTACAGTCAGGATCTGGCCTCCCATTTCAAGATGCAGTAAGGGCCGCAATTGCTAGGGTGAGAAAATTGGGAATGAGAAAGAGCATGGAAGAGCATGGAACAGCGAAGGTAACCGCTCCCCTCGTGTAGTAATAAGGAGCGGCGGCGGGGCTGCGTCCACAAACACCCCAGCCGCCTGCCCTGCCCGGCTAGCTTATGCCCCGAAATAATTACACAGACACTGTATTCATTTAAACACTGCTCTGGCCCATTTCTAATCATCTGTGTAGCGCCCCTAGGTGCGCTTACCGGGAAGATTCTAAGCCTAAGTCCATCCTGGGTTGGAGCTTCATAGCGTGTGTCTTCCCTGGAGCAGGTAGCATGGCGTCTCTCTGAAGGCGTCTGCTCCGGAGAGGAGAGCTGCGGAGTCTGACCTCACTTCCTCTTCCTCCCGGCATTCTGTTCTGTCTACTCCTCCCACCTATCTTCTAACCAATGAAATGGGCCGAGGCAGTTCCTTTATTGCTTAGCCAATGAAATCAACAGATTGATATATGACACTCCCACATCACCCTCGCTCACAGTTCTGTCTGCACAGCCAGTGCATCATTCCTGCTGACTGATTTCAAGGGTTTCTTCTCTGGTTTATGGTGATGTAGCCTGAGATACTAGTGAAGGAGATACAGCAAAACTTCAGAAACTGAGCCTTCAGGTTTGAGACAGCTAAGACAATGCAGGGAGTAAAGGGGGTGGGATTTCCATCTCTGTCCTGTCTTTGATGAAGTCTTGTTCTAGCACAGTCTAATCCTTTGGAAACATACACACCATAATTTCACTTAAAGATGGAACATGGGTGCCATTTTTCTTCATAAAAAGACCTTTGGGGAAGGACCCTTGGGAAATGTCAGCGATGCACCTCCTCCCCATTCTGGGTTCTCCTTCCCAGATTTATCTTTCTTCATGTCACTGATTGCCTTGATTTGTAGTTTAACATTTTACTTTGCTATTGCTTGGTTCTCTCCCAGGAATGTATGTCTGATGGAGACAGCAAGTCTGGCTTGAGCATCGTTCTGTTCTTAGCTTACCAAACACTTCCTAGCCTTTGGAAATGGGATAACAAACACCTGGTGAACGAATGCCCCCATTTCTATCCACTCCACAGGCTGATAAACATGACAGACTGTTTTCCTCATCTCACCTCTGGTCTAGAGTAGAAACCCTTAATACTTTTGTTATGCTTGTCATTATTTTGGACAACTTACTGAAATAGATTTTTTGATAAACCAAAATCTTTATAGCTTCTAAGAATGGACTGAGACTTTCTGGCACAGGATGGAGGAAATACATAAAAGACTTTCCTATTTGAGATCCCAGTTAGTAAAATATCTAGTAAGATTTTTCATGCTGTTCCAAAAACAGTATTCATAAAACACAACCTCAACAGTATAGTCATACAATTTCAAGAGAAGTTTTATTTCAGGAGCTGTACGAAACATCCCCAAACTAGTCTAAGACCCAGATGATTTGAGAACTCCGAGTTACAACTTACTTATATAGGTCTCTGGGTTCGAGCCTGGAGAAGTAGTGATCTCTGTATGTAGATTATCAGTGACTTCTGTCTCAACTAACTGCACTGACTGTTGACCTGTTGATCTGAAACTCAAATGTGACAGCCACAGTGTGTTGTTAGACCCTTAACTCTGTACACACATGGGTAGAACATGATCCCCAGAGGACCATGACACATTGGTACCTCATACTTCAAAGTGCTCAAGACACACCTTTGGTCACTTCCATCTGTCATTTCAAAAGCTATGTAACAAAATGAACACTCCCAGTTCATGGGCCTGAAGAATATAATCTTCTCTCTTTAGGATCCCTGTACTGTGTATATGATGGGGCAGCTTCTAGGTTTGTTGGAGTTCTAGAATGCCAGGGAACCGTCCAGGTTTCATTGTCTGTGTTTCAGCTGCGTGGGCACAGAGGCCATGTCACTTCCTCCAAATTTAGTTCATCTCTCAGGATTCCTGCATCCTTTCCTTCTTCCACCACAGTAGGTCTTTCTGTGTACCATTGTGTTAAGTTAGTTCTCCACTTGCTGACATTTGAGATTCATAAAATGTGATATTAAGAAAGGGTCTCTGTGTTTATTAAGTAAATTTGACCTCTTGCTTTAGAGTGGAGAGTCATCTTTTTGGCCCTTTGACTATGGCCAAATGTAGAGAGGAAGATGCATTGGTTTATGAGAGATGTGGAGAGGGGTTAAGAGTGAGAATTATGATATATATATATATATATATATAATCACCACTGGGAGATTCTTGGCCTGCATGGCACAAGGCTCTGAGTTTTTAGCCTAGGATTATATGCAGTGGTTCTCAACCTTCCTACTGCTGTAACCCTTAATACAGTTTCTCATGTTGTGGTGACCCTGATCATAAAGTTATTTTCATTGCTACTTCTTAACTGTAATTTTGCTATTGTTATGAATCATAATGTAAATATCTATGTTTTCTGATGGTCTTTTGGGGGTCATAACTCACAAGTTGAGAACCACTGGTATAGAGGCATGTTGTTTAATCCTTTATCTGTTTAACAGAGCAAATGGCATGGTAGTCATGCTAGGCTATGTTAATACCACAACGCCCCTTTCCTAGTCTCCAACGTCTTTGAAACCATGTATCTTAATGTCATTCACTTTTAGAAAGCTCACAGGAAGACTTCTGGTCTGCCTTTTGCATCAAGCTTTCCATATAAATGTCTCAAAGAAAGGGATTTCTGTCCGTGCAGGTTTTTCTGTTATCATGCAAAGGTGAGATATATGTCAATAAAAAAATGAGGATTTGAGGTTTTTTCACAAAGGTGCATGCATTCATTTATTTTTTCATTGTGGCCACAAGATAAACAAATAACATGCAACATTTAATGAATTGCAAGCGATGACAAGGCTATGACTCTTTAAGGTATCCATCAGGAAAATAAAACAAATAATTTTCATAATATGAACATGAAACTATGCATAAGTTTGGAAAAATGATTGCTCTTGAACACCATGGCATGCATAATATGCAAACTGAATTTATCACCCAAGGTACTCTCAAAGACATCAGAAAGTGAGACATTTATAAGTCCAACACTTTATCAAAACTGGAAATACAAACAACATGGAGTCAGCCTCAGACAGCTGTTCTTCAGACAAAGGTCGAGAAAGAAAGCCATGAACAAAGGCAAATGCAACAAGAGAAGACTTATTTAGAATGGGTGCCCATCAAAATCACACTTCCTCTTCAGATTCGTGTTCACGTTCAGCATTTTTCAGGAGTCCGACCTCTGAGGTGCAGCCCTTCCTAAGTCTAGATTTAATTAACCTGAGGAAGAAGAAAATCATCTCTGGTTACATGATATCAAGGGTCAAAACTTTACAGCAATATGCAGATTATTCCCACAATGAATAGAGGCAGTCCCCAAAGTGAAATGACTTGAAAAGGTGTATTGACTACAGCAATGTCTAAGTAAAAAGAAAAGACATGTCTCTCAAACGCATTATGAGATTGCTTAACTGTGCACAACTGTTGGTTTATAAAACCAGCAGGGGACTCTATTGACTGTGACAAATGAGACATTGGTGGAACATCTGCATCAAACCCACAACTACCTATGGATTGCAAAGAGACATCATCTCCTTTAAGGAAGCACATGCCCTTTCCCTAGAGTGACAGACCAAGTGAACGCATGTGTCAAGCCTGGGTTGAATTTCTCTTTATGAAAAATTTCTTCAGTCTGTTTACATTCTGATTTTTACCGTCTCTCTTTCTCTTTCCATTAAGTTCTGGCCCATTCTATTCATACACTACGTCACTCCTGTGCTCTGGATCTTCACTGACTCCATCCCATTTGTTAGCATAACCCAAGCCAGAGTCAGAAGTGATCCTAACCTCTAACACTGACACATTTGACACAGCTCTGACATGTGGAGCAATCTGGCAGGCCACGTGGCTCATCTATGCACAGTGACTGCCCACTCTTCTGCTACTGCCAACGAACACTAACACGTCTAATAAACGGCAACGGGACAGAACCAACCATCTCTGTTGGTTCAACAGCCAAGAAAAACTGCTCAGTGTTTGCCTCAATTGTTGACTATTGATTTTGTTCATAGGTTCGGAACACTCCAAGCCACCTCCTCTTTGGAAGGCTGATTAAGGGTTGGAGAGTATTTGTGTGATCTTATAAAAGCCCACACATTCTTTCCACATAGCTCAACATCAGTCTGTGTAGGATGAAAGGGATTAATCAGCTTTGTTCATTTCTGAAGACTCGTGTGGAAAATGAATGACTCGTGGCTGCTTACTGGGAATGAAATGTTAACATAGACCCAGTTACCCCTACTGCCTCCTGTTCTTTCTCTCTGGATTGTAGCTGCTGTGTTGTAAGCCATGAAGCTCAGACATTCACACATTTATAGGGTTCTAGGCATCTGTAGCCCACATGCAGAAATGGTTCTGTGAGGTAGGGTATGAGCTGGGGTAAGGAACTGCAGCCTGGCATTGTGGTGCACACCTTTAAACCAGCACTCGGGAGGCAGAGGCAGGCGAATCTCTGTGAGTTTGAAGCCACCCTGGTCTACATAGACAGTTCTAGACCAGTCAAGACCACACAGTGAGACTCTGTCTCAGAAACAAAATAAAACCCCCTCAAAACAACTCCTGCCCCAATAATAACAACACACACACACAAAAATACCCAGACACAATTGCCAGTTACTAGAATGGGGGAAATTTGGGGAATCAAAATCAAGGTGTGTCTCTACTCTTGCTTCATGTGCTCATAAATTACTGTGAAAAAGAGCAGACCTGACACAAGAAACTTGTGTGCTTGGTGTGTTAACAGGCCCTGCTTTGTTCTTCACAATGGCTCCCATGACTCACAGCTTGGAAAGCCCATCTGAAAATAGGCAATGCTTCCTTACTCATAGGCAGCGGCTATGGATATAGTTATTTGCCCCAGAAATATATGTGTGTGTGACACATTAAATATGCAACAATATTTCCAAACAGATAGGTTTCATCTACAAGCTTGCACAATCAAGGCTGCAGGCAGAGAATAGAATGTGGCAATCTTGAACCACTATTTTGCAAAACTGGGACATTTTGCATCATCTTTCAAGGATCTGAGGAGGAGAATTCCATAACTTAGATGTGCTTGTGTGACAATTATTGTGCTATGTCAAACAACTCGGATAGAATGTCTGACATTTAATGACTTGGGGATAAGCAACCGCCTCATAGTCGAACCCTGAATAAAGGACTTTCAATCCACCTCATTCTCAAAGTTAGTACTGAATTAGTTTTTCATGTGATCTCACTGAAAGACAATACTGAGTCTTTGTGGTATTTTAATACTGTTGCTTTATCACAATAGTTCAGGGAAAGTTAAACTCTTGATCTTATCTTTTCAATATCAGTATTAAAGGAAAATCAAGAAACATATAAAATGCAATTTCCAAACAAATGAAGTTTATATTTAAATATCTTTGAAATGGAGATCTACTAAACAGCTAATAAATGTTAACTGAGCACTTACTGTATGTCTGTTAATGTGACATTCGGTATGGAATACAAAAAAGATTGCTTTCACATAGGGATACAATTTAGCTGGCAAGGAGGGCTAACAGGGGCAAGTAGTCAATGTCTCAATTGATATATGATAATATTTAAAGCGTCTAGTGCAAACAAAGTACTTTGGGAGCTTAGGAAACAGATCAATATGGGCTAGAGGAATTATAGAAGGTTTCAAAGAAGAGATGGGTCTTTAGTGTGAATATACCAGGTAAAGGGAACTGTCTGGTCAAAGAGATTAGAATAACATGCGGTGAGGATTGGGAGAGGGTGAAATATAAAACTGGCGTTTCTTGGTTCTAGGGCCCCGTAAGTGGCCAAGCCATTCATTAGGCATCTGAAGGCTTTTGGAACAGGAAGAGACAGTAGTCTTCTCTTGGCTCTGCAGGGGAGCTGACAGGAAGTTGAGTTTGTCCTTGCATCCTGCGACTGTTCCTGAAGACGCCCCAGCCCCTAAGAAGATGAGGCCCAGATGTCAGCCTGGAACAACAGGGGAAGAGAGCAAGACTCAGTAGCCCAACCAGCCTTACCAACGTGCTGATGCGCATGCTTTGGGGGAACAGAAACAACCTGAAGGAAGAAGAAAGCATTTGCAGAGCAAAGTGAGCTGCTCCAAAGCCCACGAGGGACATCCAGGAGCTGGACAATGCAATAGTTGTGTTACGACTGCTCCAGCATCAAACTCAGAGGAGAAGGGCTGATCTGGAGCCCATGCCTAGAGGATGCAAACCTGGTTGCATTAGAAGTCGATAAACCATGGTGCCTAGAAATAGCTACTACATTCTAGGGATCTGAAGAAGCTGCAAGGTGTGCAATACTATCTAGAGTTTCATATTTGAATCAGTTGAAATTAATATGGACTGTCACATTAGATGCTCTCGGGAGCTGGTGTCCACCCTACTGAACACTAAATACACATTACTGCCATTGTAGAGTATTTTACTCAGTGAAGCAGTCTGAAGAATTCAGTGCTGGAGTCTGTATGTCCAGTAATTAGGATTTGTCAAGCCCTCTGTGCTTTGGCACTAAGCAACCCAGAAGCCATGATCATCCCCTTTCCTTCTTGCTCATCTTTTGAGCTCACATAATTTTCAGTTTGTGAGGAGCCTTCCTTGAGCTCCTTCTTCTCTCTACAACTTCCATGCACTGTTCTGTATTTTTATTGTCTATCTCTCCAATTTGCCCTGGTTACAGAACAGAAACATTTCCCATGGAATGGTCTCCACCTCATACTTTTATACCAAATAGAGAGGAAGAGGAGGATAAAACAGACAAGAAGACAAGAAAATTTGCTGAGTTTTCACATCTTCAGGAACGCAAATACACGATCTCATGTAGTTTCTATTATCTCTATGTAGTAAACAATAAGATTCATACTTATTGCGGCTGAGTAATGAGTCTGAAGTCATAACTAATGAGCATATGTGTTCTCAGCAATCTGCTATGTTGCTCCTCACCTGCTCAGAAAGTTAGATTGGGATTCTTATATAAAAGAATGCATCATTCAACTTTTGGAAAAATTAGAGTTACTGTCTTATTTAATTTGATTTATATACATTTGTCAGAAGAAGGTCCTAAGGTTATGAAATGGGATAATTAAGTAAGTGGAGGTCTCATTGCACATAGGGCAACTGGCCATCCAGAATAGAGGATTGTATTTGTGAAGAGATGGAGGTCCAGAGAGTATACTATAAGGTAGGGCATGGGTCAGAGGCACAGGAGCCGCACCGCTAAACTATTATAACTTTAGGTCAACATGTACGTTTTGCTAGCCATTTCGTTGTGTAGAAATAACTTCCTAATGCCCTAGTTCATCTGATAAGAAGGCAAGAGTGAACTCTTCCTTTTGAATTTGAAGTGCAACACTGTCAATTCTTGATAGACATATGCAAAGGATCATACATTAAAAAAAAACCGCTAACTTACCAGGTGATAAAAGCATAATTTAATCCAGAGATTATAAAGGTTGATGCATAATGCCAAGTAAAGCACATGGTGAGAAACATTTTATTCTCAATATCTGACAGATTCCATGCAGGACTTCCACTGAGAGGATACAGGACAAAGGCAATCTGCAACTCAAAAAAAGTGCACATTAAAATAACCAGCCACGGTCTCAAAGAAAGCTCATTTCAGAATGTTGACTAAGATGGCTCCCTTTAGCTGAGATGTCACAAACACAACATCAGGTTATTCTGTAGTCACTCTCCACCAAGGAATATTTTGGAAGAATAATTTTAAGTATATTTAATAATAAAAATTTGAAACATTCATAGTGGTCACTCTGGTCTTGGGTTCATTTCCTGAATCTCTGGAGCTCTACACTGCACAACCTAACTCTGGAATTTTAAGTTAGACTGCAAATATGTTTTTAAATAAATAAAAACACATAGATAATGCTATGCTAAGTGGAAAAAGGTTGGAACTTTCTCCTCAGGATCAGGTATATATAAGACAAAGATATTTTCTATTATCACTTCTGTTGAGCATTGTGCTGAAAATTCTAGTTACGCAAGAAAACTAGGCAAGAAAAGTAAAAGACATTCATTTTGGTAAAGAAATTATAAAATGATCTATATTTACATATAATATGATCTCAATTATAGAAAATTATAAAGAACGAACCCTCGATTATCAAAGTTAATGAAGGAATTTCACATATTTGAAAACTGAAAATCAAGATAAAACCATCACATATATTTTTATGCACAAATAGTGAAAGCTCTACACTATAGTTTTTAGAAATCTACTTTAACGCTGAACAAAGTGAAGAACTAAAGAACAAAACTGGAAATATAGCTCTATGGTAGAACATCTTACTGGTATTCAGAAGGCACTGCTGTAGATGCTAGGTACCACAACCACACATGCACATGCAGGTACACACATGAACACACACAACCACATACATACATGCAGGTACACACAGGAACACACATAACCACGCACACACATGCAGGTATACACATGAATACACACAACCACACACGCACATACAGGTGCACACATGAATACACACAACCACACATGCACATGCAGGTACACACATGAACACACACAACCACCTACACACATGCAGGTACACACATGAACACATATAACCACACACGCACATACAGGTGCACACATGAATACTCACAACCACACATGCATATGCAGGTACACACATGAATACACACAACCACACATGCATATGCAGTTACACACATGAGTACACACAACCACACATGCACATGCAGGTACACACATGAATACACATATAATCACACACGCACATACAGGTGCACACATGAATACACACAACCACACATGCATATGCAGGTACACACATGAGTACACACAACCACACATGCACATGCAGGTATACACAGGAACACACACCAGTTGAAGATCTTTAAAATCTGCATAAAGTTGGTGAAAGAAATCAAGGACCCAAGAAAATGGAAAACCATCTCAAATAATGGACTAGATGTCTCAACATTATTGACACAGCAAAACACCCAGGGCAACCTGCAGAACCAAAATAACAGTTATTAATACTCCAGTAGTGTTTTTTGCAGACATTTCATAAAGACTGATGATAAAATTGATACAAAACTGCCCAGTATCCATTATTACCTTTGAAAAAGCATGGGAAAATATTATTAAAGTAGTAGGACCCACACATTGTTGGGGTTTCTGTATACCTTTGTCCTTGGTTGACTGAGTTTTCTGTCCTGCCCAGTTCCTACAATCATTAAGTCCCAAAGATATCACAAAGAGGTCTACACTAGTTATAAACTGATTGGCCCCATTAGTTCAGGCTTCTTATTAACTCTTTTTTTTTTTTGATTTCCGAGACAGGGTTTCTCCGTAGCTTTTGGTTCCTGTCCTGGAATTAGCTCTTGTAGACCAGGCTGGCCTTGAACTCACAGAGATCCACCTGCCTCTGCCTCCCGAGTGCTGGGATTAAAGGTGTGTGCCACCACCGCCTGGCTTCTTATTAACTCTTATAACTTATATTAGCCCATTATTTTTATCTATGTTAGTCACATGGCTCAGTACCTCATTCAGTGGGGCAGTCACATCTTGCTTCTTCTGTGGTCAGGTCAGGACTGCAGAGGAATGGGCTTCTTCCTTCCCAGAATTCTCCTGTTCTCCATGACCCACCTCTACTTCCTGTCTGGTTGTCCTGCCTGTACTTCCTGCCTGGTTACTGGCCAATCAGTGTTTATTTAAACTATAATTGACAGAATATAGACCATTGTCCCACACCACCCACAGCTTTCAATTTAAAGCTTTTTGGAGTTCATCAGAAATGGTGCACTCACAGCATGGTGGAAATGCTAACCATCACCGAATTATGTAATTTAAAATGGTTGTTTCCATGTGTGGTGTTTCAAATGGGAATGTCCACCATGAGCTCATATATTTGAAATGTTCGGTCATTAGGGAGTGGCATTACTTGACAGAGATTAGGAGGATTTATGGTCTTTTAGGAGTAGGTGTGGCCTTGATGGGGGAAGTATGTCACTAGGGGTAGGCTTTGGAGTTTCAAATGCTCAAACCAGGCTCAGTGACTCTCTCTTCCTGCTGCCTGTGGATCTGAATGGAGAACCCTGAACTACTTCTCCAGCGCCATGATTGTCTGCATACCGCCATGCTTGTTGTCATGATGACAATGGACTGAAACTAAGCAAGCCCCAGTAAAATGCTTTTCTTTATTTTTCCATGATCATGGTGTCTTTTTACAGTACTTGAACACTAAGACACCATGCTATGTGAATTTTAACCCAATAAGAAATAAGTAATGTTTTATAGACATACACATATGATATAGACAGACAAACAGACAGACAGATGGTAGGTAGTAGAGAATAGGACAGGGTCATGTAGTATTTTATTTTCCTGTTCTTAAAATCAATAACACATCTTGTCTCTTGGAATATAAAGAAATCCATACAAAGTTAAATTCAGAAGCATCTTGCTAGTTGTAACTATCATAATATTCTAGGAGGAAAACTCATGGCCCTGAACTGGTTAATAAATAAAGGGCACAGGATCAAAATGGGAACAGAAACTTTGATCTGCCTGTCTATTTTGTTAGGGGCTGATGCAAATGATGAATTGATGGGGCATGTTTCCACCCACGATTGCCACTTTGGAATACAGGCCTAATGCTGCCAGATATTTCTGTTCTATGTTAAAAACAGCTAAGAAAATAAATGCTTTAGTGTTGTTTCCTATGTTTCAAGTGTTGGCAGCTAACTCAAAATGTAATCGTTACAGATTATATGTCGTTCAGGGCCTGTTGGTCTGAAATGTGTATTTTATTGTTGTTTGTTTACATTTTTATTCTTCTGTTTTTCTGGGACAGGGTTTCCATGAATTATCCTGATTGGCCTTAAACTCCCAGCCTTAGCATCTTGTCTTGGCCTCCTAAGTAGCCAGGGCATAGGTACACCCTCATCTTGCCTGCTATAATCTCTATTTAGTATTAGCACAGTGCTGTGTTTTCATGATACCAGCTTCTACCTTGGTTCTGATTGTTTCTATCACAGAGCCCCTTTGTGACTCAGCCCACCATCCTGACATTGTCCTGGGTGGAAGGCTATGTAGTGAAAGGGAGCATGGGTAGAAGAAAATGGAGGTTTTGGAAACTGGTATACTTTTTGGAATCCTGCCTTTCAGCAGTTTTGAATATTGAGAAATTATTGGCATTTATCTACAAATCCCAGTCATCCCTTTAGTAATATGGGATATAATGAGTCACCTTACAGGAACTGTTTTTTAAAAATCTTAAGCACATGATTGAAGGTAAAGTGTGGCACCAGAGGGTCACCTTATGCATCAATCCAAGTGGTCATTCTTTTCTTAGCCATAAGCAATCTATACACTTGGATATGTGATTAAGGCACAAGTCTTTCCATTCCCTGATTTACTCAGACTATTTGAAATCTCAATCAGCAGTTAGATATATTACTATCCTTACCATCCAGACAATTGAATCATTCAACAGTTTGTTCACAATTACACATTTAAATGCAATCTTACAGAAAAATAGAAGAAGTATTCTAAGATACTGAGTGAAATCCTTGATCTCATTTCTTACTTCAAAAATTGCTTGAAAGTTTGAAAAAGTATGGAGAAAACTTAGGGCATTGTAAATGGGGCTTAATGAGAAATTCTTTGAGGAACTCAGGAGATCAGAATGCTGATTGAGATATTAAGAAAACAAAGGCTTTAATGATGAAGTCTCAAATATAACTGGATTGACTGCTGGATTATATAGAATAGAGGCCAAAAACTGGAGATTTAATAAAATAAATGCCACCAAGAGAGAACTGTGGGAGCCCACAGATGCGAGCTCTGTTCCACCTTGACTGAAGGTCAGAGAGTTTGTATGCAGCTCTCCTTGACGGGTGTCCCACAACTCTGGCATCTCCACCACCTTAGGGTTTCCAAGGCAATCCAGGCTTCACAGCTTCACTCAAAGGCCTCTCTGGTCCTCCAAGCAAGGGCAACTCTGACACACACCTGACCTCAGTGTCTTTCATTAGCAGTGGAGGGAGATTTCACAACCCCTGTCTTCTATCCCACACTCTAAAACCAGAACTTGGAACCCTCACTCAATTACATTTGCATCAGCTTTCTGCTGTTGATGGGGAAGCTGCATTGCTTAAGTTTTTCTTTAATTCTACTCCCCCATCCCCAACCCCTACCCTACCCTGCCAAGTTGGAAACTCAGCTGGGTGAGGTCTTGCCCAGAGGCCACCACACCACACCCTATATCCTATTCAGCAGCAGGCTTTTCTTTAAACTTTTTACCTCCTTGAGCAGGGAAATTAGCTCCATTATACTTCCTGGTGCCCTGTGCAGGATGAAGGAGTCAAGTTCTAGTCCTAACAAACAGCAGAACCTGGCAGCTGTGGCCAGGTGGTTTCGACTTTAGTGTACAGGATAGCAGAAAGAGCTTATGGAACCTCCTTCAGGATTAAGGAACCACACTGAGGTCAGGTGGCTTTTCTCCTCAAACTGTACATTTTTTTTTTTTTTGCTGACCTGTCGATCCCTTTTTTTAAATTTTTTTCCCGTTTATTTATTTATTAAAGAGTTCTGTCTTCCCTGCCACCGCCTCCCATTTCTGTCCTCCTCCCCCAATCAAGTCCCCCTCCCTCGTCAGCCCAAAGAGCTATCAGGGTTCCCTGCCCTGTGGGAAGTCCAAGGACCACCCACCTCCATCCAGGTCTAGTAAGGTGAGCATCCAAACTGCCTAGGCTCCCACAAAGCCAGTACGTGGCAATGAAAGGAGACAGAGACAGAGACCCACATTGGAGCACCGGACAGAAATCTCAAGGTCCAAATCAGGAGCAGAAGGAGAGAGAGCACGAGCAAGGAACTCAGGACGGCGAGGGGTGCACCCACACACTGAGACAATGGGGATGTTCTATCAGGAACTCACCAAGGCCAGCTGGCCCGGGTCTGAAAAAGCCTGGGATAAAACCGGACTCTCTGAACATAGCGGACAATGAGGACTACTGAGAACTCAAGAACAAACTGTACATTTTAAAATTTCTCTTTGTCCAATGCTTCTTTCCACTATAGATCTGCATATGAGTGATTATTAATAACCACATGACAGTCAACATGAGGCTGTCTTGAGATCTCTACCAATGCCATTAATCTAAAATTCTTCAATTTAGCCTCAGAGAGATTTCTAGGACAAGGACAAAAGCAGCTACATTCTTGACAAAACATCACAAGAATGGTCCCTAAAATATTTACTAACATTCCTCTCTCTGAAATTTTGTGAGCTGAGCCCCCACAGTTCAAACCATCCTGAGCACTTTCTTCTAGGCTCCTAGTAGGAGGGCCCAGTAAAACTTGCTTCAAGTATCCAACTGCTTTTCTAGTCCAAAGTCCCAAAGTCTTCCAAATTCCTCCAAAAAACAGTATAATCAGGCCTGTAAGAGCAATACCTCAGTTCCTCATACCAACGTCTTAGTCATCATTCTATTGCTGCGGAAAGACACCATGACCAAGACAATTCTTATAAAGGAAGAATTGGGGCTTTCTTACAGTTTCAGAGGTTAGTCTATCATCATGGCAGGGAACAAGGCACTGGAGCAGTAGCTGGGAGCTTTAGGTCCTGATCTGAGGGCAGGCAGGGAGAGACACTCAGCCTGGCTTGGGTTTCTGAAGCCTCCAAGCCCACCCTCAGTGATATACTCCTCCAACAAGGCCAAACCTCCTCAACAAGCCACACCTCCTAATCCTTCAAATTCTTTCAAACAGTTCCACTCCCTGACAAATAATCATCCAAATATGTGAGTCCATGGGGGAGGAACATTCTTATTCAATCAACCACTGGTGCTGAGGAAATAGGTGTAACCGTTGAAGAAATCGGTACCACTGAAGAGAAGCCTGTGCTATAGTAGGATGGTGGGTGATGTGGGAGAGTCTTCTGTTTTGTGTTAATATCGTTGGTTAAATAAAGAAACTGCCTTAGCCCTTTAACAGGACAGAAAATTAGGTAGGCGGAGTAGACTGAACAGAATTCTGGGAGAAAGAAAGCCAAGTCAGGCAGTGCCATGATTCTCCTCTCCGACACAGACGCAGGTTAAGATCTTCTGGTAAACCACCACCTCATGGTGCTACACACATTACTAGAGATGGGTTAAAGCAAGATGTGAGAATTAGCCAATAAGAGACTAGAACTAATGGGTCAGGCAGTGTTTAAAAGAATACAATTTGTGTGTTGTTATTTCCGGTAAAGCTAGCCATGCAGGAGCCGGGTGGCAGGAAAGCAGCCCGCTGCTCCTCACAACAGGTGGGAGAGGTTTTCTGAGGGTAAAATTCCACCTGCCTCTCTGAGGCTTCAATATCTGAAGAACCAAGATCATTTAAAGGAAAAAAAAGTTTAAACAGAAAGGGTTCTCCATTTCTTGAAGGAACCACCTAGGAATGTGTTTTCCAAAGTCAGCACACAGAAACTGATATACCTGTGGTCCAAGGGGCTCACTCTATGTCCCAAGCTGGCATTTGAATGCGGTAATGTCATTCACATGGCATTGAGCTTGCACACATGGAAGATGTAAGATTTAATGAGTCATGGAGGCCTGTTCCATAATTTTAGAATGTGGTTAGAGGTTTTCTAATTTTTTTGTTTTTCTTTTTAATTTTATTTTCAAATTGCCGTAAGCATTTATCTATCTTATCTGTCTTTGTTATTTGTTCAGAGCAGAGAAAATTCACTGAAGCATCGACTCATGGCGTCAATTTAACCAGAAGTTTTCTCTTGGAAAAACATCTTTCCTTTTGACGACTAAACATATGCATGGGAAAGCAGTGTAATGCGGTGCACACTAGTTCTTTAGGTACCATTGTCTTTACTCCATAGAGGTTCCGGTGGAGGGTTTATATTCTATATGGCTATAGTCAGCAATTAACTGATTCATCACCTTATAGGGTATTTATAATATTTTTCAATAAAGCACTTCAAACTGATGCAGAAGCCTAGTTCCCCCTTGCTGGTCTCTGCACCACAAGCTCTTCTCGCCCCATGTGTGGATACCGCGTCATCAAACCCTGTTTAAACCACTGCACTTCTTTCACTACTCCCTGCCAATTCTTTATTAGTGCTTATGTGAAATTCCATCCCCTGACATAGCCACATCACCCCAAATCCTGGCTCTCTAGTGACTAAAAAAGTCTGCCATTCAAAGCCTTACCTAATCAAACCACATCCTCACCTCATTCTAGACTTTCTTCATGCCTATATTTGAATGTGATTATGACTTGGTACTCTCAAAAAATATATATTCACTGTTAGAATTCATGCTCTCAGTAGCATGGCAAGTTTAGGGAGCTGATGATGTTGTAAAATGGGAAATGTCTGGGATCTGGGATTAGAGATGTCTAGATTTAGATCCTAGATACATTACTGTTTGAACATGAGAAAATATCGTGGTCTTGCCGAAGATACCTATAGGCAAATTAGAGGTAGTAACACCTAGCCTCTGGACCACTGTGAGGACACGGGGATACAGTAAAACTAGATGGGCTCTACCTCTGAGACACGCCCCTAGCCCCTCACTGGGGAATTCTAGGCAAGGGTTCTAGCCCTGACCAGGTACCATCTGATGCCAGAGATGCTGGACCCCTGGAGTTGGAGTTACAGGAACTTATGAGCCATGAGTGCTAAGAACAAAAGCTGACAAGCACTGTTCAGCATGGAGCCATCTTGTTAGCCCCACACTGTTTCACAAAATCCTAAGCTCCATGGTGCATCTGCATCACACACGACACAGGACTTGTTACTCCCCTTCTCTCTCCTGTCCTGCCCTTCCCCCTACTGGGTCTCTCCTTCTAGCCCTTTCCCTCACTGTGTTTTCATGCTTTTTCACACCTAGATTTTATATACAAGATAGAACATAAGATAATTGCTTTCTGATGAAAAAAAAGATAAAATTAAGATGCACATAAAACCCATATGGTGGCCATCCCAGAGTTGTTTCTCAGTATTTACTCTCTCTGTGGTCTCTCATATAGTTCATGAGCTTATGGATTATTATTCTATAAGTTGTTCTAGTACTAGGAATTCCTTATAACCATAATCATCAGCTCAGAATTCCTACATAAAGGATACGTGAATCCAAAATGAAGGATTACACTACCTGCTTCCTTAAGGGCTGCTCTGATAGTAATCTCACCAGAACCACCAAGCCACTCCAAGAACATCACTTCTCTGATGCTCATAGAAGGAAAGTATTAAAATCGATTAAGAAGAGAATCTACAGATATTTGACACCAGGTGTATCAGCTCCAAGTCCCAACTCACCTGCCAGAACCAGGTCCCCTGTAGTATAACGAGGCTTGATCGTAGGATCTCCAGCAGTACATTGTTCTTGGTAAGGAATTCCATGAAGGTAACCAAACCCGCCAAAATGGTGGTAAAGACAAGAAGCTGGTGCACAAACACATCTATCATTTCCCGACCATGAGTGTGGTTGTAGAAGATAAATGCTAATGGAGGGGGCAAAACATATGTTCTGATAAAAACCAAAGGCTTCCCATGGTACCACCCTCTCGCCATAGACTTTGAGACAAGCATAAGATTGCCCCAAAGAGCAAATACCCACTGAGACGCATAGCAATGTATTTTTACTTTGGGAAGAGTAAACATTTTATATTACTTAGAAAGGGAGTCTTTGAATTCTAATCCCATTTTCCCCTTTTTCTCACCTTTGTTCTCTCATCTAACATACCATAAGAATCTCAAATATTGTTCAAAGCATTATCTATGTAGGATAATGTTTAATAAATATGACTAGGGTAGGGAGCTATAATCAATAAATTAGCTGAAGTCAAAGTCTCACTTTAAGGAATTCAGCAAATGCATACATAAATTATAACAAAATATTAAAAACTTGCTTTATCCTCCCCTTACGATAATCTGAGAAAGCAACTGAAAGAAACATCCTGTTATTTTCATTAACCTCTCAAAATAGGAAGTTATTTTTTAGACACTCATACCACATTTTAGTAGAGTTTCTGTTTCTGATATTTGAAAAGCTTATTAGAGATTGGGAGATACTTTCTATTGTGAGTGGTTGTCCTATTTCTAGTAATTCATGCACTGTTATGGTGAGTTCAGTTTTCACTGTCAGAAGAGAAAAGAATGATAAGCTCCAAATAACCAGGATGTAAGCACCCACTGTAGATGACATCTAAAGACAAATATGAAATGCCAACAAAGCTTGTGAGTGACTGTCTGCCCAGATCTATTAAATTAGTCTATAAAGATGAAAAACAAAAGACATGTTATTATAAAGCACTACACCAATGCCTACTGATAGAAAAAGAACAGAAAACACATTTCCCTCATACTTACATTCCACAAAGAAGGCATTTGATAACATTAACTTGCTTAAAGAAAGGGGAACTAAATTGGTCGTGAAACATAAGATGTGGGCTATCCCCATGAGCCCAAAGAAGAAATACATGGTTGTGTGATGCCAGCCCAGAAGCTGGTTCCACTGGCCGTCTTTATACAGGTTCAGATATGGTCCGCCTGTGATAAACTGCTCGCCAGCCATACCTGCAGAGGAACACACCACAGTCTGAGAAACCTTTCTCCTAACTCTCCTTAGTGTGAAGACACATGTGGTCATTGCTTATACAATCTAAGCTTGTGGTGTCGATTGCGCCCTCTGAGCTTTCCACTAAAAACCTAGCAGTACTGATTTAGACTTGATTCCAAAGTTCAGCTGTTGATTTGGATAATCAGTTTTATCTCAATATAGACAAATGAGCCAAATAAATGCTTAATATTCTTAACACTGGCACTTTTATTTCAACAACTGGTTCTAATTTAATGACTAAAATCCTGGGTGACATGGAGGTTTGGATTTATGATATGTGCCATACAAAGGATGTTTACTTCCTTCCTAGATAGTGTACCCTTAGGCAGCTGTTACAAAGTAGGGTGTTGACAAAACTGATATAGAATTTAGATATTTTCCCCAGTTAAGAAGAATAGAGATCATTCGTGCAGACTCTACATGTAGCTGATTATTCATGTAAACAGGCTTGCTGTTTTCTGGACACTGCTTTGTTAGGCTCTAGAATGGGCAGGGGAATCCCTCTTCTTGGAAATGGTTACTTTGCAGTGTGATGATCATGACAACGTCCTAGTCACATGAATGAAAGGAATCAGTAGAAAAATTAGAAGTGATGCCATTTACAAAAGAGCAGCTACAGCCTTATTGTACGACTGCAGTCTTTTTATGGGGTGTTCAAGAACAATGAAAAGTTATTGAGGTTAAAAGTTACCTGGACTCTGCCCAACTCAGGAAACAAAGTGCATGGCCATGGAGCTTCAGCCCCAACTTCCTCTATCATCTCTCGGAAATGATTTGTTATTGAAGATTTCCCACAATCACTTATTAATGGTTTCTTATAGAGTGTACTCTTTGAGGGATCAGAACAACTTGTGTCTAACTATTCAATAGGCTCCAATTCATGATACAAAGGAAATTCACGTGGTTGGATGGGCAAACTAAATACTATGACTCATTAAGGATTAGGCTTTTGTATAATTATGAAACATCATTTTCCTAGGATTACATCAGTTATAAACTTTAATTTGGATAAGTACTAAGAAATACATTCATAGAAATTCATTTAGTATATACCAATCTTGTGTTGACATTTTTCCTCACTCATGAATTCTCAAAAGGAGAAAACAGAACACAGCCAACTTACCAGTAAAAGCCATCAAGACTGAGACAATTCCTTCCCAAATCTCTGCTCGACGTAATAACGTTTTGGAACTCAAGTAGCAGGTCCGAGTTTGCTTTTTGTAGACATATTTCAGAATACTCTTTGTAAGCCACCAAAAGCCCATAATAATGAAGAAGGTTCCAGGGAGGGCATGACCTTTAAAACTCCCCATGACCTACAAGAATAAGAAATAGACATTTCACTTAAACTCAGCAAAAATACATCTTGTCCCCACCAACTACATTGCTGTTTGAGGATTTTGAGTATACTGTAGATCGTACTATAATATAGACAGTTCAAATAAAAGTAGAATGAAAAATTACATTTGTTCCACATCTACTGTGTATTAGGCACCATATCAAGTGTCTTACAATGCTATCCTTTACCTAATTTTTGAAATATATCCACAGATGAAAACTTGCTATTTAATTTTTAGCTAAAAAGTGGGTTTGGAGAAGTTAAATGGCTTACAGACATCTTAGAATTGATAAGCAGAAAATTTTCATTTCTTCAAAACACAGTATATACTATATCATACAAGAACCATTTAAGGAAAACAACATGAAGGTAAAGATGTGATACTGCCTATAGATTTCCAGTATATAATTTTAAAGGGTCAAAAATCAAGAATGTGTTAAAGACAGTTCTTTATTCATGAAATATTTATGTGTTTGTCTGCATATTTTCGAGGCTGCTCATCCAACTGCATTTGAGCCATGTTTCTAATTCTGGCTAGTTGATTGAGCAAGGAGTTGGTATGTGTCACTTTCAAGCTGAGTCACTACAGTCTGCTTAAATACCTTAGCTTTCTTCTTCTTGCCTCAGCTATTCTGGCATGACACCTCTACTGCACAAAGATGGGCAGCTGGCCTGGTTCAGACTATACGAGTGTGTGTGTGTGTGTGTGTGTGTGTGTGTGTGTGTAACCCTTTATTGATGTGGATCACTGAAAGTTTGAGGTTTACTTTTACAACAACACAGCCTGCTGACACCAACCCAAATCACATCACAAATGTTACTCACATTCGTGCTATACTCTAACTAATAATCAGAACTACCTTCGGGTTCCAGTCAAGGATATAAAGCCGTCTTGAATAATATGAGTTTTTAATTATTTGGAAAGTCCTTCTTTCAAACATATTTATTGTACTATCAACAGTGAAACAGGGTTCATAATTATTCTGAAAATCTAATAGTAAGTTAGATTCAAGAAAACTCACAAAAGAGGATTTCACACTATTCCTAGTCTAGCAGACTAGGAACCTTATTTCTTTTAGTGACTACTGGGATCCCTAGTTTGGCTTACTGCCTTTTTATTTAAAGTGATGACCTAAAGGAAACTGTGAAGCTGACCCAAATACTGCATCCTATATCTTCAGTCAAGACCCCAGAAGCTCAAACCAAGCCAGCGACCTCTGTCGGAGCAGGCCTTCCATGGGAGCAGGCCCTAGCAAGCAACCTCAGTGGGAACAGGCCCAAATGGCCTCCAAGATTGCAGAACAACCCCCATGAGTGAGGAGTGACCTCCAGGAATGCCGAGTGAGCTCCACAGTGACTGGAACCATGGCCCCGACTTCACCATGAGGAGCAAACATCTGGCATCTAGAAGATTGATCACCAGAGACACAGCCCCAACTACACCAATCAAAGGAAAAGATGTGCAGACAAGGTAAGAACTCACTCAAAACCACAAAGAGCAACATGACACCAACAAAAACTAGTGACTCTACAACAGCAAGACTTGAACAACCCAATATTGATGAAGCAGAAAAAAAAATGACCTAAAAAAGTGTAGAAGAATGTTTGAGGCCCTTAAAGAGGGAATGAAACATTTTCTTAAAGAAATGGAAGAAAAAAACAAAAATTGAAAGAAATCAACAAATCCCTTAAAGAAAACTAAGAAAAAGCAATCAAACAGATTTAAAAAACTATTCAAGACTTGAAAACTGAGAGACAATAAAGAAAACACAAACTGAGGGAATTATGAAAATGTACAATGTGGAAAAATGATCAGGAACCACAAATGCAAGCATAAACAACAGAATAGAAGAGATAGAGAGAGAATCTCAAGTGTTGAAGATATAATAGAGGAAATAAAACCCATTAAATCTAACAAAAGCTTAACATGAAATATCCAGGAAATATGGGACACCAGGAAAAGACCAAACCTAAGAATACCAGGGATAGAAGGAGAAGCCCAACTCAAAAGCACAGAAAATATATTCAACAAAATCATAAAAGAAAACTTTCCCAATCTAAGGAAAAATTTGCAAATGAAAATACAAGAAGTTTACAGAAGACTTGTAAAATAAAAAAAAATAAAAAGAAATAGAGATTGAAACCTGAAAAAAGTCCCCTTGCCACATAATAACCAAAACACTAAACATACAAAATAAAGAAAGAATATTAAGAATTGAAAAGAAAAAAGGCCAAGTAACATATAAAGGCAGACCTATCAGAATTGCACCTGACTTTTCAATGGAAACAATAAAAGCCAGAAGGTCCTGGTCACTCATGTATTATGCAGACATTAAGAGACCATGGATGCCAGCCCAGACTACCCAGCAAAACTTGCAATCACCATACATGAACAAAACAAGATATTCCATGACAGAACCAGATTTAGGCAATACCTAGCCATAAACCTGGCCTTACACAAAGTACTAGAAGGAAAACTCAAATCCAAGGAAGTTAGTTATATTTGCAAAAACACAGACAATGATGATCTCACAGCACCAAACCCCAAAGAAGAGAATACACACACACAATAACATCACCAACAACGAAAACTAAGGTAACAGTAACTAGCAATCACTGGTCATTAATATTCCTTAATATACATGAACTCGAGTCACCTATAAAAAGACACAGGCTAACCAATTGGAAACGCAAACAGAATTCATCCTTCTGCTGCATACAAGAAACACACCTCAACCTCAAAGACAAACATGACCTCAGAATAAAGGGTTGGTAAAAAAAATTCCAATCAAATGGACCTAAAAAATAAGCATGTGTAGCTATCCTTATACCTAACAAAATAGGCTTCAAACTAAAATTAATCAAAAGAGACAATGAAGGACATTTCATATTTGACACAGGAAAAACCATCAAGAGGAAATTTCAATACTGTACATCTATGTATTTCTTCTCAGCACCTCATGGAACCTTCTCAAAAAATTGACCACATACAAGGTAATAAAGCAAACCTCAACAGATACAAAAATTTGGAATAACTCCATGTATCTTATTGGGTCATCATGGCTTCCAACTAAAATTCGACAGAAACACTAATTTCAGAAAACCCACAAACACATGGAAATTAAACAATGCTCACCTGAATCACCAATATGTCAATGAATAAATAAAGAAAGAAATCAAAGACTTCCTAAAATTCAATGAAAATGACCACACAACATACCCAAATTTATGGGACACAATGAAAGCAGTGTTAAGAGGAAAGCACTAAGTGCCTAAATAAAGAAGTTGGAAAAATTCCACACTAGTGAGTTAACAGAACACCTGAAAACTCTAGACCAAAAAGAAGCAAACTCACCTAGGAAGACTAGACATCAGGAAATAATCAAATTGAGAGTTGAAATCAACAAAATAGAAACAAAGAACACAATACAAAGAATCAGTGAGACAAAAAGTTTGTTCTTGGAAAACAACAACCAAATAAACAAACCTTTATCCAAACTAACCAAAAGGCAGAGAGAGAATATCCAAATTAACAAAATCAGAAACAAAAAGGGGGACATAACAACAGACATGGAGGAAATCCAAAGAATCATCAGGTCATACTTCAAAAACCTGTACTCCACAAAATTGTAAAACTTAAAGGAAATGAACAATTTTCTGTAAAAATATCACTTACCAAAATTAAATCAAGACCAGATAAGCAAATTAAATAGACCTATAACTGCTAAAGAAATAGAAACAGTCATCAAAAGTCTCCCAACCAAAAAAAGCCCAGGATCAGATGGTTTCAGCACAGAATTCTACAAGACTTTCAAAGAAGAACTAATACCAATACTCCTCAAATTGTTCAACACAATAGAAAAAGAAACAAAGTTGAAAAACTCTTTTTATGAGACTACAATTGCCCTATTACAATTGGATACCCTAATAATACCCAAACAACACAAAGACATTATTAAGAAAGAGAATTATAGACCAATCTCAGTTATGAACACTGATGCAAAAATACTCAATAAAACACTGGCAAACCAAATCCAAGAATACATCAGAAAAATCATCCACCATGACCAAGTATGCTTTATCCCAGAGATGCAGAGATGGTTCAACATATGAAAATCTATCAAGTTAATCCATCATATAAACAAACTGAAAAAAAAAACAGGATCATTTCAATAGATGCTGAAAAAAACTTTGACAAAATACAATATCTCTTCATGATAAAGGTGTTGGAGACAGCAGGGATACAAGGAACATATCTAAACATAATAAAGACAATATACAGCAAGTCAACAGCCAATATCAAACTACATGGAGAGAAACTCATAGTGATCCCTCTAAAATCAGGAACAAGACAAGGTTGTCCACTCTCTCCATATCTATTCAATACAGTTCTTGAGGTCCTAGCTAGAGCAATAAGAGAACAAAAGGAGATCAAGGGGATACAAATTGGAAAAGAAGTGAAACTCTCACTATTTGCTGACGATATGATAGTTTACATAGGTGACCCCAAAAATTCTACCAAGGAATTTATGCAACTCATAAATGCCTTTAGTAATGTAGCAGGATACAAGAGTAACTAAAAAAAATATCAGTAGCCCTTCTTTACACAGATGATAAATAGTCTGAGAAAGAAATCAGAGAAGCATCACCCTTTACAAAAGCCACAAATAACATAAAATATCTTGGAGTAACTCTAACCAGACAAGTGGAAGACTTGTATGACAAGAACTTTAAATCTTTGAAAAAAGAAATTGAAGAAGACACCAGAAAGTGGATAGATCTCCCATGCTCTTGCGTAGGTAGAATTAACATGGTAAAATTGGCAATCTTACCAAAAGCAATCTACAGATTCAATGCAATGCCCATCAAAACACCAGCAAAATTTGTCACAAACATCAAAAGAACAGTACTCAACTTCATATAGAAAAGCAAAAAAGCCAGGATAGCCAAAACAATCCCGTACAATAAGGAAACTTCTGGAGTTATCATAATTCCTGACTTCAAACTCTACTACGGAGCTGCAGTACTAAAAACAGCCTGTTACTGGCATAAAAATAGAAAGGAGCACCAATGGAACCAAATTGAAGACCTGGATATCAAGCTACATACCTACAAACACCTGATTTTTGACAAAGAAGCAAAAAATATAAAATGGAAAAAAGAAAGCATATTCAACAAATGGTGCTGGCATAACTGGGAATCAACAAGTAGAAAATGAAAATAGATCCATATCTATCGCCATGCACAAAACTCAAGTCCAAATGTATCAATGTCCTCAATATAAAACCAACCACATTGAACCGCACAGGAGGGAAAGTGGGAAGTACACTAGAATGCATTGACAGAGGAGACCACTTCCTAAATATCATCACCCCAGTAGCACAGACACTGAAAGAAACAATTAGTAAATGAGGCCTTCTGAAACTGAGAAGCTTCTGTAAATCAAAGGACACCGTCACCAAGACAAAACGACGCCTACAGAATAGGAAAGGATCCTCACCCACTCCACATCAGACAGAGGTCTGATCTCCAAAATATACAAAGAACACAAGATATTGGTCATCAAAAGAACAAATAATTCAATTAAAAAATGGAGTACAGCCCTAAACAGAGAACTCTCAACAGAGGAATCTAAAATGTCTGAAAGACACTTAAGGAAGTCCTCAACCTCCTTAGCCACAGAGAAATGCAAATCAAAACAACTCTGAGATTCCATCTTACACCTGTAAGAATGGCCAAAATCAAAAACACTGATGACAACTTATGCTGGAGAGGTTGTGGGGTAAAGGGAACACTCCAGAATTGCTGGTGGGAGTGCAAATTGTTACAGCCCCTTTGGATATCAGTGTGGTGATTGCTCAGAAAATTAGGAAACAACCTTCCTCAAGACCCAGAAACACCACTTTTGGGTTCATATCCAAAGGATGCTCAATCATGGCACAAGGACATGTGATCAGCTATGCTCATAGCCGCATTATTTTTCATAGCCAGAACCTGGAAACAACCTAAATGCCCCTTGACCAAAGGATGTATAAAGAAGTTGTGGTTACATTTACACAATGGAGCACCACACAACTGAAAAAATAACGACATCTTGAATTTTGCAGGCAAATGGATGGATCTAGAAAACATCATATTGAGTGAGGTAGCCCAGACTCAGAAAGACAAATATCATATTTACTCATTCATAAGTCGTTTTAGACATAAAGCAAAGAAAAACCAGCCTACAATTCACAATCCCAGGGAACCTAGACAACAATGTGTACCCTAAGAGAGACATACGTGGATCTAATGTACATGGGAAGTAGAAAAAGACAAGATTTCCTGAGTAAATTGGAAGCATGGGAATCATGGGAGAGTGTAGAAGAGGAGGGGTGAAGAAGGGAGGTGACCGAAGAAAAATATAATAAATATTTTTTATTCAAATATTATTGAATATTATTTGTTCAAAGCTCAATAAAAACAATTTCAAAAAGAAAATTTCCTTTTATTATTGTTATTATTATTATAATCATCATCATTTTTAGCATTTTGGAAGGTTTTGATGGTGTCTGTTTTTTCTATTCATGTGTATAGGTGCAGAGTGCGCAAGTGCCTGTAAAGACGTGGGGTTCATGCCAGGAATCTTTCTGATGATTTTTCTACCTTATCCTTTCATGCAGGTACTCTTGATTGTTTTAAAAGAAAAACCTGAAAAACATCCAGAACACTTCAAAAGTCTACCAAATGTTGTTATTCAGACACTGAAATTGGGAAAAAAGATTCCTAAACCTTTTCTTTAATGTGTGTAACATATCCTCATATCCTGCAACATTTATAAGTTAAAATGACCGAGTTGGTATGATGACATTCCCTGGTTATCCCAGGACTCAGAGACTGAGGCAGGGGGATCTTAAGCTTGAATCCAGTTTCAGTTTACAGTGAGACACAACTTCAAAACAGCTAAAATATAGTTCCCCTCTGCTTTCAGGAGTGAGGGAGTGTGTGTGCATGTGTGTATGCATCTGTCTGTGGTAAAGAGAATGAGAGCAAGGTATATATAAAATATCATAATGAAGCCTGTATTAGTGTTCACTAAAGGAACAGAAATGACAGACTATATATATATATATATATATATATATATATATATATATATATGTATGTGTGAATGTATGTATATAACTTTGTCATTGTTGTGAAAAATACACACACACACACACACACACACACATATATATCAGAAATTAAAAGGTCCAGTTAATTTAATGACACAAAGAAAGGACACAAAGACATACTTACTAGTTATAAAGCAATGAAACTGAAAAAAAAAAAGACCCCAGAAGCTCATCTCATGCACCCTTGAGGCATCCAAACCTTCCAAGAGTCAGACTATATCACGCATCTCTAAGCACACATTCTGGTCCTAACCTTCACTCTCTGCTATGCTTTGGAGCATATACTTTATTGCCATGTTTGGAACATCTGAACTGTACTTGTTTATTACTAAGAATGGGTAGACCTTAAAGATACATGACATTTCTGCTTAGAGAAGCTCTCATCGAACAACTAATCCCAACCAGTGTTGTTGATTTCACCTCTGTCTCATTTAGACAATCATAAGAGATTGCAAAATGATTTTATTAGGAATTCAGAAATACCCCCACCCAGCCTATACATATTTCTAGGTTTTCTTAAAGAATTTCATATGGTTTAAGGGTCTTAGAACACATTGTTATTTCTTAATACAGGAAACTTTCTTGTAGGAGTTTCCAGAATCTATTGATTCTGGATTAAAACAAAAAATTTTTGAAATTTATTATCAAATAAAAACAACACATATGCCAAGAATTAAGAGGATGCTTAAAGTAGTTAGGTATCAAAAACACAGTTTTCAAATAACATGTGATGTATTTAGTGAGGGCAATGGGACGGACACGAGGACAGAGCAGGACTATAGCTGAGTGGTAAAGGCACAGGCCACACAAGCCTACGACATGAGGTGGTCCTGTGACACACAGATACTCCACGCACGCCTCCCACACGTCATACTCCCCCAACAATGAAAGTAATTTTTAAATTAAAAATATTTAAGTGTGGGAAGGGCTTTGTATTCAGTACTAAGTAAATCTAAATAGTAACTTTATAACTTACTATGTGGCTTTGAATGTCCACCCTTGTAAAACTGGATCAATAACAGTACTCATTTCTAAACAATTACCCCACCCTGATGTGGGATTCCCCTCTGTATGCTGTGATTACCATCGATTAATTAAAGAAACTGGGTTGGGCCTATAGCAGGGCAGAACAGAGCTAGGAAAGGGGGGAACTAAACTGAATGCTGGGAGAAAGAAGGTAGAGTCAGGAGTTGGAGACAGACACTGGAGGGAACCTTGCCAGGAAGCCATAGCCACGTGGCGATACACAGATTAATAGAAATGTGTTGCCTTGGAGGAGAAGTCGTGGTTTTGTTTCTACAGGAAATGAAATGCTGTGGATTCCTTCCAGGTAACAAACATCGGATTTGACCAGGGGAGACTACAGACACATGGGGAGGAAATCAAGACAGACTACAAGACAGGTGACTTGTGAGCTGAGCCCTCTGCACGGGAACAGCTTGGAGAGGAGATGAGACAGGATAAATACTGACGGCTACAGAGTCCTTATGGTTTATTATTACATGCCATCCTTTCATATGGTGTGGATGGATATTTATATTGGTTATGCAATCCAAACAAACTTATAAAGTTGACAGGTAATTTTTACCTGCACAAACATAGAGCAAAAAAAAAAATCTTTAATTGAACAGTGCACACGGCACACTCCATAATTGTGTTAATGTAAATATGTATGTTACCTTTAAAAATACTGTATTTGCTTTTAAGTTTTAGGATTACCTAACATACAAGTAACCTAGTCATAGTTAACATGGAATTAAAATCTAGGTTTTCCTGAATGTTTAACTCTAGCTCAGAGAGTCTTCTGGACCCACCTCCATGACGACAGTGAATGGGTGTGTATGTCTTAGCACAGGTACTGGAATGTAATAAGGAATGCAATAAACCTGGAGTCCCAGAATGTTTTCAACAGATATCAGATGATCACAGTGGGGAAAAGAGATTGGTCCTTCCTAATTCAGTTAGAGCGCCACTGTCCTTGTAACCTAAAACAATTGGATGGTTCTGACGCTGCTGTTTTTAAAAGACTCGGCAAAATAAAGACATAGCAATCATAATATTTGCCTGGAGAAAGGACCCAGCAGACAGTCTTTCCTAGCAATTAAATTGACAATAATTTCACTTCATTTTCATGGTGGAGAGAAAAATTGTCCACATCCTCAAATATACCACTTGTCTCTTATCTTACAGAAATCATTATGCATTGATCTATCTGCTGTTTCCTGATCTACAGATAATGGCTGATGTCACTTATTTCTTATAAAAGCCATGTCCAGTAGAAAAGTCTGGGAAATTTTAAACCCACAAACAGGCATTTTTTTGAGGAAAAATGTGGGGCCACCATCCTCACTCACAAAGCAGAATTCACCAGGCAGCCAGTAGTAATCATCAGGGAAATTACTAGGGTAGGAAATAGAAAGGCCCTTTGCCCTGATTTTCACGGATTCTATCTGAAATTCCAATCACTTTCCTCCAGATATGGCTCATTCTAAAGCAATTCAGAGTCTTCTCCCACCCAAAGAGAACCTGTCACTCCAAATAACATCAAGTATTATTCTTTTGGCAGAAGAAGAAAAGAAAGAGGAGGAGGAAGAGGAGGAGAAGTAAGCAAAAGGAAAAGCAAAAACAAAAACCTTCTTATATCCCAGTGTGTCCATTTTTGTTGACTACAACACACACACACACACACACACACACACACACACACACACACACACACACTCTTACGCAGCACCAAAAATATATATGTTTTTGAACTCTAGTACTGACGAGGCGACGTCATATTATAAAGCCGTGTTAAAACCACACAAACCACAGACCTGTCCTGTAAATAGAGAAGAGAAACACAGCCAAGAGTAAGAGATTAACAATCTTCTTGGTGGAATCACACCCATTTCAATAGAAAGTGAGTATTCTTATGAGAAAGAACATAAAACTACAATTTTATCTTGAGCCACAACCAAAAAACTACTTGTGACTTAATTAGTGATTCATATTTCAGGACACATTTGTAGCTTCTAATTTACTAAAAAAGCATCAGCTATTTCTTGAACTTCACTGTGCTATTTGCCTCATTTGAAAATGATACAGGCATATGGAAATTTCTTGATCCTACATCATCCCAGGTCAGCATTTTGCCTCCCCAATGGGAACTGTTTTGGAGGCATTTTCTTAAACTCTCCTTACCTTAAACCTCTGCTCAATGTCAGGTCCAAGTCAATTGTCTTCTCTCCAGAACGTACGATGCTTCCAGATCGCAAAAGGAAAAACAGATGCTGACTGCCCTGTATCTAACACGGCCTCCTCCTGCTGCTTTGATGCTAAGCCTATGTGCTTATCTTTTCATCATGAAGTCAAGCAGTTAAGTTTCAGATTGGGTCACAGGGTATTTAAGGCCAAGGAACACACCCTTTTGAATCCTGCCTCCCACCTACCAAGCTACTATCCTGAGCCATGTGCTACCTGCTTTGTGGGTCATATATCCTCTCCTTTAGGACATCAAGACAGGTAGAAGACAAAAAAAATACTTTTATAGCAATAATATTTAATTGTGTGCTAGAGGTCCTAAGGAGATAAACCAGTTTCTAATGTGCAGTGCCTCAAGAAAGAGATTGAGCCATAGACGAACTGAAGCTATAGGAATAAATACAAAAGAACAACAACTGTGGCAAGTCAGCATTATAGCTCAAAGAATTGGGAGCACTAGCCTAACCACTGCTTGTATTGCACAATAGCATCTCCGGGGCCCAAAGCGCCTACTGGATAATTGACACAGCTCCTGCTGAAACCAGAAAGGAGAAAACCAGCAATATTGAAGAACTGCATTCCTTACTAATAGGTTGGTCACAAGTTATGTGAAAATTAAGATGCTGGCACACCTAAAACGGAGACAGGGTTCTTTCAGAGAAGGGTATGTAGGGAAAGAGATTATTGTAAAGCAGTGAAGTGAATGAGTGATCCAAGGCGAGCAATGCACAAGGGAAAGGCAGCATCCTGACAAAGGACAGGGACCTAAGGGGGACTCTTATGTACTCTTGACAAAAATGTAGGTTAGTATGGCCATCGTAGAAAGCCATGTGGCTATATGTATGATCCAGTAATCCCATGATATATGTGTGTGTGTATGTATTAAAATGTAAATTAGTATGGCCATCATAGAAAGCCATGTGGCTGTATGTATGATTCAGTAATCCCATTATGTGTGTGTGTGTATATATATATATATATATATATATATATATATATATATATATATATGTGTGTGTGTGTGTGTGTGTGTGTGTGTGTGTGTGTGTGTGTATACATATATGTGTGTGTATTCAAATGCAATGAAATAAAGCAAAATATAAATAATAAAATAAAAAGAAGTATGTCAAAGAAACATCTTCACTCTTGTATTGGTTGCTGCCCTGTTCACAGTAGCTAATACATGGAGTCAAGCTAAGTATCCCTCAATATATGAATGGATAAAGAAGGCTGGAGATGCTTCAGCTGTCAAGGGTATTTGATGCTCTTTTAGAGGACCAGAGTTCAGTTCCCAGAACCCATAAGAGGCAGCTCATAACCACCTGTACTTCCAGTTCTAGACTCTCTCTTCTGGCCTCTATGGACAAACTGGCACTCGTATACAAATAAATAAATGAAATGACAAACAAAAATGCTTATACACATATACACAGTGAAATATATCCAACTAGAAAAAATAATTCAGTCATTTGCCACAACACAGACGAATACACAAGATTTCATGATCCAAGGAACAAGATAGATGCAGAAAGAAAAATACCACATGACTTCGTTTATTGTGCAGTGTAGTAATAAGGGCCTTCCTCCATCAGTGCAGTCCAACAGAGTTGACCTAATAGCAGTAGAGAGTAGAATAGAGGCTAGGCAAGGCTTTAGAAGGAAGGGAAGAGGAATGAAGTAGGAGAGAAAACTTGTCTGTAGATACAAAGTTACTTCTATGTAAGGAGAATAATTTCTGATAGTGTACTGCACAGAGGGAAAATAAGCTGACTGTGTTAAACTTCAAAATAGCAAAATGTGGTTTTAATATTGTGCTACAAAGAATAAGAAATGTATGAGGTTGTAATTAAAAGCAAAAATAATGTAGGATTAAAATCTTTTTAAGAAGAATAGGAAAAAGGGGCTGGAGAGACTAGTCGGCAGCTAGAGGTGCCTGTTGCAAGCCTGAGTTTGGTTCCTGGTATCCACATGGTAGACAGAAAGAACTGACTCCCGCCAGTTGACCTCCAATATCTACACACGCACTGTGACACACACACACACACACACACACACACACACACACACACACACACCAAAGTATTTTAAAAGTAACAGGAAGAATTACAAAATAAATTATAACAGCTACCTAATCTGATCTTAGGATCAAATTCTGATGTTTCCAAATATTACTCAATAATAATTGAGTAATTCAGTTTAGATTACTCAGCCCTGATAATTCTTGGGAAAATAAAGACAATATACTCTTTTCTGCATAGTGTAAATAGTGATAAAGTGACATTTCAATATACTTATATTTAAATAAGGCTTAACCTTGGAAAATTTTAGTGACTTTCAAATAGCTCTACCCAACGCTACAAATGTTCAAGCTTCTGTACTCTGAATATAATTTACATATCTTCCCACACCTACAGGCTGATGCCTACAGGCTGATCTAATGGAAACAATTCCTTAGATGAGATTTCCTCTTCCAAGTATGTCTAGGTTTGTGTCAAGTTGACAAAAACTAACCAGCACAAAAACGAAAAGAAAGCAATGTACCATCTTGCCAGGTTGTAAATTTCCTCTTACTGGGGAAGCTGAAGCCAGAGTGTAGGCCCATATTTCTATATGGTGTGGCAGCCAGGTGCTAAAGCCATAGGCCCCATCTGAGGTGATCACTTAGCCCTGCATACAGGCTGTCTCTCTAACAAAGGGTCAGGATGTTGTTGCTCCTTTCTTTGTAATTTGGAGGATGCCTTATAGAGATGCTGATTCAAGCCTATGTGACAGCTAGCATACACAGCAGACAAGTAGATGCAGACGTGACAAAATGCCATTACCTGGTTACCTAGGAGACAGGTCTGGTGTATTTTCCCGCTCCATTTATGTGTTGGTATAAATGCTGTCCGGAGGATAAACACAGGGAGATCTTCGGAAGGAGCCTGAGATGCCCTTCCGTGATGACCATGTAAGCTGTGTCTGATTATTCCTTGCGGCTCCGTACCAGTCCAGTTAGGGAAAATAGTTATCTATGTTGGGGCCCACGGACTCTAAGACCAGAGGACTGAAAGTTCAAAGCTGAGTTCATCTAAAGTGTGAATTAGATGCCAGCTTGGTCAACTTAGTGAGATCCTGTCTCAAAATGTAAACAAACAAACAAGGGACTGGGGATATAGCGCTGACTGTCATAGGGTACTTGCTTAGCTATATTTGAGACCCTAGATTCAACATGGTAACTAAATGACCATACATAGAAGCAAACAAAAATAATAATTGCATGCAGGAAATATGTGATCTAGAAGAGACAAGTACATAAAGGACTCTAAACCACCATGAAGTATAGAGAAAGAAATGAGAACAAGGAAGGAACAAGATTCTAACCGTAAGTAACCTACAGGCCAACGGCTCTAGCTAGCTATCTCAGGGCATGTCTAACTTCCAGGTGTTCCATACGTGCTTTGTTCCCATCTGCCAACGCTTGGGAACCACCTTGATGTCTTTCAGTGAGGAAATGGGTGCAAGCTGGCAATGAGAGATTATTCAGTGATAAGAAGAAATAAGCCTTCGGGCGTCAGAGGATAGCTTTGTTTGCCAGTCTCTGGTGTTTGAGCCTTTGTATAATAAAGCACAAAGTTACTGTTACTCAGGGCATAATGCATGGCCCAAAGACAAGATGCAATGCGAGGGAAAAATGAGTGTATTTGAAGCATCATTTCCCACTAGAAGGTCCTTCCCTCTGTCTCTACCACTTCCTCTATGATGTCTTCCCCTTTTTTCTTCCTCCCTCCCTTCCACAACTGGGACTTGGTCTATGATTACAGGAAGAAGAGATGTGGGCAGGAGAACTGGGACTCAGGAGTGTTGGGTAGAGAGATGGCCTGTGAGTGTCTAGGGATTGTCTATCTCTCTGTTGGAGTGTTGAGATTACATATGCCTTCTATAGCACACCTCTTTATGTTGGTTCTGGGGATTCGAATTCAGGATCTCATACTTGCTTGGCAAGTGCTCTACCCACGGAGCCTGCTCCCCAAACAAGATCAGAACAGAAACCTGGACAGCGGTGCTTGACTTCAGGGAAAGTGAAGACCTGGAGTGGGGTCGAGCTGTCTGGCTGAAACAACAACAAAGAAGGCTCATGGGATGGGGTCCCAAATATTTCAGCTTTTAAGACACAGCCATGAAATTCCAAAGAGTCATTTTATTGGCACAGCTGTGTACATCTGTAGGCTGAATCCCTCCAAGCTTGGCATCTGCCATTCAGTCTTAAAAGCCTAACCTGTGATGGCAGTCTCCCCCATTTAAGGTTCTATTTTCTGTAGTTTAAGATATCCAGCCATGTTCTGAAAAGACCATACGTAAAGTTCCAGAAGTCAATAGTTCATAAATTTAAGTGATTTTATTGTGTTATATTGCTGTCTCTATTGTATGAGTTATTACCCTCTTAGTGTGCCTACTTTATAAGTTAAATGTTTAAAAAGGAAATAGGAAGACATGGAGAGAACGGCATGTATTTCAGTGAAGCTCTCAGCATGAAAGCCTACAGACAGCAGAGTTATCGATATGATTACTTGGAAAAGACAAGGTGTCGTAAAGAGGTCAGATGTTGCCATGATTTCAGAAGGAGGAAGGATTAGATAAATAGATGTAACACCTGTGTTTAATAAATATTATTATAGTAGAGTGTAATATGGATAGGTGACATTCCACATCTGTCAAAGGTCAAAGAATTTAAAAACAAAAAGAGCACTACTATAACTTCTGGATATAATTAACAATGTACAATTGTCAGTCGGTCTGCCATAGCAAATGCGCCACACCACGGAAAGATGTTAATATTAGGAGACTGTGCAGAATATGATCTCTGCACAGCTTTCTGTACATTTAAAACTACTCCAAAAATAGTCTGCTAATTAAAAAAAATGTGAAAAGCACTACATCGCAGGACAGGCATTTGCTCCAGCTACAGAACTCGCTTGCATACTGCACTATTTGTTGAAGGTGTCTTTCTTTAAATAAGAGAAATAAAAACTTCTATTTTAAGTGCCTCTTGGCAGGGTTTCACCCCACTCCAGTCCCTTTTTCTCTCCCAGAAGTCAACCACCACTGCCCGGGTTTCTGTTCTGTTGTATTTTATTTTTTCTCTCACCAGGACACTGTCTTGGTTGCTGTGGTGGTGTTTTCTTTTTGGCTTCGTTCCCCGCCCCCACCCGGGTACTGTGAATGAAACCCAGGGCCTTTGTAATTGCTAAGCAAGCACACTGCCACTGAACTCTGCCCCCACCCCTTACTATATTGTTTTTAAATCAGCAGTTTTCATCCTTTGAATCTGATTTTGCTATTGGGCCTCATTTGCCTTTGTGTATAAACCCTAGCAGCAAAGTGTCATCTTCACACAGTGATTTCCTAAGAGTATAGTTGGAATTGCGGAAATGATTCTAAAGATCCAGTTGGCAAGAACTGATATTTAAACAATACCCGCTTCTATCTATAAATATAGAATATCTTTCCCCTTATTTATACTCTTGATTTCTTGTCAGAAGTTTGGTTCTCCTTGTGCATACCTTACAGATTTTACTAAATTTATGGATTTCTCTCTCTAGCCCCCTCTCCTTCTTCCCCATCACGCTTCTCCCCCTTTCCTTTCTTTACCTCCCTCCCTTGTGTTGACTCCAATGCTACTATGTTTCATCTTTAATTGGTGTCTTTACTGTATGACCTAATAAATTTGGTATGCTAGGGTATCCTTGCCTTGTTGCCAAGCCTTAGAAGAAGGTGTGCAGTTTTTGACCATTAAGTATGACTCACTATGACATTAGCTGTAGATTTTGTTTCAGATATCCTGAATCTACTTGAGGACATTCCCTTTCTATACTTAATTTGCCTTCCATTTGTTTTCAATTGTGCACACAAGAAAATGAAAATCTACAAAGTTAATTTAGAGTCAGCTCATAGACAGAACATTTTGAGCATGGGAAGAACTGCCAGGTGGTGCAGCATTGCTTTTTCGTTGGGACCGCCAGTTCACATGGAGACTTAGTGTTAATTATGAAAGCTCAGCCTTAGCTTAGGCTTGTCCCACTAACACTTATAACTTAACCTAACTTGCTTCTTAATCTAGGCTTTACCACGTGTCTTTTTACCTTTGTTTCATTCTGTCTGTCTGACTCCTTCCCTGTCTGGTTGGCATCTCACTGGTGTTAAGCAGTGTACCTAGATTCCTCTCTCTTCCCAGAAATCCCACCTTACTCTCCTGCCTAGCTATTGGCCATTCAGCTCTTTATTAAACAGATCACAGTGACATTTCTTCACACAGAGTACAAATATCCCACAACAAGGTGAACAATTCAGTATCGAAGGATCCTTAAATCATCCCACAGTACAAAAGTGTAGTTTCTATTGAAAGACAGCCAAGGAGACGGTTTCTGTGAAGGGCTTCTGTAACTTAATGGAGGGACACAAAAATCTCACTCTCGGTTAACCTTGCCTTACAGTGGGTCTGAATCCCTTGTAGGTCCCAGAATCTTTACCAGCCCCTGAAATGTTTCCATGAGGACATTACTTCTCAAATGCAATTATGCTACTCACTGTGAACACAGGAAAGAAAGCTACTAATTCTGGTTTATGCTGGAGTCACAGACATCTAGTAACCCGAACTAGTTTACTTTAAATGAATAAAGTATCTAATTACCAGTGACCACACCTGAATCGCCAGTGTGGAGGTCATTTATCTGTATAATATCATTTCTGATGATAGAGTTGAAACTGCGGAGAACTGTTGAAGACCTGCAGGAACTTTTGGATGTCCTTGGCATATCTAAAAAGAATATCTTGCAGATCTGTCCTCACAGGCTTGGCAGTCTTGATGAATCTTTACCTGCCTGCTTGCCATCCCGTTCTCACACCCTCCTCTCTTCACACGTCCACACCCAGTTTTCAGAAGGGCAGAGAAACAAAACCCACACAAGCATCTCCTCCATTGCCTTTATTTTAAACCCATTTATCGCTGCCTTGCTGCAGGGATGGATTTTGGCAAATTCCTGAGTTTCTTGAGAGAAAATTCCATGTTCTTCAGAAAAGTGCCTCAAAGGTTTTTTTGATGGGTGGATATAGGGAAATTGAGGCATTTGTCTGTCTGCATATTTACTCACACCCTCAATCCTCCATCTACCCGCCCATGCTGTCAAAAATATTCATTATAAAGCTTTACTGTGCCAGCTTTAGCCACTGGTGATGAGACAGCCAAGGCATGTGCTCCCAGAGCAAGAAGACAGACAAGAATCAGAGAAGATTAATACTTACAGCGGAGCCCTCACGTTAACAGTTCCTGCACGGCATGGGGGTTAGTCAGAAGAGAGGCTCTTATGGCCCTCCCTAGTCTTAGCATTCAAGTCCTCATTTGAATAAGATCCCTGGATGATTCACAGGCACACTAAACATTGCAAAACTCTAGTCTAGGACAGTACTTCTCAGCTGAGCATCTTCAGCCTTTCAGACTGGTTCATTCTCTGTTGTGGCAGTGGGGTACTATACTACCTAATGTATGCAGTGTGTTGAGAAAGATTTCTGATCTGTGCATACTACGTGTGACCAACACACAACCAAAAGAAAAAAGAAAAAAAACTTTTAGAGATTGATAATGTCCCCTGGAGGTCAAAACCATGCTTTATTTCCCAATTAAGGAAGTCTGATATGAAAGACCCATAGACAAATCCTCTTAACATCACAATATTTCCTTTTTTAAATCTTTTTTTTAAGGAAAAAGTCACAAATTTGACTGTCAATTACTATATTAAAGTAAGTTCAAAGGCTAGGTTCACTGATTTTTCAGAGATATTAAGTACACATTATTACAATGAACTGAAAAAACAAGAAACATTTAGAGGAACACTTATATGATTCCTGTATGAAGTATTTCACCCAGAAATCCTTTCAAGTTGGTAGTTTAATGTTACAATTAAGGATAAAGATGAGCATGGCATTAAATATAGCATATATCACATCAAAGCCTCATGATTGGGTGTCTTCCCTGGCAATTACATTTGCACTAACTAGAATTATATAAAGATTTTTATTTTGTTTTAGTAATGGCTTTTGGGCATCATGATGTAGGTCTAGCCTCAAGCAGCAGAAGTCAGGCACGGAGATAAGAGCTTCATGTTCAAATCCAGTGAAAGAAAAATTAATAGGCTCTATGAGCAAAGCCTGAAGCCAGCGTGATGGTATAGCCTTCAGTTATGACTAAAGTATGAGGTGGGTGTGGGAGAGTCAAGTAAATAACAGACCTCTGAGTCTGCGTCAGGAAATTAGATTTATTTTTATTTCCAACAGTGCTTTAAATGATATAACCATGCTTCTGAATTTGACAAATGCCTAAGATAGGCCACAAAGGAGACAATTCCCACTAAGGCTAAAATAACACAGGCAACCAAACAGCAAAGGCTGAGCCCCATGTGGTAAGAGAGGGGACATGTAGCTTTGGTGGCAGCCTGTGGGGTTCTCCTTGAAATGTAAGTATCAGGAAGTAGAAACCAGAAGGGCCTTAGCTCCCAGTGGGAGTGTGTTTGAGGTGTGCGGTTGGTTTGACAGGGATCAAGACTTAGCAGCAAGGGTTTGCTTATAGAAAACATCTGGAGAGCAAGAACAACATTCCGTGTCTAGTCCAAACCTGTTAGATATGAATCCAGACACCAACCTTTTATTTTTTTTCCTTTCTTTTTTCTCCTTCCTTCCCCTCCTTTTTTTTCTTCCCCTTTCTGCTCTCCTACCCATCCTTTGTTAACAATTTTCTGTTTTGAAATCTTTAGTATTAACTAGAATTGAAGTCCCCTGGGTCTCTTTATTATCTTTGCTATCGATGCACAATTGTTCTTACCTGCTGAAATACCGTGCTAAAGTTGGGGTCAACCGCTTCACATTTGTGTGTACAGACTGCATGCTATGCACTATTGCTGTGTGTGTGTGTGTGTGTGTGTGTGTGTGATCTTCCCAAAGACTCTTTTGTGGCCTAAGATTCTTCTCGATTCACCAAGCTGTATAAGATCCCATTGAAAAATACAGAAGGGGCAGCCAGCCCCTCCTGTTTCATGGCTTGAGATGATGTAAGGGCAAGAAGGAAGCATGGGTGCTCCTTCATTGATGCAGCTTTTTCTGAGTTTCCCTCTAACACACACCATTTGACTTCAGATATCAATACCAGAGCCACCAATTAACAAAACAACCGTTAGCTAATATCTGTAGAAGCAGGAGGGAGGAAGCAGTATCTCTCAAATGTGTCACATGCAGACTTCTTGCAAAAAACAAGTCAAATCAGAGCTTGCATGTTGGCTCAAATTAGTATTATAAATATTTATTTGCCTTTTAGAATTTTTATTCTATATACGCATTGTAAACTTTCTTAAATAATACAAATATTTAATGGCCTAGGAAAATAAAACAAATTTACTTACTAAAAAAAAAGTGTAACTGCAAAATTCAACACAAGTCAACTGAACTCATACAAATAAAATGTAATAGAAAGTTTCTATAAAGACAAACCACCTTACACAGGATGGCGATGACACCACCATTGATCATTTAACACTATTGTAGCAGAATACCTGAGAGTGCATAAATTACAACCAACAGGAACTTTCTTGGATTACGAGTCCTGAGATCAGGATTTCCAGAGGCAAGGAACAATGTCTGTCCAGGCCATCATGCTGTGTCACAATATGGCAGAAAGGCAAGCAACCACATGCAAGGCAATGAGCATGGGGCAAGCTTGTGACAAACTAATAGTAACAAGCACACCCACACAGTATTACCATTGATCTGTTCCTGAGGGTGCAAGGTACCTCTTCAAGTTCCTGCCTTTCGTAAATATATACCACTATGTGATCCATCTTTACTTAGTTTTCTGTATTCAAACAAACCTACTGAAAGGTTTTTTGACATATTTTCCCATCTCCTCTCTTCCTTAACCTTGAGAATTAAAACAGTATTGTTTACCACTATCATAATCCTAAATATAAACTAGAATCCCAGCACAGATTACTGGCTGAACTCCAAGAACACATGAATCTTGTCTATATGAGCATTTTAGAGATGGAAATGGAGAAATAGGTTATTATACTTAAAAACTGGCAGACATCTAACACAGGACAAACACAAGAACATATCAGCAAACTCCAGAATTGTACCTTAATAGCTAATGAGGGCAAAATCCTCTTTATGGGATTATATCAGCTAACACATGAGAAAAAGAATAGACTTTAAAATCTATAAATCCCAAATTAAATCAATAGATTGGGTCAATGTGAATGAAACCAAACAGACAGAAGACGAACAACCCAACAAGATATGCCTAAAGTCTTCCTGTAGAAAACAGTTAAATCAGAGTGTGACCTGGATAATCTAGGCAATAGCCTATTTACAGGAAATCCAAGGTCAAAGAAACATGGTAAATAATATCATGGGAATGCAATCAGTGAAATCTAGATGATGCAATATTCTACAAACAAACTGGTATTTTAATGACAGGTAACTTGTTGCTACTATCTTAAGTAATGACAGAAACCATAGACCACAAATCTCTCCTGACTTATAATTATGCATTTAATGTACTGTCTTTATTCAGATCCTAATTTATTCGGATCCAAAAATAATTTCCTGTTTTTATTTTCATAGATATGATAATAGCATATGTTTAATTTTAAATTGTATTTCCATTGGTGTATATTCATAGCACATAGTACTGGGTTTCACAAGGACATTTTAATGCAAATATATCATGTCCTTTGAGCAGAGTTCTCTCTTTCCCCTCTGCTTAGTCTCTTTTTATCTTAGCTTTGCTTTTACCTTTCTCTCTCTCTCTCTCTCTCTCTCTCTCTCTCTCTCTCTCTCTCTCTCTCTCACACACACACACACACACACACACACTCACACACACACACACACAATTTTATGTACCTATATAAAACCCAAGATCCACAAATGAAAACAGGCCTGATTCCCTTAATATGATAACCTCTAGCTAAGTGCATTTTTCCTGAAAGCAACGTTGTTCTTCTTTATGGCTGAAAACCTCACATACAAATCCCCCTTTGTTTATTCATTCATCTGTTGACACAGACTTAGTTAGGGTGGTTCCCTAATTTAGCCATTGTAAACAGGGCTGCAATTAACATTGCTGGGAAAGTGTTTCTCTGATCTATTGACTTGAGTCTTTCAGGTAAGTCCCTAACAGAGGGTCATATGGGAGACCTGTTTTTCTTTTTGGAAGACTCTCTAGCCATACTGATTAGCATACTGGCTAGACCACTTTACCTTCACACCAGCATGGAATAAGGTTTTTCTTTTGCCCACCTATTCACCTGCACTTGTTATATTTGCTTTCTTAATGACTGCCAATCTGATCTGGGTGAGAAGAAATGTCCTTGAAATTTTGATTTGCATGTCTCCGAGCTGACTGATTTTGAACCTTTTCTCATACATGCATTGTTCATCTGTATTTCATTTGAGAACTGTGTTCACTTCATTAATCCATTTTGTATTTACTATCACAGTGTTTTGAGCTCTTCGTGTATTCTAGATGCTAGTCATCTATCAGGCATCAAATTAGCAAAGAACTTATACTCTGTCGATTCCCAAAATGAAATTATCTTTTGTTCCACAGAAGCTTTTAACTCCATGGGTCCCCTTTGACTTACTGTTGGCATAATTTTCTAAGTGACTTCAATTCTCTTGCCTACACCTATATTGTTAAGTCTTTCCTCAGACGCTTTTGGATCTTCTGGCCTTACGTTAATGTCTTTAATCCATTTGGAGTTGATTATTGTACAGCGTGAGAGACAGAGATCTTGTTTCATTCTGTATGGGTAGATACCCAATTTTCCCAGCACAATTTGTTAAAGAGGCCATATTTCCTTTGATATACATATTTAGTATCTTTACCAAGACTCGGGTAGCTATAACTCCATGACTCCATACCTGTGTTGTCTATTCTATACCATTGATCTACACATCTATTTTTATGCTAATATTTATTGTTTCTGCTACTGTGGCTATGCAGTACACCTTGAAACCAGTATGATGATGCATCCTGACTTGTTCAGGATTGATTTGGTTATCTGGAATATTTTGTGTTTCATGAGTTTTATTAATTTTTTTCTATTTTTGAAGATTGACATAAGCATTTTGATAAATATTACATTGAATCTCTAGATTGCTTTTGGTAGAATGGCCATTTTCACAATATTAATTCTTCCAATCTATGAGCAGGAAGGATATTTCCATTGTCTAGTGTATTGTTCAAATTCTTTTTTATCTGCTTAGATTTTTCTTTAACACTGGGGAGGGATAAAACAGATGGAAGAACCAGGGCACCGAGAGCTGGATTTTCAGCACAGGATTTGATAATGAAGTAGTGCCTCAGAAATTAGGGCTGTTCTGAGAAACTCTGTGACCCCAAAAGGTGAAGGGAAACTGTTTGGCCTGAGAGCCCTGAGCTCAGAGAAGATTTGTGTTGTGCCCTTCGCCTTCCACTCTTACCTGCAGCGTTCTCCTCTGCCCCCACAGCACCTGCACTGCTCTCCATGGGAGGATTTCTCACTCACAGCATGTTGACATGACCTCCTTTAGCCCCGTGTCTCCTCGCCAGCCCAGAGCTCCTAGTTCATCCATATACCCGGCTGCCCTCAAAGCATCGTATGTGTCAATCAAACAATGCCAAGAAAGGCGCTAGTTGAGAGCCTTACAAAAAGCACAGGTGGAATGAAGTAATATTTCCCAAACTCATGTGCTCTTGCCTCTAGCTCCTGTTTCTTCTTGATTATGAGAGGCGTAAGCAAGCTGCCTTTCACTGTCACCACACACGAAGTCCAGATTGAACTCCATGACACATATGTCACAGAGAAGAGAACAGTCCATCCAACAACCAGGAACTTCATCATTAGTATTTTCTTTCCAAACTCCTAAGTAGCAAGGCTTTCTGACCCTTAGGATGGGTGTGTGACCGAAGCTATTTCTGCATGTAGGTCTGCCCTGTGACGACAGAACTCCAATATGAACATTTGCTTACATTGGCGATTTCTTTGTCGTTATCATAGTGTTGTAGATGATTTCTGGGAAACACCACCAATCTTATCCCCTGAAACCACTTGAAAGATGTGAGGCTATTTCATTTATAAATGAAATCAGTTGAAAAAGTCGCTTTTCTTCTGAATGAGAGAGGAAGAGAGTGAGCAAGTGAGGGGTATGTGTGGTGTAAATATAAGACAGACAGATATGTAAACTCTAGTCTCCTCAAAATTCAAGTTCAAACAATAGAAGGTGGAGAGTTTCAGGATCTGCTATTGAGAATGCTTTGCCTTCACTAAAAAAAAAAAATGAGAATTCTGATGAACCGATGCTGTCATCTGCCCTACATCCTTCTCTCTCCTATTGTTCAACACTGAAAGTCGTAATTTGGTCCAAAGAAGTCTCCAACTTTGATTCTATGTTTGTCTCACACACTAAGTATGCAAGGAAATAAAAAAAAATCTTGAACTCAGTGAGAAAAGACCAAGGGACCAAAGAAGAACCAGTGACTGTGCTAGGAGTCTCAGGGCCAGGAACTAAAGCAAGACTCCCTGAAGCAATCCACCCTTCTAGCTTTTGACACCCATCTCAAGTGTCCCAAGAGAATGAATCAGTGCTCTGTGTAGACAGCTGTATGTATAGGAAGTCATATCTGCCTTTTAGCGCTTGTGGCTGCTATGGATACCCAAAGGCAGAATAACAGCATTTAGCAATAGCGACAACATCAAGAAATGCACAGGTCTCTAGGTTGGGCATTTAGCTCAGTGGTAGAAGGGCCAGGTTACTCAGTGAAAGTTCAATTTCACATAGTGCATGCAATTTTTAGCCTAAGCGTGTCCAATATATTTCATGAATGATTCAATGTTCAAATTCCATGAAGCATGCTTTATTTTTTTCCTGGAAACTGAGTAGAAGGGATTTCTAAATTGTGATCTCTCAGGGTGACTTCTCAAACAATAGCAGCATCTGTCACTCACTGTCCTAGGCTGACTGGACTATGACTGCTGGGTGTTCCCACATGTCTATCTCAATAGCCCCATCTGTAAATGAATTCTATCCAGGCTGGTTCTTATCACAAACTACCCTTTCTTTGCCTCACTTGTACAATGAAATGCTTTATCTAAAATGATGTCGATATCACCAGGTAAGATGGGTATAGCTGGGCCAAGGTTCCATTTCCAAAGGCCACATGAATTGAGAATATATATTTTTCATCAACTAATAAACACTAAAAGTATATCCCAAAATTACAGGATGAGGTGAGATAGGATCCTAGAGGTCTTTCAATGTAAAAACCTTCTATATAATATGTATTAAGAATGATTTTACGGGTTAATAATGATTCCCATGCTTCTAAACACTTCAGGATTGTCAGCACTCTGGCACCAGAGCCATTAGATCATTGTTCTTTCCTGGATCAAAACAAGTCGTATAAGGTCCGGCTTCCTAAACTGGGCATCACAATGCCGTGCGGAGTCATATAACAGAGCACAGAGGTTGTGGAAAACTTGCTCAGAGTAAACGGGTTTTGAATATTCAGTGACTGATAATTAATTAAACATTAAGGATGTAATTAAGCCCAGATGTTTCTGGAAGCTCCTGTCTCTAGCTTCACTGCATCCTCATTGCTAAACCTGAAATAAGGGCATGTTACACAGAACCTGCTGCCATGTGACTCAGCAGCAACGGACCTCGAAACACTTCAGCTCCGAGTCAACATCATTGCTTTGCTATGACTTATAATGGGTATTTTCGCTGTAATTTCAAAGTTTTTCTCTTATGAAACATAATGGTTTAAGTAAGGAAAACAAAGACTTTTAATGTTTTCTTACTGTCATTCCTCACCATGCAAATATCAAACAAGTATACCTTGAATTGGGATTAATGTTAGAATATTTGATTTTGAAAATTGCTGTTTGAGCTGCTAGCTTGAGTTTTATAAACATAACTATTAAGTTAATTTTAAGTTGGGATTAAGCAGAATTTCCAACAATTAATGAAATGGTCCTAAGCACAATTCTGCTATTTTATATTACATATTTAGACAGAGTGGCATCCTCAACATTGACAATTATCGAATCAAAATATTGATTAATTTTGAAAAATGGTGAAGATATTTAGTGTCCTGCATTATCAAATATTTAGCCAACGTGTGATTCTTTTTATTCATATTTAATGTGTATGGATGGTTTGACTGAATGCATGTCTGTGTACTACATGCATTCAGTGCTTGTGGAGACCAGAAAGGATATCGGGTTCCCTGAGACTGGTGTTACAGACTCAAGGAACTAAGTCAGTGTCCATTGCAAAAGCAATTACTACTCCTAACCTCTGAGCCCTATCTCTAGACCCCAGGATGCAACTGTTTATGCAAAAATAAACTAGCACATCTGCTTCATTGGTATACAAACTTTATTTCAATCGTTTTGTGTACATATTTGATATTTATGAGCATGTGTACATGTGTTATTCTCAGGTTCCTGTGGCAAGAATATTATTAACTCAGTTATCTTCTACCTATTTTGATGATGAGACATTTATATGTACACCAAAGAATTCTTTTAAAATAACTTTCATGATACATTATCAACAAACATTTGTGCTGTGTATTCATTTCTTACTCCTACATGCCTGAGTCATAAAAAATTTCTTGGACAAAAGTCAGTCATAAATGGACAAAGTTGAGAGTAAAGACTCAGGATGTACTTGTGAAGGTCCTAACTCCCTTGCTTGCTTTCCCTACTGTCTGTCCAGCACAAGATGAAACAACCTCTACCACATACAATACCATGATATGAGCAAAGCCAACATTTCCTGCTGTTAACTAGTCCAGAACTCAAGAACAATGGCACTAGGCTTTGATCCTACTGCACGTACTGGCTTTGTGGGAGCCTAGGCAGTTTGGATGCTCAACTTACTAGACCTGGATGGAGGTGGGCGCTCCTCGGACTTCCCACAGGGCAGGGAACCCTGAATGCTCTTCAGGCTGACGATGGAGGGGGACTTGGTTGGGGGAGGGGGAGGGAAATGGGAGGCGGTGGCAGGGAGGAGGCAGAAATCTTTAATAAATAAATAAATAAAATAATGACCATAAAAAAATAAAAGAGTTGTTGAAACTTTGCCTTTTCATTGGCTTTCATTTGTTCTTATTTTACAGACATTTATTATTCAGTGAGTCTAGACCACATGTGTGCCAACTGCCACACATGCCATACTCCCTGAGGAAAGTAGAAAACACGTTGCTGACTGAGCTCAGTGATTACTTGGAAGGAGGCATCTCATCATTTTGATGCATTTTAACATCCTAACACAAATGGATGATATGTGATTTTTATAATTGGATCTACAAGACTGAGAAATGATATTCTTCCTACAGTAACTCTTTTTCCTTCTGTGACTTCGAGGATATTAATGCTTTCCTTCCCCGCAGAGTCACTATTTAAGTTGCTTAAGAGACCTTAAACACCTGGTTTGTAAATCAACTGGTGTGACGGGTCTACTGCAGTCTAAAACTTGTAGATGGGGGGGAGACACAAATGTACAAATCCAGCAGGCTATGCTTCTCTAATCCTGAGAAGGGAAAAGAGGAAAATAAGTACAGCACCTCCCAGCAAGCTGATCCTCTGGCAGGATGCTGCCAGAAAAAGCTGTGGAGAAAGGAAGGTATGTGCTTCAAGATATTTCAACAAGATTCAGATGACAGGCATGCTTGGGATATATGAAGAGAGAAACACTGCAGGCGAGGGAACCGGTTATGCATTTATGGCAGATGCTTATTTCTGAGACGAGAAGTCTGACTCAGACCAGGGTGGGAAGAGGAAGTAAAGGGAATAATATATGCATGCTATCTACCAACTGCTTGGAAGGAAGAACACACTGCTCCAAGGAATTTGCACCATTGAGCCTGCACTCTGTGCTAACTCTTCATGAGAAGAAAGGGGAGTCCAAGTCCCGTCCTCTGCCCACAGGGTCCTTGCCTTCAGCTTTTTCTTCTCACCAGAACACAGGTTGTGAGGAGTCAGGGAGCCTGCATGGATCTGTCAGCACTGTGCGTTTTCCCACTGCAAACGACAAGCAGATACTGGGTGAATGAGTAGGTAGCCCCTGGCAGGCTGTCTCTACATTCCTCAAGTCCATATGGGAAGAGGCTCTCTCAAGGCTCAGCATTTGTGAGTCTTCCTCTGGAGGCTTTCTTCTCAAGATGTTCTAAGTTGAATCATTATCTTTATAACTATAGAGACATATCTTCATGGTAAGTATTAAAATGTGGAATTTTATAATTTTTGTGTAACTTGTGCTGCTTTTTCTGACCTTCCTCTCTAAGACTGGTGTGGTAGTTTGGAAGAAAATCGCGCCCAAAGAGAGCAGCAGAATTAGGAAGTGTGGCCTTGTGGAGTAGGTGTGGTCTTGTTGGAGGAAGTATGTCACTGTGGAGGCGGGCTTTTAGGTCTTATATAGATACCACATAGTGTCTCTGACCATTTCTTGCTGCATGCGAGATGCAGGGCTCTCAGGTACTTCTATAGCATCATGTCTGCTTCCACACCGTTATGTCCTGCCATGATGATAATGAACTGAACCTCTGAACCACAAGTGAGCCACCTCAATTAAATGCTTTCCTTTATTAGATTTGCCATGGTCATGGTGTCTCTTCGCAGCAACAGAAACCCCAAGACAACTGGTAAGCTCAACTATGTCTGTTTTCATAGAAATCCCAGAAATCAGAACCACAGCACCTAGCGGAAGCAAAATACTCAGTAACCCAGAGTGAGTAAGGAGCTTGAAGTCAAGCCTCGCTACCTGACTGCAATCCTAGGGACTGACATGGTGGAAGAAGAGAATGGACTCCTGAAAGTTGTCCTCTGACCTCTGCCTCTACACAAGCATTCCACAGTGTATCAGCACACACATGCATATGGAAACACACACACAAACACATGCACATACATATACATGCACTCATATAAGATAAATAAATGTAATAAAAATTAAACTTGCAGTACCACATTCATAAACTATATGCTTCACAAAGTCAGTTTAACTTCTTGGGAATATATGGAATTCCACAAACCTGTGAAATGTGGTCATAATGTGGTAAGACAGGAGGAAGCAACGCTACTTACAGTGTGGTCAGAGAGCTGAGCTGGCCTGCTGGCCTAAGAGAGAGCATGCAATGTCATATCCTTCTGCTCCTCCCCTCCACCAGGGCATAGGTGCTGTCAGGCATCTCCAAGTATAGATATGGCAAAAGGAACTTAATCCCTTCTTACTTCCAACATCCCAGACAAAAATGTCCATTTTCTAGAGTTAGCATGAAGGATGTTTATGAGTGGCATTCATAAATGTTTCTTAAGTCATGTGCTATATCTCCTTAACTTTGCTTTGGAATATCATTTGTTCCCCTGGAGAGAGCTGTACCAGAGGGAAATCTACATCCCCCTTCCTAAGTACCAGTAACAAAAAGGTGAGAATAAGGGAGAGCCGGAAGAATCTAATAAACAGACATAAATGATTCTCAATCTAAAAAAGTAAATGCACTCGCTCCACTTTGTAAAATAATACCATGCCCATATATTCTGTAATATAGAGACTCAGAAGTGGGCTGGAGAGATGGTGCAGTGGCTTAGAGCACTTGCTGTTCTTGCAGAGGACCCAGGTTCAATTCCCAGCACTCACATGGCATCTTACAACTACTTTTAACTGACAGCCTCTTCTGACCTCTTTGAACAGTTGTACATAGGCGGCACACACATTCAGGCACACATACACATAAGATAAATAAACAAATCATTTTGAAGAACTGGAAACTGGAATCACTGAGTTAAGACAATGAGAGACGAATGGGCGGCAGCAGGGAGTTAGGATCTTTAAAACGGATCCCTATCTAGGGTGGAGCAAAATGACATATGATAGAGGCACCAAGAACGAGCCTGTTCCTCCATGGCATAGAAATAAACACGAGTATATCTTCTCGTTGGGGTTTGTAGTTATGCCAGAGGTATTGAATTAAACTGCAGGCATAACCCACTGAAATCCAGTCTTGAGATAACATACTAGTACAGGAAAGGGTGTGTCCCAGAATCTACCACTTGACACCATGGCTGCTGGGCAGATGGAGCTCCACTTGGCTGGGAAAACAGTTAAAGAGAGAATCCCAGTAAGAGAGAAAGTTCTAGTAACAAAAAGGTTGATATCTTGAAGACTTACTGCCATAGATTAAAAACAAAGCCAAAGCAAACCCTGTGGTCTACAGAGCAGGCTAGCTTTGAAGGAGGCACTGTATCTTGTTGGAGGAGTCACTTGTTCGTTTCCAGCCACCTGGCTAGCTTAGACCTGAAATAATCACACAGAAACTGTATTAATTAAATCACTGCTTGGCCCATTAGCTATAGCTTCTTATTGACTAACTCTTACATATGAATTTAACCCATTTCTATTAATCTGTGTATGGCCACGTGGCAGTGGCTTACTGGCAAAGTTTAGGCATGTCTGACTCTGGTGGCTCCATAGCGGCTCCCTGACTCTGGCCTTCTTTTCTCCAAGCATTCAGCCAGTTTTCCCTGACTACCTAAGTTCTGCCTTTCTATAGGTCCAAAGCAGTTCTTTATTCATTAAGCAATAAAAGCAACACAGAGACAAAAGGACCTCCCACACCAGTGTCTCTTGGTGAACTCTCTTAGTGTTGAAGCCCAGAGCTGTTTTGAGTAGGGTCTTGTAGTTTGAACTGATCCTATTTAAGGTTGTAGGAAGACAGGACACCATATTCTCATTTTAGGACCTCATGGCTATTACACCTCACCACCTGAAGAGGGGCATGCTCACCAATGTCTTGGCTTTGAGAATAACTCTACCCTTGGAGGTCTATGACACAGGGTTGTGAGCTACAATGCTGTGGGAGAGAGAGAGTGATATTGTCCTCTAGAACTGGCAAGTCATGGAACTTCCCATCAGCCCCAAGGCGTGACTACTTACATGTAGAATCCTCCTCTAGATCCTATGACTGAAGATACCAGGATAGAAGACAGAAGACTCAGCAGTCACTGCCCTACCCTTCCAACATAGAACTTTGTGGTTCTATTGGCCTTAACTGCCTTCAGTGGCCTAGGGACTAGCTCTGGCATTATTTCATACTGTGAAACAAAATAAATAGGTACATATGTACATACATCATACATACATACATACATACATACATACATACATACGATGCTCCATAATCTTGATCTGGCATAGCCCACATTGTGTGCTAACCCCTTTCACCCTGAAACCCAATTAAGAGCAAATTCAGGTTTCCTTCACCTGCAACTCACTCCTGCTTGATATTTGCTGGGTGCAATGACTAAAAGAATTCAGGGTGTGTGTCTGTGTAAATGAGTGTACGTGCATACAGCAGTGCAAGCCCCTGGCCAGTACCCAAGGCACCCAGCCTAAGAAGACAGAGAGAGAAGTTGAGCTTAGCATAGATAACAATCTGCCTCTCCCATTCTTTACTGGTCCCAGCATCTCTGCCAGGAGAATTTGTCTTCTTTTTCTTTTTCTTCTTCTCCTTCCTCTCCATTCTTTTTAGTATTTTTTACTTTTTCTTCTTTTCTGTTGCTGATGCTGTTTTATTTTATTTTTTGTTGGATTGTAGTTCAAACCCAGTGCCTTGCAAACTGAGCTCATTCTCATTGTAGTTAAGATGAATCATACACAACTCTTAACTTATTAATCAAATCCTGAAAGATGCTTCAACCTACAGGGAGACAGAGGGGGGACAGGTAAAAGCTCTCTGAAAGCAACTTTTTCTCAAGTGGGCACAGCAAGGTCTTACTCCTAGAAAGACACACCCATTTAGCTGGAGAGAAGAATTGCACAATTTTTGCTGACACTGCACTCGTGTGGGCCTCTATGCTTGTCAAACCCAAGCCTTATCAGATGTGATTGTTGACGAGGCGGTACGTGATTGTCACGCTGGAATAGCTGTGGTTTCAGCCCTAATATCTTGCCATGAATCTGCTGCATGTCTAATCAGTAGATAAGAGCTTCAAGTCCTTTTCATCATGATCCAGAATCACTTTAACCAGTATCAACGCTGCCTAGGGAAATTTCCATCACTTTATAGGCTACCAATTCCATTGTGTAAGTAACAGTGCCCTCATCATATACTGCTCTCCTGACCATAGCTGCCTAAATGACTAGGTGTCCCAGCTCTTGTAAGTCCTACAGGAAGTGAGTCATACCAACTCTCATAGAGTAAGCATTGTGCTATGGCCTACCAATCACTACCAACAAAGCCATAGTGTTACTACACTACAGAGCCCAGCTGGCAATAAAATCGACATTATGTAACAAGCCAATGCATCAAGATGTGCTGCCACTTCCACTTAGTAAGAAGGCCATCACAAAGAAAGAAAGGAAGGAAGGGGGATGGAGGGAGGAAGGGAGGGAGAGAGAAGAGAAGAGAAGAGAAGAGAAGAGAAGAGAAGAGAAGAGAAGAGAAGAGAAGAGAAGAGAAGAGAAGAGAAGAGAAGAGTCATCTTGGTAGACATACAGAGGTTTGGAAAGGGATAAAGAACCTGGAATAAATAAACCCACACATACTCAGCAGACCGATTTTTGAAGAAGTTAACAAAAATGAATATCAAAGGATGGAGAGTTTCAGTAAATTCTGCTGGGAAAAATAGCATATCCACATGGAGAACACTGAATATTATCCCTCACCCCCTACAAAAATTAGCCCAAAACAGACCAAAAACCCAAGTCAGACCTGAAATACTGAAAATACCAGAGGAAAACATAAGAAGACAACTTTATAGCTGGCAAAAGCAATGATTTCATTTCAGGGATTTCAAACACAAAGGACAGGAAGACCCAGCAAATGGGATTATCTCAGACTGAGGCTTCTGTACCATCAAGGGAACAATCAGAAGAATGAAGGAACAGCCTACAGAGAGAAGGGCACTTGGCCACTGACAGCTTTTTCAGAAAGGACATCAACACCCAGCACGGATAATTTACTTCAAGAGCTTAACAAGAAATATGCGATTAAAAATGGTCAAATAGACACTTCTTAAAATTATGGGCAAATGGCCAACAAACATATTGGAAAAATGCCAAATATCTTTTGCCATTAAGGAAATGAAAATCGAAATCATAATGAGATGTCATTGCATGTCAAATGTTATCAACAAGAAACAACAATTCAAAGGGAAAGGGGTAGACAGAAGGGAAAGGTGGGGAATATGGAGAGAACATATTCAATATACAATTTATTCCAGTATGAAATTTTAAAAATCAATCAACCAACAAGAAAATAAACACTTGTGAGGGCACGAAAGAAGAATACTTCTTCTGTTGGTGGGTGTGTAAATCTGCACTGACTTCAGAGATATAAACATGGAGGTTCTTCAAAAACTAAGAATTGAAGTCCCCTATCATTCAGCTTTACCACTGCTAGATACACTTATCAAAGGAAATGAAATGGGAATATTAGAGACACCTGTATGGCCATGCTTGGCAAACACTAATCAAATCAGATAAGAAATAGACCATGGCTATGGGACTTTCCAATAGATGTATAAAATTATTATAGATGCAATATGTACGAGGAAGTAATCCAGTCATTTGCAGAAAAATGGGTGTACAGGACAGAGTCACTTTAAGGGAAATAAATCAGAAACAGAAAAGGTGAGAGAGTTATAAAGGGGGAAGGGCAGACAAGAGAAGAGAGGAGAGTAGGTGGGTAGATGGACATGATCAGTGCATAAGGTACGCATGCCCAGAATGTCAGTGAAGCCATTAATGTCTGCCATCCACGTTAATAATTAGAGCAAACACAGGAAACGATTGGAAAGGGACGAGTTGATAGAATGCAGTGGCTGTGACACCAGGCAGGATCTAGCCTGATAGCTCCAAGACAACAGTGCAGGGCTGAAGCAATCTGCTTTTGGAATTGGGATGGAAGGTGGGGCGATGTAGCCTCAGCATTCAAAATGACAACAGTCACAAGAGTAAAGGCAAGGAAAGCAAGAAAAACTAAGTTCTGAGACGCCAACAAGTTTAGGGTCTAAGTGTACATCTCCCACATATCCTTGAGTAACAGACGAAGGTTAAAGCTAGCCTTTGCCCAGCCCATCCCACCTCCCATTCTAACCACAAAAGGCCCAGGAGGCATGGCCTCCAAAATGAAGTGACCGCAAACCCGGTGAGTATGGAAGTAGAGAGGGGTAGACGAAGGGTTGATATCCTCGGGGAGGTTGAGTTACAATCACTGATGTTCACTTTTCAATACTGTCTGTTCAGTAGTTAGGCGGTCTTTTTTTTTTTTATTGTTGTTGTTTTGTTTTTACTCTTTGCTCTGGGGTCCTGCCACCCAGCTCCCAAATAAATACATGGAGACTTATTCTTACTTATGAATGCCCAGCCTTAGCTTGGTTTGTTTCTTGTCAGGTTTTCTTTCTTTCTTTTTATTTATTTATAATGATTCATTTATCTTTATTTTTTCTGGGCATTGGTATTTTGCCTGCATGTATATCTGTGTGAAGGTGTTGGATCCCCTGGAACTGGAGTTACAGATAGTTGTGAGCTGCCATATGGGTGCTGGGAATTGAACCCGGGTCCTCTGGAAGAACAGCCAGTGCTCTTAACCGCTGAGCCATATCTCCAGCCTTGTCAGCTTTTCTTAAGTACTCCTGTACCTTTCTCTATTCTATATACCTCTTTCCTTCTTACTCTATGGATGGTTGTGTGGCTGGGTGGCTGTCCCCTGGTGACCTCCTCTCCTCCTTTTCTCTCTCTTCCTCCTTGTTCTCTTCTATTTATTCTCTCTTCCCATCAGCCCTGCCTATTTCTTTCTCCTGCCCAGCTATTGGCCATTCAGCTCTTTATTTAACTGTCAATCAGGAGTTTTGGACAGGCAAAGTAACACAGCTTTACAGAGTTAAACAAATGCAACATAAGAATGCAGCACATCTTTGCACCACTAAACAAATATTCCACAGCATAAACAAATGTAAAACATCTTAAACTAATATTTCACAATAGTTTGTCCTTATCTTACTTGTAGGCATGACACCAGGATAAGCCATTAGCTACCTCAGAAGAGGCTTAAGGAAGCCCTGTGACAAAACTCCCAAACCAACCCCAGACAACCAATCAGCATTTAAGAAATCCACACCACTCTTTTCTATATGAGTTGGCCACAGAGACACCTTTGTAGTCATGAGCTTAAAGTGTCAAGTAATATCTGATGACCCCAACCAGGAGCCAGGTCACCTGTCTGAGCTACTCTGGCCTCATTCTCTTCCTATATAGCCTGCACAGGCAACAAGATGCCAGACCCAGCTGGCACAATGTGACAGGATAGACAACCACAGGGCCTGTGTAGCAACTCAAGCTGACTTGCACTGCCGCAGGTCCAGACAGGAAGATGCCACAACTGAGAGGAAACTAAGTCCTGTCATGGTGAGCTCGGAAGAGCCTAAAGTTCGCCCATATCACGTCCCACTTCAGTCAGAAAGAGCCTTGGCCTGGGCCCTATTCATCCACATTGCTGTAGGGGCCTGAGCACTCGGCAGACAGAATTTAGCTCCTAGCAGGGTCTTCGCCTCCCATCCTAAGGTGGTGTGTACAGCCATGCCATGAAGGACTCCCTCACCATCTGATCTATGACAATCTTTCTGTCACTGGGCAGAGATGGAAGTAGTTGCAGGCTCAGGACTCAACAGAGGCTGTAGACAAACTCATCTATCAGGGAATCCCAGCTCAGCTCCTTCCAAGGTGCTGACAAAGAGAAACAGAGTTAGCAAAATAAAAGAGGGCGAGAGAATGGAACTCGAAGGGGTTAGGATCTTCTGTTTGGGGGCAGCAGGAATCTTGCCAGCAATTTGATGGCCTCTGCCTTCACTGTGCCCCGCCTCATTCTGAGGTCATCTGTCCTTCAACAGGGCCTGCCATTTCCATGCTCGGCGGCTCATCTCAGCTTCATCTCACCTGAGCCGCTAGCAGAACTTAGCAGAGCCGAACACTGCCTCACTCCTGAAAAATCGCTTCCCATCTGTTTTCTTCTGTCTGCCCGCGTCTTTTCTTGTCTCCTAATTTCTAATGTCTAATTTCTCAAAACTGGCATTTCTGAGGGGTGCTTCTGTTGGGCTCTTCTGTCTTTGCTCAGTTCTGGGGGTTCATTCTGCTTCACGGTTTGAAACACGGTGCCATGTGCCCACTGCTCTTAAACACCTGACCTCAGACCAGACTTCTTCCTGAACGCTTAGCTTCTTTCTACTCAGCTTCTCTACCCAAGTGTGTAGCCTGCCTCTTTAACTGATGACTGCCCAGAACATACCTGCTAACATACCTGACTAGGGTGGACCTCTTACTACAAAACTTAGTCATCCTTGATTCTGCATTAGCTTTCACCTCCCAATCCACTAAAAAATCACCCCAAATACACCCGAGATCTGCCAGTTCTCATCACCGCCACTGCCACCACGCTGGTGCTGGCTGTTACAATGGTCCTGGGGTGGTCTGAATTGCTAATGGCCCCCACCATCTCCTACATATAAATACTAGGTCTCTAGTGGGTTAGAACTGTTTTGGGAAGGGTTAGAAGGTGTGGTGGTCATTCTGGCGGAGGTGTGTCACCAGGGGTGCGTGTTTAGGTTTAAAAAGCCCATGACAGGCCCAGTCTCAGTCTCTGCCATGTGTTTATGGATCAGGTGAAAGCTCTCAGCTATAGCTACACTCCAGCCCCACACCTGCCTGCTTGCTGCCTCTCTCCCCCTTGTATTGGTCATGGACTAGCCCTCTGAAACTGTAAGCAAGCACCCAATCGAATGCCTCCTTTTATACGTTGCCTTGGTCCTGATGGCTCTTCACAGCAATAGAACGGTAACTAAAACCATCCCCAGCTGGACTCAGTCTTGCCTTGGCCCTTGTCAGACAATTCTCAATGCTGGAGTCAGTGCCGCTGTGCTGCTGTGCAAGTCAAGCCCAAGTCCGCACAAGGACTCACCCCTGCCATGAGCCACAGAAACTAGATCACCACTTCTTCAGCCTCTCCTACTCAGAGTCCCGTTCCCAGCAGCAACACTGCCTTCCTGCTCCTCCTCAAACATGCCAGACTTGCCTCCTCCTCGGGGCATTGGAACTTGCAGCTTCCTGGCTTGGCATCCTCTTCCCGCTAAAGCTATGTTCAAAAGCGATCTTCTGACATCACCATATTTTAAAAATTGCCCCAGTACCTCATCTCTTTTTTTCCTTCTTATTTTCTCTATAGCAAATGTCTTTTAATATGCTGCATAATTCACTTCCTAAGTCATTGCGTTATTATATTCCACACCCTGTTCTTTATAAGAAAGAATGGCCTATAAAGCTCGTGTTAGGAATAAAGGATTTCTCTTGTATTCGTCCTCACTGCCAGGTTCCTACTGCTCAGACTTGCTTGTACTAAACATTTCCATATGAAAGCCTTGGGTCACAGATGGTATCCAAGCACGAGGCAGATGGAAGGATAAACGACGGGTGGGTAAAATGAGGGATGGATTGAAAATGTGGATAGAAAGTTAGAGTGCATGGCAGGCTTTATAGTTCAGTTTTAAGACCCTTCACAGTCCCAGAAAGGGAAAATGTCACCGAAATCATATGAAATAGCATTCACCATTAAAGATATATAACTTTAATGTCTTCTCTGCCTGGCAAATAGCAATGGTAGAGTCTAACAGAAAAATAAATGGTACTTCCACAGGCTCATTAGGATTCGGTAGTTCTTGCTTTGCCTCAATTATCCACAATTCCCAAGAAGCCAAGTAGGGAGATACTTGTGATTCTAAGAGTCTAACTGGGCAGGCTATCGTCCTAATGGCAGAGAATGGAGCTAGAGGAGGAGCTGGCAGACTCTAGATTTCATGGTGATGCTACCGTGTGGCAGACGGTGCGATAGGCTGTTTGCTTGCATCACCTCCTTAGATGCTCACTGCCCTGAGAAGCTGACCTCACCCCCTTTACAAGGGAAAGAACTGAAGTCCAGAGGTTAAGTTGCTGGCGCAAGTTCTCCAATACATGGGAAAGTCTGCATTCAGACTATGCTTATATGAACCATAATATGTATTTTCTTTATCATGAATTGACCTGTTTTTCTGAGACACAGTAAACTGTTAACGGTCACAATCCACATCTGTCTTCTAAGGCGTTTATCCGGCTCAGTTTCCCTCCAGAAGCCCTGCAGACTGGCACAAGAGAGGGAAGACTGGGGCAGCTACAGTCAGGGCTTCGTTAGCAGTTAATGGAGTGTTTATGGAATAAAAAATGGTAGGCTAATGTGCGTCACCTTACAGTCACACACTCACACACACCACACACTCACACACACCCCACACACACACCCTACACACACACACTCACACACACTCACACACTCTCTCTCACACATTTCCACATGCACATGCATTCACAGACATATTAAAGCACACATACACACACATTCACTCGCACACATCTCTGTTCAAAAGAAACTAATTAAGAATGTTTAAAATTTTCTGCACGTTTATTTTTGCATGAGTCCCCATGGGTTGAGAGTGCTAAAGATGCGCTGAAAAGTGAGTCCAGCCTGAGAGATGTCACTCAGGAAAAGTCGGTTCTACTCCGTCAGCCTGTACCAGCTCTTCTCGTTCTCTTGCCTTCCTCCCACTCGCAGTTTTTCCAAGGGCATCTCACTTGCTGCCAGCGGCCCCCACCCCGACTCATCCTAAAGAAACCTGACCAGTAGCACTCTTCAGTGAATGCCATCGGACACACAAGCCTGATTATCGGTCCAGGTGTGAAGCTGCCGCTTTGCTGGAGGACAGTGAGTTTTTCATCAGGAAGTGAGGGTGAGTCAGTTAACTGGTGCTTCCCCATCACTGAAGAGTAATTACTCGCTTTTGCTTTTTCTCTCACCACATTTGTGTTCTGATTAGTCATTTCAGCCCTCACTTAGGTCCCACGCATGTAAGCAGAAAAAGGACGAGGCTACCGTTGGAATGCTGCCCAGCTATGGGTCTGCATCTCTTACCTGGGCCAACCGACCAAGTCAACCACCCAACCCCAAGGAAGGGGATGATAAGATAAATACTTCAGATTGCACCCTCCACCTGAGCTGTATGTGTAGAAATTAAGACAACCCAGGAACAAAACTAAAAGTCAGTGATTTCAGCATTTGGGTCTACCAGTAAGAAAAGACTAGTGAGGTGTAGGTGGAACACGTCTATACATGGGGCAATGTCTTATCATAAAAAGGATATTTCGAAAATGATTGATTTGTGTGTGTGTGTGTGTGTGTGTGTGTGTGTGTGTTTAGAGGTCAGAAGATCCCCCTGGGGCTAGAGGTAATGCATATTGCCAATGACTGAATAACTGGGTTAGACACCCTAATAAGTATGTAATTTATTCTAGAAAGGAAATATCCTCCAAAACATATTAAGGGGGATTCACTCAGTTAAGACAAAGGAGTGGGCTTTCCAACTCTTTGGCTAGGTTCTTCTCAGCTCACTTAAGGAAAAATGACAGTTTATCCCGCACAAACCCTCCGTGAGCCAGTAAGAGGAAAGGACAGCTGAGCTTCAGGGAGTGTGAAAAAGATGATTGTAAGCGCCGTTTGCAAAACAAAGCATAGGAAATAACTGAAATTATACCAAATAGTGAAGGAAAACTGTTGCCCTTCCAGCCCCTGATATTTCATGCAAACTTGCCTTTTCGGGCCTTACCACGTTCCTTATCAATATCCCATAGCCTTATCTGCCAACAAGTCTCATGCCTTGACATTACCAGGAATTGGTAAGGCACAGAAACCTAGTTCTGGAGCGGTTCAGTGTAAGAGCTGAGATGTCCATGTTCACACTGAGGGTACCCTCCTCAATGGCTAAATTCCACGTCTGGGACAAGGGCACCTCAAAATCATCAAGATGTCCCCTTAATTGAGCTCCTTCCATTCCTAACTTTTCGAAATCTGTATAACTGAAAAAATTTAGGTGAGGGAAAGTCCCCTTTATTTCATGAGAACTAAGGAAGGCTCTCTGCAATGGTTTGCAAATTCTCCTATAAGTCCAATACAAGATTCACACAAATGAGGAAGGCCATCAGAGTCTCCAGAATTTTGTGCAATTTCTGCTTGAATGAAACTAGCAGGAAGTTCTGAAAGACAATTGCAGGTTCGGAAAATGGTATGAGAATTGTAGAAAGAGAAACTAGTGGGTGGTAAAAACAAGACAGGGGACATAGTCTTCAAAAAGACTGTAGGAGGAGGTAGGGATGGAAGACGCCAAGAAAACAATGCCTTCCAGACAAAAGACAGATGCACATATGAACTCACAGAGCCTGTGGCAGCACACACAGGGCCTTCCAGGATCCCGGCCATTTGGGGTCTCAGTGTTGAGAGGGGAAGTGGATATGAGCTCCCATCCATAACCCAGAAGCTATCTCCAATTGACAACAGTTTGCGAGGAAAATTACTTTTCTCCAATGGCGTATCACTGCTTATACAAACCCATCTTGGGAAGGCCCTGTGCCCAGAAGTGGATGGTCAGCACATAACACACTCACTGATGCTTTTGGAGAAATTCTTTTTTTAGTCTCATAACACTTTGTTTGGATTTTTTTTAACTTACTAGTCCTTTGCTCATATGTGGGTTTTTTTTTTTCAGAAAGAAAAGGGAAAACCCAATTTGCATTATGTAGAAAAGAGCCTACAGTAAGTATACAGGGTAGAATGTGGATGGCATCTAAGCAGAGCCACAACTAATAAGCAGTAGTCATCACAGTGCGAGGATAGTTCGGCTTACTTGGGTTTATCTTGTCAACCTTCTATTAGAATTTCAGTCTCGAGTCTAATAAATATTGTCCTAGTCTTTTTCTCCTTATTATGCCTAGAAGTTAATGTATTGTAAGAAAGAAACTAATTTAAAACTACATGTGCAGATCTAATCTACATGGGTAGTAGAAAAAGACAAGATCTCCTGAGTAAATCGGGGGCATGGAGACCTTGGGAGAGGTTGAAGGGGAGGGGAGACGCAGGGAGGGGAGAAGAGAAAAATGTAGAGCTCACTAAAAATCAATAAAAAAAAAACTACATGTGCACATTGAAAAAGAAAGAAGGAAGAAAAAGAAAGACAGAGAGAGAAAGAGAAAGGAAGAATGAAAGAGAGAGAGAGAAGCGGGGGAGAGAGGAAGGAAAGACGGAGACTGTGGTAAAGTGGGTGCTCTTGACTGTTTCCCACGGTCGGGCTAATTCTCTGACAGTACCACCTCCCGTCTGAGGACCTGTCAGCAGGCTGCTGCTTCTGTGAAACAATTCCATTCCCTCGCCCCACCCTATTTTGCCTGTCACCTCCGGAAAACATAATTATCAACCAAAGGCAAAACCAGCAAGATGTTTCATAATTAGCATCGCCTAGATTATATCAAGTTTCAGCGCATTTCTCCGAAGAAAGTTCAAGCTTGTTCTTGGCTTCGCCCTCTTAGATGTGTTAAGAAATACAGAGTCCTGAGCTCATGAGACAGTAGCAGCAAGAGTCTTAATCTCCTCTCATTGTCCCTTTCTTTTGGAGGAGGAAAAAACCCAAAATCTCTTTCGGTGCATGACTGCTGGAAACTGAAATTCTAAGCTCCCCTGAGGCACTCTGTCTGGGATTGTACTGTAACTGGCAAATCCTATAAATGGATCAAGGGAATCGTTCTGACCATGAAGTCCATCACTGTGATCATGATGCTGACTTCCACTCTCCCCGTCCCTCCACTCCTGTCCAATCCCCCATTCACAGCAGTTACCACGGGGAGTGCCCTAAGCATTCCAAGACCACTGGCAGGAAATCAGTTTTCACCAAGACTGACCCTTTACTTGCATGTGAATTTCCCCCAAGAGTAAAATGCTGATTACATAATGACAGGGACACCCCATTGTGATATTCGAGTCAACATTTTATACAAATGGATTTTCTAGCCAGCAAGAATCTAATTATAGGGGGTAAAAAAAAATCCCATTTCTGCACAGGCAATGTCAGAAAGAACATCTGGGCCCAGTTTGTATCCATGGGAACCAAACTTGATCTGGCAGGGAAAAGTCTCACAAAGATAAGCAGAGGTTAGAGAGTCAGGCTGACCCTCGGAGCTGCGGAGGAATGGGTCAAAATTACAGAGGGAGAAGAGACATCCAGGCTCAACCTGTGAAGCTCAGGTGTGGACTGCAGAGCCGCTGTCCAGACAGGGACTGTGTAGACTCTAACCCCTGAGAATGAATATGTCCTACATCATCAGCCTCGGCCACACCGCTGACGGGATAAGATTCTCTTCACCCTTGGCATGAACCACACTGGGATTAAAAGGCTCTGGACCTTAAATCTGCTGAGCTCTTGCTCCGCCCGCAGTGTAGCCCTGACTGCCCGCTAAGATGTTTGAGTCTTTGTCATTCAGTCTTCTCAGGAAATTAACACTGCCTCACTTACATACCTTCACTGACTAGTATTCAGGACATATTCTGTAGTTGAATAACATCTTAGCTGGCTGTAGCTCGCTGTAATTCAATGCAGAGGTAGCAAACGGGAAAATATGTTTTGTTTCAACAGTATCAGATATCAAAGATGAACTGTTTCTCGTGAGCCAAAGCAAATATCAACACAGACAATAGTCTAGCCGCCTCTGGTTTGTTATGTACAAAATGTTACACTCAAGTCAATTATTTTGACTTAACCAAGCATGGAAATACTCCTCCATGGGACAGCTCAGCATAGTGACCTCACTTTTAAATACAATTGATGTACAATTTTGAGGTGCCAGACATTGTAGATTATTGGAAGTAGATTATTTTTTAATTCTTATAAATATTTTTCAGCTCTGTCTGGGATAAGGCTAAGTGACTGGAAACAGTTGGACTTTTGGAAAAAGTGCTACTTTACGATTTGTTGGCACTGATACTGGTACCAGTAATTCCCCACTACGCAGGAGGATTTTCCAAACTGGTCTACCCCATGACTGATGGATTAGGGGCTTTCTAGTATGACTAGGTTGGGCAACCTCCCTAGCCTTGTCTGAGTGCCAAGCTCATTTCTCATTTCCCTTTGATGTTGCTCAGGTAGACTGTTTCAGTGGGTGACCCCTTCACGGTCTTGACCTCTTTGTTCATATTCTTGCTCCTCCCACTCTTCAACTGGACTTTGGGAGCTCAGTTCAGTGCTCCAGTGTGGGTCTCTGCCTCTATCTCCATCAGTTGCTGGATGACGATTCTATGGTGATATTTAAGATATTCATCAGTCTGACTACAGGGCAAGGCTAGTTCAGGCACCCTCTCCTCTATTGCTTAGGGTCTTAACTGGGGTCATCCTTGTGGATTCCTGGGAATTTCTCTAGAGCCAGGTTTCTTGCTAGCCCCATAATGGCTCCCTCAATCAAGATATCTCTTTCCTTGCTCTCATCTCTGCCTTTCCTCCATCTCGACTATCCCATTCCCTCAAGTTCTCCTCCCCCCTGCCCTTCTCCCATCCTCTTCCCCTTCCACTTTTTCTTCTCTTCCCACTCCCATTCTCCCAATTTTGTCAGGTGATCTTGTCTATTTCCACTTTCCAGGTGGATCTATTTATGGTTTTCTTAAGGTTCACCTTGTTACTTAGCTTCTCTAGGATCATGAACAATAGGCTCAATATCCTTTGTTTATAGCTCATGAGTGAGTACATACCATATTCACTTTTTTGGGTCTGGGTTACCTCACTCAGGATGATGTTTTCTAGTTCCATCCATTTGCATGCTAATTCAAGATGTCATTTTTTTTTTAACCATTGAGTAGTACTCTAATATGTAAACTTGCCATTTTTTTTTTAAAATCCATTCCTTAGTTGAGGAGAATCTAGGTTATTTCCAGGTCCTGGCTATTACAAATAGTGACGTTATGAACATAGCTGAATAAATGTCTTTGTAGTATGATTGAGCATCTTTTGGGCATATGCCCAAGAGTAGTATTGCTGGATCCTGAGGTAGGTTGATTCCCAGTTTTCTGAGAAACCACTGGATTTCCAAAGTGGTTGTGCAAGTATGCTTTCCGTCTCTTAATCCTCTGACTTCTGGATTTTCTTCAGTACTGCATGGCCAGGATTATACAAGCCACTGACTTAAATATTTTATCTGATATTTTTAATTGTGTCAAACCAAAGGTAAATCTAGCTATGTTACTTATCAGCAGTAGTAGGAGAGTGCTTTAACATTCAGTGCATTTTTCACCCAATATTAATATTGCATAGCAAAAAAGTTACTTTATCCATTTTCAAAGAATGGTCCTTGAACTATCTACTTCAGAATCATTTATCAAAACCTGGATTTGTAGGGAAAAAAAAGCAAACTGACATATCCACCTTCCAAACTATAAAAAGGTTTGCCACTGAATTGACAGTAAGTTAACAAAAGACAGAGGAATAATCTTCTGTGAGCCCAGAAGTCCCTGGAGTATGCAACAGACCAAAAAATAAAAATGAAAATAAAATCACGGATATAGTCAGTTCAGCTTTCTAGAAGCCACAGCTCTCTGTGGGTCCATGAACCATTCTGGCTGTAGCTACCACCTTGGGATGTATTGCCACAGGCATTCACAGTGGTGAGATAAGGTGAGAGTCCTGGATACTTCCATACAGAACATCCTCTGAACAGCAAGCATCAAAGGCCAAAGCCAAACCAGACAGGAGACTGTTTGGAGACATGTTTTTCCTCAGCTCTTTATTTAATCTCTCGACAACAGCAGTCATGATCCCTGCTAAGGAATCCTTAGCAATGGGAACAAGGGAACAGCAATGAGCCACCATCATCTTATTCTCCAATCTTAGAGGCATTTGGGATGAGCTCTCCATAGTCTTGTTTTTTTTTTTTCCCCTGAAGAAAACAGTCTAAAAACACTTAGGAAGCATGAACAGACATCTTCACACTAAGGTGACCAGGGGATCATCAAGTTCTTCTTCTAAAGCTAAGTTGTTCAGATCTTTTCTGGGACTTGGTTTTCTGCCTCCCATTTTGCTCATTCTGAAGTTAATGAAAGGTTCTCACTGCCTGAGAGACAGTGATGTAAGCGCTTGTCCATGCTTGATCTAATAGATGGAAGAGCAAATCAAAATGATTCTCACGTCTTCAATCATTGCTTGTTCTCTGTAAACCTACCTTTTGCCAACCTCTGAACACTTGTTATTAGCAGTAGGGACACCTAGGCAACAAAGGTAGGGATGGAAGCTGGACGAGGGTGGACACTACACACTTTAGACAAAGGGACCAATGGCCCTTGAGCTGGAACTGACCTAAAAGCCTCCTCTCTGAGGACTAGATTTCATGGATCCAGAAGGCACCGTGCAAGCTTCCAAAGAAGGGAAGCAACCAGTAGCCCTAGCCAGCTATGATGCCCATGGATCACAACAACAACCAGCAGGATACAATAACCCTTACGGTGCAGTACTGGCACACATACCTTGGTAGTAATAGATAGCTCTTTAATTGGGCTGAAGACCTGCTCGACAAGAGGGAAATAATGCTGGAAATATTACTGGAAACGTAGCCAACTACCCAGAGCTAATGAAGTCAGGGACCGTGAAGGCGAAGCTACAACAGCCATTTTATTAAATCAGCATGGTCCCTAACAGCATTCTAAAATATGTGTCCTTTTACCCACAGACATGTGCTGTCCTCATTCTCTCACCCCCCCCCCACCAAGCCAACTTCTGTTTGCAACAGAAGGAGACCACTGAAGAAAACCACAACCAATGAGATGCAGGGTTGTGGAGCCCACTCTCAATGGATACGTCTACAAAACAACTCAAGCACCACAGGCTCAGAAGAGGGGATGGAAATGTTGTAAGAGCCAAAGGAACAGGGAGTTAGCTGTCAGATTGTATCGTCTTGAAGTGCCTGAAACTATACCCATCAAGTTTCAACAACTTGACCGCCTAAGCACCAGCTGAGCAATGGTGACTACAAAGACATGGTGTTGTGAACTGAGGAAGGCTCAGGAGGTCTCAGCCCCACATGAGGTATGCTGAGGGTGGAGAAAGCCTTCCCCAGGGAAGAACAAACCAACTCATTGTCCAAACCAAATGTCGGCCCTGAAATTATATTCCTACACAGAACAGCCAAGTTGTTTTTATGTATTTAGAAACACACACAGGTAACAACAGTTAAAGCAAAAAAGACACCATGAAATTGAAAGAGAGCGAGGTAGGGGTTATTTGTTTGAAGGAACACAAGGGAGAAATGGTGTAATTATATTATAATCTCAAAAAAGAAAAGAAAAATTGTAGCTACAGAAACAAAGCCAGATGAGCGACCCAGGCTTCTTAGGACAGGGCGAACATCTGGCTTTATTTCAAATGAAATTCAAAGTCATGGGGTCTAAGAAGGAGAAAGGGTGTGTGTTATTTGCACTACTTGTTTGTTTGTCTGTTTGCACATTTTGTCTGGATGCCTTGTGGTCTTTTCATGACGTCAGTAGTGAAAGCGTCATTTAAATTGGTCTGTAGACCAGTCTGGTCTGCAAAAGAGTGTGTTGCCACCTTTGTGAAATACAGAAACTGAAAGGAAATGTATAGGAAGAATCTAAATATTTTTAAGTTATTTGAAATAAAAGAAAAAAATTAAGCAGAATGTTCCTTTTATTTTTAATTTTTACAGGGCAAAAATAGGCTGCAAGTATCTGAGGAACAAAATCCAAATGGTCTTTTACAGATACTCTGAGATCCACTGTAGTGATTCAGGCAAAGAGTGATGGATGTTTAACCAAAGGAGGTGGATCAGGCCCAAAAAAGACAATTATGTTACTATCCTGGGATCCCAGGACACTGAGAAAGAGATCTGGGCAATCAAGATAAAGAGGTAGGTGTACCAGGAATGCCTGGAATGCCTGTGCCCACACTGGATGTGAATTTAGCCACACCCTGGAAAGTGACAAGCAATGAGAGAATTTAGTGTTTAAGAAGAATAGTATAGCTCTTTCGGGGATGGTGCTTAGAGGCACTCAGGATGGTCCAGCTTTTGACATACCGTCGTAGGCTCTCCTACAACACAGCCTCAAACAAAACTAGGCTGTCTCGAACTCCTGGCAACAGGATTGTTTACCTTTACACCAAGAAGGTTGGAAAGGCACCTAAATCAGCATGCGGTGTGTGCCCAGGCTGACTCCGAGGGGTTCGTGCTGTGAGACCGAAAGTCCTCATGAGATTGTCGAAGACAAAGAAGCATGTCAGCCCGGCCTATGGTGGCTCCATGTGTGCCAAGTGTGTCCGTGACAGGATCAAGCGGGCTTTCCTTTTTGAGGAGCAGAAAATTGTTGTGAAAGTGTTGACGGCACAAGCTCAGAGTCAGAAAGCGAAATAAACGTGTGGCTTTTTTAATTGAAGAAGAAGAAGAAGAGGAAGAGGAAGAGGAAGGAGAAGGAGAAGGAGAAGAAGAAGAAGAAGAAGAAGAAGAAGAAGAAGAAGAAGAAGAAGAAGAAGAAGAAGAAGAAGAAGAAGAAGAAGAAGAAGAAGAAGAAGGAGTATACAAGCCGCACGGTTGTGGCACATGCCTTTAATCCCAGCACTTGGGAGGCAGAGGCAGGCAGATCAAGGCTAGCCTGGTCTATAAGAACTAGTTCCAAGACAGAGAAACCCTGTCTTGAAAAACCAAAACAGAATATAATAATATACAACAGTATACTATTGAGTTCCAGCACTGGAAAGAGGCAACCTTGGGTTTAAATTCTCATTTCACTTTTGTATGGTCTTGTAAATCTCACTCTTCTCTAGTTTCAGATACCTCATCTTCAAAGTGAGGACCAGGTCTCTACCTTCTGAGGTGTTTGTTACAGTGATAGCTCGTGCCTCTTTCTGTGAAGAAAGAGTTTCACAGCAACATGGGCACACAACTGCTCAGTTCTGAAGCAAATGGTAGACAAAGCCTGACCCTACACATCTCTTCATTATCTTTCCCATAGTGACCATCAGGAACAGGGACAGACAAGCCTACGTTTCTGAGGAGGAAATAAGGACTAATGTCTCTAGGAAGTCTCCCTCTTGTGCTGCAGGCGAATTCAGTATTGACTCAACCTCTGCTCCTCGGTGAGAACAGTTCATGCAAAAAGTCATAGACGCAGTAGGGGGAAAGCAGTCACCCTGCTTTTGGGCAGCTTGTCCATACGCAGGGCAGAGCAAAATAGAGCTCAGAATTCAACACTAGGCCGATTAAGAAACTGGGTGAGTATAACTTCCATGGTACCTGCTTAAAAATAAGACGCCACCAGGCCTCTAACCCTATTCCTCCATCTGTCCTCAACATCTTATTTCCCACCATCCTGACTTCCTTTATCTCCAAGTGGATGTGGTCATTTTCGATAACCCTTTTTCTTCTCCACTACTGGTTTTAATATTTAAATATTTATTACTTATTACATTAAAGTACACAGGAAATAAAAACGCCTGAGTGTACTACATACTACCAAATCTCTCCTCTTCCAACTTTGGCTTCTTATCTGCCTTTAACATATCTCTACAATCATCAGTATTATGCCTAGTTTGTAAATAGAGAATAAAAATCAAATAAATGGGAGAAAAAACTCCTAGTGCTGAAGATAAATGTTCAAATTAAAAGGACATATCAAGAGAAATTAAAGGGGAATGAAGTTGGGGAATTCATACATACATACATACAAACACACACACACACACACACACACACACACACACACACACCCATAGCTACAAAATCAAAGTGGCACGTGCCATTTTAGTCTGCTTTCACCCAAAATTAAAATGTAAGGTCTATTAGGTGTGAAAAATGTCTTCTGAATTATGAAAACTTAATTATAATTTGGGGGCCCTTGCCCAAATGTGTGGGAGCAGAAATGTTTCTGCTTTCCAAGGTTCTTAGCCTTAGTAATACTTGTATAGATCTTATAGCATTTTTAATCAGAAAACCAGAAATCCAAAATACAGTGACATTTGAAAATTTTTGGCCATTGTGTGTGTACTTTAAATTTTTAGGATTTTGAACTAGGCATGGTGGCACATGCCTATAATCTCAGCATATAAGGGACTGAGATAGAGAAGTTCATGAATGAGAGATCAACCTAGGCTATATAGTGCGATCCTGACTCAGACAATGAAAAGGCTTCAGATTTTGCATTTACTGATTAGGAAATGTTCTGCCTATAATCTCAATATTATAATATTTTAATTGATTTTTTAACTTTAGACATATTTAAGGTACTAATATGTTTTTTAAAGGAATATTTATCTGAAATTGTAAAAACTTATAAACTTTGGATTTGATTCTTCTACTGAATTGAAATCGAATCAAATGTAATACTCATTTCAGAAAATGTATTTTCTGATAGACTCTGGGGCAGAGACAGACAACCTTTACATAGAAGGAACAGTGTCAGTTTGGCAACTGATTGTTAATTCAAATTAGAAATGGGCCAGCTATACTTCCAAGCAACCAAGAATGAACAGGAAACTTCTCGCACAGGTTACTACCACCAAGCAATAAGTACGGCACTCAAGAAATCTCTGCAGCACAGAGTTAATGGGAACACAGCATAAATCAGGGCTTCACCAAGTGAGTGCTCCTGGGAAGGAAGCTGCAGGATGAAAAACACCCTCTGTAAACATCCTAGAAGAGGTCTGATTTAATTTTGGTCATTTATTTGTTTAGCTAGGACCGTGGGTGGAACTTTCCCCAAACAGTGCCTACTGGCCTGATTCTAAGTGCTGAGAATAAAGGGTACCAGCCCACTGACAGGCTTTATGAGCCCCAGTTGGAAACTCAAACAGGGAAGCTGTGTTAATACCGCAGTGCTAGTCTGTAGAACAGTCCAGAGAATGGCGGGATCTTTTGGAGGTAATGAGGAAAGAGAGTATTCAATCAAAAGAGACTGAAATCAGACACCTTTAAAATTCTTACTACTCAAGTAGCACAATTTTCTTTCTGGAGATCAACTTTCACAGACATTATTTTTCTAAAAGCCCATTTTCTCTCTGCTAAAGGAATTGTGAAATATTGTAAATATTTTTTCTCGAACCTGCGGAATTTCAGATATAATGGGGAAAGGTGCAGATAAAGTCACCTTATTCCTTGTCAAGGAAAGTGACACCTTGTTCCAACTCATCCCCTTTAAATTTTCTTTTTCTTAAGGAAAAAAGTCACAGAGGGCAATCTTCTCTGCTCAGGACAGCAAGAACAAGGTATCTGCCTGTGTCCCTTTTTCCATATTAGGAACATCTACGGCATCTTAGAGAAACAGGCTGGTCCCAAGTGGTGATGGCTGGTTTGGGAGAAAGGCCTCATTATCTTCCAAGGTTTTCTTGAGACCTCTGAATGTCAAAGTCATAGCAGGCTCTCTAAAGTCAAGGGCAACTTTACACAGGTGGTTCACAGGCCAACAACCTGAGAGAGGATGCGATGCAAACAAGCCCCGTTAGAAAAGCTTCTCCTGATGCCAGTGTGACCTTAGAAAAAGGACATTCTTTCATCTAAGTAGCAACATTAGTTCTCTGTGACAAGATAATGCTCACGAAATTCTGTGTGCCTCAACTGTCTGGTTGAGATGAGTATATTATATATTGTTGACATCTTTGTTGAAGCAAAGTCAGAAGAGTGTAATGAGGTCCTGTTCGTAACCTTTAACTAAGCTGAGAAGAGACTCGTAGCAAAGGTCTGCAAGGAGAAGACTATGAAGAGGAGGCTGTGTGTTGGCTACTCAGCTTTCTGCTACTGCTTTGCTGGGTGTGTTAGCACACACCTGTACTCCCAGCGAAGCACAATTCATAAAAACTCAGAGATAGATATTGGGGTTCAACCTGAAGATCTCAAAAGCAAAGCAGCCAGTCACTGGCCTTGACCTCAGTCCAAGAACGATGATCCTGCCTCCCTCCAGGAATCTGAGAATGAGACTGTGTCTGAGAGCTGTCTCCTCCCATTTTATCATCCTCTCTAGTTCTAAGATTAAGGGTGGGCACCACTACCACCTGGTTTCTTATGGCAAGCTGGTTACTGGGATTAAAGGTGTGTGTCAGTGTGGCCTGGGCTGTACGGCTGGTCAGAATAGCTGTTTTACTTTTCTGATCCTCAGGCAAGCTTTAACATACAAATGAAATGCCACCACGGCACAGAGTGCACACTTGTTAACACACCTGTAAAAACTGAAGCTGAGGCAGTGGCTTTAGGTTCACAAACAATTAGCTCTGTTGATTTGTGCCTTTGATGATGCAGTACACATGGCAACAGCATTTAGAGGAAAGCTTCTATTTATCTCAAGCCATGGTGCAGAAGAGGGAGAAGAGTGATCGGGGCCCCAGTAACTTGCCTCAAATGCATGTGAATATTTATTCAATCTCAGCATTTGTTTCATTTCGTTTACTAGCTCAGTAATTGCCAAATAGGCCTGGCAGGGAGAGTCTGGTGAAAAGAACAGCACATGTAGTTACCCAGTTGTTCTATATTACTCCTAAATCAGTCTTGTGAAGCTCTGGGGGCCGACGTAAAGCCCCCAAAGTACGGGTGCTTCTGTATCCAAAGATTTAAAAACACATCTGGGGTCTCCCAGGTCATGTTTTAATGCAGATAATCATCTGATTGACACCGGCTGACATTTATTGTCTATTTTAAATCCAGATGCCACAGTGAGTTCAGTTCAGACAAGAAAACAGATGTCTGGCTGCAACGACATCCACTTAATATGCATCACAGCGTCTCCAGTCACCAAGAGGTACGGAACATACCTCCCAGACAGAATCCTGTTGCTATTCTGGCCTCTCCAGGCAAGTTTTTTCAGTTCCTCCCTGACTCCAGGGATGTCATTGTCTGGTTGACTCTGACAATCACACACTAGAACAATGAAGCCTGGCATAATGAGAGCCTGTGACACCAGGACTTGGGAAGATCCTCGGCAGGAGGATCACACATCTGAAGCTAGCTTAAGCTACATAGCAAAACCATGCAACTAAGAAAGGAAGATTAAGTGGGGAACAAGAAAGAGAATAAAGTGGGGAGGGAAGAGGAGAGAAAAGGAGGGAGGAGGAAAAGCCAGTTTCTCAAATACCCAAGACTGTGTGGCCTGATGGTTAAAGCTTGAAGGTTTTTGTGCTAGACTTAGGCTATGACTGCCGCCTGTTCACTATGAATTGTGGGCAAGTATACAATCCATCTGTGCCTCTGTCTCCTCAATAGTAAAAGCGAGGTTCTGTGCGGTGGTAGCCTTCAGATGGTTTCTGTGAGGGTGCCATGAGCTGAACGCCAGAGCACTTGCCAAATGTCAAGTGTTCAAAAATAGCATTGTGGACAACAGACTATTCCAAAGTCTATAGGTGATGAGTATATGACCACCTACGGGACCCGGAAGATCATTCATACATGATATCCCAGAGTCATACTGGTTCAGTGTCTTGGCTGAGGTCAGCAGCCACACCAGAACCCAGCTCTCTGTCCGTGTCAATGGGACAAAGCGCAAGAACTCAAACCTGACACTTCACTTACGTGCATGTGATAGGGCATATCTACCTCAGTAGTTGTAATTTTTAAACTTCTAAATATTAGCACAGGAATAGATGGTTTTATTAGCAGGATGTTAAAGATCTCTTTTGTACACACGGGATCTATATGAGAACAGGGCAGGGTTCTAACCATCACACTCCTGTCGAAGACTGCCAAGTAGCCCTTGTTAATGAAAACTAGCCTGGGTAATGTCCCGGGGTACCAGACCACTAGAACAGAGCTGGAAAACATCACTGCATACGTTCACACTGCCAGGTCCTGGTGAGCCATCCAGTCCTGCCCACCCCAGCTGCAGGAGGAGAGCATGTTGGACAAGCCGTGGAGACCCCAGAAATGAACCATTTCACAAACCCTTCAATTGGCAACTGGTGTCAGCTCAGCTTACCATACCAATCTACTTCACAAACTCTGCTTCAGTACCGGACAGCCCAATCCCTCTCATGGAGCTTGGCCTGTCAACAGAAAGCTTATGCCAGCACCACCCTACACCCGCCCAATGCCCCCAGGATGGCTCCACACTTCCCAGCCACTGTGCTTCTCCCTTTGCTCCTAGATGCTGTCACAGCTCTGTGACTCTTAGCACCACCACCCCTAAAGCAAACTGTCAAAATCCCTTCCCAGTAATGACAGCCGCTCCATGAAACCAACCTGCATTCAGATGCCCTTTTCTACCATCGGCTCTCCAGACCCTTCTACATCTAAGGCCTCCTTTACCAGTCCGTCTTTGCTGTCCATTCGTGATGCTTTCCCTTTTACAGACTCATGTTGAGCCTGGCTAGCAAGTGGTCAGAACTGAATAAACCCTAGTTTCTCAAGAAGTCGGAATGGCACAGAAGATATCCATGTGCAGAAGCTGGCAAGGAGGGCAAGAAAGAAAGGAAACACAGCAAAGCCACACCATATGCCAGGCTGGCCTAACAGTTAACATTTTAACTCAGTACTCTAGACACCATCAGTATGCAATGACTTTATTATCAACATATTACAAAGGATAATGCTGGGGACCGGGTGGGCTGTTTCATCCTAGATCATACTGTGAAGCTGGGAACTGATCTTCGTTATCTCTTATTGCCTGTTTATAATAATGTCCTTCTAACCCTGCATCCCTAAGTCTACTTTAATTGTTCTTCTTTTGTGGACCAAAACATACCTTACAAATTTTGTACAGTTTCTGCTTTAAAAGCCAGAAATTAAAGATTGATTTGAGTCAGATCTCCCCCAAGAGTAAACGACATGCAACATAACGTTGAAGTTCAAAACATCCCTGGGATGGAGGAAATCATAGAAGGCAGAAGGAAAGGGCCTTGGGCCATCCATAGCTCAGCATTTCCCAACACCTCACTTCTAAATCCTGTCATATAAACTAGAGTCATCTGTAAGTACGCATGTGCAACAACCACTGTGGATATTAGTTTGATAGAATTACAGGTTAAATAAGTAATTACAGGATCACAGACACACAAAGTGGTCCATCACATGTTTAATTATTTTGCTAATAATCATAGAGGAATTTAGGCTTCCCTCTTTGAAAAATGACATTTGCAATTTCAACTACATTCCAACTTAAATGAAAGATCCAGTAAGTCCTTGGTATGATTCAAGTTTTAAATAATTTGTCAAAAGTTATACTAATTCTGAATACATCAGCATTTTCTCAGTCTTTCCATCAAAATAGTCAGGGAGGATAGTTATCATTTGAAAATGTACACAGCGTCATACAGGAACAGGAGGAGAAGGAAGGAGTTACCTTTGGGATGAAGAAAGGTTTACCACAAAACGCCAAACTTCTGATTCCAAATCTCCTACTAGCACTACCCTCATAAATGTTAAATAGCAAACAAACGAAAAACGTCCACAAAACAAAGAAAGGAGCCCGATGCTTCCGCAGTTTCTCCCTGCCTGAGGCAGTTATCTCCCCTTCCCAAAAGAGGTCCCGAAGAAGGGCAAAAGCACAGGAGATCTCAGCAGGACTAGGAAGATGTCCCCTGTCTTCAAGACTTACCCAGCTTGGTCCGTTCTCTCAGCACCCTACTTTCCCCACTGTGACAGTTAGGATCAGACGGCGGCTGGGTTTTTGTTGCTGTTTCTGTTCTTTGGATCGCAAAGCCCCATGAAAGTTAAATCGTGTTGAATGTGATGTGGCCTCGCCTAGCATGGGGAGTGGGGGTAGCGGGAATAAAAAGCTTCAAGCTTGAATTGCCGAGTGCTTCTTGGGAAAAAAAAATAAATAAGTAGCAAGTGGCTAGCAGGAGGCGACGTGGGAGACGTGCCTTGGGGATGGCAGGCCGGGAAGGGGCCCACAAACTTTCTCAGCACAGCTGTCCAGATGCGCTTCATCTATTTTCCTGGCGGGGCACTGGCTTGGGCTGCGATTGGCTGTCAAGTCTCCTCCCTGGTCTCCGATTGGTGAAACAGCCCGCCACTCCTGCGGGCTTTGTCCGCCTCCGCCCACTGGGCCACTCGCATCCTAGAAAGGAACCTAGCTGGGCGCGCTGTGCAGTCGCTGATGTGGCACTGCGTGGCAGCGGGGGTCTGGGGAGGGGCAGAGGAGAGGTCGCTAGAACTCGGAATTTGTCTCTGCCCTCACCCCTTGACAGCAGGCCTTGTAAGTAGCTACGTTTAAACTAGGTGATCGCTGTCGTTTTGGGCGACGAGCAAGGCCAGCCATCAGTTCCTTAAGCCGCTGGCATTTCCAAGAGGAAGGGGTTGGAGATGCGCGCTGCCCACGCCTCCAATAGGGCGGTCCAGGCCCTCCTCGAGGCTTTCGTGATCTACACTTTCTCAGGGGAGAGAAAAATAGGTGTCAGTAGTACACTGTTTGGGGACAGTATTCTAGCGACGGAATTGTGAACTTTTTACGGAAATCCGAACTCATGAGAAATGTGTTCGTTTCTGTGGAAAAATCCTGGGTGAGTGCTTGAAGGAGTGCTTGGGGTTCATTTACGGTTGAGGTGGCTAGTACCTGCGAAGAGAGAACTCTTATTTTGGCCTGTGAGAACTGTATAATTACGCCAAGGACGTTTTGATTTGGTGGAAGGGGTGGGGAACAGAAGAGATCTGCAATCAGCAGCCACTGGAATGTGGATGTTGACAGAAACTTGATCTCTGAAATGAGAAGTCAAGGACCGAACAGCAGGCCCTGTGCCAGGCCGCTTTTACCTGCATTGTTTTGAATTCCTGCACCCGACTTATAGAGTAGATATCATCTCCATTATCAGATAAGACCAAAACTCACACCTATCCCAGCATGCCAAGGACGTCTCTAGACAATGTGTGCTACTTTACCTCACTAGAGTATGCAGTAAACATGTGAACGCGTGTATCATTTGTCATCAATGTGAGGATGAGGATTTCTTGTGAATGCCTCATCCTTCTGTGTCTAAAGTTTTTGCTACAACGATTATATTCGTGTGTTCACTATCTACTGTTATGTAAGTCGATACTTGAGGCAGCACACTCATATTACTGCACAGTTCTGGAAGACACAAGTCCAGGCTTGACTGGATCATCTGCTTTGGGTCTCACAAGAATGCAGATTCAGGTCTGGTGGTGGTGGTGCATGCTTTTAATCCCAGCACTCCGGAGTTAGAGGTTTGAGGCTAGCCTGGTCTACAAGAACTAGTTCCAGGATAGGCAACAAAGCTACACAGAGAAACCCTGTCTCAAAACAAAAGAAAACAAAAGATTGCAAATTCAGGCAACTGCTGGCTTCATTTTCATCTGTAGGTTCCAGGAATGGCGTGGGGGGGGCCAGACTCTCTAGAAGATTCACAACACTTCATCCCTGTAACAGCAAAGGAAACCCACAAAGGAACAGTCCTTGAATGTGGCTGTATGACATCATTTGTGTCTTATGATAGCTTTCTGAATCATTTGTATCAGTCATTAGTTCACCTATGGCGGAAAGTGGCTTTGTAATCATGGATGAATTAGATTTATTGACTACTAGGACAGGCTCCTTAAGATAAAAGGATTCCTTCTGTATGCAGGCATGTAGATTTCAGTTTACCCACAGCTGTGCATCGTCAACACTCTTGGACTTATACATAGGCTAGCACAGAGACTCTGAAGGGCTGGCAGTAGAAGGTAGCCTCACTGGAAACCTCAGCATTCCAGAGAACACATCATGGTGAGGCTGTACGTTTTACTTTTGGTCCATTATCTCAGACTTGAAGCTGCGATGCCCTTTCTTCCATCTGAATCTAGAATGTCCCCCAAAGGACAGATTAAAGCCTGAGAAAGTGGAACCATTGAAGAAAGACCTGACAGAAAGAAGTCAGGCCACTGGGGAGTACAATCTGCAAGGATACTTTGGGCCCCCGCCCGTTCTACTCTCCTCTCTCTCTCTCTTTCTCTCTCTCTCTCTCTCTCTCTCTCTCTCTCTCTCTCTCTCTCTCTCTCTCTCTCTCTCTCTCTCTCTCTCTCCTTACTAGACACTTCCTCTATCAGGTATTTCAGTCATGATATTCTGCCTCATCACAGGCAGAAAAGTGACTGAGTCAAATACCCATGGGCAGAAATCTCTGAAACTATGAGCCAAGAAAATGTTTCAAAATTCAAAAAAATAGTTTATTTTGTCATGGTGGAGGGAATGCTGGCTACAGAGAAAGTAACTAAATATGCAAACAAGTAGAGATATATGGGGGGAGGGGCATAGTAAACTTACTATTTGCTCCTTCAGTAACCAAGGAAGAGTGAGGGAAGGGGAAGTCTAGAAAAAAAACTGTTTTATACTCCATTTCATAACCACATCGCTCCAGCAAAACATTAGCAAAAACCGTGACCCACTGATGTTCACACATCAGCAAAGGCCAGTGGGCATCCTGCTATTTACTCTTTCCAGTCTATGATGAGGTAAAGATGCCCAAACTCCTTTAACAAAACAGCAGCAAATATAATGCAGCGATGGGTAAAGAGAATCACACAGAAGGACCAAGTGGGGTTTTTCCTAGTGATGCAAGTCCCGTTCTGTACCCCCAAACCAATCAGCATAACCCTGCTATAGGTCATGAAATATCCATGTGTGTAGACAAGCACTTAGCAAAATACAGCACTATCAAAATTCCAGAGAAATGGGAAAAAAAGAGGAACGTTTAAACTTTGATAAGAGGCACGTACCAGAAAGCTCTTCATGTTTAATGTTTGATACATGCTTTATGATTACATTTAAGTAACATTTTTCAGTAGCAAAATTGAGAAACAGAGCAGACAAGTGGTTGTTCAGGTTTAAGGAAGGCGTGGGGTGGGAAGCAAGTGGGTGTGGTTATAAAATGGCTTCGTATGAAGTTTCGTGGTGCTGGAAACTTTCTGTCTCTTGGCTGTGCCAGGATGTTGCTAGGAAACAACATGGCACAGCATAGTAAAGCTGAAGTGGGTAATAGAATCTCTTCAGTTTGTCCCTGCTGACTACCTGTGCACCTACAACCACTTCAAAAAAAAAAACCCTTAATTTTAAGAAAGTTTCTGAATCTCTCCCTCACCTCCTCTGAGGTCACATTTCTCTATACAGCAGTTTGGCCCCTAGTGAAGCCTTCTCCAGAATGAAATCCTCTTTCTGCCGCTCCTGGGTAATGTCCTGGACGAAAGAGCCTGAGGATGATTATGTTTTTAATTGGAAGTTTGGGGTTCTGCCCTGACCATCATGGAGCGTGATGATCATTATTCCTTTAATGGCAACACCAGGCCGACTGGATTCACCCTGTAGTCTCTAGTCTGACTTACTGAATTGACACGGTCCGAGATAATAAGCATAATTAACACTTGGCTGAGTGTTCTGTTCACTGAGTCCTCTCACAGGAGGTTGTAGGCACCCAAGAGAGGTTCTCCAGGATTTCTGTAGGCTTCATTGCAAAGTACTCGTCTTTCTTGTGCCTGAGCTTCTGGACAAAGACGCTTGATGTGAATAACGAGTAAATGGAACCTAGGTGAGGCTATGGACGCCTTGGTTTTGCTGTGGCAAAGCAGACCAGAAACTGTCGTGAACATAAGCAACACCTTTGATTTTGAGACATAGAGGGAGGAGGGCATTCATGATACTATTTTTTTCTCTCTCAGAGTTGTCCTGAAGCCTCCCCCATCCATTGAACATGCCTTGATGCTTCTCTCCCAAATCGCTGTAAGAACCTTCTGTTTTGTCATCCCAACCGTATCCATTACAATTTAATAGCCATTCCCTTTAGCATTGCCACGTCTATCTAAAACATCAAACAGCAGGGCATGGCATATACTCCCATAGGAAGCACGTGTTCACACCCTTTGATGTCTTCTTTACTTTTGCCAATCACACTTTGGTATAAACAATGCCCCTCAGCTAGTGACAGGGACAAACAGGGCAACTTGGACCAGGTACCCTGTAATCATTCTTCACCCAAACAAAGACCAGCCCCAAACATTGTCACTTAACTGGAACCCCAACTTACTAATTAGTGAGTCAGAAGGCCACACAGGAAACACTGGCGTATGTACCTGACCACCCATTCCCCACTGATACAGGCTGCTCCAAGAACACCAGCGATTGTCAGCAGCACGGGCGTTTCTAGTAACACCCTGTATGTCCCCAGGACTTTATGTCTTTTCTTTCTTTCTTTCTTTCTTTCTTTCTTTCTTTCTTTCTTTCTTTCTTTCTTTCTTTCTTTCTTTTTCTTTCTTATCTATCTATCTATCTATCTATCTATCTATCTATCTATCTATCTATCTTTTGGTTTCTCTATAGCTTTGGAGCCTGTCCTGGAACTAGCTCTTGTAGACCAGGCTGGCCTCAAACTCACAGAGATCCGCCTGCCTCTGCCTCTCCAGTGCTGGAATTAAAGGCATGCGTCACCACCACATGCCTTTAATTCCAGCTAAGGCTGTATTTCTCAAGTGGAGCCAGGTACTAACTTCTTTCTCTCCCTAAAACACAGTGAGCTCTACCTTAAAAGTGATCAAAAAGTGCTTAACAAATACAACCATGCAACTTTGATTACTGAGATGATTTCTTTGGAAAAGAAAACCAAGGGCTGGAGAGATGGCTCAGTGGGTAAGGGACTTACTGCCAAGTCTGATGCTGTGAGTTTGATCTCCTTTGGTGGGACAAGAGAGCTGACTCCCAGAAGTTGTCTCTGACCTCCACATATGCATTTTGCATGTGTAAACGTATGCACTAAAAAAAAAACCAAATAGACAAATGAATAAAATTTTAGAGAAGGAGCTTTCCTTAGTTATTTGGAGGAACTTTCTAGAAAGTTAAGCGACAGATTACTTGTGTACATCCTATTATCTACACTCGAAATTACTCAGTTAGAAAAAGGGTATAAGCTTTACTACTTACTTTAAATGAAATCATTACCAACATCACTTTGATCCTTACAGTTAGTTTGAGTTCAGGTTTCTGTCATGAATGGTTGTGGATGATGCATTTAGCCCTTACCACTCACAGTGGACTCTGCACAATCACTATCTATCCTATTGAATCTGTGTAAATGCTGTGCACCAAGTGAAATGGTAAAGAATGAGAGAGACAGAGAAAGACATGGCTGGGGGTTCTATTGGCTTTATAAGGTGGATTCTAAAGGCTTGTGCCATCTATACGCCTGGTTTGATCCAAGGGGCCTCTGCAGGAAGAGAAATGGGTCTTGTGTCCATACTATAGGGCAGGAGATGCTTGAAGTGCTGCTGGTGTCTCTATACAAGACTCGTGTGATAGATTTTGTCCCTGCTTCCATTGATTGTATTAATAGGTTGGTTAATATATAACACTAGGAAGACATGTTTCTAGTGAAGATGGTGTAAAAGCAAGGTATGGATTTTTTAGGAGACAATTTTTCCCCATAAATGTCCCAATTAACAGCCAAATTGACAGCTCTTTCCCAAATATCTTCTCCATAATGTTTATGCAACCTGAAAAGGTGTCTCCTGGTAAAATTGCCCTTTTATTTAATAACAAAAATAGTGTCTTATTCCAGTGCAAAACATGAAATATTTTCTTTCAATATTAGGGCTTTCTATAGTTGGGAAGCCACTAAATAAATAAATATCCATTTATTCTCTGATCTTCATTGTATATCCTGTAGGGTTAGGAATCCTGGGAACGAGCACAAATACTAATGCTCTAGCTACTGATGTCATTGTGAATGATAAACTATACTTCATCTCTCACTCCAGAGTATCCATGAAACTGCGGCAGAGTAACTTAAATGCAGCACAAAAATCTCAGGACTTTCTCCCAGATTCCCTGGCTCTCAGCGTGGATGCCTATTGATCAAAACCCTATTGTTGTTACTCTAGGTTTTTGCTTCCAACTACTATCTTTCATGTTTTTCATGATCTAGATTCTAAGATTCCAGGTCACTTGCTTTGCATAGTTTCTCTCAATTGGGATTTTCTTGATTCTCCTATGACTGATGCGGTTTTGAAAGTAATACCACAACAGCAAACCTGTGCCTCTTTCAGTGTATCTTCCCATTCATCTGCCCCACCTCTTGTGATTTTCTTTTTACCCCTTAGTAAGATGTCGTCTAACAGGATTTCTACCATGAAGTAAATTATCCATGTTTGTATAATTATATATGTCAATTATGCATATTTGTACTTCTTAAGTAATAAATATTTTATATAAGAATATTTATAAAACGTGTCTATATTTGTGAATTGGCTTTTCCTTGTACCCAAATGATCTGTTCATTTATTTGTATTATCTATATGAAATCCTGGATTCTCATGTTAATGTGTAACAATGCAAAATTATTATTTTTTGAGTTTTAAAATTCCCCAGACTTTACAATCTCCTATTTCAATTCAACATTAAAGGGTATTTTCAGCATCTTTTCACAATATGCAAACACATATACACCTTAACATACCTGCCTACTTTTCATATATGTAACTCTCTGATAGTGAGAAAATTGGCTCAAACTAATCCCATATTTATTTATATACATACATAATTAATACTGTTGGATTTAATGAATCTTCTAACTGCCCAGATGAATCGTCAATTCTAAGACATGCAGACTACTACATAAATCACACACACACACACACACACACACACACACACACACACACACAACACATACATGGGAGTGCACACACACACACATACACACACACTTCTGTATGCACATACCTCCTCATGGGAACAGATCAAAATAATTACTCTAATTCTTAGCCTCTTGGAAGAAAAAAAGATATGAGATAAAGAAGGGAGGAAAGGAGAGGGAAAGTTATCACTAATGAGTTTTGGACCGTTCAGTATGAGAAAAGGAAGGTAAAAAGGAGTGAAGAAATCGAAAGAACAAAAGAGAGGGAAAGAGGAGGGATGAAGAGAGAGGACAGAGAGGACTAGGTGTAAAAGGATAGACAGACAGAAATATCACAAGTTACTACTATATAATTTCTTAAGAAACTCAAAACTGCTTCCCAAAACAACTACAAAAAAAGACCCAGACTTTTGGCACAATCTAGTATCACATAATGATCAAATTCGTGGAGAGACTAGAGATGAAGGGACCATGTCTCAACATAATAAAGTCTATATATGAGAAGCTATAGTCAACATTGTGCTTACTGGAGAAAAACCAGAGCATCCTTGGTTAAGGTTAGGGCGTTCATTCTTTCTCTACTCCTATTCAATATAGTACATGAAGCCTTACCTAGAACAATAACACAAGAGACTAGATAAAGTGAATATAAATAGGAAGAGAAGAAAATAAAGTACTCCTATTTGAAGATTATAGATTCTATGTATGAGACCTTACAGACTCCATCAAAAAATAAAAATAAAAGAACTTAGAGTTAAAATACATTCAACAATGTAGCAGGCTACAAAAATTATCACACCTAAATTAGTAACCTTACTATGCATCAAGGGCAACCATTTTGAAAAAGAAATCAGAACAATAATCTCTTTACAAAAGACATGCAAACACTCATAGCCTGCCAATAAACCTACGTAGCATTGAATTAAAAACATTTATAATAAAAATTGCAGATATTGACAAAGAAGTTGGGGAAGATGCTCGAGGAGGGATCCGTATTTATGGATCAAAATTAATGTTATGAAAATACCCATTCTAAAAGAGTAATCTACAGCCTCAGTGCAAGCTTTATCGAAATTCCAGGTTCATTCTTCACAGACATAGAAAAAAATCTTAAAATTTATATGGAAGGATAAAAGAATGCTTTCAGGTAGTTCATAGAAGTTGAGGGATTCTGGAGAAAAGGAGTCATTGTCTTCAGTGACATAAAAACTTTTGAGTTTCTCAGGCTCCAGCAGACAGCTTTACACCTATGCCCATAGGATGGGCCCTTTAAACAAAAGGGCTCAAAAGGAAAAAACAAAAACTCATTAAAGTGGTGTTAGGAATTGATAGAGTGCAAGTTATGGGGTCTGTGTTTGTCATATCAGGCTTTGTGAGCCCCCATAAGCCCTACTTAGTTGATTTTTTTATGCCATCTTCTCTTGGTGTCCTCAACACCTTTGGCCCCTAAAGTTCTCCCTCCCCCTCTTCTTTGGGGTTCCTGGAGCTCCAAGGGGAGGGTCCTGTTGAAGAGCTCCAATTTGTTCTCTCTCTCCACCCAGTCCTTGACTGTAGGTTTCTGTATCTGCTTCCATCAGCTGCCAGAGGAAGCCTCTTTGATCATTGGAGACACACTGATATATGAGTATAGCAGAATATTCCTAACAGCTAACATTTTGAAGAGAATCTGACAAAAAGTTCATAGGAAGTCACTTAGGATACCGTGACCGTGGAATGCAGGGTTAGATGAGTACCACAGCTGGTTATTTCATTAAAAGTGGGACTATACCCCATCTCAGGTAACTACGGTGACATTCAGGAGTGGAGACAGATCTTTTCTCCTGCAAACCTGATAAAAAAAGAAAATAAGGAATGAAATTCTACCAATGGATAGATTTCAACTTAGGACTGAGAAAAGTCTTTGCTTTATTTGGGGCGAGGGATGGACAGAGAGAGGAGGCAGAATATTTCCAATGCAGATTATCAAAATTCTACCAACCTGGATATGTCTGGTGTTCCAAAAGCCCAAAGATGTTGCCCCTTCCTCAAGAAGTTACTCTAAAATCTAGTGGTCTTTAAACATCTCTAATTTTGTTTTATTCATCTCCCATCTTTTCCATTTGCTCCCATACTTCTCTGAAAACAGTGACTAATCATTTTACTACAGTTACAAACTGAAGGATACAAAGGAAAGCCACTGTTGGTAAGAACACAGTAAAGGATGGGTACCTAGTAGCTAACCATGGTTAACAGAGACGTGTCAGAGATGACGAGAGGTTCCTAGAGCAGCATATGGCTCCTTCACCATATTAAAAGGGTTTGTGGTCTGTGTAGCATCTCTTTTGCATCTTTAATAGTGGGTTAGTCAGTGCCCATCCCTACTGGAGAGCCTAAGCAAACAGGCACAACAACTATTTTGAACATTTTATGGTTTATACTTGTCCTTGCATCAAAATGCTTGGAACCAATTTATGTGCAGCAATGAATATGTCCTGTGATGAGAGATAGACTTTTCATATAAGAGGGAGAAAGAAGATCGGAAGGAAGTGAGGAAGTGAGGGGTTGATGGGGAATCTTTGCCAACCAATTATCTTTAAGATGTGGGACCAAGTTAGGGTGTGGTTTTCTGGGACCTGGAGAAAAATGGCATGCAGCCCAGGTGCCCTCTCTCTGTGTGGTTCCCTCGCAGCACAGCTGAGCTTGGACTTCTCATTCCTGTTTCATGAGTTTTCCGCTTATAATAAATACAAATATAATTGTTTTATCTTTTAGAAAACTTGGTTATTTCCCGAATTGAGCTAACTTCTACAAGGGATCTAAAAAATTAGTCATCTTCATTAAAGTTTCAAAGGCAACAAGACTGGGTATTTGAGACTATGGCAATTTTATTTAACTTAGTTAATTGTATGATTTATTTAATTATATAATTAATAAAGAATCTACCACAGTCTTAAAATCTGAGAGAGACATGGTCTTCTTTTTTGCTTTTTGAATTCCCTCAACTATTATAAGCTGAGGGCCCCTCTTGTTTTTCCCGGCTGCCAGATTATCTTACACCCAAAATAACCACACAGAAACTGAATTAATTAAGCTACTGCGTGACCATTAGCTCTAGCCTCTTGTTGGCTAACTCTCACATCTTTGTTTAACCATTTCTAATAATCTGTGTATCACCACATGGCAGTGGCTTACAGGGAAAGATTCAGCATGTCTGACTCTGGTGGCTCCATGGCAGCTTTCTGACTCTGCTTTCTTCCTCCCAGAATTCAGTTGTGTCTTCTCCGCCTACCTAAGTTCTGGCCTATCGGGCCAAAGCAGTTTCTTTATTCATTAACCAATACAAGCAACACACAGAAAGAAGGACCTCCTACACCACTCAATGAAGATGATGGTGGAGGGTCATACAGTACAGAAGAGACTAATGATAGTTCACGATTGAGTGCTTGCTTATCATGTGCAAGATCCCTACTGTCCCAGTTCAACCCCTACTGCTGCAAACAAAACAAAACTGTCCTGTCAATTTGATACAACCCAGAGGAGAAGGCAGTTTCAAATTGAGACATTGCCTAGATCAAATTGGCCTGTGGACATGTCTGGGCAGATTGACAGGATTGTTACTTGGTGTAGGAAGGATCAGCTGTGGGTGGAGCCATTCCCTACACTGCTGGTGATCCTATTTAAGAAAGCTAGCTAAGCTTGAGCTGAGAATGAACCAGATAATAGCACTCCTCCATGGTTTCTGCTTCTAGTTCATACTTGAGTTCCTGCCCTGACTTTCTTCAGTGATAGATTACAGCCTTGTAAGCTGGAATACACCTTTCTGCCTCTAAGGTTGTTCTTGGCAGAGTTTCATTCACAATAGACTGAGACAACAACAACAAAACAACTAGTAAGGAGCCAAGGCCAAAGGCTATTGAAATGGTTGAGATATATAACAATATCAACTTGTATGGTATTTGATTCAGTTGTCAGAATGACTTGAAACTGCAAACTTCACTCATTTTATATTTTTAGGGAAGGCCACTGAAGTCCCTCCATTATCATATGACCTATAGACCTCTTTTCTCACTTAATGTTATGTAAAAATATGAAAGAATTGCATTTGACAGAACTGCTCTTGGATGTTAAATTCATATGAATGCTTTTTAGCATTTTACTGTAAATTTTGTGAATAGTGTATGTAGTGGGAGACTGCTTATTTGTTCCTGGCTGCTCAGACCCAAAATATTCACACAGAAACTATATTAATTAAAACACTGCTTGGCCAATCACGTAGGCATATTGCTAGCTAGCTCTTATATCTTAAATGTACCCATTTCTGTTATTCTATGCATTGCCATGGGGCTAGGGGTTTACTAGTCAGGTTCTAGCATCTGTCTCTTTGGTAGTTACATGGCATCTCTGTGACTCCACCTACTCTCTTTCTATATCTCTGTTTGGATTTTCTGCCTGGCTTTACTGTGTTAAGCCATTGGCCAAAAGCAGCTTCTTTATTAACCAATGGCAATAAAACATATTCATAGCATGCAGAAAGGAATTTCACATCACGTCCCCTTTTCTATCTAATTAAAAAGGAGGAAGTGTAGGCAGGGTGACCAGAACAGGAGAATTCTGGGAAGAAGAAAAGCTCAGTCAGCAGTCATCACCCAAACACAGAGGAAACAAGATGGGAATGCCTCACTGATATAAGGTAGCAAGCCATGTAGCTAACACACACAATTTTTGGGTTAATATAAAATGTAAGAGTTAATTAATAAGAAGCCTGAGCTAACAGGCCAACCAGTTTATAATTAATGTAAGCCTCTGTGTTTCGTGTGTCTGTGTGTGGGCATGTGCAGTTGGATTCAGATGCCTGTAGAGAGCAGAAGGGAGTGTTGGAGCCTCTGAAGTTGGGTTCCAGTCAGTTGTGAGCCCCCTGATGTGAACTCTTGAACAAATTTGAAAGCTCAGCAAGAGCAGAATGCACTCTTAATCACTGAGCTGTCTCTCCTGTCCCTCATAGAAGTTATTAAAGAATGTTTAATAAGTCACTTGACACACACACAAAAAATGAGACCTCAAAAATTCTAAGAATAGAAAGCCAGCAAATTCTTCTCTCCGTGCACTCACTCAATAAGTAAAGACTGCTTGCTGCTGGCGCCAGACACTAGGGACACAAAATAAATGAGAAATACAAAGTTTTCAATTAAACTCTTAATTTACATCAGCATAATTTGTTCTAGCCTTATGGAAACAGCGTAGGATTTGAGAATTCAAATTCAAGAATTTAAGAATAAAGCTAGTGTGTGGTCCCCAAATCCCACCTCTTACACTCCCGGTGGGAATTTAAAAAGTGCACTCCTGGGATGCATTATTCCTTATAGCCAAGATTTTTTAAAAAGTGTACATTCAATCAGTGACCATGCGGATAAAACCAAACAGAAATTCAGAGAGCAATTTAGGAGTTGGTATCACTCTTAGGACAACCCTGTCTCTCCTGAGCTCGGAAATTACAAAGAAGACAACCTCAATCCCTTTTGAAGGTGGCTTCCCTAGTGATAGACCTCCCACTAAGGCCTTGTCTCTTGTTCTGTTGCCTCCCACACCACCATGCTCATGGCTAGGCTTGTGATGTATGAGCATTAGTGTACACACTATGGCCAAACTGTAGCAGTTCTTCCTAGTAGCTTTCTTCTCCCTCCAACTCTGCCTTTGCTATCAATTTAATCCATCAAAATTCTTATCTCTTAAGTGAATTTGGGGTTTTGGTCTTTACTGTGAAAATAAAACACTTTATCAAGTTTTGCTTTCTTCCTTACCCTTTTCTCCTTTCCTAAGTTTGTATGTTAGCATACATTTCCTTCACGAAAAACTGTTTTCCTATCTTTTGTACCCAAACCCCTAATTTTAACAATTACAGGCATTCTGTATATTTAAGGTAGAGTTAATAGATAATGAATGTGTAAAGGTAGTAAGGTGATTGGTATAGAGAAAAACATTTCCATTATCCCATATTTACTCATTATTTTTGTTTTGTAGAAAAAGCATATAAAGTCTACTCACTTGGCAGGAATCCAAATACAGTACAATCTTGCTACCTCTGCATCTAAGTGGCACTATCATCTTTCCAAATTGTGTTCATCCTACAAATCTGTGGTATACCCTGTCCTACGTATTTCTACTGTCACCTCACAACTGACGCTTTGTAAACACTCCTTTATTCTCTATGTATGCTACAGTTTGGATATTAAAGGTTCTCCAAAGCTGACATTTTAAAGGCTTAGTTTCCAGTTTGTGGTACTGTTGGAAGAAAGTCAAAATGCCTGGCGATGTGCCTAACGGAAGAAAATGAGGCTATTAGCTTTGGGTGGTAATATATTAGAAGACGATGTTAGAACACTAGATCCCCACCCCTCTCTGAGATGAGAAGCTTTGCTCCACCACGTGTCCTCTGCTGTGAAGTTCTGCCTTTCCATAGACAAGCAACCATGACTACAACCTCTGGAACCAAGAACCACAATGAACCTATCACCTTTGAAATTGTTTCCCCCGGGTGTTTTGTCACATAAACTGGAAAAGTGATTGACATAATTAAATACACCAGCCTGGTGCTCAAGCGAGTTTGTTGCAAAGGAATGGACTTGGGAGTCCTGAGTACAGTGGGGGTGATTCTATAGGAGAGAACAAGGAGAGTAAGTTAGGTACTGTGGCAGAGAGCACAGGAAACTTACTGTATAAAGATCCCTCACTGAAGACCAACCAGGAGTGATCAGAGAAGCACAGAGAAACTCAGGAAAATCTATGCTCAACAGTCAAATTCAGGACTTTAAGAGTAAGACCTGGTCAACTGTGTTAAATGATTTTAGTAAGATCTTGATATTTTTCCTGACCCATCACCTATGTATGTACGTATGTAACCTAGTGGGAAACCAAGAGCAATAACAACAGCCTAGGTCATTTGGGGAGGTCCTGGAACATCCTTAACTATCAACTAGATGGGAGGGATCTCCCACTTGGTACTAGGCTTTTTACTTGGCAGCCTATGGCTTCTGGGAGCAACATAGTTCCCTGTTTATGCTAAGTCCCAAAAAGCTCTTTGATAAGAAAGAAATATGTATGTAGTATATAAAATAGGGAGCTTCTATGTGGCTTTTTCAAACATTCTTAGAGTTGATTATCTTTCCCCCAATCTTCTCCCCTGCCCTACTTTCCCATTCCTCCCTCCACTTAAACTTCCCTTCCTATTATCCCCTCTTTCCTTCTTCTTACATGTATTATACTACTACCCTCTCCTATAAGACCCCTCTTTTTCCCCCCTATCAATGACCCATTCTATTTTCCTAGATTCTACAGGTATTCCAAATTAAACTTTTGAAATCTAAACCTAAACTTTCAAAGCTAAGATTCACTGCCCCCTCTTCTCTCCCTGCCAGTCTTCCTCATCCCTGCTACTATGATTCTCTCTCTCCTATTTTCATGCGTCCTCTCTCTTTTTTAGGGCACACAGAGTCCACTTAGTATTGCCAGTATTTGTATGACTGTAGGGCCTTCTCCTAGAGCATGAGAGCCTGTTAGGGCCACATCCCTGAAGAAGACTGACTTTCTTCTCCAGGTCAGCATCAACAGCTGGGGATGGGATTTTCTGACCACCTCCCCACTCAATGTTAGTACTTTGTCTGTATTATATAGGTCTTGTGCATGCAGTCCTAGCCTCTATCAGTTCACATGTGTGATAGCCACGTTGTGCCCTGAGAACACTGCTGTTCTATAGCCATCCACTGTCTCTGTCTTTTACAGTCTTTCAGTTCCTTCTTCCCCAACGATCTCTTTACTTTGAGAGGGAGGTGTTGATGTCACATTTAGGGCCGAAGAGTCTACAACCCCTTATTCTCTGCATGCTGGTCAGTTATATGTTTCTGTGCTAATCTCCACCTGCTGTTAAAGGAAGCTTCTCTGATGAGGTTTGAGAGAAGTATCTATCTGTGTGAATAACACTAACTTTTTAGGAGTCAGATTGATAGATACTTTTTTATTTATCAGAAAAAAAAGTAGCCACAGCTTCTTTCTTCGTACCTATGTCCTATTTAGCTGCATGTCAATGTTACTGGTATCAAGAATTATTCATGCCTTGTGGAAGTGTCCTTAAATGCAACAAGAAAGTAGTTGGTTACTCTAATAGCATTTGTGCCGCTATTGTCCCAATGCCCATCTCTTGCCAGGCTGGTTGTTACTGAACGTCCCAAGATTTACAGCTGTGTAGGACTGATGATTGCTTATCTGTCTCTAGAACTGTGCCTAGAACATGCCAGTTCTATGGAAGATAGTGGGTAGGGATTAAGCTCCTGGTCAGTACCACCTTGATTTCTCCATGTCCTATTACTCAAGTGTGTAGCTTCTCTAGCAATAGGGTGCTGTTGTCTAGATCTTAAGGATAACCAAGATCAGTGACAATATCCTGTAATGTTTGTGGGAGTCTATGAAACCCCATTGACAACACCCCACCCCTGCTAAGAGTTAGCCCAATCCTAGCACAGAGCTTTTTATCTGATAGCCTATGATGTCTGAGAGACTTTTTCCTGTGGTTTTAAAGGTATTTATTTTATTTGCCTTTTGTATAAAATCATTCTCCTTCCTATATGTCTATAAAAGAGAAGGGAAGGATGTATACCCTGGTACCATACACCAGGGCAGCCTCTGGGCTTTGGGAACTGTCACAGTGATGGGAGTGAGTATAGGGGAAAAGAAAAGAAGGGAAGGAAAAATAAAAAGAAGAAAGAGAGAAAGGAGGAGCAGGGGGATACAATGGCCAGAACTATAGAGATAAATATATATTGTTATAGGCAGGGTTGAGAACAGAGAAAAGAGGAGATAATGGATTTCTGACAAATAATAGCTGTAGGAGCTGGGCTGGAACATAAGAGATCACTGGCTTGAGTACCGATTTCCATTCTGTGGCTTTATCTGCCGCTTAACCCTTGGTCCTGGTCTGCACTGCACTCCACGTTGTTTTTAAATGATCAGTTCTCCTATAGTTAGCCGCCCCACCCCTCACTATATGAAGACTGTTTCTCCTCTTTTCTATGTGGAGAACTGAGGCAAACTCTGACCAGCTACGGTTGCTGTGTTCTTACAAAGGCAGGAGCTGGTGTTAGCTGGGCAGAGCCCAAAGAGCTGTTCAGAGTTTGTGTGTAGTTTCCACAGCTTCGCCTTTCCTGGCTGGGCACTGATGATGGCTCTGGAGTAGCTGCTGGCAGCCCCTTCTATGGAATTCTTACCAGTGCCCCCTTTGAAGATTTCCTAGTAGGGGTCTTTTGACCCAGTTTGCGGTCTTGAGTCTCAGCAGTAAGTCCACTGCTGTCGTCAAGATTGTTCATGGTTCCAACAGCAGAGAGGTTTGTAGGGCAATGATTGAGTTGATCTGAGACTGGAGTGATAAAAAAATACTCCTTTCCCTTTTAATTTCCAACTGTAATCAGCTCCCCCTTCTGACACAGCTTCTAGTTTTCACCTGAAGTTCTTATTCTTTCTTAACTTGTATTTTCTTTTCATTGCAAGATACATTGTTTTTTATGTAACTATAGCAAACAAAACAAAAATTCCACTTTCAGGGTCTCTCTCTCCTCTGTCTGACACAAATGTTAAAACAAGTAAATACCTTTCTTCCGGTTTGGTAAAACACAAGATTTCTAAGCACTCCCCTGTGCTGTCATCCTTGAATCTAGGAATAGAAAAGCCTCGCAGGTGTCCTCGCTAGAAGAGGAAGCGACTACACAGCCAATCATCCACTGAGCTAAGGTGATCCATGGAGGCCTCTCTCTCTCCCAATGGATGGGCATCTGTCCTCAATCTCTCTCTAGAGACAAAAGTGGATGCATAAATCTGAAACTTGATTGGTGTGACTGAAACGTAATTAAAGCCCGGGCAGGAAACAGTGTGACCACAGTACACAGCTGACCTCCAGGACTGCTGATACCTCATCATGTCCCTCAGGGATAACACTCTCCATCTGACAGTTTGATATTATCCCTCCTTTTACACACACACACACATACACACACATATACACACATAAACACACATACACACATATACACACATACACACATACATACATATACACACATACACACACAACACAAAAAGCATAATCTCATGTTTAAAAGACATTATGAAGATACTAATATTGAAAGAATGAAAGTATAGCTGTATAAAAGTAAAAAATGCCACTGAATATAATTAATGTTTTGCTTTTTATACCTTTTTCCTATTGTTTTTTCCTGCTTTACCTTCATTTATGTATTATCTAATGTATTGCCATTACCTTGTATAAATGACCCACCACAATGTCAGTGATAAGTAGTAGATTTGAGAAGTTTCCATTATAAAATAGAGAATCACGCTGCTCTTAAATCTGAAGATTTGAGTTGGAGACAAAAAATAAACACGAAATTATAAAGGAGCTGAGGAGTTCCCCTACATACACACCTCAGGAAGGAAAATAATGAAAATAATGATAAAATAGTTCTATAAATTTCAAGCCCAGACTACAAAGATGGCCTCAGACAATTGGCACCAATATAATCAAATGGTAACAAACTCAACTTCTCTCTCACACCCGACCCATCATCTTCATGCACATCACTTTCATACCAAGTGTTGACCTGCTCACAAAGGGAAAGGGAAATCCTGCCTCATGTGAGGAGAGTGAACTCTGTCATGGAGTGAACGGGCTCTGGCCTTAACTCTTCCTCCACATCAGCAAACCACAGAGCTTTCAGACCTCAGGTTCCTCAGCAAGAGGGTAGAGCAAAGAAGAGTTTTGTGACCCTGAAACCACATACACAGATAGCTAGGTAAGTATTATTTTGGGGTAAACCTGTTGCTGGAAGAGACGGGTATTTGAGCCAATGGACCAAGTGGAAAGAATTTGCTCTCTACATGTGAGTGCTGGCCACTTGGCTGAGGGTCCAGACAGAAGGAAAAAGAAATAAAAATTAAAAAAAATTATAATAAAATTGGGGTAAAGTAGAAGCAAGACTAGAGGAATGAAGAAAACTAGCTGAAGTGGGAAAGTATGAGAAAAAGGAGGGCTGGGAAATTCATGATAGACTTAAGGTACAAAATATATTTGATAAAAATGTTGTTATGTAACCTGGCACCATGTACAAATGAAAACTTCAAAATGTTTTAAAGGCTAAAGATTTTGTGTCAATTAACCTATAAAGATGTTGATACCCTAATTCCAGGAATGTATTGTGTGCTGGATGTAATGAAAGTGAAAGACCCTCAGAGAGGACCTTCCCTCAGGAGGAGACCCCTAACCCAAGGAACAGTCGAGACCACTGGCTGCAATTAGCAAGAGGTTTATTGGGTGGGCACAGGTACGTGTGGGCAGCAAAGTCCTTTTGCATGCCTCCGGGCTAGGAGAAGGTCTTTTTATAGGAAAAGAGTGGCAAAAGCAGGCATACAGAAGCAATGCATGGTTACAGGGATCTCATTGGTCAGTTCGAATGAGGCGATGGGTTCATTTAGGGGACAAGTTTCCCGGAGACATGAAGGTCTGATAATAATAGCAGACTAGGCCCTATCTAGGGTACATGTAGTTTTTCCCAGAACTGTTCGTTCCCCTCCTAGGCCTGGTGTCTGACCACAGATATCCTGTTTTGGCCACCTAGGAGTACCGACTTTACCTTGAACTTACATTTGTTTGTGTGAAAGCCTTGCAAAATGGCATTACAGCAGCTAAGCTGGGGTCTTTCAAAAGAAACTGGCTCAATTTCATGTTGATACTTCTCAACATTAAAGATAAATTCAAGTCATCTTAAGATGAACAGAACTGGGTCAAATATGCTTCCAAAAGAAATTCACCTCCACAGCTAATTCTAATGAGTATAGTTCAGGAAGAAAAACCATCCCATGGGGCCTTAGAAACGACTCAGCAGTTAAGAGTACTTGTCGAGTAGAGGCAATCATCTCTTTGGGCATTAAGACCCCACAGGGCCTGCTTTAGTCGCTCTTCAGGGGCAGCAGCTGTAATTAAATTTGATTTTCTGTTGAAATCCATCAATCTCAATGTGTTTGTTTTCTTTGATAGTATATTAGTGTTTTATATCATAGAAAAACTGTATCAAAATTAAAACAAAACATTAAAGTCGTAACATAAACATCGTTTTAGCCACAGAAAGCTGAGCCCAGACGTAGTTGATAGAGTGAGTGGTGGTTTTTAGAAATGGGGAAGAGAAAGGAGGAGGTGAAATAGAACAGAGGCAAAGTCTCTCTGTGAATCCGGTACTCACTGATTCAGCCTGTCCCGGGAACTTGCCATCTCCATCTGCGGTGGTTTGAACGGGCACTGCTCCCACAGGCTGTCATTTGAACACTTTGCCTTTCGTTGGTGGCACTGTCTGAGGAGGTTTAGGGAAGGCAGCTTTGTAAGAGGAAGCATGTTGCCTAGAGCAATCTTGCCCTGTTTCCAGCTCACCCTCCGTGCTTTGCTCTCGCAATTCAAGATGGGAACTCTCAGTTTCCTGTTCTAACTGCCATGCCGGCTCCCAGGCTGCCCCGTCTCTCCCCTATTTCCTCTGTGACTGTAAGCCAAAATAAACTCTTCCTTCTCAAGAAAAAAAGAGAAATAATCAAATTTAAAAAGGAGAAGAAATGGAAAGGGGCCATTCATTTTCAGCAAGCTGGTTTAACTCTGGGTGCCATCCCTGTGTTGCCAGTCAACTGATTTGGATAGAAGTCATAAAAAAGTACATTGTTGCTCCCCTGGCTGCTGGCCACCTGGAGCGCCAGCAGCTAGTGTTACCAGCTCAGCCTGCTTTGCTTGAGATTGGAATCAAGAGCAGCCGAACTGTAAACATCTAAGAGAGGCTTCATCTAGACTCCGGCTGGGGGTTGCAGAGAACACTGACTCCATAGGAAAGAGCCTGCTGCTCTTTATGAAGGAAAAGGGAGATTCATGCATGTGCAGTGTCTCTGGGTGAGAGAGGCAGTTCCTCTCCTTCCTACTTGGAGGTGTCTGAGGTTCTTAAAGTCCTTCGGTGATCAGAACCATGATTGAAGTTTCTGAAATAATCATGGATGCCAGGACAGTTTTCTCCAACGGCTGAAAGGTATTTGAGGAAGCCACACAAAAAAGTCAAGTGCCCTTAGGACTCAGAGAAAATTTACCAGCAACATCCCTGGTCCTCAGAGCTTTGAACTCAGCCTGGCCGTACTACCTGTTTCTTCAGCTTGCAGACAGCCCATCATGACGCTTCTCTGCCTTCATCAGTAAGGGTGCCAACCCCCTGGTAAATCCGCTCCTATGCGTTTCTGAGTTAGGATTTGAGGTTGCATCATCATGGGGGATGCCTTGTCGCCAGATGGTGGTGATGTTTTTAGAGGTGACGGAGACTGAAAAGTGAGGCTTGGTTGAAGGAAGCAAGTTATTGAGAGTATGTCTTTGAAGGGCGTATTCTGCCCTTTCCACTCCCGTCTTACTCTGCTTCCTGAGCTCCATAATGTGCCTTTCTCTGTCCCACCGTGCCCTGTCTGCCCTGAGGAACTGACAACCCTTACACCATAAAACTGAAGTTCTGCACGCCAGGCGTTCTTCCGCAGGGACCAGAAGGCTAATGTCGGGTCCCTTTAGTTCTGACTTTCAGAGAGCCCCAGTACAAGGTCTCCCTTGAGTGTGGTAAGGGTTGTTTTACGTAATGTGTGAAGACATTCACGGTAATACTTGGCATGCTAATTACTAATGTTCATAAGTAATGGCTACTACACAAGCTTAATTACTTGGGATAAGGACATAAAGTTATAGACAACAAGGACATTTGTTTAGGACGATCTGGAAGGCTGATATGGAAAAGGCATTGGTGATGATATATTGGTGGTTCATTAGAAACTACATTTTACAATTTCAGGAATTCTTTTATTTTATTCAAATACTTTTATTTTTTTTTCTCCTACCATAGAAAGACATAAAAAGCAGATTGCACACACAAGTAAAATGCCAGAGTCCTTTGGAGGGTGGCACAAGTCATCTTGAGAAGCAGCTGTCCCACTTCAGCCTCAACATCTGTAGACACCCTTTCCAGCTGCCATTCTGGAGGAAGAACTGGGTCTCAGAACAGCCAGTGACGTCAGCCACTGAGGTGTGGAAACAAAGCATTATTCAGGTCCCTTTTCAACCAGCGGAGCCATGGCTGCCTCTCCACGCGCTTCCTTCGCTGAGTTCCCTCTGTCCTCCAGTGTCTTGTGTGAGCTCATGTCAGTTCCTAGGCAATGCCTTTCATCTCTCTCCTTCCTGCCCTTGGGTCCCTGGAAGAGCATCAGAAAAGGGTCAAACGCACCAGCAACTGACCCTATCCCACGTTTGTCCCAACAACTAGACGGGGAGAAAGCTCTGATTTTGAAGTAGACTTCCGCATCTTACTTTCTAGTAATAAATTACATCAACCCAGTTTAACATATTAACAAAGGTTTTAACCATAAATAGAGAAGAGTTTTTACTAAATTTTAATGTAAGGGCTACGGGAAGAAGGCAGTGTTTAGGAAGGACATCCAACCAAATCAACGTTCTCCAGTGGACTGGCTAGGATGGGAGTGTTGGAACCATTTACAGTAAATACTTCACTGTATCGAACACACTGTTGTCCTAGGAGCGGAATATACAGCAGTAAATAAAGTCCTTCTAGAAACTCCACATATAGGGGGTGAGACAAATACATAAGCCCAGGTATGCATTTCAGAGCAAAACAGTGGCACTGATATTGTATTAATGTGTCTACATAACAAACAAGAGAATTCTTTTTCCCTCCTCTTGCACTACGTGGGCATCAGAATGAAAGAAGTCTCCCCCAAAGTTCCTTATCATACAGCCCTATTGGAGGTACCGGGGCACCACCAGCTATTCGCTCATTTCCCTTTAGGCTTAAGTATTTGTCTCAGATTAGCTTTCCTCTTACCGAGATTAGATCACTAACAATCTCACAGAGACTGACCACAAACACAAAATCAAGCCAGCCAATGGACAGGGGAGGGATTCATGAAGCCCCATCCCGAAGTGAGGAGCTATTGACAGAGAAGCTCTATTCTAGAGAAGGAAGAGTCAACTTTCTTCAGGGATGGGGTCCCTAAGAAGCTGCTAATGCTCCTGCAGCAGATGGTCCTACACACACACACACACACACACACACACACACACACACACACACCTCACTCACTCACACACACACACACAGAGAGAGAGAGAAGGAGAGAGCGCGCACACAGGGCTAGAGGGAGAGCGGGCAAGCGAGAGGCAGCACTAAGAAGACTCAATAAGTTTTTAAAAACAAAGATGGAGAGAAAGAGAGCACAGAAAACTGGAAGGAAAGTGGTTAGAAGATAGAGAAGGAGTTGGAGGGAAGAAATAGGGGGTAGATTAAATAA